>NC_134531.1:11827500-12427500 GCF_050624435.1 Tenrec ecaudatus
AGCTTTGAACATGGCACATCAAATACCAAATGAGTTCATTCATTGACACGCATATTTAAGAGGGAGCTTTATATCAAAGAGCAATTGTATATTGAGAAAACATCCCAACCCAAGTCCAGATTAGATACATAAACCAACATTGACCCCGAGGTCTGATTCTGAAACAGAATTTCTCTTCAGCACGTACAATGATGCCAAATGCAGGACGATTACAGGCTGGTGGGTGAAAGGTCTTGTGGATCCAATGGCGGCTGAAGCATCTCAGCACTGGCATGGGTCTCCATGTGGCTCCTCCAGCTCTCTTATTGTGGCTCCTCAACAGGAAGGTGGAGCAAGGAGAGAGAGGAAGTTCCCAAAAGCGCCATGAGAAGGCTGTGACCACCAGGAGGCATCATTAGACTGTGCTTGATTGACAGGATAAACTCCACTCCATCACCTTTAAATTTACAGGAGATTATGTAACTACCAAGATTGTGACCAAGTGTGTTAGTGCATAAATGGATTGGAGGTCATATCTGACCTCCTCTAACTATAAGAGGGGCAAAGATTGCATCTCCTCGCCATCCTAAGACTGATTGTAACAAGGCACATGAGAGACAGACATATGTTCATTTTCCATCATCCCCTAACCTATACTGACAGCAATAGTTCTTCCCATGAAACTCTAGTTCTATGCTGGGTGACCAATGCAATGACCACACAGAACTCATGATGCATACGCATAATTAAGGGGCTTCATTATGGAAGTTCATGGGTTACAAACCAAGATCAGAAAACATTAAGGATACAGCCACTGGTTCACAGCCACACCTCTCCTCAGTCAAAGGCCAAATCTCTCTCTCACTTGTCCTCAGCCTCTCCCTCAGTTGGCCAAGAAACCTCCCTGCTATTCTACTTAACAATTTCATAGTCTCAGTGCTGCTCCTCTGCTCTGTCCCATGGTCTCTTTGCCTCAGCCTCTGCTAAACCTGACACTTCACACAGGAATCTCAAATATGTTATGTTGGTAGCTCTTTTTTTCCTGTATAATCCTGGGAATTCTTTCCCTCTGCTTCTAAGATGACTCCCTTGTACACAAGGAAATGGCTATCAAAATTATCCAATCTTCTCTATTCATGTGTTACGCACTATTTTCATAAAGCCATCTACTCATTTGGTGAGAGTTACAGAGAAAAAAAGAAGAGATATATTAAGAAATTTCAATGTGTAACAGAGTAAGTGATCACACTATTCAGGAATTCCACTTCTGGATACTCATGCAAGCTTTTCCTGAAACTTACTGATGCAACTGAACTTGCTGACATGCTCTATAGGCTCCAGATGAGTTTCTGAGCGCTGTGAACAGTTTAGCACTAGATTATTAGTGAAAAGGCTGGTGGTCCAGCCCATACAGAAGTGCTTCGTAAAACAGGCCTGGTGGTATTCTTCCACAAGGGTACAGCCTAGAAAATTGTGTAGAAGGGTTCGATTCTGTTCATACAGAGTCATCTTGAGTTGAATTGGATGGAAACTAAACACAAGATCCCTTGCTACTATGAAGTCAAAGAGGAAGGTAGAGAAAAAGAGCATTATTCCCTTTCCTTTTAGAATCATAGATATCAAAAGAAGATGAAGACACTCAAAGAGGTGCATGGACCATGAACTCAATGTATACCAATTTGAACTTATTGGAATAATGGGCTCAAATATAATAATTGTGAAGATGACACAGGATTGAGTGGTTTTCTATTCTGTTGTAAACAGGGTCACTATGACTCAGAACCACCTGGGCAACCCCTAGCAACAACATGCTCAAATAGAGGTATGTAGAGATGGAAGAGATGGATTAATCAGGTAGATGTTTGGTCTGTCACTTGGTTATCTCATTTGCATTGCCATACATCTGTATTCCTCATGATTGCTTGGTTTTAATTGCTTTCTTTAGAACTAGGCCACCTGTGACACCCCCAAGCTGGCTTCTTCTCCTTGCTTGTGTCCCTCTAGTTTATCCATATTTAATCAAAAGTACCCCAAAACATAGATCTTATTATGTACTTTCTCTGAATGAAGATCATAGTAGCTTTCTATTATTTAGAAAAGAGCATGCGATTTTAAGTCAGTCTTGTTCTAGAGATCCAGTTCTTCTGTTTACTGGCTGTGACTGATCGTGGTTAATCATGCATGATGTATGCAGGCCTTGCCTTTTTAACTGTAAACTGGCAAAAGTATGCCTTACTCATTATTCATGAGAATTAAAATAATGTGCATCAGGCCCAATCATAGCAAGGTTTATTAATCACATCTTATACTTCCATCCTGGAACTATTTTATGTCGTTTTGTTGGTACTACCAGTTTGTTAAGTCAGGTCTAACTCATAATGACCTTATTTACAATGGAAGGAAAAACTGACCACCCCTGTGTTATCCTCACCTTTGTTGCTCTGTGTGGGCCCATTGTGGTAGTCACCGTGACAATGCATCTCAGTGAGGATCTTTGGCTTTTTGGTTGACCCTCCATCTTTACCAATCATGATAGGTTCTCCAGGGTCTAGCCACATCTGATAATATAGCCAAAGTATGTGTGAAGAAGTCTCTCCATTCTCAGTATTCTGGCTGAATTTCCAATGCGGATTTGTTCAGTCTTCTGGCAGCCCATGGTATATCCAATGTTCTCAAGAAACACCTTAATCCAAATGTGCCAACCTTTCTACTATCTGAATAATCTATAATTACCACCTTAGGATTGTTCGTGTTCATTCTTTAAGAACAAACAAAATCAATAAGACCTTCTGTTTCTAGTTCTTCATTGATTACCCCATGGTACTAATTTTATAACACTACTGGGAAAAGGAGATTGAGTAAGTGTAGGCTGACTACAAATTGCAATACATTCACTATTGACTTGAACAGAATAAATCCTGACAAGACTCTATCTGCACAAATAATGGGAATCGTTAGTCAGGCAGAACTTACCATAATATTCACCAGCCACACCAGAAACAGGTCTGCCAGAATAATACAGCAAGTATGGCATTGAAGTAGTCAGTAAATTTTAGTCTGCCTACTGACAGCACAATGTTCTTTATATAGCTGTCTTCTGCTTATGCAGTTGCTTGTCTTAAGTCCTTAGGTAACAGGTGTATTTGAGGGAAAGCCAACTTTATCTAGTGGGGTTTCCAGATCACTTCCCTCTGGTATGACCTTCGGATCATGTTGTGAAACTTAAAAATCCAGGGCTAAATACCCCAGTGTTCTATGACACATGGCCTCTGCCTCCAGGAAGTGCATAGATTTAGGCAAAAAAATCAGTTTGCAGTATATTTATCCAATGCAGGGTTATGCATTTACTTACTTGTTGCTTCTGTGGACATTGATTAGTGATCTAAGTAGAATTAAATAATCCAACAACTTCAATCACTGCAAACACATGACAAGTGGCTTTCAATTGGACAGTTCCAATAAAAAACAGCCTCAATATCACAGAATGTCCTTTTACCACTGGGCCCAGGGAAAGATTGTTCATTGCCTGCTCACTGTAAGGTCAGTAGATCAAAACCACAATTTGCTCCATGGAAGAAAGACAAAGCTTTCTACTCCTGTAAATGTTCCATGTCTCTGAAGCCACAGGGACAATTCTACGTTGTCCTGTATGGTCGTTATGAGTTGGAATTGACTCAATGACAGTGAGTTTGGTTTTGAGTGTAGAGGATGGAAATGGGCTTTGGAAGATTTATTCATGTATCTCTCACTTTTCTGTAATCTTTTAATCAGAAGGATTGTTCATCTTTTCAAGAATTTTCTTATAGAGATAGCCTCAGATAATAGTAACAATATCTTTTAAAAAATCATTGTACTGGGGCCTCATACAACTCTTATCATAATCCATACATACATCAATTGTATAAAGCACATTTGCACATTCGTTGCCCTCATCTTTCTCAAAATATTTGCTCTCCACTTAAGCCCTTAGTATCAGCTCCTAATTTCCCCCCTCCCTCTCCACTTCCCCTCCTTCATGAACCATTGATAATTTATAAATTATTATTATTTTGTCATGTCTTACACTGTCCAACATCTCTCTTCACCCCCTTTTCTGTTGTCCATCCCTCAGAGAGGAGGCTATATGTTGATCCTTCTAATCGGTCCCCACTTTCTACCTCACCTTCCCTCCACCCTCCTGTATCACCACTCTCACCACTGCAACAATGAAACATATAACTTTTCTATAATTCTTAAATGCTTCCTCTCCCCACTATCATGATCCTAATTCTGCCTTACAAATCCAGTTATATCAGAGGATGTACACTGGTACAGAGAAGAACTGGAAACACAGGGAATCCAGTACAGATTATCCCTTCAGGACCAATAACAATGTCATAATAAGAGTAGAGAGCATATGTATTAATCATCACTATAATACATATTTATCACACACACAACAGTGTCTTATATGCACATACATTGTTGTTTTTTTAGGCCCCCTAGGATAAATTTTGATTTATGAAGACCTCCTAGGTCAGCGTTTCTCCACCTCTGGGTTGTGACTTCTTTGGTGTTTGAAAGACCCTTTCACGGGTCTAAGACCATCAGAAAGCACCTATATATCCCCCGATGGTCTTAGGAACAGAGACACCACTCTTCTCTCCGTCTCCAGGCAGGTCCACCCACATGCAGATATGCCCACAATGAGTACCTGGCATGATAACATCATCGTGCCAACCCCATCACATACACCCTGTACAAATACAGGTGTATGTGACAGAGTTGGCGCCATAATGTACTTCTGCAGACCAGTCACACATGTGTAAAGAGAAGCTAGTCTATAGAAAGCCGCTGCTGCGTTGAAAGCAGCTACTCTGTTAAAAGCAGCTACTGTATTGAGAGCAGCAGTATTGGAGGTAAAATGATACTTCATGAATTATAATTACTGGGTAAATGTAAAATCATGTACTATAAAATCATCAACTACTGCAAAAAACATATCTGTACCTTAGGACTTAATCTGGATGCCGGTTGGTCTTTTTATATTTAGCTCTGGTTATATGTTCAATTTGTAACAATGAAAATACATCCTGCATATCAGATATTTCCATGACGAATTATAAGAGTAGCAAAATTGTAGTTATGAATTAACAATGAAAATAAGTTTATGGCTCTGGGTCACCACAATATGAGGAACTGTATTCAAGGGTTGAGGCATTAGGAAGATTGAGAATCACTGCCCTATGTGTAAAGTAGAAATCTCTATGGCATTTTCAAGGCTGGGCCCTTTTGAAAGCAAATCTTTGAGGATGTGTAGGTGGGTTCCAGCCACCCATTTCTCAGGTGGTCATTGACTGCCTACCAGTTGTGCATCTATGGGATTCCTCTAAACACACACAAACACACACACACACACACACAGAGAGAGAGAGAGAGAGCTTCATAAAATTCTACCTTAAAATTCATTTATTTGAAAGCCTTTGCATCTTATGTATACTTTTAAGCATTCTTTTAGAACTCTAATCTCTTATATGATACTATTGCTTTTTGACAGGCAACTAAATTACAGTTTTCACTCTAGGATTCAAAGAAAACTTTTAAATATAGCAATAGCTAATAAGAATTCCTGAGGCAAGCAAACCTGGGGCAACCTGCAATAAATATCATTCTCATTACTGATTACATCACTGGATTTGTTTGTACACACTATTTTACTCCACATATACATTTTCTTTATTAATGCTACTATTTTTCAGATTTCATAGAGCAAATTTTCTGATCTACTTGGGTCTATTTAAAAATACACTTTTTATTAAAAGTTTCAATCTTTCTACAAAAAGAAATTACTATTTTTTTCATCCCAAAGTAACATAAGTATAATTTGTATCCATAAGAATTACAGTTGCCTTCATTTAATAAAAAGAGTAGAGCCAAAATAAATAAAGTACCCTGGGTTCTTTAAGATTTACTGTTATCGGTATTTCATCTTGGACCCAAGACAGCGTCTGGTTCTCTGGTCATCTTGTTTGCAATATACAGTGTCAGAAGGAAGGAAGAGGTCAGCTCCTTTCAGAAAGACTTTCTTGAGATTTCAACAGAACGTGTTTGCTTACATCTACTTACAGGTGTATGATTACCTGGATACTCTAGCTACAAAGGAGACTGGAAAATGATATTTGGAGAGACAGAGTGTTGATATGAAACTTGGTTTCTGTTACTAAAGAAGGAAAAAATGGTTTCTAAGTAAAGAGTCATCTATTAAACTACAGAAACCAAAACCAAACAATCACCCTTGTTTCTATTCCAACTCATGGGGACCAGGTGTGCTTAGGGTAGACACCATATAGCTCTCAGGGATGTAGTCTTTCAGAAGTGAATTGCAGATCTTCCTATTGAGGTGCCTCTGGGTGGAAACAAATTATTGACCTTTGGTTGTTTGTCAGGCATTGAACCATTTGTCCCACCCAGGCTTCTTTATCATCTCCGCTGTTCTTCTGTTGCCTGTGTTTAGCATTATCATTATAATTAATATTACCAACAACTTTTGTTCTTGTTGTTACATGCCAGCCAGTGGGTGGTGACCCACATGGACTCTATACACCATAGAACTAAACACTACCCCATCCTGTGACATCCTCCTGGTTGTTCTTATGTTTCAACCCATTGTTGCAGCCACTGTGTCAATCCATCTTAACGGTCTTCATGTTTTTGATGCCTCTATACTTTACCAAGCATGATGCCCTTCTTCCGGGACTAGTCTATAATGACAATAAATTGGACCAAAGACGAATTGATGAATTTGAATTATGGTGCTGGAGAAGACTATTGAAAGTACCATCAACTGCCAAAAGTATAAACTGATCTGTCTTGGAATAAGTATCAGCAGAGAGCTACTTAGAGGCAAGGATGGTGAAAACCTTATATTAACAACTAGAGAAGTATATTTTCTTTTTATTTTAAATAAATCATTTTATTGAGGACTCATACATCCATTCTGTTGAGCACATTTGTACATTTGTTGCCATCATCATTCTCAAAACATTTGCTTTCTAATTGAGCCCTTGGTATCAGCTTCTCAGTTTTCCCCTCCCTCCCCACTGCCCCCTTATTGAACCCTTGATAATGTATAAATTCTTTTTTTTTCATATCTTACACTGTCCGACATCTCCCTTCCCCCACTTTTCTGTTGTCTGTCCCCCAGGGAAGGGGTTATATGTAGATCCTTGAAATCAGTTCCCCCTTTCTACCCCACCTTCCCTGATGGTATTGCTACTCTCATTGTTGGCCCTGAGGGTTTACATCTCCTGGATTCCCTGTGTTTCCAGGACTTATCTGTACTGGTGTACACCCTCCGGTCTAGCTGTATTTGTAAGGTAGATTTAGGATCATGATATTGAGAAGCAGGAAGCATTAAAGAACTAGAGGAAAGTTGGATATTTCAACGTTGATATACTGCACCCTGACTGGCTCGTCTGTTCCCCATGATCCTTCTGTAAAGGAATGTACAGTTGCCTACAAATGGGCTTTGGGTCTCCACTCTGCACTCCCCATCAGTCACATGATATAATATTTTTGTTCTTAGATACGTGATACCTGATCCCATTAGCACCTCATGATCACAAAGGCTGTTGCACTTTTTTCATGTGGGCTTCGTGCTTCTCAGCTTGTTTATCTTCAAGCCTTTAAGACCCCAGACTCTATATCTTTCGATAGCTTGGCACCATCAGCTTTCTTCACCATGTGTCCATAGTCACCCACTTTGTCTTCAGTGATCATGCCAGGAAGGTGAGCATCATGGAGTACCAGTTTACTAGAACAAAGTATTCTTGCATTGAGGGAGTACTTGAGTAGAGGCCCAATGTCCACCTGCCACTTCAATACTAAACCTATAAATATATGCACTTAAATGTATTTCCCCATCATCACATATAACTGTATTTACACATGTACATGCCTGTATTTAGACCTCTATAAATGCCCTTTGATTCCTAGTTCTTTCCTCTATTTCCTTTTACTTTCCTTTTGTCCCACTATCATGCTAAGCCTTCATTTTTTTTCCTGTTAAAGTCAGACAGTGAATAAGAAAGATCGCAGAAGAATTGATGAGTTTGAATTATAGTGTTGGTCAAGAATATTTTAAATCCCAAGGACTGCCAGAAGAACAAACAAATATGTCTTAGAAGATATACAATCAGAATGCTCCTTAGATGCAAGATGGTGATACTTTACTATCAGACGAGAACAATCCTGAGAAGGGCATTACGGTTCATAAAGAAGAGGGTCAGCTAAAATTGATTATAGCGATGACTGCACAACTCTTTAGTACATTCAGACTATTGAAATATATGGTATGTAAATATATGTCAATAAAATCATTCATTTATTTCAAAATTAAAAATGTAGAGGTGTAGTGAAAGAGAGGTAGATTCTCAGAGAGATTGTTTGCCATTGCGACTGCAACAATGAGCTCAAACAATTGTGAGGATGCTGCATGATTGGATGTTTCATTCTGTTGTATATAGGTAGAATCATTATGAATTGAATCAGAACAAACTAGATGGCATGTATTAATTTCTAATAAGTATATAGATAATTGAATGCTATGTATTGAAATAACACAAGCTATTATCTGTACTATATACCAATTTGTAGAAATATGCATTTTTGGTGAATGCTAAAATTCCTGTACCAAAAATCTGAGAGAAATTCTTACATTATGTTATTTAAAATATTTCTCAACAAACCTCAGGCAAAATATAGAATTTATGTGAATCAATTCCTTAATCAGTTCATTCACGCTCAAATTTATGTTAAGAATTTTTACTAGTAGGACATCGTGGCAAAGATTTAACATATAACTATAAATAACACAATCCTTGGCATCCAAGAACTTACAATCTAGTAGTTATCTATTATGTACGTGGATGTTATTACCTGATATTTTTTTCCATATGGGCTTGTGATACATTTACATTCTAAAGTAATTTTATTTTGTGATATTTTACTTCGATTGCCACCATTGGAAAATTAATGACCCTTTAGGCAGAGAGATAAAGATTATTAATTCATCCTTTTTGAAAAATCCATTCCAGAATAGAACTGAGATAAATGGATAGAGTTTAATTATAAAGCAAAGATTTTTTAAAGAGACTCTATACCCCCTATTTTTATTCCTGTAAGGTTTTTAAATTTATTTTAATCATCAGGTAAGATTTTCAACTGGATATGCTTAAACACCAATACAGTCTGTTTTAATGTTCTATAAGACTTTCTGGAAAGCTATTATCTATTTTTCTGGTTTATATTAATATTGCCATTGATCCATACTCTTTTATAGCTTTTTGGTAAAAATAGAGGTGCTAAATTGAGTACATTTCGGTCCCCTTCATATATAATGATAATCTTGTGTAAGGGATGCTGTCATGTGAGGTCCAGATTTTTTGTTGCTGAAAATGTTGTTTATTAACGGCTCATGGCTGAATCCTACAGAGGATCTCCTTCCACTGCAGAAGCAACATCTTGATGCCTGTGTGCACTCTCCCTGGAGAGTGTGAAGTGAATGGCGAATAAAGGAAGGGGTTCAAAGACCTCTCCCTTGCCATTACACGCCAGATGTCTCTCTGGCATGAGTTCCCTTCTCTCTTTTAGCTGCCTTACCATACTGATGAAAATGTAAATCTTCAAGATTATTGAACATAATCAATATGATGAAAGTTAATGCATGTCATTTAAATGTGTCACTTAAAATTATTAATATGGTGAATGCTTGGCTATATATGTTTTACAACAATAACAAAAATCAATGGAAGAACTGGGATAAAAAACACTTAAAGAAAATGTACTAGTGGTGACAATATTTCAGGCATTCGGAACAGGTAGGAGAATCCTCCGTCAATGGAATCAAACGGCCCATGCTTAGTGTCATTGACACACTGGAGAGAGTGAATGAGAGATTAAGGATAACCAATGACTCTTGATGGGAACTCAGTGTAGCTTACATCTGGCATAGTGGCTTAGTTGGGGGTGAGGAGCAATCTAGAAAAGTTACTAGGGAATGAAGACGCTGAGTCTTCCTTTCAACCCTGAGATCAGTAGGACAAGGGCAGTAGTCCACCCTGTTACCCTTTCTCATACTTTTATAAAAGGAAATAGACAAATTTGACTATTGGATAAAATATACCATGGTAGAGTTGACATGGTATTCTTCGTCATCGATCCCAACTCCTAGAATCTCTATATCACATTAAGTTTTATGATATAATCTTTACAAGAGCAAGTTACCACATCATTTTCTCAGGGAGCAGCTGGTGAGGTTGATCCACTACACATTTGGTTAACCGCCAAGTGCTTAATCATGGTACCACCAGGGAAAGAGAAATATCCTCAACAAAATCAGTAGACAACATCATAGCAACGAGAAATAACTGAAGTTGTCAAAAATTCATTTTACTTGGATCCATAATGAATATTCATGGAAGGAGTCATTAAAAAATCCAAGAGACTTCAAAAGACAAGTCTGTTACACAAAATGTAATTAAAGTCTTAAAGAGAAAAGGAGTCACATTGAAGATTAAAGTGCCCTTGAACCGTCAACATTGGACAGTGTAAAAGTAAGAACACAGAAGTAATGCATTTCATTTGGAAAAACTGGAAAAAATATTGAAAACACCAGAGACTGCCAGACGAACGAGCAAACATACTTTGAGAGAGTACAGAATGTTCTTTGGGATCAAGGATGGCTGGTGGGACCTGTCCCTGAGAAAGACTTTGTACTACAATAGTGGTAGGACTTCTTACACATCTTACTCATAAATCCTTTTGGCCTGAGAAATTTGCAATATGGCCAAGTACTGTCAGAAGCATCTTGGCTTCGTTACACGTTTCATCTGAAATGATTCGTGGTGGTTGTGCATTGGGAATCAGTCTACTGTAGCCAAGGTGTTTCTACTGTAGCCAAGGTGTTTCCCACCCTTCACACGGTCACTTCACCTCCAATGGGGTCAGGCCCCACAGTTTGAGGAGTGTCGGGAGGCAAAACTAGTGAAGCAAACCAATGAGAGTCCTGGCCCTGCCAAGAGGACACAAACCCTGACTAATGCAGACATTACTCTGGGTCTAGTGAAGGCCAGCAGAGAGAGGAAGCCCCCCGGTAAGAGCACTTGACTCTTACTATTCACAATGTCGCTCATAATCTTCTTAGCCTCATACTTCAATGCTTTTGTATAGTCAATGCCATTCAAAGGTCTTTCAGGTAAATTCTTTCTATGTTAAGCCAACATTCACCTGATATCAATAATAACATCCCTAGTTCCAGGTCCTCTTCTGAATCTGGCTTGAATTTCTGGCCATTACCTTTCAATTTAGCAATGCAACCATTTCTCTCAATTCTCTTCAGTGAAATTATAACAGTATGTGACATTAATGATATTGTTTGGTAATTCTTCAGGTATGTCGGATTACATTTCTGTGGCATGGGGATTCATATGAATTCCTTTCTGTCAATTAACCAGGTTATCGATCTTCCAAAATTGTGGTGTAACCAGACATGGAGAAAGCCCAGCCCCTGGGCAATACCAGCCCATCAAAGAGAAGCCTCCCTAAAGAGATGGGGGTTTCCATCCATCACCTTAGTAGTGAGTCCCTTTAATATTTGACCAGGATGGCCTTTGAGTGATGTTATACATATCTAAATGGCCCTTGGCAGAAAAAAAAGTTTCTCACCTGTGAGAGTTCTTATCAAAGTTGATATTCCTAGAAACTTTTTTTCTTTCTTTTTTCCCGGGTGCACAGGGGCGGGGCGCAGGGGGGAGTATCAATGCCGTCGATGCAACTGGCACTTCCACAGTAAGAACCGTCAGTTCTTGATATTGAGTGGCTTTTGCAGCTTCAACTCTAACTTGCGTATGAGCAGTTTATATTGCTTGGCCTCTTATTGACATATTGAGCATTGCTCCCTTCTGTTTCCACAAAGGTGGTCAATTTTATTACTGTGTACTACACCCGGAAATGTCCCTGCGTGTAGCAGCCGTCTATGCTCTGGAGGAAAAAAAGGGGGTTTTTACCATGAAAAATTCTATCCTGAATCTCCTACCTCGTCACAGTCGGCAAACTTCTGGGTATTGAACTTTCTTCACTTTCAACCTCCCCCGGTTTTCTTCAGCACCTCAGTAGTGTCACTTGGAGAGACCACCGCATCTAACTCTCCATTTCAGAAACTGTTTTCTATCACATAAAAGCTACAGCGCCTTGTTCTCCCAGATATTTTTGTTCTTTTTATAATATTTTATTATTTCTATTTTATCTTATAGTTAATGAAAGTTCATTACTTTATTTGAAAGTATTACCTTGCTGCACATTATGCTTGGGGAATATATGTTCCTATATAATGTATCTGTATCATGGCATACTTTTTATTCAATACTTCTCTTTATCTCCACATTGTATAGGAAATGCTACATCTGAATTGTCTTGTACTGAAGAGCCCTGATTTTAAGAATAATACCATTGTATGATATATTAGAATTATCTATTATTTTCTAATAAATGTTAGGTTTAGTTTCCTTCCATTTAATCCCAGGAACCAGATTTTTCAAATTCATTCAAAGATTTCACTTTTAAGCTTCAGTTCATTTTTTTATGAAATGCTACCTCAAAAATATCTGATGAAGCAAAGCAAACTTCAAGTATGTAACTAAATGATTGTTTTAGCACAGTTTTCATATTTCCTGTCCATTGTCTTTAAAACTTTGCTCTTAAGACTGTCATGTAAATAATCGTGGTCTCAGCGGTTATCACAGACAGTAGTCATCAACCCTCAGCCATGCATGTAAGGTATTCTAGACCAGTCATTTCCCAGATAATATCCCAGCTCACTTCAGATACTTGCACAATTTAGATAAAATCAACTCAGTATGTCCCAGACCAGAAGAACCAGCCATCAACCTTACAGACGAATGAGAAACAATGAATAGGTTCTGTTTAGAGCCATTGATTTGGGGGATGGCCTGTCGGACAGCAAAGTTCCTAGGTGGCACAAGTAGTTTGTAACTGGCTGCCCACCTAAAGGTTGGTGATTTGGGTTCACCCAACGATGCCACAAAAGAAAGCGCTAGCAGCAGTTTCCATCCTCAAAGATCACAGATATACAGGTGGATGATAGAGATACAGATGTAGATATAGATATATATTTGAAGCACTTCTACCCTTTCTAGTGATATTATCATGAATTGAATGAAGGACTTAGTTTTGTTTTATTTATTTATCTATCTATTTATTTATTTATTTATGAAAGCCAAGAGGGTTTTGTTTTAATTATGTAACACCTTTCCAAAAAACCAAATCCACTGTCATGGAATTGATTCTGACTCAGAGCAACCATAAAGAACAGGATACAACTTTATAGGAGCAGACATCCCTTACCTTGAAGTTGGCTGGTGGTTTAGAACAACTGGCCTTATAGTAACAGCGAGTTAACAGGGCTCCTTGCAACACCCAATACTTAATGAAAATTAAAGTGGGGATATAGTTAATAAATCCAGTAGAAAGTAGGAACACATAATGTTTAATACACAAAATATTTTTATTTGTTGGAAGGGAGATGAATGTTTAGCTCTGAGCATTCTAGAACCCGATCGATAGATGTTTCCCAGGACATCTTTAATACAATGCATAATGTTCACACTCTAGAAGTAATCCAATTATAACTATCCGTTTGCTAATCTTAATAAGAATCTGAGTACAATTATTTCGCATTGGCAATTTGAAAGGAAAACAAGTAGAATGCAGCTCTCTTGGGTTTAAACTTCATTTAAGTTTGCCTGTTTGTGTCCTTCCTTCCTTTCTTTCTTCAGAGAGGTTTTAACTACTAGGAAGTCCACATTGGGCTACTAACCATAAGCTCAGCATTTGGGGACAAGGCTTTCTACTCCCCCAATGAAGATGGAGAGAAGGACGGCGCATAAAAGCAAGAGTAGGAAGTGCTCTGATCCACTGCCACGGAGTTGATTCTGACTCCTAGTAACCTTAGGCGACCTGGTAGAACTGCCCCTGTGAATTTCTGAGATCATGAATATTTACGGGAGTGGACAGCCTAATCGTCCTCCCAAGGAGTGGATGGTGGTTTGTAATTGTTGCACTTGCCAATAGCAGCCCAACGCATACCCACGACGAGGTCAATCCTCTCCAGATAGTCAGCACACACAGCTCATCCACGTCAAGTGGTGAAAGATGTCCCAAATGTCCAAACACCACAAGAGTCCTGAGTCATCCTCGCAATAGTTCCTATGCCTGACCCCATCTCATTGAGCCCATTCTCATCCATCCTCCCTCTTTTTTGCTCCCCCTCTACTTTGTCAAACATGATGTCCTTCTCCAGGAATTGGTCTCTCCTGACAATATGTCCAATGTATGTATGAAGAAGTCTTGCCATCCTTGTCTCCAAAGAGCACCTAGCTGTACTTTTTCCATGACAGATTTCAAATCTGTTGGTTAGTTGTCAGTTTGGAGGCCCCTTCTGACTCATATGGCCTCTGGGGCTGATAAACCAAACTGGCAAGAAATGCAACAATTAATTGACTTATAATTAGTAGAAGTCAGTGAATCAAGGTAGATTGCTGGCTCAATGACTAAGCAGGTCAGATAAGACAGACAGATGCAGGATACAGATCTAGACAAAATATTGCTAGAACATTCCTATATGCTGGGTGCAGAGTGAACCCCCATGAAAGCAATGGGCAACTCACTCCAAAATGAAGTCATAAACACAGGGCTAGAGGTTAGGATTTACAATGCATTCCAACAGGGAAGACCAGAGTTAGCAGGACCATATTAAGTAAGGCACTCTTACACGCCTTGTACTTATTATGAAGTCAATTTGTTCTTTCTTCGGGGAGTCCATAGTTTCTTCAATATTATTCACCAGCATAATCATAATTTGAATTTGTCTTCCTTGTTTTCCCATTGGCCAGTTTTCAGATGTATGAGGCTATTGGAAATGCCATTACTTGGGTGAGATGCAACTAAGTCATCAAAGTATAACTTTGCTTTTTACATTTTTAGAAAAATCTTTTATAGAAGGTTTACCCAAATGCAATGCATTTGATTTTTGGCCTGCTGTTTCTATGGACACAGATTGTTAATACACATAGACACTTCAATCTCTTATTCATTTCATTGTGCTTGGGTGCTTGGTGTCATGCATATTGCTATGATGCTATGATATTAGATGCTCTGGCGACAACAGTCCCAAAAGCAGTAGGATCACAATGGTGGACTGGTCCCAGCTGATCTTCCAGACTGAGACAGACTAGGCAGGAAAGTTCTGGTTATCTACTACTAAAATTTAACCAGTGAGAGCCCAAATGATTCCTGCATTGCATTACTCTATATAACTCTGGCAGATAAAACTCCCATTTACACTCACTGTCAAAGCAACAAAAATGAATAGGGGCGAGGTCCGCATTCAAAATGATATGGTCCTAAGTTGTTGTGGGAAGAGATTTTAATCATGATCCCCTCCTGCAAAGTATTATATACCTGACATACCATGGCATTTGCCAAATAAATTCCTTAACGCTTAATAAGCATTGCCATTACACAAGTGTAACAGATACATTATTAATTTGAATTAATAGATCATATGTTCCTCAGTGGATGTCTGTATCCAAATACATTTTTAATCATAAACAGAGGTTATTTATTCATTTTCAAAACTAGTCAGCTTAACAATCTATCGTCAGGAAATCCTAAGGAAATCTTGGAACATGTGTTAACAGAATTCTCTGTCTTATGGCCTCCCAAAGTCTTTCTTTAGAAATTTGCTGTGTTTTAGGTACTCTTGTAAGCTTTTCACTTTAAATCGTTTTTTTAAAATGTGTGCTCACCAAATGCCAACAGTGGCCACAACCACACAAGATGAGATTGGCCAGAGCACATGTTACAGAACATGGAGACAAATGAGGTGTTATGTTGCCAATAATATAAATTGCTATTGGCTGTGTTGATGTCTCTATCCCAGTCTATCAGCGCTCAGGGCAGTAAGGTGCTAACAACACCCTGGAGGCCTGAGTGGAAGCAGCTGGTCAGAAAAAATGGGGATGTACAAATTTAATATGAATTTTCGTGACATAGAACACATTCCAAACTCCATGGTGGAGTGCTAACTTGTGTAGGAAATTAGATAATAAAGCACACAAATTAAACGGTAGCCAAAATGCCCCATTTCTTGTGAGGCGTGTTTCAATGGAAGTAATTATTTTTAATGATCTCTAAAGACAGAGAAAAAATCCTTAACTTAAGCAGCTGTAAGGAATTGCTTAACTCATGAACCCTGTCTCACTCTATGATGTGTGTGTGTCTCTGTTTCTCTCTTTTCATCGCTGTCCTAAATGCCACGAAGTTAAGACTCATAAAGACAGAAGGAAACACTGCCTGGTCTTGTGACAGCCTGGCAGTCGCTGCTTTGCTTGAATCTACTGTTACTCCTCAAGGACAACTTACCCTCTAACAAACAAGATGGCCTTTAACAAGCAACTGCCCCTATAAAAAACAAGATGACCTTCTGCAGGTGCTGCTTTTTCCGGGTAGGTTCGAAGCACAGTAGGCAAATCCTACCCTGTTGTTTTTATGCAGAATGCTGGCTGCATGCCAATCAATACAGATCTATTATTTCTTCCGCTCCCACAAGCGATGTGGGTTCCCTAGACTGTAATGGTTATGAGAGCAGAAAGCCCATCTTTCTCCCTCATAGAGGCTGGCCGATTCCAACTGCTCACCTTGCAGTTATCAGCCCAATGGTAACATTTGGTCCGTGTTGTATCCTGTATTCTTTACTATGACCACTCATTCAAATGACCACTTAGTTGCTCTTCGGTCTTCAGAAAGGAAAGGTGATAACTAGATGCATAGTCCAGCTGTTTCACACAGGCCATGTTAAATACGGTGGCTTGAATCAGGCACGCCGTGTCTTCAAAGTGATATGTTTGCTTTTTTGAATACTTCACTATGTCTTTGAAGATTTATCAAATGAAATACATCATTTGATTTATTGGCTGCTGCTTCCATGGGTGTAAACTCTGGGTCGAATAAAACGAAATAGTTGACATCAAACTTTTATTCCTTTATGATGATGTTGCCTGTTGATCTAGTTGTGAGGATTTTTATTTTGGAATAGATAGGACATAAAGTGATAAGAGAAAGGAAAGGTGATAGCTAGATGTGTGAAGGGTTAATTCTATGTTCCACTGTCTCTAAGAGGGCAGGAAGAAATTGAAGGGATGGCACTAAGATAAGTTCAACTTGAGCTAAAAGTCAGGTGCAGTTCGGTCATCCAAGTGAACTCTGCTTTCTAAGATTTTGAAAGAGGTCTTTTGCAGAAGACCAAGAGAAGGGATCATCCTCAGTTCTAGCCACACATCAATTGAGTGTAATCTCTGTATTTCTTATGAGGAAGAAAGCAGATGAGATGGAGAGAAGAGAACCAAGAACAGAGACAAAAATGGAAAGTTTGGTAGGTAGACTCCAAAAAAGACTAAGGTGACAGTGTTGATAATCACCCTCTGGAGCCCTCCCACCCCTTGAGAACATACTGTGTTATTTGGTGAACGTCTGAAAAAGAGACTAAAGCAGGGCTGAGGGGAGATCACAATTACAAAATCAACTGTAATCAGACATATTTATTTTTCCTCTTGCATATATTAAATTAATAACACAGCCATTAATACTAAGGGTCTTTGGAGGTGCATTGGTTTCGCAATTGACTGCGAACTGAACAGTCAATCATTTGAACCCACATTCTGCTTCACAGGAGAAAGATAAAGCAGTCGGGTTCCATAAAGATGCACTCTAGGGAACACAGGCACAAAAATCTCAATGCCATTGAACACAATATCAACTTCTCCTGATCCTAGAGGACAGGGTAGATCTACCCATTTGGGTTTCTGAGACTATTTCGTAGAGTAGAAAGATTAATCTTTCCAAGGAGTAGCTGGTAGTTTCAAACTGCTGATCTTGTCAGCAACCCAACACATAACCAAGGTGCCCCCAGGGCCCCAGGGCAATGAGTAGCTGACATATGCTCAAAGGACTTAATTTGAAATCCCTGAGTGGGACAAAAGGGACTCTGGTGGCCTGGGGGATTATGAGTAGGGCTGGTTTCCACAAGGTCAGCAGTTTGAAACCATCATCTGCTCCATCAGAAGATGGGGTTGTCTGTGGCAGGAAAGAAGGACAGTCTGGGAAACACAGGGAATTTCGACCCTGGCCTCTAGAGTCGCTATGAGTTGGAATCCACTTGATGGCAGTGAGCTGAGTGGCATAAATGCTTAAATGCTTGACTAGTAACTGAAAAGTTGCCGGTTCAAACTTACCTAGATGCCCCTTGGAAAGCCGGGTAACCTGCCTCCCAAAGGTCAGAACCTCTGAGAAACACATGGAACAGTCCTATTCTGTACATAGGAAATCACCGTGAGTCGGAATTGGCTAGAAATTGACTATGAACCATAATTCCAGTCATATCACTTAAGAAATGCTTAGGAATTGACTAATGTATTGATTTTCTTTTATCTTTTTTTAATTGCACTGATCTATAATTTATTTAAATTAAATATTCACCAAATTCAACAAATGATTCCAAAATGCAAAAAAATAATACATTGACTATTGAAGAAACCAGGAAATTATTTTGCTTTTCATATTGGTTCTATCAGAAATATATATTTTTAAATGTTTTACTAGGGGCTCATACAACTCTTATCACAATCCATACATACATCAAATGTGTAAAGCACATTTGTACATTCATTGCCCTCATCATTTTCAAAGCATTTGCTCTCCACTTAAGCCCTTGGCATCAGGTCCTCTTTTTATCCCCTCCCTCCCAGCTCCCCCCGCCCTCATGAGCCCTTGATAATTTATAAGTTATTATTTTGTCATATCTTGCCCTGTCCAACGTCTCCCTCCACCCCCTTTTTTTGTTGTCCGTCCCCCAGGGAGGAGGTCACATGTAGATCCTTGTAATCGGTTCTCTCTTTCCAACCACTCTCCCTCTACCCTCCCAGTATAGCCACTCACATTCCTGGTCCTAAAGGTGTCATCTGCCCTGGATTCCCTGTGTTTCCAGGTCCTATCTGCACCAGTGTACATCCTCTGGTCTAGCCAGACTTGCAAGGCAGAATTCAGATAATCATAGTTGGGGGAAGGTGGAGAAGAAGCATTTGGAACTAGAGGAAAATTGTATTCTTCATCTGTGCTACATCACACCCTGACTGACTCATCTCCTCCCCTAGACCCCTCTGCAAGGGGATCTCCAGTGGCTGACAAATGGGATTTGGGTCTCCACTCTGGACTTTGCCCTTCATTCACTATGGTAAGATTTTTTTTTGTTCTGATGACGCCTTATACCTGATCCATTCAACACCTTATGATCACACAGGCTGGTGTGCTTCTTTCATGTGGGCTTTGTTCCTTCTGAGCTAGATGGCCGCTTGTTCACCTTCAAGCCTTTAAGACCCCAGACGCTATACCTTTTGATAATCAGGCACCATCAGCTTCCTTTGCCAAATTTGCTTATTCACCCGTTTGTCCTTAGCAATCATATCATGGAGATGTGCACCCAATGGTATGATGTTTTTGTTCTTTGATGGCTGATGACTGATCTCTTTGGAACCTCGTGATCACACAGGCTGGTGTGTTCTTCCATGTGGGCTTTGTTGCTTCTGAGCTAGATGACCGCTTGTTTATCTTAAAGCCTTTAAGACCTCAGATGCTATATCTTTTGATAGCCAGGCACCATCAGGTTTCTTCACCATATTTGTTTACTCACCAGCTTTGTCTTTAGCCGTTGTGTTGGGAGGGTGAGCATCATAGAATGCCAATTTAATAGAAGAAAATATTCTTGCATTGAGGGAGTACATGAGTGGAGGCCCAATGTCCTTCCGCCACCTTAATATTAACCTATAAATGTAGGCACATAGATCGATTTCTCCATCAAATATACATATTTCCATATGTACATGTCTTTGTCTAGATCGCTATAAATTCCCTTTGCCTCCCAGCTCTTTCCTCTATTTCCCTTGACTTTCCTCCAGTCCCACTATTATGCTCTGTCCCCACTTGAGTTTCAGCAATACCTCTTCATTAGATCACCCTTGATCATGCCCTACCAGGCTTCCCACACACCCACCTCACCACCAATTTGGATCACTTGATGTTCCTGTATCCCTGGGTTTGTTAACACCACTTCCTTTCCCCCCCCCCCCACCTCTATCCCCTATCCCATTTCCCCCAGGAATTGTAGGTCCTGTTGTTTTTCCTCCACATTGTTTATCCAGCCTATCTTATTTAGACAGACCTGCGGAGATAATAACATGCACAAAAACAAGACAGAGTAAAATCAAGCAACAATATATAACAAAACAACAACAAACCACTGACCAAGAACAAAACAAAACACAACAAGAAAGCTTGTAGTTAGTTCAAGGATCATTTGTTGGGCCTTTAGAATTGTTTTCCAATCCAGTCATTTTGGGGCACCATGCCCTGGCCCCAAAGTCCATCTTCAGCATTCCCTGGCGACCTTGCTGCTCCATTCCCTTGCTGTTCCTTTGCACTCCCCCAACGCTTTGCCTCGTTGGTGTGGTGGGATCAGGTCAGGCGCAATTCCCACACTGTGTCTCAGGTGCTGTCCCCCACAGGGCCATGGGTCCGTGAGGGGTGTCATGTCTCATAGTGGGGCTGGCCATGTGGTTCTCTCTGTGGACTGGCTGCTCTAATTGGGCTCATCATCCTCAAGGCCTGGTAGGCCAGGATGTGCTCCATTCTCCCTCCTCCCCCTTCATCTGCTCCCGTGTGCTCTGATCATATATGTCCCTCTCCGGAGCTGCAGATTCAATGCCATCCTTTGAAATAAATTCTTCTGGAGTGAGGGCTCATTCATATTTTATCCCTCAAAATTGTCATTGCTTCCATGAGAATAACTCCATCCCTTATGATGTCACAGATTCCTCATTTCTTTCTATTTAAGATGAGAGCTGCAATCTTTATTTTTGCTATCAATGCAGAATTTTCTCAGAAATATTCTCAATTTTAAGAAAGAAATAGGGACTTAGTATATTTCTGAACTTTTTTCCCCTGATAATATTGTGCCGCACTCTCCCTCAGAGCACGGCATAGAGCCCTTTCAGAGCGCTGGACCACCGAAAGTAAATACTTATAGATTTTTCATATGTTTTTAAGTCAAATAACTGCTGCATAACTGCATGATCTACTCCTCTCTCTTACTTTCACAAATGGAGCCTGGACTTTTTATGACAAGTGAGCCTCCTCGGTTTTCTGTTTGTAGTGATTCCATTGTTCCTGTGAGAGCAGTGATATCTTAAATTGATGGGAAATTCTGTATCTAAAATCTTCTCCATATTTTATGCATACCCCTGTCAGCCAAAGCAATTCATTTAATTCTGGAATATAGCACAAAGGTATTTATCTAATAAGGAAGAGAAAAAATCGTATAAATCTGACCACCCTTATATCTGAGCATTACCATTAAAGCCAGACCCGTTCCCGTTGCTTCATTCAGGCTCCTAATGAACCTATTAGACTAAGTTGATCTTCTTGGGTTTCCATAGTTGTAGTCATCAAAGTAAACAACCACATCTTTCTTCTCCAGATAATTTGGTGGATTTGGAGAGTTAATCTTTCAATTACCAGCCAAATTCTCCACCATTGCCCCATCCTTTTCTAGGGACTGGTCCCTCCTGACAACATGTCCAGACTATCAAATACATTGATTCTTCAGTCTTCCCTCTTCAATGCCCAACTGTCACATACATAAGAAGCAATGGAAATACCATGGCTTGGGCAAGGCACATATTAGTCCTCATAGTAACATGCTTGCATTTTTTATACTTCAAAAAGTCTTGTGGAATAAATTTACCAAATGTAAAACTTCTTTTGATCAATTAAAAGTTGCTCCCATGAGCCCTGATTGTGGATCCAATCAAGATAAATCATTAAAGAGCATAATGCTCCAGAAAGGCATTTTGTAACTAGTTAAACTAAACTATTGTTTATTTAGAAGACATCAGAGAATATTTGGGGTTTAAGGTTCAAAGTTTGAAGTCAGCCTTCTGTGTGCACAGGTTCTGCATCCTTGGATCCAACCAATTGGGTATAAAAATTACTTCCAATTAAACAGTCAAAACAATTCCTCATGAGCTAGCAGGGATCTAAAATTCTATTTACATAGCATTTACCTTCTAATCTACCAATATAGCAAGACCTGTGAAAGCTGGAACTTGTACAAGGTAGTAACTTGTCAGAGAAACCAAAGAATTGCCATTCTGACTCACAGCGACCCTATAAGGCAGCATAGACTATAGGGTTTCTGAAACTCTAATTCCTTTTTTTTCCCCCAAGACTAGACACCTAGCCCCCTCCCTCCCCTTTCTCCTCCCACCCCCACCCGTCGGTCCCCAGGAGTGTGCGCACGCACGCCTGCTGAAACTGTAAATCTTCAGCCTCAGTTTTCTTCTATAGAGGAGCTGGTGGGTTTGGGCCTGTGAGAGGTGGGGCTCTCCAGAGAAGCAAGACCTGTGATGCATGTCAGAGGAGTCACCCCCAACCAAAAAAACCCCAGAAAAACACAACCAAAAAAAGCTCCACTGGGTGGAACTTTCACAGCACACATTTTCATACACATTTTTCCTGCTAGGCAAACATCAAGCAACTTGCTCTGAGTTTGTTCACCCAGTGATGTCATTGCCTAGGAAGTTTCTCTCTATTCAAAGTGATTTTTTTTCATAAAAGCAGTTACATGTTTTTGTGATGGCTGATATAAGAGAAAAACATGCAGCTGTGAAATTTTGTTTGCTGCTCAGAAAAAAATGTGCAGAAACTGTTGGGATGTTGAACACAGCTTACAAGGACAGCGCTATGGAAAACACTCAAGTGCATGAGTGGTTTTCTCCTTTCAATAAAGGTGAAATGTCAATTGATGGCAAACCTCATTCTGGATGTCCATCAACTTCCCGGAGTTCATTCCACCAGGTCAGACTGGTAATTATGCATTCGACTTAGAGGTTCTGAAAAGATTGTGTAACAGCATGTGACCTGATTGTGGAAGATGGGAAAATGGGCTTGCCACCATGACATTGCACCTGCTCACTGAGCCAGTTTGGGGCCAACCCACCCCTCCCGCAGTATTCCTCTCTTACGCCACACACCTCACTCACCTGACCTTATTCAGTGTGACTACTTTTTGCTTCAGGCTGCAGAGGGACATGAAAGGACAATGATGTCACGACTAGTGGCAGTGATTAGTTTTGGGTTATTAGTAATATATCTAGGGAGAGGGCTTCACTGGACAGAATGTAACTCTAGGTCTAATTTGTTGAGAGACTGATGAAATGTCAGTGTGAATGAAGTAGACTTTCAGCTAGGACTGGCAGTGGTTCGTTCTGTTGTGCAAGGGGTCCCTGTATATTTGGTACCCAATAGACTGCATCTAACAACAGCCATGACAATGAAACGTTTTGAAAGCAGTGGTGTCACTTTACATTCCTTTCAGTAAAGTGTAAAGGTGCTACTTTCTCCATAGGCTCACCAAAACCTGTTATTACCTTTCATTTTATTAAAAATATTCACCTGCAATACATATTTGGAAAGTATATTTTCATGAAATTTCTACATTTCTGTTGCTTCTCCCGCGCACTATTTCTTTTTATCGCAATGCTAATACAGTGGCTATGCGTATTCTTTGGATGTTCAGAGTGTTTAGATATTTGATCTTAAGAGTGGTAACATAAATCATTCAAATATATGGGGGAGTGTTGCAAAATTGAGTTTATTATCAAATGGGGATAAACTGTAGAGTTTGTTATCATAGTCACCTGCCTAGATATCCAATGATGAAAATACACAATCGGAGTTAGTGTTGTAAGTCTGCTTGCATATTGTTCAGCCTAAATTAGAAAAGTACCACCTCACTGTCACTAGGTTGAGAGCTGTGGTGGGTTGCCTATTTCTTTAATGCCTGATGATAGGCCACTTGATAGGCTCTTCTGCAAATATCAGAAGGGTCATGAATGGATGATCAGTTTTAGTAGAGTTTCCAGATTAAGATAATGTAGAAAGAAAGTCCTGATGAGCTAATTCTGAAAATTAGGCCACGAAAACCCCATAGATCACAACAGAATTGTCCAGTATAGTAGAAGTTGAGCCCCTAGGTTAGAAGATGCTAAAAATACACAGTGGCCATGACAATGGACCCCAGCATACCTACACTCTTGAAGAGGGCACAAGACCAACCCATAACTTGCTGTCATAGTTAAGGAACTCCATGACTTGACTCACGAACCACTAATGACAACTTGAAATCAGCTTACATCATTGATGCATGCTAATATTTATTTAACCACACATCTAATTGTCAATAAAACACTTACCACTCTCTCCTTTCAATAATGCCTGCTTGCTAATTGAGAACCATTACAACCAACATGAAGGTAATGCCCCAGGTTACAAGGTCATTTGGGACGTGAACAGTCTAATGGAGTCATTCCTCTTGCAAAATAGAACGTTTTAGGGACTGAATTGTTTGCATGAATTGAGATCCCCATGCACACCTGTTTGCATTTCAATGAGTAATTTCTGAGTTTAGTTTATAAGTTAAATGATAGTTGGCTTGCTGTTGTTGTTGTTGTTGTTTTTCCTGGAAGGTCATAATTCCTTCATACACTTGCTTCCAAGCATATTCATCTTCCTCAATAGTCGACAAAGAAACCATTAAAACTCAAGTGGAGGTATTCTGTAAAGAGCTATAAGTGGGAATGATACTTCTTCTGCCAGGTGTCTGGAAAAGGATTTTACATTTTGCCTGAGGCCAATACTTTCCTAATGTATTCTTAATATCTTTGGAACTTATGTGGATTCAAAAACAAATAAACCGATAATGTTATTCTAAATGCTGAGTTCTCATTTCCAGCAAGGTTGCTTTTCTGCCAAATGTATTCAGCCTGCGTTTCTCCCCTGGCTTTATCCTGTTTGGTCTGTCACAAAGGAATACTGAACCCAAGTCACACCCCATCCTTTGCAGATATCCTCAAAAGAATGTCCTTTGTGCTCCACTTACAATTTTTTTAACCTTTCATTGATATGAATGTTCAAGTAATAAATAATAGGCATAAGTCAAAGAGAGGCTACAAGATTTAAATATAAGTTAGATGAAAGAGCTGATCAACAAATCCACGTAAAACCATAAAAGTCTTTGGAGGACTTCATATTTTGTGAAAATAAACGCTTTGTACGTTGACATATAAAATATGATCGACAGGGCTAAATATGTGATTATACTATGGCAGGACTGAGGTGAATGTCTTAGGAATGGAAGGGAGGATTTCATGGTCATGGTTACCACTTGAGCATTACCTTCACCAGCAATCATTCTACATTTAGTTCAGAGGCTCCCAGAGCAGAGAATCCTGCCCGAAGAGTTCCTCACTATGTTCATCTCCATGGTAACATTGATGTTGCTAGTGCCATCCAGTCACGGTTGACTCCTATCACCACGATACACAACAGAATCAAACACAGTCCAACCCCGTGTCATCCCTATGCACGAGTGCTTTGTTGTTCCCACTGTGTCCATACATCTTGTTGAAGACCTTCCTCCTTTTCGTTGGCCCTCTACTTGACCAAGCGTGATGTCCTTCTCCAGGGACCGGTCTCCCTGACCACATGCCCAAAGTTTGTGAGACAAAGCTGCACCCTCCTGGCCTCCAAGGAGCACCCTGGTTTTACTTGCTCTAAGACAGATTTGCTTGTTCTTTTGGTAGCCATGGTACATTCAATATCTTCACCAGTCCTATAGTTCAAACACATTGATTTTTCTTTGGTCTTGCTTATTCCATGTGGAACCTTCACATGCGCATGTGGATATTGAAGATACCGCGATACCCCAATAAAGTGATTTTTAAAAAAAGAAAGAAAATATCATGACTTGGGTCAGACAAACCCTAGTCCTCAAAGTAACAACCTTAGCTTCCAGCACTTTGAAGAGGTTTCGTGCAGCAGATTTACTTAAAGCAATGTTTCTTTTTAACTCTTGACTGCTACTACCATGCACATTGATGGTGGGTACACAAAATAGGAAAACATTGGCAACATCAATCTTTCTTTGTTTATCATGATGTTACCTTTGTTCAGTTTTGAGGATTTGAGTTGCAATCCATACTCAGGACTTCAATCCTTGATCTTCATGAGAAAGCACTTCAAGCCCTCCTCACTATCAACCAGCAAAATTGTGCCATCTGCATATCGCAGATTCTTAACAAGTTTTCTTCAAATTCTAATGCCAGCTTCTCATAATACGATTTTCTGATTAGCATACAGATTAGCATGGTCAGCATATAGATTCAATAAGTAGGGTGAGAGGATATAACCCTGTTGCACACCCTTCCTGATTTTTAAACACTTGGTATCACCTTGTTCTGTTCACAAAGCTGCCACTTGCTCCACATGTTCTAGAACATTCATCCGTGTTCCAGTATTCCCATTATTCTCCAAGCTATACATACTGTGTTATGTCCCACACAGTCAAATGCCTGGCATAGTCAATTACACACCAGTAAATACATTTCTGATAGTGTCTACTTTCAGCCAAGATCCATCTGACATCAGCTATGATATCCCTTGTTCCACATGCATTACTGAATCCAACCTGAATCTCTGGCAGCCCCCTGTCAAAGTATTGCTGCAACCATTGTTGGATGATCCTCAGTAAAACTCTACTCCTGTGGGATATCAATGATATTGTTTGATCAATCTATTGGGTCACCTTTCTTTGGAATGAGTACAGGTATGGATCTATTCCAGACAGCTAGCCAAGGAGCTTTCTTCCAAATATCCTGGAATAGTTGAGTAAGTGCTTCTAGTGTGTCACTGTCTTGTTGAAACATTTTGATTCATAATCCATCAATTTCTGGAGCCATCTAGGCTAATTTTTGGCTCATGCTTACAGTGCAGCCTGAATTTCATCCTTTAATATCATTTGTTCTTGCCAATATTCTACCTCCTAAAGTGCTTGGATGTAGATTAGTTCTTTTGACACAGTGACTCTGTGTACTCTTTCCATCATTTTTCTGTTTCTTTCATCATTCAGTGTTTTCCCATAAACCATTTCAGTATTAATTCAGAAAATTCAGTGCGGGTTTGATTTTTTTCCCCAAAATTCTTTCAGTTTAACATATTCTGAGAATGTTCATTATTTTTGTTTTTTTTTAACTCTAGGTCTTTTCAAATTTCATTATATTATTTTACTTTTTCTTCTTGAGCTGCCCTTTGAAATTTTCTATTTAGCTCTTTGATATCATCATTTCTTGGATGTACCTTAGCTACTCTACTATTAAGAGCAAGTTTTAGAGTTTCTTCTGACATCCACTTTGATTTTTTTCTTTTTTCCTGTCTTTTGAATGACATTCTGTTTTCTTCAGGAATGGTATCATTGATGTCATCCCACAGCTCATTGGATCTTCGGTCATTACTGTTTAATGTATCGTATCTGTTATTGAGACGCTCTTGAAATTCAGTGAGAGATTCCTAAGGTTGTTTTTTGGCTCTCATGAACTTATTTTAATTTTCTATTTTTAAAAACATTTTATTGGGGGCTCATACAACTCTTATCACAATCCATACATATGTCAGTTGTGTAAAGCACACTTATACATTCATTCTCAAAACATATGCTTTCAGCTTGGGTTCTTGGAATCAGCTCCTCATTTTTTTTCTTTTTCCTCTACCTCCCTATTCCCCCCTCCTTTATGAACCCTTGATATTTTATAAATTATTATTTTATCATATATTGCACTGCCCAACATCTCCCTTCACCCACGTTTCTGTTATCCGCCCCCCTGGGAGGAGGGTATATGTAGATCCTTGCAATCGGTTCCCCCTTCCGGTGCTCCTTTACCTCCTCCCGCCCGGTATGACCACTCTTACCACTGTCCTGAGAGGTTCACCTGTCCTGCATTCTCTGTTTTCCGGTTCCTATCTGCACCACTGTACATCCTCTGGTATAGCCGGGTTTGTAAGTTAGAAATGGGAGCATGATAGTGGGTGGGGGTGGAGCATTTAAGAACTAGAGGAAAGTTGTTTGTTTCATCGCTACTACGCTGCACCCTGAGTGACTCATTTCCTCCCCACAATCCCTCTGGAAGGGATGTCCAGTTGTCTACAGATGGGAATTTTTATGAGCAATTGTTGGCTTATTCCACAGTTGGTCCCTCCATCATCTCTTCCCATAGATATAGTGAATTGGATTTCTGTATCTTCCATCTGAAGAAGTTAGCATGTAGAGTCGCCTTTCGTGCTGTTGAAAAAGGTCGCTGTAATAAAGAAGTCGTTGGTCTTGCAAAATTCTATCATGTGACCTCCAGCTTCATTGCTGTCACCAATACTGTATTTTCAAGCTGCTGTTATCTCTCTTTTGTTTCCAGCATTTTTATTCCAATCACCAGTAATTATCACTGCATCTCGACTGAAGACATTGGTAGAATTCTCCAATTTCTAAATCAACTGCTTTGGTTGTTGCTGCATAAATTGAATGAGTTTTATTGATTGAATTTCTTGTGTGAGGATAGATATTATCCTATCACAGACAGCTTTGTACTTCAAGATTTTAAGCGTCCTTTTAGACAATTGCCATGCCATTCCTCTAGATTCTGTCACTCCCAGCATAGTCAACCATGTTATTTTCTAATTAAAACTGTCCAACAGCAGTCCATTTCAGCGCACTAATGCCTACAACATTGTTATTGATGCATTCCATTCTGACAGCTTGCAATTTTCATAGATTCAGACAATGTACCTCATGAGTTCCAATTATTAATTGATGTTAGCAGCTACTCCTTCTCAATGTGAGGGATGCTCTGATAGCAACTGAAAGTCCTGAGGCTTTATTCCTACAGACTCCATCCCATGCGCATCACTGTGATGGACTCGACGTTGAGAAGGCAGCTTTTCCTCGGTCCTATTCTTAGTCCCTTCCATCCTTAGCGGCTCGCCTGATATTATTTTGTTTCTAATAATTAGGATTTAAATAGCTGTCAATGATCTGATTCTATTTTAAGGTATTCAGTGTCTATTCCTCTGAAACGGGCAGCAAATCCCTTCTTCATAGTCTCATGTTAGTCTAGAAGCTTCTCTGAAACTCGTCACTTTGGATGACCCAGTTGGTTTTTGAAATACCAGTGGCATATAACTTCCATCACTGTAGCAGCACAAACGCCACTGAAGTATAACAAATTGACAGACAGGTTGTGGGAAACTGGTCATAAAGTGAATAAATTTTCTTTCATGTTGATCTGGCTCCCACCAGTTCTTAGGTTTGGGGTGCTCTCCGCCTCTGCCACTGTATTGGAAACTGGGATAGGCCAGCAATTCTCGACACTTGTTTTGAGATGGACCATACTTTCCTCTCTCCTCCTTTACTTATCACGTGGTCCTATTCTGCACCAGGAAATTGTGCATGTTTGTACATGAAGGATTGATATAGTTGCATTAGTGTTTTCTAAGGGTCGAGGCTTGACTTAAAAAAAAAAACTTGCTAAAAAGGGTACCTCTAAGAAAACTACAAGAGAGAATGGAGGTGTTTTTATTGAACACATTATTTGGTAGACAGCTTTCTAAATACGTTGTAATCATTTAGTTCTCCTGACAATCCACATGGTTCTTATCATTGTCCTAACCTTAGAGAGGATTAACCTCTGAGACATTAAAAACATTGCTTGAGACCATTCATTAGAAAGTGTCAAGATTGGTATAAGCTCAAAGGTCCTTCAATTTATCACGTAATCCTATAAAATGTATTTTCTCATGTTATTTCACCTCTGTTTTTACTGCCAAATCTTCTTATTCAGTAAGAAATTGTAGACTTTGATTCATTTTTATAATTTTTCGAAATGACTAATCCTAAAAAGGCTTATTTATCAGAGAGGGGAGAGGGCATTGTTATAGAACAGAGTATATTCAAGCAAAAGAAGAAACAGAGAGCTTGTTCACTTGATCCGAGAGTTAATTTCATCAGCATAAAATCATCAGTAATGATCTGTGTTTCATTATTTGGCTGGCTGAATTTTTTGGCGTTCATCCAACATGAAAGGCATCCCTTCTGTGTGTCCTTGTTTAAATCAGGATGAGAGAAGCCCTCTTTAATTGCATTTTCCCTCAGTTGTCTGAATGTTGGTGGCATGAACATTAGAGATGTTGCTGCAGTTTTCTCTCTCAGCATGATGTGGAAGGCTATGTCTGTAGGATAATTAGGTGCAGTGGGCTGAGTGGGGATGGTTTCCGTAGATGAAATTTTCAGGTTAAGGAGGAGGTTTAGTGTTTAGGTTAAAGACTTGTTCTTCAGTGTGTTGTCAATGAGAATCCAAAGCATGTTCTGCAGCCAAGCATTTGATAGCAAAGTAAAGCCTTTCCCTTTGCCTGAGATGGGGTGCATGTGTAGCAGGGAAGATTTCCTTCTTCCAGGCAAATAAGTTTCAACATCTGCTGTGTTTTCTAAGACAAGCTTTGGACCAAGATATGGAAAATTACAAGTGGCGACACTGCTTCTTTTAGGAAATAGGCGCAGTTCTTGCAAATCAATGGCATGGATTGCATCGCTCCCCTTGATGATGTGAATTTACAGGAAAGAGAGAAGCACCTGTGCTCCCAGAGTCATAATTTTATTAAGCACAGATTCTAATGCAGGGGGAATGACATAGCAAAAGTAGAACGCTCTCCAGCATGATGCATTCCAAAGGCACAGGCTACCATTTGAAATTCAACCATGTTTTTGAAATGAGAAGTGTCAGAGGGTCACTTGAAAATATTTAGTCTATTTTTATCTCAATCATTTAGAGAATCACAGAGTTTGACAATATTCCATTTAGAGGTCAGTATTTGCTGGCCCACGGTGCAAGAAGATGCAGCCAGTGACCTAGAAAGTAGATAAAAACATAAGGACGGACACACAAAATACTCGTAACAGAAACTCACTGCAGAGATGACACAGAGACCTGGAATGAAAAGAGATGCAGTGGAGACTGGGAAGCACTGGGAGCAGCATGGCGGCGAACTCAACATGTCCAATTGGAGGCACTGCTGTAGTCACCGCTAGCGGTAGTCAGGTGCCCTAGAGTGCATTCTGACGCACATTAGAGCCAAACCTCGCCCCGCCCTGCGCCAGCCTCACAGCTGTCCTTATGTTTGAGCCCATTTTTGCAGACATTGTATCAATTCATCTTGTTGAATTTTCCCCGTTCGCCAACCTTTTCCAAGCTTGATGCCCTTCCCTAGTCACTGTAGGTTGGCTCTTAATACTCCCCATCTTCTCCACAAGAGAGAAACAAGGCTGTCTGTTCCAGTAAAGACTGACATTCTCAGAAAGCCTCTGGAGGGTTGCTGTCAGTTGGCATGGTCTCCATGGCCCGGGATGTTATGATTTAGTCTCTGGTGTTGCAAACACTTAAGTGCTCTGATACTGATCAAAATGTTGATGGTTCAAATCCATCCAGAAGCACCTCTCAAAGCTCTCGAGGATCGCAGCCATTTAAAATCCTATGGAGCAAAGTTTTCCTTTGGAACACATGGAGTCACCTTAAGTAGGAATCAACTGGATTTCAACTGGTACTAATAGTAAACAGACTCTACTGAACTCTCCTCTGGGACATTCTGCAGCCTTCAAGGTCAAAAGAAAGAGAACTACGTTAGTCTTAAAATATCCCCTTGCTTTGCTCCCTGGCAGTTAGTGTATTTGCATTTTATTTAATCTGAACTACCATCACTTATAAGAGAGAACATTATTTTCCTTTCCCTGAAAAAGGAGAGGAAAAACCTTCCAGTTAAGTTATGACATGCAGATACTGTCTCAGGGAGCCCGTTTGTTTCATATTATGCAAAAGTTCTTTTAGACTTGATCACTTAATTGATCACACCATCCTTTCATTGTTGTGAATTGCCTTAGTATTTTTTCTAGGGCTTATGGAAGTTTATCTGACTTCAGTGCATTGCTTCGTGTCAGTCTGGTAATTCTTTTGCACATAGCTCAGTAACAAAATTTAAACAAGGCTTTTTCTACCTGTGCATACCATTCCCCTTTAGGTTCAATAAAAGTTTGTTGTTGTTCTCGTTTTTAAGAAATTAGAGAATTGTTTTCATTCCACCAAAGACCAGTTTTACTCCCACCAAATGTATGCCCCATTTTTCTGTTTCCAAATTCTTCTGCGGAAGCATAATGTGGTATCATTCTTGTGTCTTTCAGAACGCATTTGACCTGACTATAAAACTCGATCTAAGAGTGAACATCACTCGATCTAATTGACAACCGAACCACTGTGTCCAAGTTGTAGCACACACATCAGTGTCAACCACAACTCCGTTGTCACATGGAGAACAGCCACGGAAAATAGATGATTAAATGCGTCCCAACTTCAGTGAAGGTAAAGTGCAAAATATTGTATGCCTAATAATTTATTAATGTAGTTGAATGAAAAGGAAGTGCAGTGGTGAAGAGGTCAGCTACTAACCAAAAGGTTAGTGGTTTAGATCCACCCAGCAACTCTGTGGGAGGAAGAAAACCTCACAATATGCTCCCAGAAAGACAACGTCCTAGGGAATGGGGAATTCCCCTCCAATCTCCAAAGTCCCTACTAATCGCAATTGGATCCAGAAGATGAACAACAGTAGCTGGGTAAATTGGGCAGTAACCCAACAATGTATAACATGTAGTGAACATTGGGTTGTATTGTAAAAGGCTTTTTAAACAATGGTCATGCAAGTTGATGTTCAGGCTATGATTGTGTCATAATGTAACACACATATGCACATAATTCTCTCTGCTTAGTGGAAGAAAGTAATATTCTCTTTTATAATTAATGGCAAGTGAGATGTAATTAAAGCTGAGGGGAAAATGAGGTGGAAAGTCCATCATGGAGACAACTAATATGGTCTGCTCCTGCATATCCACTCATATCTTTCAGCTCATTACCAAAAATAAGTTCAATTCAGAAGGGGAATTTTGTCTCGATTTCCCTGCCAGAGGTAATCTCAAACTATAAAAAGATAATTTGCAACACAGATCAAATCTGGATATATTTTATTTTTACTATAAGTCAAATTTATAGTTGTGAAAATGTTCCATTGCAGTAAAACATTGAAAATAAGGCAAACTCATACTTAGTGATACAATATAGAAATAATGAGTCTCTTTCAATATTTCTGTTAAAATAGATATATACATGCAAATTTATACATAACCAAAATGCAGAGTTTAACAAAATTTGAACTATAATAATCTCTTGGTTTAAAATTAAGTTGGTCACTTAATGTAAAATATACTTTTATGTTTAAAGCTTAATAATTTAATTTGTATTGTGCAGCCTCATCCTGTGAGTGTATCACCATTTTAACAAATTTAACCAGTGTACTTTTCTATATTACTTCCAGTTTTGTTACTATGAATAATGTTTCCCTAAACTTTACTCTATAAGGAGTGGGGAAAAAAAAGAGGACCTGATGCAAAGGGCTTAAGTAGAGAGCAAATGCTTTGAGAATGACTGGGGCAGGGAATGTGCGGATATGCTTTATACAATTGATGTATGTATATGAATGGATTGTGATAAGAGTTGTATGAGCCCCTAATAAAATGTACAAAAAGAAAAGGGAAAAAAAGAAAGAAAATGATTAGGTCAAGAATGTACAGATGTGCTTTATACAATTGATGTATGTATATGCATGGATTGTGATAAGAGTTGTATGAGCCCCTAATAAAATGTTTAAAAAATAAATAAATAAAATCCAATTAAACTAGAAAAAAAAAGAATGAAGGCAACATATGTACAAACAAGCCTGGTTCAATGGATGTATGGATTGTGATGAGTTGTATGAGGCCCCAATAAAACCATTTTTTTTTAAATGCATAAATAATTTTTGTATTCTTGATTGGTTTCATAGGGTACACAGAAATATAATGATAGCAGTAAAAGGCATGACAGTGTTGAAGATACTTCAACTATAATGTCAAATTGCCCAAAAGGCATTGTAGATATGGCAGTTCATTATTTTGTTGGAAAAATACACATTCATTAGCATTTATATGAATACATAATAGTATATGAACATAAATATAACTGTATCACTCTATGTAAAATTTATCACTTGTTAATGATCAATCATATATGGGCGCTTTCTTTTCTTTTTTTGCGAATCAGGTGAGACTTTTCCTTTCAGGTCATCATTTTTATACTCAGAAGTGAAGCGACTTATCAAACTCCCCAATAGCTCGTCCTCCTCCAGCATTTCGTCTTTTCCCCCTCTTGTAGAATAGTATTCCCTTGCATTCTTTTTTTTTTTAAATTTAATAATTTTTTTCTTTAAAAAATTTTATTAGGGGCTCATACAACTCGTATCACAATCCATGCATGTACATACATCAATTGTATAAAGCGCATCTGCACCTTCTTTGCCCTCATCATTTTCTTTTCTTTTTTTTTACTGAAATACATTCTCTATGGCTCCCCGTTTTCCTTCTTTCCCTCCCTTGCCTGACAGTCATCAAGATTTGTTTCTTCTGGTATAAAAAACCTGCATCTTGGATTTTCCTTTGACGACAATGGTCTCCTACAAAATTTGCCCTTTTGTGTTTCTACTAGCTTCACTTTGCACAGTATCTTGCAAATCCATTCACGTCACGTGGGGCTTCACAAATTCATCATTATTTTGTAGCAATGCACAGCATTCCATTCACACGTTGGATGGACACAGTGGCTGAGATGATAAGCTTAAGGTAGGAAAAATTGTGAGGATTGCACAGAACTAAACAGTGCTTTGTTGTGTTGTGCAGGGTCACTGTGTGTCAGAAAACACTCAATGGCACCTGGCAACAAAAGTATTCCACTGGATGTATGTACCAAAATTCACTTATCCATTCTCCCACTGATGATGTGAGTGTCGCCTTCAAATTTGCATTCCTGGAGTTCAACTCACTTGATTTTCGTTCTTCAGAGATTCAAGTCTTGGTTATTTTTCTCTGCATCTGAATTTTCTTATGTCTTTGTTGCTGAGTGCTCTGTAGCACCTTCGTTTAAGTCACCATTTTTATCGACTGTCTATGTGTTTTCAAAGAACATCTCCTTTCTTTCGATCAGGTGGATTTATCTGGAGCATGCAATTACAATGTAAATGATGGCAATGTCAATGACAGCCATTATGCTTTGTTTTCCTACATATACATATACATATTTATTTAGCCATGATTAATTGAGCAAATATTTTGCATAAGACACCTTTTCCAGCACCATGGAATTCCTAGTGAAGCAAACTGTATTTCCTCCATTTGTGCAATAAGTTCTGGAGGGAAGAGTTCCCTAGATAATTACGAGAAAATAGTGCCTGCAGAGTGTTTAGAGAAAGGGACAGCACACTGAGGTATTTGAAGGATATACAATTATATAATGCTGGAACTAGCTCAATCAGGAAATACTTTGTGAAGAAGGTACTATTTGATATAGATTTTTATGGGAATGATTTTAGTTTCAAGTTAGTACTGTGGAAAATTGCTGAAGGCTTCATTTTACTTGGATTCATAATCAACTGCCATAGAAGTAGAACGAAAAAATCATGAAATGCATTGGGAAATGTTGTTGCAAAAGACCTTTTTAAAACAAAGATGTCACCCTGAAGACAATGTTACACCCTGACTCAAGTCATGAAATTGTCATTGATAAACCTGAATAATGAAGGAGAAAAATATAATTGATACCTCAGAATTGTATTGTTGGTAAAGAATGTTGGATATATGATACCACAGAATAATAAGCACATCTGTCTTGAAAGAAAAATAGCCATAATGTCCTTAGAAACAATAATAGCAAGCCTAAATTTAACATATTACAGACATGTTATCAAGAGGGACAAGTTTCTGGTTGGTAGAGTATATCAGAAAAGACAGCTAAACAGGATGTATTGCCACATGGTGCTGTCATTGGCTCGAACATAACAACACTTAAAAGGATGGTACAGGACGAAGCAATGCTTTGTCCTCTTGTACATCACTATGACCTGGTAGCACCTAATAAGGGAAAAGAATTGTGGCTTTCTAATCCTAAAAAAGAGTTATAGTCTCAAGAACCCAATGGGGCAGTTCTACCCTGTCTTACAGAATGGCTATGAGTGAGAATCTACTCAATGGCAGTGGGTTTGGGTTTTGATTCAGATTTTGGTTTTTGAAACAAAACAACTGCACACTCATCTGTCAGTTTGTCCTATTATTGTGGCTTGAATATTGCATTATGTCACCATGCTAATAGGTTTCAGTTGAGCCTCCAGACTAAGACAGATTAGGAAGAAGGAAGGCAGTTTACTTCTAAAAAATTAGTCACTGAAAAACTTATGGATAGCAGTGGAATAAGGTGCACCTGACCTAAACTATGGTATTCTAATTGCCCATGTGTCAGTTGGACAATAAATAAGATTAAAGACTGAAGAAGTACTGGTGCATTTGTATTGTGCTGGTGTAGAAGAATACTCAACAACATATCTAGAAGTACAAACAAATCTTTGTCGAAAGATATTCAACCTGGTGGGTATTTGGAAGTGAGCGTGTTGACACTTATCACGTCTTCAGGGCATACTATCAGGAGGGACCATTCCTTGGAGAAGGACATCATGCTTGGTAAAGTAGAAAGCCGGTGGGGAGAAATGAGACTCGCAAGGAGCTGGATTGACATCCTGACTCCAACAATAATTCAAGCATGGCGATTATTTTGAAGGTGGTGCAGGATTGGGAAGGGTTTCTTCTGTTCTAGGACCTTCCTGAAGGCCGTTAGTAACAAAACTATCGTAAGGAGACGGCCATTTCCAGAAAGTGACCAATGTCTAATCAACAATTAGCCTAGTAATTTCAAAATCCTTGATGATTCATTTAGTCCAAGAAAAAGGGGACTAATTTTCAGCAAAAAAAGCAAGCAGTTTAATTAGATTGTTGGAAGGGTATGTCATTCTGATTTTAAATATTTAAGCTTTTTCTGGTTATGTAGAGCCCACAAGAAGTTGGGCTTGCCCATGTAGATCTCTTATACCAGTGAGACTGGAACAGCCATTGCACAATTTTTGCAAGGTGACTGCTCTGCCAGCTGAGTCCCTGAAATATTACAATCAGCAAAGCCCCTTGGCCAATATAGAGAGCTCATCCAATGAGAGAGAGAGAGAGTGATAAAGCTTAGTGGGTTAAATCCACTGAAATTGAGAGGATGTTTGTTGCTGCAGCATAACCTAACTTAATTTAAAATACTTTTCTGGAGACAGACATGTAAAGATATCGAATAATAGAAAAAGCCAAAATGTTATACAGGCCTGTCCTAGTTTTCTAGAGTTGCTGTAACATAAATACCACGGGAAGATGGTTTTAACTAACAGAAATGTATGCTTTCAGAATTTAGGAGGCCCGAGGTTCAATTCCGGGTTTGAGAGCTCTATGGGGAATGCTTTCTTCTCTTAATAACTCCTAGTTTAGGATAAAGGTCCTTGTCTCCTACCAGCAACTAGTGTCTCTCAGTCTTTGCATATCTCCATGGGTCATCAAGGACAATCTCCATGTGCCCTCTATGAATCCGATCCCCATGTATCATCAAGTCTTGGCATCAAAATTCCACATATTTAAGAAATACCTAGCACAGGGACCCTATACCCAAAGCACACATTTCCCCTCCACCCCCATTTTTCCTTTTTGGTGGTAACAGGTTATCCTCTCTGCTTCCTTTGACAATTGTTTCCTCTGGGTAAGACTTTTTTCTTTTCCTTTCAGTTTTTACTTTAAACTTTGTTATTTTAAAATAGTGCTAGACTTGCAAGAAATTGGGGTGGGGGAGGAAAGCAGAGAATTCCCAAGTATATTCACCAAGGTTCTCCAAATAATAACATCTCACAAAACAAGGAAACTTTTCTTGTTTCACATTAAGGTTGATAAGATTAAGGATGTTACATCTCATTATTAATCTTTATACCCCTGCTGGACTTATTACAGCAGATAATATCATGGGGGTTATTACAGAACTGCCACATTATAATATTATATAACTATCAAACTACTGAGCAACGCGGCCCAACCAGGTGACACATATTGTTAGGGAACTCGGTTCAACGCATGGCTGGGTCAAATAATTCACAACATCATCAAGGAATATTTTGCTTTCTGTTGTTAGGTTCCACCAAATCAGTCTGACTCATAGCAAGCCTGTGATTAACAGAGGGAAACAATGCCTAGCCAGACAGGAAGTGGTATCTGTTGCTGATGTCTTCAAGACAGTTACAACTCATAGGGACCCCGGGTAGCACAGAATGAAACCCTGCCAGGTCCCGCACCATCGTCACACTAATTGTGATGTTTGAGCCCACCGTTTCTGGCACTCTTTCGATCCATCTCAGTGAGAGGCTACCTCTTTTATGAGGACCCTTTGCAAAGTGTGATGTCCCACCATGATCAGATATTCAAATCATTTGAGACGGCCTCACTATCCTCACTTAAAAGGAATGTTATGGCTGCACCTTTTCCAAAGCAGATTTCTTTGTTCTTCTGGCAATGCATGGTATTTTCAATATTTTTGACTAACAGCTTAATTCAAATGCATCAATTCTTAGCTCTTCATTGTTCTAAGAATCTGTACCTCTGGATGTATATCATAAACAATCCAGTCCCAGTAGGGTTTAGTTCTAATGGGAAAATGACATTATCCAATGTATATATCAGGGGAATTCATTCACAACATTCTGTAGAGTGAGCTGGAGGAAGTACAATAGAGAAAGGGCATGAAAAAGAAGGCTATAATTAGTGGCTTTGGATTATATTGGAGAAGAGATTAAATATATTATTGTATATCAGGAAAATGAAGCCAATATTCTTAAATGAAATAGAATAAGAATTCTCTTTAAAAGTGAGGATGGTTAGATTTTTCTCTAGTTTACATTAGATATATCAGCAGGAAAGGTTAATGATTAGAAATAGACATCATGGTTAATAAAATAGTCAGAGAAAATTAAGAATATTCTCAATGAGATGGATTGGCACAATTGCTACATCAACAGACACAAACACAGCAAAAGTCGGGAAGGTGGTGCGGACTGGGTAACATTCATTTTGTCATTCGTAAGATTGTCATATATTGGAACCAATTCTGCAGCACATAACAACAGTTGTTGTTAATGTTTGTGTTGGGCTGAGTTGTTTAGAGAAACAAAATAAGTGACAGTCATATATATATATATAAATTTGTATAAAAAAGTAAACTTATAAACTTATATTAAGAAAGCACTGAAGCCCAGGCCAAATTAATTCCATGGATCGAATACTAGCCGGGACTCTCTTCAGACTCATATAACTGCAAGCCAAAGATGCAGAAGGGTGAAGCAGTATGCAGGGAGATCACAGACTTGTATATGCAGAGTCGAGTGGATTCAAGGTCTATGGAAACAAGGCAGGGTACCCACAGCTCTTAGCCACCCAATGCTGGCATTGAAAAGAAAAGTGAAGAGAGAGAGAGAAAGAGAGAGAGAGAGAGAGAACTTTCTCAGTTTTTCCCTTATAAAAAGTCCATACCCTCAATGAAGCGTCATGAGGCTGTGACCTGATTTACAAGTTAGACTCCACTCATCCCTACACAAGTACCATCTAACTCTACCACATTGTTGTTATTAAGAATCATGGGATTGGTTGCTGTATACCATGTGCAAAAGAATAAAATACTGTCTGGTCTTACAATATCTTCGCAGTCTTTGTTATGTTTGAGACCATTGTTGAATCCCCTGTGTCTATCCATTTTCTTAAGAGTCTTCCTCTTATTCACTACTAGGAGCCAAGCACAATGTCCTTTTCCAAGGACTAGACTTTCCTGATAGCATGACCAACGTACTTTAAAAAGTATCCTTGCTTTTAAGGAGCATTCTGGCTATATGAATATGCTTCCAAGAAAGAACAGTAGCCAAAGTGAGAGCATGAGTTTTAGTTAAAATTGCAATAGAGTAAAGAGGAAGAGATCTTGTGGAAGCTGTAGAGGTCAAATTGGGTAGGTTGGCAGAAAAATTTGTCATATGACACTTTGAAGTCTTTTGAAATACTAACCTCTTTTAATCTCTAAAGATTTTAGAATATCCCTCTAATCATCAGTACTGCTAGTGTTACGTAAATTAATCCAGAAGCACAAGAGTAATCTTCTAGCTCTTCAATGGCACACTAAAACTTTTACTCCGGCCAAAATTATTTTTTATTCAAATCTGCATTTATCTCTGTCTCTTGCCTCACTCCTTATGTGAAAGGAAGCAAACGCTAGCAGATCTTTGCAAATGCAAACCCTACCTTGAGAGAGGAGATTAAAAGTTTCTATATTTTTAAAACTCTGAACAGTTCTGAATTCTGCTTAATTGAAAAAAGTTGTTTGGTGTGATGAATACAGTCATTAATGTAATATCTAGCTCCATTGAAACCTTTTACTGTCAGCTTTGGAGTTAAAGCATTAAGGCAAAAGACTGTCAGACCTTCACAGATTTCCTGTGTATTAGGCATAGCCTGTGCATGGGCGATGGTTATAAGTCCTTACCCTTTATTTCTACACAGAGAGCAGAACTCTTTACAAGAGCACAGGACTCTAGATTCATGATGTTTATAAATCCTTATACATCATATCTGAATGTTCGACAATTGAAAGACTATTGGCTGATTATATAACTATATTTTGAGAGCCCTACACAGGGAACATGTAGATCATTTTATTTATAAACTTAATCTGGCCATGGAAAATCCAATCTCTTTTTTGTACTGTCTCTCTAAGTCTCTGTCTCCTTTTGTTTTCATTTTTTCAAAATGTCTACCAAATTATTTTGGAATAAAGAATTTGACTCAGTAAATTGCCAACTAATATTAAATCCAATCCTTGCGTCACTAATTATTCATCTCATCCTGTAGCACAAGACTTCAGTTCTAAAACGCCTATATGGAGCGCAAGTATAAGATTTTCTAACTGTGCTGCTTATATTCAACTAATAACTGAAAAGACTCCTGAAGAAAACTCCAATCTACATAATCAACTGTGTTTTAATTTCTAATTCATGCTGTTAGCAAGATATATCTCTGAATTTATAAGTGAAGCTCAAGTAGCTTGAATTAATATGTGTCGATCCATTAAGTGCACTGAATGCCCATTCTAAAACTTTTTGTTTTGTTTTTTCAAAATCCATTTACTGGGAGGTAATAGAGCTATCATATCATTCAGTCACATCAAGCTGCATTGTACACTTGCTAACACAATCAACTTCATAGTATTATCTTCTTTCTTCACTCCATCACATTAGTTTAATTTCACACCCCCTAATTAATGTATCCCACCTCCTTATGACCACCACTACTAGAAACCCTTATTCTACATGCTGTCTCTACAGGTTCATCAATTCCAGGTTTAATATACTGGAAAACATATGACAAAAACTCAAGGGCTCACCTCCAATGACCAAATATATCTGAGATAAACTCTAATATGAACCAAAAAAACCTACAAACAAAAAAAACAGGAAATGTTGAAAACCAGATCCGGCCCAAAGTACATCAGAGAAGGGATCAAGTGACAGTTTCATGTTTGGTTTATCATTTTGATCTACTATAGTCATCTCTTCAATATGCTTTGTTTGGTAACCAGTTTCTTCCATCCCTCTCTAATGGACAGGGGGAATCACTGGAGGCGTATGTCCTGTGTCGATCTCACAAACATATTTTGGGCTTCCACTGTCATCTGTAGCCTTCTGCAAACCAGAATCTCACAATTTAGGCTTTAATACCATTCCCTCCTTCTGTTTAGGATTATATGATTTACAATCCTTCAGTGATAGTCCACCTACTCACAGTTCAATCCTCATGGTATAGGTATCTTTTGCTTCTTCAAACACCATGAATTTTCATTCTTAAGTCCTCATGTTAAAAGTATATTACAATGCCCATCTGTGGACAGCTGGACATCCCTTGCAGAGGGGTAGTGGGGAGGAGATGAGCCACTCAGGGTTCAGTGTAGACAATGAAACTCAAAACCTTCCTCTATTTCCTGAACGCTTCCTCCCCTCCCAATTATCATGATCCCAAATCTACCTTGCGGACCTGGTTAGACCAGAGGATGTACAGCGGTGCAGTAGGGATCTGGAAACACAGGGAAACTAAGACAGGCGAACCCCTCGACTCCAGCGGTGGGAGTGGCGACACCGGGAGGGAAGGGGGGTGTAGAAAGGGAGAACCGATCTCAGAGATCTATGTGTAACCTCCTCTCTGGGAGATGGGCAATGGGGAGGCGGGTGAGGGGAGACGCCGGGGAGTGTAAGATAAGATATAATAATTATTTATAAACTATCAAGGGACCAGGGGTGGGATCGGGGAGGGAGGGGGGCGGGGAGGGAAACCGAGCTGATTCCAGGAACCCAAGTGGAAGGTGAATTATGAGAATGACGAGTGCAAGGAATGTATAATGGTGCTTTGCTCAATTGATGTATGTACAGATTGTGATAAGAGCTTTGTGAGCCCCAATAAAAAGATGTTTTAAAGTATATTATAACTCTTTGATAAATCACATGGAGTGATATAAAGATTCTTCCAAAGTTGTGTTAAAATATTTAATATTATAATACTTTATATATTAATGTATACAGTAATTCACTCAGCAAACATCTCTAGGACCCCGTGGAATCCATAAGTAGTGCCAAAATTTAGCATGCTTGGCTACTAACCAAAAGGGTTAGGGTTCAAGTCCACCCATAAGCACTTCGAAGGAAGAACTTGTGATTTCCTTGTGAAAAATCAGTAATTGAAAGTCTCATGGAGCACAGTTCTCTCTGACCCACGTGGGCTTTGCTATAAGTCAAAATTAACTCAATAGTAACTGGTCATAAATAAAGCACAATTTTAGTTAGAAGCCATTAAAACTTTGGCAATATTATCAGGAAGAACCAGTACTTGGGGGAGAGCATTACACATAGTAAAGGGTGAGTGGAAAAAAAAAAAGATCCTCAAAGAGATGGACTAGCAGAATGGCTGCAACAATGAGTTCACGTAATGATGACTGTGAAGACTGGGCAGTGTTTCCTTCTGCTCTGTGTCGGTCACTGTGGATCAACTTCCCCTGGCAATCAGACTATCAAAGATGTATAAGTCAATCCCACTCACCCTCAGTGAGATCATCATATACATAAAAAATTCAGTGATAATGTGTAATACACATATTCATTTACTAAACCATTAATTCAACCTGTGTCTGATGGACTGGCATAAGTTTTAAGTTATACCTAAATGCCAGATAAGTAAATATCATAAAAAATTTCCAAAATGTGTAATTTTTAAAGACAGAATAACAGCACATTCCACGGCATCAATGCTTGGCATTATGTGGAATTGGGGAGGGGGGCAGAGGGTGGGTAATATAGATCAAATCTGGCAAGAGAACAGATTGGTTGTTCCAGGGACAAGTGGCACAACTATAAGTAAGTTTGAACAATAAGCTGTGAGTTCATATTTCTTCCCTATCTTGGAGCTAGGCAGCAGGCACCAGCCCACAACTCTGTCATTTGGATGCATCGTGCAAAAAGTTCATTTCAGAAGACAGCTGAGTAAGAAGGCGTCTGTGAGGCAGAGGTTATCTACATTTCCAGCAGCAATTGCCTTGTCCCAGCCCAGTACCAATGAAGCAATTTCAATTGTTTGTGCCATCGCTGGCCCCAAAGCCTCTCAACTCCAGCCATCCATCAGTGTGATGGGACAGTTAGCCTAGCTGTAGAGCCTCCAACTGCAAATCTTTAGGGTTCCCTAAGGGGGTCTGGTACATACATTGGATGAAGTGCAGCTGAGTCTACTTCATCAGATATCCTATGTAGGGTCAGCTAAACGTGTTATCTCATATCTCCACCTTGCCCTCCATGGAACCAGAGATTATCTGAATTGGCTACTTTCTTGGAAAGTCTGTTTGCTACACATATGGTTTCATATTTTTTTCTGCTTAACTTCATCAGGCAGACTTCAAGACATCAAGAACCCTTCAATCTGATTTATCTTTCATTTGACTTCCCTTTATGTCAAACCCCCTTTTCATGAGATTGGTACAGTTTTCCATCATGAGTCAGTGCCAGGATGTTACTCCTCCTGGAATAAATCAAAACCCACATCTTGCATGTGACCTTTCAATGATGACAAGAGTTGCCAGTCTCCAAGTGATCCATTTCTGAGCGCAACAGTAAATCATTCTAGCATTTGTTGAGTTTCCCTTCTGTGTGCTATCTCACTCTGAATACAGATGCAATTTTTGTTTTAAGGTCACAATGGCTAAAATTGTAAACCTTTCAGTAGAACCATCAAGCTTTAAAAAGTTAAATAGATGGAGAATCACAAAGGAGAAGGGAAAAGTGGATGTGTTCCGGGCATCAGAGGAAAACCTGTTGGCATGGAAGATGAAAGTGGAATGTAGAGAAGGTGGCCATTGTCTGGATCACGGGAGCCAGAAAGATTATCTGTACTTAACTAGAACTCAGTTATCACTGGGCCTTAAATTGCACCACTCAGGTATAATTTATTTTGATGAATTACCATTCTCTCCGGGTGTCTTCTTTACAGTGGATATGTGGAGCACAGGTACCCCACTGTGTCATTAACACCTGTGTGGCACAACTAACAACAGAGTCTCAAGATAATTGCTACCTTTCTTGGCATCCTTGTCTCCAGTCCCACTGACCTTCCTCCTTTGGATTTATATGCATTTGCCATTGCCTTCTCATCCCTACCTTTTTAATTATACCTTCCTTCCTGCCCAGCCCTGTCACTTTCCTTTACTTGCATGCAGCATGGATTCCCAGAGGAACAAAGAAATTCATCTTTTTTTTTCTTTAAGGAATGTTTTATTATTCTTATTTCCCTTCTCTTTTTGGATTTCTTTTTTTTTTAATCATTTTACTGCGGGCTCTTACAACTCTTATTACAAAACATACATCAATTATATCCAACATATTCGTAAATATATTCCATTGCAATTTTCTAAACATTTACTTTCAATTGAGCCCTTGGGATCAGCTCCTCTTTTTTCCCCTCCCTCCTCCCTCTACCCAACCCTCCAACCCTTGTGGCTGCTTGATAGATTGTAGTTTATTAATTATTTTCCAATTGCATATGACCACTGTCTCCCTTCCCCTCTGGTCTCTGTTGTTCTTCCCCCTGGATGGGTGTGTATAGTTTTGTGCCATTCATTGTGATCGGTGTCCCCCTACCTCCCACCCCTCTCCTCTTCCCCCTACCCTTTTGGTATCAACATTCCCATTCCTGTTCCTGGTTTCCATGTGTTGTGAGTTTTACTCTTGTCTATAACTATGTACATGCTCCTGTCCAGTCTAGATTGGGAAGCAGCACTGAGGTCATGATAGCTTGGGGTGAGGAGGCCTCCAGGGATCAGAGGTATATGTGTGACCCATTAGTACTCTACTGCACCCTGATTGACTCACCTCCTCCCTGCAGCCCCTCTGTGTGGGGATGTTCCATTGTTCATAGATGGGCTTTGGGTCTCTGCTCCAACCCCCTTCATTTACTGTTTGTTGTGAATCTTCTGATGTCCGTTGCCTGGTCACAATGACATCTCACGATCGCAATACTAGCTAGCGGGCTTGTTGCTTCACTGTTGGATGGCTGTGTGTTTAACTTCCAGCCTTTAAGACCCCAGACACTATATCATTTACTAGATGGGCACCATCCTCTGTCTTCGCCACATCTACTTATGCACCCATTTTTGTGTTCAGCAATCGTGTGTGTGTTGGAAGTAGGAATGTTGAGCATCACTGAATGCCAATTTCTAAGAACAGTGTTCTTGTACTTAGGGCAGATATGAGCCAAGGCTCAAGGCCCACCTACAGCTTCAGTGTATTGCCTCATAAATATATGTACATGGGCCAATATCACTATTGTTATGGACTTATTTATTTGTATAAGTGTACACCTCTGTTAATCTCCCTATCCATGTCTTTGCTTCCTAGAGCTTGCCTCGGTTCGCCTTTGCCTCCTCCTGCCCTGCTATCACTACCCCCCTTCTTCCACCTCTTAGTGCTTCATCTCCACTCGCTTGGTGTTGCTCTAATACTCACAGGATCTCTACACTCTCCTAGATGCTAGATCCACTTCCATCTTGTAAGAATTGCAGCCAGAAAGCTCCTTGGAAGGAAGGATGGTGGGATTTCTCAAAGATTTTGGACATATTATCACAAAAGACCGGTGCTGGAGGACATCATGCTTAATAAATTAGAGGGTCAACCTAAAGGTCGAAGACACGTGTCAAGATGGATTCACACAGTAGCTGCAACAATGGGCTCCAATATACCTAGAATTGTGTAGCTGGCGTAGAATTAAGCAAGGCTTTTTTTTTCTGTTGTGCACAGGGCCTCTGAGTGTGGTAGACAACTCACAGCACAAGTGTCTAACAGCCACATAAACCACCATCCTATTTTTTATGGTCTCGCACATGAATATTCATACAAATAATCACTCTCCCGATAACCTGAATAAATTTGTGCTCCCCAAAATGTGAAATTCCTAATCAGGGAGGGCTCTGTTCTGTTTCTGATTGGGGGGAGGCCTGTTGGCATAGGGGTTATGCCTCGGGCTGCTAATTGCAAGTTGGCAGTTGGAAACCACCAGGTGCTCTTCAGAGGAAAGACTAGGCTTTCTGCGCTCCGAAAGAGTCAGTCGCTGAAACCCATAGGGGTAGTTCTACCCTGTCCAACAGGGTCGCTGTAAGTTGACATCAACTCGATGGACGTGAGTTTGGTGGGGTTTGTTATCTGATTTACTCTGTACATTGTGTGGAGAAGCCTCTGCAATGCTTTATTAATCTAATTTTCTTATATCTATGGCTCCATAGGGAACCATCGCTGTGTCAGTCTTTACACTAAAAGGCTCACATGCTGTTGCACACAGAGGCACTGTGTTTTAGAGTTGTTCATCAGTCTTTGTTCTTTGATGAGTCCTTTTACTCACTGAACATGGGATTTGACATCTCCCTCCCTGTCTGGTGCCCTGCTAGGCATCTTCACTCTGATTTCTCATGCGGCCATCACCTTGACAGCCACTAACACCAATCACCACCACAGAGGTCTAGATCCCACCACCACCTACTGTGGGGCTCCTTCTATAGTAGTTTCCCCGCTACACAAGAGAACTCCCCAGATGCACAGAGATGCTACTTCTGAGACTAGTGCTCAAAGATGCAGGCTTCCATGTGAGGCAACATCTCTTTTTTTTCCGCAATAGATCAGCCTCTTGCTGACTTGCACTGAGTAGAAGTGGTAGCAAGGGCGTCGTGCTAGTCTGGGTAGACTAGAGAAACAAATCATCAACCCTCATAAATGTATACAGGAGAGGTTTAGATACAAGAGGAATTGAACATTGAGAAAACATCCAACCCAGTCCAGTCCAAGGCCCTAAGTCTGATATTACCCATATGTCTGATACTAATCTATAAAATCCTCTTCAGACTCACAAAACACATGCAATGAAGCCAAATGCAGGATGATCACATGCAAGTGGGTAGAAAGTCTTTGGGTCCAGTGACGGCGTAAGCATCTCAGTGCTGGCAGGAGTCTCACTGGCTTTTCCAGCTTTGGAGGTCTGGATGCGTCCATGTGGCTTGTCTTCTTCAATGTTTCCAGGGTGTAGCAGAGAGGGGTGTCTTCCACCTCCAAGGAAGAAGTACCAGATATCCTAGAATTCTCAGGAGAAGCCATGCCCACAGAAGTCTCATTGGCTATCTCCAGGTTGACAGCCTAGATTCCACCCCTACACTCTTAATCCTTAAATTGACACCAGATTAGGTGACTACCACAGGCATACTGGTCCTGGTTCTGATACTAAAATAGATACTTTCACAATTAGTTGCAGTGTTTGCCACTTTCAAATCATCGCAGCATCGTCCTTGTTTGTTGGAGAATTGTGTGTGTGTACTGTTTTCTTTTATTGGTGTTTTTAAAATTTTTTCTTCTTGTTTTGAATTAATCATGCAGTTTTTATTCTACAACATACAGAAGTCAAGAGTTATCAAATTGAAAACACAATGCATCTTGAAATAAACCTTTCTTTGTCAAGATGTGTTTATGGCCTTTTTGCTGTTTGTTACTGGTTAATATTTCACTTAGGATTTTAGCATCTACATTCTGAAGATTTATTACCTTGAGTCTTTCCCTGACTTTCTTTCTCTAGTTTTAATATCAAGTTAGTATCATAAAATAAGTTTAGGAGTGCTCCTTATTTCTGTTCTGTCTCAATTATATGTCCCCAGAAGATACAATAGATCTTAATTATTAAACTTTCTGAGACTAATCTTTCCTTAGTGGAAAAACTTAGATACAAATTTTATTATGCTTCCTTGTCCTAAATATTTTTCTATTTCTTGTGCCACTATTTTCAATTCATATTTTTGTAGACATTTTATGATTTTCTCAATTTTCAGTTTATTAATTAGTGGATTAAGATGTCCTTTTAATCTCTGGAGCTTTTCTAGGTAGTCGCCTTTCTTATTCCATGTGTTTGTAATTTTTTTTCATTTCCCTCTTTTTTACCTTGGAAAATATCCCTGGAGGGTTTTGTCCATTGCATGAGGGCACTTCAAAATATTAACAGAAATTTTTTATTATCTTTTAGTTCAATTTCTTCCATGAACTTTTTAAGCAGCTTCACATTAATCAATTTATGATTCTTTTAAAAAATATATTGTCCTCTTCCCCTGCCCCCCATCATGATCCCAATTCTACTGTGCAAATCTGGCTAGACCAGAGGATGTAGACTGGTACAGATGGAACTGGAAACACAGGGAATCCAGGATGAATGATCCCTTTCAGGACCAGTAGTGAGAGCGGCAATACCGGTAAGCTGGAAAGAGGGTGGAGTAGAAAGGGGGAACAGATCACAAGGATCTGCATATAATCTCCTCCCTGAGGGATGGACAACAGAAAAGTACGTGATGGGAGACATTGGGCAGTGTAAGATATGACAAAATAATAATTTATAAATTATCAAGGGTTTATGAGGGAGGGGGAGCAGGTAGGTAGGGGAAAATGAGGAGTTGATGCTAGACGCTTATGTGAAGAGCAAATGTTTTGAGAATGATGAGGGCAATGAATGTACAAATGTGCTTTACACAATTGATTATTTACGGATTGTGATAAGAGTTGTATGAACCCCAACAAAATGATTTTAATAAAAAACACACTTTGTTCCTGTTCTCTCTTGCATTCTCTTCTCAGTTCACTTCTCTCTGCCTTCATTGTTCGTTGGTCCCCATTCTTCCACCTACTTTCTTTGTCTTCTCTAGCGTTTCAAGACCGTGCTTTCCACATTTATTTTCTTCTTCAAAATAAAACCTGAAGGACTCAAGTAAGTAGCACAAATGATCTGAGCATCTCAGTCTTAATAAAAATAAATTCCATACTATTGCATTTAATAGAAGTAGACACTATTTCTGTCAGGCAGTATTTTCAAGAAATTATAGTAATACTTAATGTTGCTGTAAAGAAAGATCAACCTGTTGGATTCACTACTGGTAAGAAAGTGGAATCATGATTTGGCATTATTTCTCTCAAGTATTTCTCTCCTGGTGCAAAGTATAAAAGTTGCACATGTATACAATTCTGTTTTTAAATGATGGGCGCATTTCAGATCAAACTCTCTATACTTGCTTCTCTCCAGAATTTGGGTGTGATAGTTATATAACTCAATTTGAGAGGTTTACGAGTGAGGGGCTGGAATCTAGTTTGTCAATCAGATCATAGCCAATGAGGCTACTGTGTGGACATGGTCTTTTCATGAGGATTCTGGGAAATCTGATACTTCCTCCTTAGAGGTGGGAGACTCTCTGCTCACACCCTGGGAGACATAGCAGCTGACAAGACACATGGACCCATCTTGATGCAGAAACCCCTACCAGCGCTGAGATGTTTCCAATGACAGTGGATCCAAGGACTTTCTACCCACTGGCTGTGATCTTCTACATTCAGCATCATCACATGTGCTTCTTGAGTCTGAAGAGGACTTTATAGAGTGGTATCAGACATTTGGGTAATATTGGAATTATGGACTTAATCTGGACTGGGCTGGGATGTTTCCTCAATGTTCAATTGCTCTTGTGTATAAATCTCTTTCTTATACACATATGTGTGTCCATGGATTTGTTTCTGTAGTCTACCCAGACTAACACATGGGGTATGAATAATATTTAGATTTTAAAAGTAATTCATCTCACTGTGAAAAGAGTAGTCTTTGCAGAATAACCACCCCCTTCCAAATATGCTGTGTTTGCCTGGATTCTCTAGAGAAGCAAAACTGGTGACACATGTATGTGAACATAGCGGCCTCCAGATCATATGGTGTGAAGATTTGCTCTTTTGTGTGGACACTAAGTGAAAATGGACCATGGACTAAAACCTCCATTCAGAGAAAACCAAATGTAAACAAGAAATTGAAAGATTAGCTCAATTAAACTCAGAGATGCAGAATAAGTGATGTGTAGCTAACCACAGAAAAAGTTCAGAGTGAATTCCTTCCCCTTTGACACTCTCAGTGGGATTCCTCTAGCCAGTGAGCGAGGTTGACTGAACAAAATGGCAGCCACAACTCAGTAATGCGGCCATATTTCCCGACTCTTCTTCCTATTTAATGCCAACAGGGTAAGCACAGTAGAATTTGTCCCTAGTTACTTTACAGTATGTTTTGTGAAGTCTATAACATGACTGTGCAGTGGTGGAGACATCCCTGTGCCACATTGCAGTGCTTTCTGACACATGATGTAGACAATCCAGAATGCCAGGAATCACAGAGTTGAACCAGGCGAAGTGTGTACAGTGTACGGCCAAGGGGCTAGGGGCTCTTTGCAGTTTGCATGGGATTCTCAGGTGGTGATGTTTCTGATTCTCCTATAAGTGGGTGAGTCACACATATGCTTTAGTGAAGGCTTCAGCAATACATCAGAATATAGTACACAAACCAGCATATCAAAATGGAAGAAAGAAGAGTACCCTCACCTCTTTAAGATTGTTTTATGCCAGAGGAGCAAATCCAAGGACACTCATTATATGTAAGAGAGAGCTTTATATCAAGAAGTAATTATATATCAAGCAAACATCCCAGCTCAGACCAAATTAAGTCCACAAATCTGATACTAGTCCATAAAGTCCCTCTTCAGACTCACACAGCCACATGCAATGATGCAGAATGCAGGAGGATCACAGGCCGGTGGGGTCAAAGTCTTGTGGATCCAATGGCAATGGGGGCATCAAAGGGCTCTGGCAGCTTTCTGAGTGACTCCATAGCAGAAAGGTGAAAGGAGAGAGAGAGAGAGAGAGAGAGAGAGAGAGAGAGAGAGAGAGAGAGAGAGAGAGAGAGACTCATTTATCTCTGTGGCATCTCCAAATGAGGTCATTGAACTGTGACGTGATTGACAGGCTAAACCCCATCCACATCTTCCTATGGGTGTCATGTTGGCACACACAAAAAACAAATTATCATATAGGCAAAATAATCAGTAAAAACTGTTGTCTAACTGAAAACCTGCAGTGTTCATAATGTGTCCACTATCTATATTCTTGTGTTCATAAGTGTGTGTACATGTTTCTATTGTCAGGTGCTATCAGGGCATTGCGGACTCACAGTGGTCTCCTGTTTAACTGAATGAATGCTCACTACTACTGTTGACCTGTCTGATCCCACTGTTGCAGCCGTGGTGTCAGTGCATCTTACTGACGTTCTTCCTATATGTGTGGGCCCTCAGCTTCTCTAAGTATGATGTCCTTCTCTAGGGCTTGGTTTCTCCTGATAACGTGCCCAAAGTAAAGGAGACGCAGTTTTCCTTTCCTTCTCCCTAAGAAGGATTTTGGTTGTACTTTGTCCAAGGCAGATTTCTTTGTGCTTTAACAAATGGGACCAAATCCATCGCCATTATGTGAAACCCTATATAGCAAGCCTACGGGGCAGGGTAGAAGTGGCCCACAGAGTTTCTGAGGTGGTAAATCCGTGGAGGAGTAGATAGTGGTAGAGTAGGTAATAGTATATGAAATGTGCTTCACTGACACCAAAATTCAAATGGGTCCAATCTTCTTTGGTCTTCCTTATGCAGTTCCCAGCCCTCGGGTGTCTGATCAAGCATCAGGCAGGCTCTGTAACAGTATCTGCATAGACCAGGTATGCTTTGAAGGTCATGGATATTGCAGAAAATTAGAGAAAAGCAAGAGGTTTAGAGTCAGGACGATTCCATTCTGATTCCTTAATTAATCATGTGTGCAGTTTATGGCAAGGTTCTTAAAGTTTATATGTCTTTGATCTCTCCCATGAAGAATAATACTTACTACATATAATTGTGGTTAGGAAGAAGGGATTTTAATGTGCAAGCCAGGGAACATAAACAATGATAGCATGTTACTACTAGCCAGAAATTTGGTGGCTTTCACCCATACAAGAGGCACCTTGGAAGGAAGGTCTGGAAATCTACCACCCCAAGGTCACAGCCATGAAAACCCTTTGGAGAAATGCTACTATACACCCATGCATTCACCATGAGTTGGAAGTGACTGGATAACAACTAACATCAACAATAACCCAGGAACGCAAACTTTATATACTGAGCCTGCACCTTGTGAGGCAGAGTTGTTAGATCAGAGTCACAAAGGCTGGCTGGGACACACAGACGCTTCTTCTCCATTGGACAAGGTGTGTGCTCACAGGAAATGTCAGGGAAGTGTCTCCCCTGAGTTCCCACAGGTGTCTTTCCATAGAAGACATTTCAGCTATGGGAGAGAGTGACCAGACTCTCAAAGCCTCTTCTTCGCTGTCCTTGTTGGGTCCCATATAGACTGAGCTATGCTTTCAGCCAGAAAGAATGGGTATAATTTTGTTAGTAGGATGTGTAGACAAAGGAGAGTCAAAGAGACTTTGAACTATTTTCATTTAAATTTATGTCAAAAACGGACTTTTCACACCAATGTGCAGGATTTCTGAGCAAACGAAAAGTGGTGAAGAAACCCAAGCTTGGAGTCTGCAAGAGAAGGGAGTTAGCTCCTTGACTCTACAAGGGATCGCCCCAGAATGACTTTTGCTTTCATTAGTAATGTGAACAGACTGAAAGAAACAGCAGTTTCAAGTCATAGAAACAGAAGTTTGTGGTTGTTGCTCTTGGGTGCCATTGAGTCAGTGTTTACTCACAGTGGCCTGAGAAACAATAGAACAAACCACTGCCAGGTCCCGCCTCCATCTTCATAGTTGATTTTAGGTTGAAGTCCATTGTTGGAGCTACTGACCAAATGTTCCTTGTCAAGGGTCTTCTTGTTCATTGTCTCTCCACATTACTAAGCATGAGTTTCTTCTCCAGAGCCTGATCTCTTGTACTCTCATGTCCAGAGAATGTGAGATGAATTCTCCCCATCCTTGGCTCTAAGCAACATCCTTGCTGTACTTCTCCCAGGACCGGTCTGTTTGTGCTTGTGGCAGTCCGTGCTACTGCCCATCATCTTCACTGCAACCATAATTCAGAAGCATCAATACATCTCTGGTGTTCCTTTGCCAATGTGCAACTTTCTCAGGCATATTAGGTGATGGCAATTCCCAACGTTTCCATCAGGCATACCTCAGTCTGCAAAATCATATCTTTGCTGTTTGGCACTTTAAAGTGACCTTGAGCAGCTTTTTCAGTCAGTGCATGCATCATTTTATCTCTCGGCTGCTGCTTCCATGAGAATGATTGTGGACCCAAGCAAGATGAAACCCAGGGCGATGTTGTTCTATACAGAAGGCATCTGCTATCTTCGTGAGCAAGTCTTTCAGGTCCTCCTTGCTTTCAGCAAGTGAAGTTGTGCCAGCTGCATATAAAGGCCTTCCTCCAAGTCTGATGCCGCATTCATTCTTCTTCCTATAGCTCAACTTCTGGTATTATCTGCTCAGCATACAGATTGGATGAGTATCATGGAAGGTGACTGACACACCTTAGTTATTTAAACTATGCAGCATTTCCTTGATCCATTCAAATGGCTGCCCCTTGGTCCATGTACAGATTCCCTAGGAGCAAATTAAAGTATCTGAATTCCAAGATCGGTAAATCTATAGAGACAGCAATTCCAACATTGGCTCCTTGGATCAATGGCAGGGGACATTGTAGGGAAATGAGAAACTAGTAACCATGAATACAAGAACAAAGAAATTTTCTAAAACTGATGGTGGTGATGATTGTATAACTCTTCTTGATATGACTGAACTAACTATTGAATTGTATGGTATATTAATTATATACCCAAAAAGCTGCTAAAGCATAAAATAAATAAAATGTTCTGGAAGACCCATTTTGTCTCAAAGCTATCCATAGTTTGATATGATGCTGAGGGTTGAGCTCTCTTATGTCAGCAATGATATCCCTAGAAATAAAGGTTTCAGTGGTGTTTAAAATTACACAAAATTCGGTGTGGTAGATGTTATAGTCAGGTGCCCAGAGAGATGATGCCAGCTCGCAGCAATTAAATATAAAACACAAGCAAACACTGCCCTATCTTCACTATTCTTACTATTATTATAGTTGAGCCCATTGTTGCGGTCACATGTCAGTCCACGTCATTGATGATTTCCCTCTTTGTCACTGATATTCTATTTGGTGAGCACAATACCCTTTTTCTGGGAACTGGTCTCTCCTCAGAACATGTACAAATGACGCGGTCTGGCCATCTGAGCGCCCTGGCTGTCTGTCCTCTGAAGCAGATTGGCTTGTTCTGTTGGTTGTCCATTACTTTGTAATAATCTTTGCCAACACCATAGTTCGAATGCATCAATTTTATACAGTCTTCCGCATTTATCCATGAATATTGGGTTATTAAAAATACCATGTTTTGGGTCAGGAGTGCCTGAGTCCTCAAAAATGAATATTTTCCCTTTATCATTTTAATTACATGTAAGAGAGTGTAAAAGAATCCCGGCTGCATAAGCAACACAGACGAAGAGGAAACACATCAACAATGTACTACGGACCTGTGCTAGTCTGGGTAGCCTAGAGAAATGAATTCATAGAAACTCATATGTGTATGAGAGAGAGTTTTATATAAAGGGTAATTGTACATTAAGAAAGCAGCCCAACCGAGTCCAGTCCAAGCCCAAAAGTCTGAGATTAGCTCATATGACTGATACCAATCTATAAAGTCCTCTCCAGACTAATGAAACACATGTAATGACGCCAAATGCAGGCTAATCACAGGCCAGTGGGTAGAAAGTCTTTGGATCCAGTGATATTGTAAGCATCTCAGTGCTGGCAGGGGTCTCTCTGTGGCTTCTCCGGCTTCAGAGGTCTGGTTGCGTCCATGTGGCTTGTCAGGCTCAAGGCACTAGGGTAGTTCCACATGTCTAGTCAGTTGTAATGTCTCCCAGGGAGTGAGCAGAGAAAGAGAGTGTCTCCTTTCTCCAAGGAGGAAAATCAGCAGTTCCCAGAATTCTTAGGAGAAGGCCATGCCCACATTGAGGTCTCATAGGCTATCTCTGGATTGACAGGTAAGACTCCACCCCTACACTCTTAATCCTCACATTGACACAAGATTAGGTAACTACTACAGGACCTATGCAGTGCTGTGCAGTAGAGCATTGCACATACAGAGGCCCCTGAGCCAAGTACATAGGTAACATCATCTCCTAGTGTCATATTAAAAGAATCATAGGAACTTATTCTGAATAAAAAATACTTCTGTAACTAAGCATCAAAGGGGTCTTTTCAAGGGAAAGCCCACTGTATTAGTGTAACTCTAACCCTGACACTCACCTTCCCAACCAACCAGCAGTCTACTCACTGCCATGGGGGTAGCAAGCTTCATCTTTTTCCCGAGGAGTGACATGCAGTTTCAAATGGATGCCTGTGACAAGTAACCCAAAGTGTAATCACTATGCCACCAGGGTTCCTTAACATCAAAACTCCATGGAGAGTGACTATACTATCATCCCCCAAATCCTTTTGAAGCAGTTCTGACTCAAGGTGACCATATGTGTGTCTGAGTAGAATTGTGTTCTCCACAGGCTATTCAAGAACTTCTTTTCCAGAGGAAGAACATCTGATTTATTCCTAAGGAGTCTTTTTGTGGACTTGAACCACCAACCTTTTTGGTAGTTCAAATTCATCATGACACTGAGGGACTCTGATTATACTTTGAATACCTTAAAATAACTTACAATTTTTTACAAAGAATAATGTTTGAATAAGTAGGGAGACATATTCAAGTATTCATTGCATTATATTTACACATACAACACATACATTTATTTACTTGAATATATCAATATGTTCAAGCATGACTTTATACCAAATTCACTGCAATCAAGTCAATTCAAGCTCTAAGCAACCCTGTAAGGAAGAATTGAACTTCCCTGACTGCCAAGGCTGTAATCTTCATGGCGTAGCATTGGGCAGGGTTTTGCTCTGTCGAACATAATACTGAACAGCCATGACACGACTCTTTACGGAATTAGACTGCCATGATTCCCTCCTGTAAAAGGCTTCATCATTGTGCCAGCCAGGCTTCTCCTAGGTGTATTTGTACCTACATTTCTCACCCATGGGGAAATGCATCTGATGTCATTTATTTTGGAGCCCAACTTCCAGTGTCATACTTGGAACAGAATCGGTGGATCTATAAATGTGTTCTTTTGACCTGAAATCTTAGCTGATTTAGCTGCACTTTATAACTTAACAGATTTAAATATCACAAATATCTCCATAAAAATCAGGTTGAAAATCTAAGAAGTTGACTTTACCAAGTAGAAAATAATTCCACTGTTTTTCTTTGGAACAAAGTTTTATCAAAGATGTACGGGGAAACCAGGTCTTCTTTTTCAATTTTGCATTTCAAGAAGTGCTAGAGGTAATGTTAGCTATGCACTGAGCTACCAAACATAAGATCAAGATTTGAATCCACCAGTCACTCAACAGAGAAAGATGGAGCTTTCTGGTCTGTAAAGATTTTAAATTTCAAAAACATAAATGGGAATTTCTACCCTGTCCTATAGAAACTCTATGAGTCAAAATCAACTTGATGCCAGTGAACTTGAGTGTTTCTTTGTTTTTTTTTGGTCAGTTGGGTGAGAGTTGACAGAGCAGATCAATTTTCCATGCAAACATTTATACACATTTTGTGTCATCTCATTCAGTACAATCCCTACAATATAATATCACAAATTCTGTTTCCTTTAAAAACAGCTCTTCCATGTGCCATTCATATTTTTATCCTGTGTCCATTTTTGTGTTGCTAAAACAGAATTAAACATGATCTGGTTCTGAAAAATCCTCATAATTGTTCCCATGCCTGAACCCATTGTGACAGTCACGGGGTCAATCCATTTCCTTAAGAGCCATCTTCTTTTTCACCGTCACTTTACCAAGAAGTTTACTTCACCAGTCAACTCTAGGACTGACAATTCCTGATAACTTGCCCAAAGTCTGTCGGACAAAACCTTGCAATCTCACCTCTGAGGACCACTCTGGCTGAACTTCTTCCCAGGCAGATTGGCTTGTCCTTTGAGCAGTCTATAGTGTTTTCAGTATTCTTAGCCAGCCCCACAATTCAAACGCATCATCCCTTCCATGCTTCTCCTTTATCACATGTATATGAAGCAAAGGAAAATACCATGGTTTAGGTAAGGCACACCTTACTCCTCAAAGTAACAACCTTGTTTCCAATATTCTAAAGAGGTCTTGTGCAGCAGATGTACCTTATGCAAGCTGACGTGATCTCTTTCTCAGCTGCTTCTGTGAGCATTGATGGTGGATGCATGGAAGAGGATCTTTTCTCCATTTATCACCGTGTCACTATAGGTGCAGCTGTGAGGATGTTGGTCTGCTGGACATTGCGCTGTGATCCACACTGAAGGCTAACGTCCTTGATCTTCATCACCAAGTGCTTCAAGCACTTCTCACTTTCAGACAGCGGGGTTGTGTCATCTACATATTGTAGGTTCTTCAGAAGCCTTCCTCTGATCCTGATACCATATTCTTCTTCATGCAAGCCATCTCCTTTGATGATTTGCTCAGCATATAGATTGAACAAGCATGGTGATAGAATACAACCCTGATGAAGCTTTTCTGATTTAAAACCATGTAGTATTCACTTTTGCATGCTCACAATTGTCCCTGGATTCATATACAAATTCCTCATTAGCACAATTCCCATTCTTATCAAACTTATGCACAGTTTGATAAGATCCACACAGTAGAATGTCTTGGCATAGTCAATAAAATAGAAGTAAAAGCCATTTATCTCAAACTTAATGGTTTGAGGTACAGGCAATCAGGCAGGGAACATACCAAACCCAAGGAAGTACTTGTCATTCCAGCATAATAAAAGGAAAGTGGGGGGATGTGGAGAGAAATGGGGTAAAAAGAGGGAGACAATTGAACTGGAGAAGCAGGGCACTATTCCACCCAGGGGAGGATAGTGTTTATGTCTCCAATGAAATGGGAGGGGGGCATGGAGATCCCACCATGACTCGCCAAACCTTGAGGGCAATGTAACCACATGGAGCAACTCATGAACAGAGAGATCTACAGGGCCGGCCCCAATCAGAAACAACTGACCCCCTGCATGGAAGTGTGTGCTAGAGGACAACGCTACACCTACAGGCTGGGGAGAGGGGCTGCCATGCCACCCACACGCAGAAGCCAACCAAGGAGGAAAAAGAGAGAGCTGAGAACTAGACTCCAAACTGGCGCACCACTCCCTGAGAAGGACATCCCTGCAGGGCGGTGCTAAGGCACAAAGAGGACTGCAGGGCTGACAACAGGTTGAGACATATTGTCCCCTTGCTGAAGCACACCAAGACAGAGGACAACACTGGGGACACATGGAGGGGAGTGAGTCTGATCTGACACTTACCCTACCCCCATCTCTTAATGACTCTATTTCTTCATGAATGATTACCTTCATGTCCTCCCACACTTAATCAAGTGTTCTTTTTCTTAAGTCTTTTTATTGGGGGCTCATTCAACTCCCATCACAATCCATACACACATTCATTGTGTCAAGTACATTTGTACATTTGTTGCCATCATCATTCTCAAGACATTTTCTTTCTACTTCTTTCATTAGTGTTCAATGTATCATATCTGTTATTTAGATGTTCTCAAAACTCAGGTAAGCTAGCCTGTAGGTTGTCTTTTGACTCTAGTGGATTGGTTTTAATTTTCTTTACCTTTAACCTGAACTTTCATTTGAGCAATTTGTGATCTGTTCCACAGTCAGCCCCTGGCTTCATTTTGATATTTAGCTCCTTTGGCATCTCTTTTCACAGATATAGTCAACTTCATTTCTGTGTATTTCTTCTGAAGAAGTCCATGTTTATAGTTGCCTCTTGTGTTGTTAAAACAGTGTTTGTTATGAACAAGTTGTTGGTCTTGCGAAATTCTGTCATGCTATCTGCAGCTTTGTTTCTCTCACCAAGTCCATAAGTTCCAACAGCTGCTCCTCTTTGTTTCCAACTTCTGCATTCCAATCGCCATTAATTATAAATACACCCTGATTGCATGTTTAATCACTTTCAGATGTAAGTTATTACTAGAATTATTCAATTTCTTCATCATTACCTTTTATGGTTGGTGCATAAAGTTGAGTAATAGTGTATTGATTGGATTTCCTTAGAGGTGGATAGACATAATTTGATCACAGACAGTATTGCACTTCATGATTGATTTTCCAATGCCCTTTTTGACAGCGAGTCTCTCTTTATTCCTCTTAATTGTGTTATTCTGACATGGTAAACCATGTGATTTTCTAAATCAAAATGGCCAGTATCAGTTTATTTCAGCTCTGTAATGTTGATCACATTGAACTTCATATGCGCCATTTCCTATAGGCACATACTTCGCACATTCTGAGTACTAACCTTTGTAAGTTTTTTGCAATTATTCCTCCTTACCTTGAGTCATACCCACCAGCAAAGGAAAACCCCGGAGGCCCCACACCACGTGCTTTTCCTGACTCAGCTTCTCATGGTCGACACCACACCACACAGGAAAATAGTTCCTCCTCCGTTACCCTTCAAGTGCCCTCCGACTCATGGGGCCATCCTTCCGCACTATGTCCAAAACTGTTCTGCTTCCATTCATTTGAGTTTTCGTCCAATTTGAAAACAGTACCCCCAAAATAAAAATTACCCATTAATAAAATGTAGTTTCTTGAAAAAACAAAAAGACAAAAGCTCTGAAATGACATCGTCAGTCCATGCACGTTGAACCTCAGGCCGACAGCATAACAAGATGGTCCCTCTTCTCACTCAGGAAAAGAACATGGCTGAGGAGACGCAAACAAATTATAGATGACCAAAAAGATGAAGGATTCACTCTGTGTTCAGTTTTTACATACACATTATATTCTAGGTGGCACTCATTCGTTATTGAACAAATTAGGATACATGTTAACTTAGGTGAAGGCAAACATAGTATATACTAATGGAAAAGTTTCAGCACAAATGATGAAGGCTGGGAGAAATGCAAAAGTTAAGACAAGGGAATTACAAACTGTTGGACACACAATTCTGCTATAGCAGTCTTCTAGACACAGATACATGAATAGACAACCCATCTGAAAAAGTGTGGGCAGAAGAATGGAAGTATACACATTTATATAGAGAGAGATAGCTAGATTTTACACAGGCTATTTATACAAGCTTCATGATCTTTGTAGCAAATATATTCGCCAATGTGGTAGAGCACACAGGGACCAATGTTTTGAGAATTTCTTAGCTATAACCAAATACCTTGAGCTAATGGGTTGCTGGACACAGATTCTTGGGGGAGATTAATGCCAATTAGCATGACACAGACCACAAACGGAATGTTCTACTAGGGTCTTAAAAGCTTGAAACTACCATCCAAGGTGAAATCATTGGTCTGTTTCTGTCCAGAGTGAAGAAAGTTGAAGACAGTTGGAAACAGTCTAGTAGATTAACGTACCAGACGAACATCAGTTCACGTGTCTTTGAGACCAGAATTAAATGAAACCTGGTCACTGCTATAAAAAGGATCACATTATTAAGTCCTGGAATGAGTGGAGGGAAAATCGTGAGGCCAGACTTACTGGTTGGGTAGAGACTGGTGGAAAGCCCAAGTCTACGGCCCTTTTTCACTTTTCAAACCATCAACTGCTCTGTGGGAGAAATGCAAGGCATTCTACTCCAAGAAAGAGTTAGTCTCAGAAAACCACAGGGACAGTTTGTTCTACCCTGTCCTATGGACTCCTGGGAGTGAAAATGGGCTTGATGGCAATGCGTTTGAGAGTCTGGGATTGGCGCCTCAGAAGAAAGGCCACTTGATCTGCTTCTGAAAGCTCTCAATTGTGAAAACACCATCCTGCAAAGTTCTATGTTGCAGCATTGGGGCGCAGGATTTACTTCAAGGCAATGTGTTTCTGTTTGTTCTTTGTTTAAGGGGAAATAATTAAAATATAAATTATTTGAATCTAGATAAGTAAATATGAGGGGACTATGAAGGCAATGAATGTATAAGGGTGCTTTATACATTTGATGTATGTATGGATTGTGATGAGCTGTGTGAACCCCCAATAAACTGATTTTTAAAAGTGGGAGTGAGTAGAATATAATTGAATGTGTCCATTAACTTTGTGAGGTCCTCCTTTCCTCGTAGAGCTGGAAGAGTCAAAAAATTAACCGGGAATATAATGAAAAAAAGAAAATTAAAAGTGTTCCGCTGGAAACCCTAAATGAAGAATTTCCCAGGTTGGGCATCATACAGGAGTCAAAGTCTCTCTTCATTTCTCCTGACTGAGCTCCTCACACTGAAGACTGATATTACAAAAGGACATTTAGAACTTCAGTTGTGTTTAAAATTAATGGAACACTTTCGACATTACTGCTAGACTAATTAATGGGTATTCCAGGAAGCCCAGCTATGTGTAGCATATGTGCACAGCATTATAAGGAAAAGAGAAAGAATAACAATGTATGCCCTGAGGAAAAATCAATACAGCAGAGGGCTGATCCTCCTCAAGATGTGCCTGATAATGTTAGAACCCAAGGTCACCGTGTTTTAGGGCCTTGGGCTGCAGCCAACTTTATATGGCTCTCCACTTGTGTCCTTAGCAAGTAGGAGTACACCTCATCTCTCTAGACTGGTGTTCTCCAACATTTTTCTAGCAATATTCAAGCATATCATTTATGTCTATGGTTTTGAAATGTAAATGACATAGCTTGGAAAGCCATAGCAGTTACTGCTGTCAATTTTAAATGTGGTTATTATGGGAAATGATAGAAAATGAAGTCTAAGTCAAGGGGCACAAACCACAAGAGTTGACTGATTCAATATAGTCAACCCAATAGTCTGTCAGATACCTCCATGTTGCTATGGTATAACAGCAGTATTTTTTGGTCTTGTATTATTTCATTGTATGAATATCTCACAATCTAATATACTGTGATGTGCCTTTGGTTGTTTTCAGTTTTTGTCCATGATAAATAAATAAAGCTGGCCAAACTAATTTAAAAATATAAATACAGTCAACACATATGCTGGAGTTGATGGTCATTATCGAGTCTTATTAGATGCCATAATGGTTTCTCCAACTGGGAGCGACTTCACATGTAACAGGGACAACATTGCCCGGGTCTAGCCCATCTCTTGAATAGTTACTGCATTTCAGTCCGTTGTTGTGGATGGCACATCAATTCATCTCCTTGAAGGATTCCCATGTTTTCATGGACCCTCTAACTGGCCAGATATAATGCCTCACAACTTCTATTTCCTGATCACATCCCAAAGAAATGGGTTAGAAGCTCATCATTTTCACTGCTAAGGAGCATTCTGGCTTTATTTGTTCATTCTTCTGGAAGTCCACAATATTTTCAATATTAACCAGCATCACAACTCCCAAGCTCACTCACTGCCACCAAGTCTGTGCTGACTTAGAGTGACCTTATAGGACGGGGTAGAACTACCCTTGTGGATTTCTCACACTATAACTCTTTACAGAAGTATAAAGCCTCATCTTCTTCCCTCAGAGCAGCTGGTGGCTTTGAACTGCTCTAACTACTCATAATTAGAAGCCCGATAGTGGTTACCACCCTAGAGAATATTTCCCTAACTTTACAAGGTGTTACCACTAACCCTGCACTATAATCGTGTCTTCAGAAGTCCATTCCACCATTGTGTCAAGCTTCTGCTTCAGGATGATGGGACCACGACAAGAACAGTGCATTCCATGAGCACGGGCCCATTGCCACACTCCCTTTGCTGTGAAGTGAGTCCCTTGAACCTGAGGTGAGAGTGGAAAGGATCCCACGGATGAGACCTTCTGTAATTGTAGTTTTGGCAGCATTGCATCCAGAGAAAGAAAATTCACACGCAGAGTAAGCGTCAGTCTCATTAAGAACAAAACACTACCCTTTCCACGAAGGTCATGGCCCTAAGTAATCACCTGCCACCACGTTGCTGGCCGATCCCCTGAGGAACAGTCCTGTATCATGAGCTCAGTGTTTCCCCTTCTTCTGGCAGATTGGGCACGCAGCAGTGGCTGTAGCTAACTCAGTCTAACGCGTGGCTGTCCATCTTGCTTATCCCACATACACCCTCCATGTATACTTTGTCCATGGGCACATTGGCCAAAGACATGAGTGGCAGGGAAAGAGGATGACTGGTTTGCAAGGGAAGTGCCATCTTATCCAGTTGATTGTCTCAGTTCTACTTCACATATCTTCATTTTTTTGGCCCACTCAGAGAGTCCTATCTGTATACCTTTTCCACACACCTTCTAGCCACCAATGTTCCAATAATGTACCTTCCAAGTCCACGATCATCCAGCTTAGCCATTGGCCACCACCCCTGAATCAAACTGCAGTCACATATTCTGCTATTTCTCCTTCTAAGCAAACTGAACAATCAGGTGTCCATTAGGAGAATTTCCCTTCACCACTCTCCTTCAGAGAGATGCTGGAAGAGTCGGTGGGCCTATAGCTATCCACTTCCAAGTTGTACCTGGATAACATGCAGACCCATTGGTCAACTCTGAATGAGTTTTCAGTTCCTCACTCAATTAATTATAGCAAAATTCTCATGAGGACATAGGTGCCGACTGAGAAAAAAGACAGTACTGTGACAAGAGTGGAGACCACAGGCATTTGGGTCAATTCTTCGTGTAGCTTGCTGGTATCTTCAAGTCCTGCTCTAGCATTCACTCTTGAATTACTATTTACTTAGATCCAGACTCAACCACATGGAAAGAGTAATTAAAAATTAAACAATGTAGCGTTTAGGGAAAATCTTTTCAAAAGACATCTTTAAGGTTTTAAAAAAATAAAGTTCATATTATACTTTGTGAAAAATAATGTCTAAGGTACACTTCATAGTTCTGGTGACATAATGGCTATACCTTGGACTATGATCCACAAGTTCATCAGTTCAAAACCACCAGCTGCTCTGTGGGGTAAGCTTTATATTCCTTCAAACAATCATACACCCAGGGGCAGTTCTATCCTGTCATATAAGATCATTATAAGTCGGCATCAACTTGATGTCAGCGAGAGAAGGTGCACGTGACTCATGCCATGATATTTTCCATCTTGATCATCTCATATGCATGTGAAAGTTAGCAATGCTAAGAAAACAAAAGAGTAATCGATGCTTTTGAGTTATTGTTTTGGCGAATAAGGTTAAATAGAGCATGAACTGTGAGAAGAGTGAATGCGTGTGTTTTGGAAGAATTAAAGCCAGCCAGAATACTTAGAAAGCAGGATGGGGTGCCTTTTTCTGCACATAGTTTGGACCTGCTATCAGGAGGGATTGGACACTGACGAATGACCTCGATAGTCTGTGAAAGGGAGGAAGGACCTCCTTGTGATGGACTGAAACAGTTGCTTCCAAAATGGAATCGAACATTTCAATGATGCTGAGGATGCGACAGGATCAGGCTTTTTGCCCCCTTTCCATTATTTTGTTCATAGATTGGGTCGCTATGATTCCAAACGCATTAGAGATCACGGAACAACAACAAATGTGTACTAGAGGGTGTTCTCAGGGCAGAGCCTGAAAAGGAACGATTAGAATGAAGTCAAGGGCTTTCCTCACTGCTACTGAGTTGAATCTGACTCTAGTGACCCGATGCAACAGGGTAGAACTACTCTTGTGAATTTCTGAGACTCTTTCTACTCTTTTGGGAGTAGAAAGCCTTATCTTTCTCCCTTGGAGTGGCTAGTGGTTTTAAACTACTGACCTCAGGGGTAGCACCCCAATGTGTAACCCACTACTCCAATAGAGTTCCTGTTAAAGGATTTAGTAAAACCATTTTTTTTATTTTAGGGAATAGCATGAACTATGCCTCACCCCATTAAAAATTCCAGAATCTACTTGAAATGACACATCTACTTGATGGCAGTGGATTTTAAAAGGGATGCTACATAGATAAATGCATATGTTTTATTTGTAAAGTGTTAAAATATTGTGATGTGTACATCAAAGACATTTCATGTAAGTGTAACTTGATTCTCTGAAATGAGTAAACTCGAAGATTTTGGATCAATGTTTAGCTCTCAAGGTTTCTATATTACAGAGCACCAGCTACTTAGAGAATGAACTTCTCCCCAATCCATCTTGTCTCCCCCTTAGTCTGGTTGATAAAAAGGCAAGCCATCAATCAGGAAAGAGTATAACTATCTAGTGTTATAGGAAGAAATATGGACACCTTAGGAAGAACATAAAACATTATGGAATTTGAGTTTGGATGAGCATAGGTCAAAAATATTACTTCTTGAAAAATGCCATTGGCATATAAATCGGGCTCTCTGCTGCACAGGTATAGTTTCATTTTTGAAAGTTTCAAACCTCATTCCTTTTAAAAACACACACACACAAAGTTAAGCTATGCTATCTAAATGTACAAGTCCAAAATTTGCCCCCAGAAAAGAGCAATTCATCTGATAAGCTTTCCAAGCTTACATTCCCAGTATATCTATTTGTTCTATAGACATTTGCTCTCTCTGAAAATGGTTACCGAATTAACTCTGTTAACCAAGATGACCTCAAAAACAACAGACTTCTTCTTCTTCTTCTTCTTCTTCTTCTTCTTCTTCTTCTTCTTCTTCTTCTTCTTCTTCTTCTCCTTCTTCTTCTTCTTCTTCTTCTTCCTCCAGATGAATATGTGTGTAGCTGATAAGTAAGGGGTTAAAGAAATAGTGTTTGTGGATCCTGTTTCCATGGATTTCAGTACTGATGTCTTCACTTCCAGCACGTCCTCTTGAAAAGTGACCAAATCCTTGTGAGTCTCATTATCTTCACCGGAAAATTCAGGTACAACTAAAAGTTATTCTGCATTCCGAAGATTAACTATCTCAAAATGAATAAACTGCTTAGTGCGGGTTGAATTCTCAATAAAATTTAGCTATTATGATCCCTATTTTGATTTATAAACAATGAACTCAAAGAAGTAAAGATAAAAATGCACATTTGAAAAATATTGGATATATTGTTCCAAATTTTATTTTAATATATAATATGTGGATTTGTTCCTATCTTCCATAACAAGACAATATGTGACATCTAAAACTCACAATTGATGTTTTCAGGTTTAGGCAAGTGATTGAACATTAACTGCTTCTCTGTCTAATCCATGCCATTTTACTTCATGCTTCATTGCATTTACATCGACATTTGTTTTAACAGGAAGCAAAGATAAAGAAGAGTGGGCAGAAGGAGATTTTGTGTTTTAGTTGAACTTGACCTCATCATACTGCATTTCCAGGATGTGCATTATTTATCCTTCCTTTATTGCCTTGTGTAAAATGGTTTCAAACAGCACCTTCTGCTTCCAGCAAGCTCTACATCATCTTCAGACCCAGCTCTCTAAAATGCAGAAAGACGTTTAATCTGAATGGCCTGATCCTGTAGAACTAGATTTAACCTCTTTAGCATTTAAACCCATTCCAAACCAATGCTACTTCAGCCTTATTTATTGCCATTCTCAGTCACAAATAAATAAAAGATGCAAACCACTCACTCCACATTTATCAGAACTGTCTAATCCAATTATGCCATATAGATGCCTATCTGGCCCATGTTCATCTCTCTGGAAAGTATCTGAGAGGAATGTTTCATGACCTTGTAAAATCCACAGGGACCGTCTCCAACTATCTCACTTCAAGTTCTGTCTGATTCCTGTCCTCCTTTTTGCGAGTCTGACAGATGCAGAATATGGAGAGCAAACTAGCTCTTGGTTTAGGACACTGTGCTGAAAAATAACAAAAATAGTGTCTGATAATTGTATCTTAAGGTCAAACATAGGTCTTGCAAGATGATTTTCAACATATCTAAGATGGGCTCAGGCCCAGGAACAATTGTAACGATGACACTGGGCCAAGCAATGTTTCATTCTGTTATCAAAGAGAACTATGTAAAGTCTGCCTCATAGTGTAGATCATAAAAATCTCCAGCTCATAACAAACTCCAGAACATGTAATTCTTCTTATGAAAATCCTTTATAGGGATCAAAAGGCAGTTGTGTAAACAAAACAAGGGACTGTTGTGAGGTTTTTTGTCAATAAGGGTATGTGTTATGGTTAAATGCTACCATCATAATTGTTCAAGCTGTATGCTGAGTAAATAATCTGGATTATGTGAAGAAAAATGCAGAATTAGGATTGGAGGAAGGTCTTATTAACTACCTGAGATATGTAAATAGCACAACCTCGTTAACTGAAAGTGAAGACGATATACTTGCTGATGTTTAAGTACCTCAGCCTTCAGTGTGGATCAAAGCTCAGGGTAAAGAGTTAAAGTTGTCGAGAATTTTGTCTTGTTTGGATCCATAAGCAATGCTCATGGCAGCAGCAGTCATGAAATAATAGGACGTAATGCACTGAGCAAGTCTGTTTCAACAGACTCTGTAAAGGATTGTAAAGCAAGGTCCACCCAACCAAAGACATGCTATCTTTCACATACCTGTGAAAGTTGGGCATTGTATAAGTGAGACTAAATGTGTTTAAATAATGGTTCTGGAAAAGAATATGGGAAGAACCATAAAGAGCCAAAAGAACAAATAAATGTGTCTTCTAAGAATTACAGTCAGAATGTTCCTTAGAAGCAAGAATGATGAGGCTTAAATACTTTGGATGTAGTATCAGAATAGACCAGACCCTGGAGAAAGAGATCATGCTTGGTAAAGTAGAATGGAAACAACAGGGGGGGGGGCATTCAACATGAAGGATAGACACAGAACCTGTAACAATGGATTCAAACTTAATAACAATTGTGAGGCTGGTGCAGGGCCAAGTGAAGTTTCATTCTGTTGTGCATAGAAGCTCCATGACTTGGAGCTGGCTCGATAGCACTGGACAGCATCAGCATATACGTTACCAAGCGGAAAGATGGGCTCAGGCAGAGGAACAATTGTAACGATGACACAGGGCCAAGCAATGTTTCATTCTGTTGTGTATAAAATGTGGAACTGACTCAATGGCACTTAATAACAGCACTGCTCAGGATGCACCCATGTACTGTCATTGAGTCCATTTGAACTCATATTGACTCTCTAGGACAGAGTTGTTGTTGTTGCTGTTGTTGTTGTTGTGTCCCATCAGGTCAGCTCCAACCTGCAGCAACCCTATGCGCAATAGATGGAAACACTGTGTGGTCCTGCACCATCCTCACAATTGTTCTGATGCCTGATCCTATTGATGCAGCCACTGTGTCAATCCATCTTCTTGAAGGCCCTCCTGTTTATCAGTACCCCTTCAGACTGGACTCTCCTGAAAATATGTCCAAAGCATGCAGAGGGTTGCTTTGGGTTGGAGCTAACTTGCAGTCTTGTCATCTTTGCCTTTAAGGAGCACTCTGGCCTTACTTCTTCCCATTCAAATTGTTTCCCCTCTAGCAGTCCATGGCACTTTCAATATTGGTCTCCAGCACCACAATTCAAAAGCATTGATTCTTTTGAAGGCTTCCACACTCAGTGTTCAATTTCCCATGCATACGATGCAACAGAGAATACCAGAACACCTTCGTCCTCAAAGGAACACCTTTCTCTCCAACACTCAAAAGAGGTCTTGGGCAGCAGATTTACTTAATGCAATGCATCTGTTGATCCTCTTACAGTGGCTTCCATGAGTTCAGTTGTGGATTCAAGGAAGACAAAATTCTTAACAAAATTTCTCTACCATTCATGAGGTTAAACTATTCATCCAGTTGTGAGAATTTTGGTCTGCCTATGGTAAGCTGTAATTCATACTGAAGGCTACAATCCTTGATCTTCATCAACAAGTGAAAATTCTTCATAATTTTCAGCAGGCAAGGTTGAGTTATCTGCGTGCCACAGATTGTTAATAAGACATCCTTCAATTTTTATACCACACTCGTCTTCAAATAAGCCATTCTCTCTAATAAATTGTTCAGCATACAGATTGAACAAGTAGCATGACAATAAGCAACCTTGATGCACACCTCTTCAGACTTTAATCCAAGCAGTAGCCCCTTGTTCTCTTCACATAACTGCCTCTTGACCCATATGCAAGATCCAAATGAACACAATGAAGTGTTCTGGAATTCCCCTTCTTCTCAAGGTGATCCACAGTTTATGATGGCCCACACAGTGGAATACTTTCACATAGTCAAGGAAAGACGGTTAAAGAACATTATCTCGACATCAGCATTGATATCTCTTGTTCCACATCCTCCTCTGAATCCGGCCTGATCTTCTGGCAATTCTCTGTTGGTGTGCTGCTGTAACCATTGTTGGATTATCTAAAGAAAAAATGTACTCATGCATGATATCAATGACATCATTCAATAGTTGGAGCATTCTGTTGGTCACCTTTTTTTGGAATGGTCACAAGGTCACAAATATGGATCTCTTCCAGTCAGTTGGCCAGGTAGCTCTTTGCCAAATTTCCTGGCGTACATGAGTGAGTGCTTCCAGTGATTCATCAGCTTTCTGAAACAGTTCAATGGCTATTCTGTCAATTCCTGGATCCTTGTTTTTAGTTAATGCATTCTCTGCAGCTTGAACTTCCTCCTTTAGCACCATTGATTCTTGCTTATATTCTGAAATGGTGGATTGCTGACTAGCTTTTTTTCTGGTCCAGTGATTCTGGTATTCTTTCCATCTTCCTTAATATTTCCTGCTTCATTCAATATTTTGCCCATAGAATCTTTCAAAATTGCAAGTTGAGGCTTGAATTTTTTCCTGAAGTTTTTCAGTTTCAGATAAGCTAACCAAAGTCTTCTCTTTCACTTTCTAACTACATTCTTGCACATTTTGTTATAATTCTTAGTTTTGTCTTCTCAAAGTGCTCTTCAAAATATTCTATCCATCTCCTTGACGCAATCGTTTCTGCCATCTGCGTTAGCTGTTTTAAAGTGAAGAGCAAGTTTTAGAGCCTCTTCTGACATCCACTTAGATCTTTTCTTTTCCTGTCTTTCTAATGAACTCTGCTTTCTTCTCTTTGTCATTGGCTTGTGTGTTGCTGTGATGCCAGAAGCATCATATTTTAAGTGCCAGCAAGGTCACTCAAAGGAAACTTGCTTCACAGGAGCTTCCCTACTAGGCACATGCAATGAAGAAGGGCTCAGCTCCCGCTTCAGAGGAAGAAGCTGCTGAAAACCTTCGCAGAGCTCTAGCACAGTTTCAAATAGTGAAAACCCACACAAAGAGAACCTTGTCAGAGGTGCTGCTTGTAGACGGACACCGAAGTACATGGGCACCGAAACTGGGACTGAACAGGAGACAGCTTTGTGGAGGGGAGCCAACCACGGTGACCTTATTTGGGTAATGATGGTGGGAGTGGATCCATCCAGGTCTTCATTTACTGATAGGCCCTGACAGGTGAACGGTGGAACAGACCATCAATTGTTCTTATGCAAGTTCAGGGGAAAGCTGAAGAAAATTCGAGCAAGTCCACAGGTGCCAAAATACAATCTTGAGTCTATCTCAACTGAATTTCAAAAACGTTTCAAGACAGATTTGATGCATTGAATATTAGTGACAGGTGACCTGATAAACTGTGGGAGAACATCAAGAACATCATTCATGAACAAAGTAAAAGGTCATAGGAAGGAGTAAAACAGTTCTTTTTGGTTTCCAAGGCTTTAAATCTTTATTGGAACAGATAACCTCATATTTCTTCTACAAAATGGCTAGTTGTACTAATCTTACAGCCAGGAGCTCAGTGAAATAATCTTCTACACCACCGGGACTCTTTCAGAAGACACAATATATAAGAATACAGAGAAACAGACATAGGCTATAGATGGTAGTAGCTTGAGTCTTATAAAGGAATGTTAAGATGGACATAACACAGATCCCTTCAGGGGTGGAATTGTTGACTCACCACCAGCTGGTAACCTCCAAATAAGAGTGAATTTCCCTACTTAAGGGACTTTGGAATCATCTAGATTTCTATTTCTTACCCTCACCTGCAAGTGACAAATAGTTCTGCCTTTAATTAATAGCCGGGGGTTAGGGTTAGGGTTAGGGTTAGGGTTAAAAAAAACAAAAACCATAAATAGCCGGAATTTAGCCTCTTTCATCACCTCCACGACTGCCATCCAATAAACCAATAATTCTCCACTGAGAGTGATTACTGTATATACTCGAGTATAAGCCAAGTCAAATATCAGGCAAGGCACCTAATTTTACCACAAAAACTGCATAAAATGTGTGCTGAAAAACTCAGTTTATACACAAGTATATACAGTATGTCCCCAAGGGGTATTGGCAGTATCTAGAGACATTTTTGTTATCACAAATGTGGGGTTATTACTGGAACCTTAGAAACAGAGGTCATGGATTCTCATAAACATTCTGTTGTATAAGAATTACCTCTTCAAAGAATTGCCAGTGTTGATATTGAGGAATCCTAATATGAGCCACCATAATCCACCCCCTATAATTTCAGTCACTTTTTTCAGGACTTGGTCCCTGAGCCTTGCTTGCCCTCAGTAAATGGTCATTCTTTGGAAATGTCAGTTTGTTGTAGACCACCCCTCTTACCTCTGTATGACCCCGCCTTCATCACGTTCAAAATATTCACGCCCTTCTCATGCCCTAAGACCTACAGAGTTGACCCCTGAGTAGTGTTCTGGCTTTCCTTTATACATCTTTTTCCTTGTTCTGTGACTCTGTCCCCCAGTATCACTGGCTTATTTTTAGTTCTTCCAGAAGATACATATATTACTTACATCTGCAATATGCAGGTTCTCTGGCTTAAGCTTGACTTTTTCAGCTCAATGCTCAAATGGTCCTTTATCAAGAGGCCCTCCATGACTACCTTATCTAAACTACAATCCCTCCCCATCACTTTTGTCCTGGTGTATTCTAGTCCGTATTACATGGCAATAACTTATATATCAGTGATTCTCAATCTTCCTCGTGCCATGACCCTTCAATACCATTCCTCATGTTGTGGTGAGCCCCAACCATAAAATTATATTAGTTGATACTTCATAACTGTATTTTTGCTACTGTTATGAATCAGGCGACCCCTGTGAAAGGGTTGTTCAACTCCCAAAGGGGTCGCGACCCACAGGTTGAGAACCGCTGCCTTAGGTTATTATTGTAGCCATTTGTCAATCCTTCTCTTTCTCTTTTTTCTGCTCTTCTGCTTTATTAAACATTATGTCCTTCTCCAGGGACTGCTCTCTCCTGAGAAAATGAAGTCTTGCCTTCCTTACCTCTAAGAGTACTCTTGCCTTACTTCTTTCAAGACAAATTGAGATTTATTTATAGCAATCCATGGTACTTTTAATATACATCTCATATAGGTTCATATAGGTCCTACCATATTCCAAACACATCAAACCAGTGCTGGCACATAGCAGGTACTCTTTAAATACTTGTCAAATTAACAAATGCATAGGATTGACAACCACAGCTGTTAACATCTATAAAGTTGAGTAGGATTATTTTATTTATTTTTAAATCATCTTATTGGGGGCTCATACAACGCTTATCACAATCTATACATACATCCATTGTGTCAAGCACATTTGTACATTTGTTGCCATCATCATTCTCAAAGCATTTGCTTTCTACTTGAACCCTTGGCATCACCTCCTCACCCCCCCCCCTGCAACTCTTGATAATTTATAAATTATTATTATTTTGTCATGTCTTACACTGTCCAATGTCTCCCTTCACTCATTTTTCTGGTGTCCATCCCCCAGGGAGTGGGTTATATGTAGATCCTTGTAATCAGCTCCCCCTTTCTACCCCATTTTCCCTCCACCCTCCCGGTATCACCACTCTCATCACTGGTCCTGGATTCCCTGTGTTTCCATTTCCTATCTGTACCAATGTACATCCTCTGGTCTAGTCAGATTTTTAAGGTAGAATTGGGATCATGATAGTGGGGGAGAAGAAGCACTAAATAACTTGAAGAAAGTTGTATGTTTCATCATTGTTACACTGCATCCTAACTGGTCGGTCTCTTCCCTGTGACCCTTCTGTAAGGGGATGTCCAGTTGTCTACAGAGGGTTTTGGGTCCCCAGAGTAGGGTTATTTTAAAAGGTGGCAGGGTGGATATTATGAGCTGGTAGAATTTATGCCATATATATATATATATATTCCTAGATAATTTACTATATGACATTACAACTATGCTTATATATTTCTTCTCACCATTAAACTACATATGTCTTAAGAGGAATTTCAAGTTTTTCACCTCTGTTTTTCCTCAAATCTAGCACTATGCCTAAATCATAGCAGTAGGCCAATATTTGTTTTTTGAAACTAAGGAAGAAAATATTAGGATTTTTTGCCAAAATATGCTTAATAGAATAAGTTTATTCACCAAAAACCAGGAAAATTACTATTTAGACACTCTTTTTCAAAGAATATTCTGATTTGATCTTGAGAGGGAAATTATTTTACTATATGACATTCACTACAGATAGTCAGAATTTTTGTTGGTTTTAATTCTATATCCTATCATATTTCCATTTCATAGTTCTAAATGGTACATTTCTCATGAGTCATATGTGGTAAGTGGCAGTTTCTATAATAAATATTCCCTCACAAACAATAAAACAACGGTTATTTCATATCATTTAAGCCTTACGCAATTGTACTGTTTAAAATGTCTCCTATTAAGTAATATTTTCTAATGAACTTTAAATAAGAAGAATGGCATGTTAACCAGAACTGCCAACAATTCTACATTCCTTATGAGTTCTTAAATTGGGTAGTGGACTAAAGGGTTTTAGTTGTTGTTTTCCTGACAAAAAACCAAAAAATATTCAATAAAAACTGTCTTTGAAATGTAGATTGCTACCAGAAGTCCCGGAGTATTGAGCACTGCTCCCAGCCCATGGCCACTTTCTGTACTCTTTAGAGCTTCCTCAATCTCTGGTCTTCTTTATTTATCCTCTGAATTCGAAGGGGTTATTATTTTTCTTGATGGATGTCCCAATGTTATTTTATTCAGTCTCCAATATGATCGTCAGTTGGACACTACAGTGGGTCTTCAGGGATTCTTTTGCGGAGGAACCGGTTAAAGTGCTTGACTACTGGCTGAAACTCTGATGATTTGAACCCCCTCAGAGGCACAGGGGAGGAAGTCTTGGCAACCTGCTTCTGAAAGGTCACCGCTTTTACAGGAAAGGTCTGCTCTGTTCATAGGGCATCCCCTCAACAGTACCTAACTAGGGACAGCAGGCTCCCAGACCTGGCTTCAGCAGGATCCACAGCAGATCTGCTGAGGACAGCAGCAAACCTCCACTAATTTTCCTCTCTGTTTCTGCCTACCCTGAGAAATGCACCTGGTCTGCTGTCTGGATATGTTGACTTTCAAATCCCCATGGAAATGAGCGCATGCCCCGGAGCATTGCAAATCCCACATCTCATAAGTCTACATTCAATTAGCTTTTTTAAGAATTGAAAGTCACTGCCAGTTCTATAATTTAAGTAATTGAGTGCCTGAGGAAAGAAGGCCTTCCGGGAAGCTGCAGCGGAACGGGAATGCAGACTTCCAAGCTGTTCGCTCACTTTGGCTGAGCGGATCCTCCGGAGCCGAGATAATGGTGATTCAGCCTGTATGTCCTGCTTCTCCGGAGAAGCAGGCACGGGTGTGATCCTGGAACTTCAGCACAAAGCCTCCTGGGTTGACAGGGCCCCGGGCAAAGCCAGCTGAAACTTTGATTGCTGACCTCATTTTCTACCTACTCAACAGGAAAAGTAATATACTCTGTTCTTCCAAATTAATCTTCTAAGTCATTAAAAAAATAAATCTCATGCAAGCGGATCCTCAATGTAATGACAAAATTAATTGGATAAGGATGAGAGAGAGAGGTCCTCAAGATCATAAAAAGAGAGAGAGAAGAAGGGAAAAGGTTCTGAGGCAGCGAAAAAAAAGCAGAGTTTCTTGTACCTCCAGCTCAAACCAATGGCAATTAGCACTCAGATGGGAGACCTTCCAGCCACTAGCTAATACATTCTCACTAAAATCTCAGAAACCCTAGAGCGGCTCACACTGGCTCAAAATCAACTTTGAGACAGTGAATTTGGAACACTTGAAGGAGTTCTGATGAAACTGCTCAGTAAGTGTTGTGCTGTTAAACATAAGGTTGGAGGTTCAAACCCACTAGCTGCTCCAGAGAAGAGAGATGGAGCAGTTCTGCCCCGGAAAAGATTCACAGTCTCAGAAATCCGTGTGTGTTACATACTGTAGTCATTCCCTAGGGCCGTTCTAAGGAAATACCACAGTATGGGTGATTTAAAACAATAGCAAATTATGCTCTGGTAGTTCCAGGCAATGGCCATCTGAAATCAGGATGCTGGCAATGTCGTTGCCTTCTGAGATCTCTGAGCTAAAGTTTGCCCCACTCTCCTCTCATAGCTTCTTATTATTCCTGTTGTTAGGGGCCAGCTAGTCAGTTCCAACTCATGGCAACTTCCATAGAAGAGAGCAAAGCACTGTCTGGTTCTGCACATCCTCGCTGTTATTGTTATGTGTGAATCCCTTATCGCAGTCACTGGGTCAATCCATCTTGTCACGGTCTTCCTCTTTTTGGATGCCCAATTAAGTTAGCAAGATGCACCTAACACAAGCTATGGTATTCTCTACTGCATTATATGCATGTGAAAGTTGGACTTTGAATAAGGAAGACTGTAGAAGAATCAATGCATTTGAATTTGTGGTACTGGGGAAAATTGAAAATATCATGGACTGCTAAAGGAAACAAACTGATCTATATTGAAAGAAGTAAGGTGATCTTAAGATGCAAGGATGGCAAGACTTCATCTTACATACTTTGGACATATTTCCAGGAGACACAAGTCCCTGGAAAAGGACATCATGTTTGGTAAAGTGAAGGGCAGAGAGAAAGAAGAGAAGGTCTTCAATGAGGTGGGTTGACACAGCAGCTGCATCAACGTGCTGAGACACAGGAACAGTCGTGAGGATGGTGCCGGGAGATGCAGTGTTTCATACTCTTGTGCAAAGGGTCGCTCTGTGTCGGGGCTGACTCAATGGCACCTACCAACAGCAATGACTGTTTCACCAAGCGAGATGTCCTTTTCCTGGAACTGGTCTATCCAAAGCATATGAGACAAAGTCATTGCATTCTTGCTTCTACAGCACATCTGGCTACCCTTCTTACAGAATAGATTTGTTTTTCTTTTGACTGCCCATGGTACTGCCAATATTCTTTGCGAACATCACAGCTCAGATGATGTTCTTTGATATGTTGATCCATCGCTTCAGTCTTTACCTGAGTTCACCTGTTGTCCTCCCTATGTATATTTTTGTCTCTATGTATGTTATCCTCATTGTATAAGGGCACCACAACTTATTAAATTATGTCCCACCCCCAAGGAACCCCTATGGCATATTGGGTTACACTTATGACTGATAACTGCAAGGTCAGAAATTCAAACCCACCGCAGACCCTAAGAATAAAGATGAGGCTTTCAGCTCCTATGAAGACTTGAATCCTCAGAAACCCATGGGGACATTGTATTTTGTCCATAGGATTCCTATGAGTCACAATCAACTAAATGTCCGTGAGGGTATTTTGTTTTGTTTTGTTTAGGGGTTGCTACTCCACGATGACCTCATGTTTACTTATCACATCTACTGATCCTCTCCTTCCAAATAAGGTCACATTCAAAGTAGCTGCTGCTCAAATAAAAACCAAACTCACTGCCATTGAGTCAATTCCAACTCACAGAGACTCTTAAGATAGCATAGAGCTGGCCCTGTGGATTTCCAAGACTGTCTTTTTCCTTAGGAGTGGTCGGTGGTTTTGAACTACTGACCTTCAAGTTACCAACCAACCGAACATGTAACCATTATGTCACCATGGCGTCTTTATATCTGGGACTAGCATCTGAATATAGCTCTTTGGAGATGCAAATCACTCTGTGTGATATGTCACACATTCTTACTTAAGTTCCTCCCTATTGATTTAAGTTAATAGTGTTTCCTTTGCTTAAAAATCTGGGTAAAGTAAAATAAAGCAATATATATATATATATAAAGTAAAGTATTCTTTTCTACAACATTTCCTTTCAATAAAACTGGTGCTTTATAATTCTTATTTTTCAGTACTATGTTTTTTTCTAGTTTTTGTTTTTTGTTTTTAATCAAGATGCATGCCCATTTGTTTCCAACAGTACAGGGGAATTTCGTAACCAATTATGAATCAAACCTGAAGGATGATCTATTGTCTAGTTAACAAGCATCAACAGAAAAGACATTTGCAATGCTACCTCTAATCTAGCATTGGTGTTTCATGGGGATGGTAATTAATTAGAACATTATCTTATCAGGCCTAAAATATCCTTTGGGGTTTTTGTCTCAAAATAGAGTTCTACCTTTCTCTATTGCACCAGAATCGGAGGTTGCAATGAGAGGAGTTAAAAGAACTGCTGTTATTTATAAACTAAACTTACATAAGAACCAGTATTGTTATAAAAAGAAAGTAAGATAGCTTTCTACTTCACAGCCGATGAATTTTTATTTGGTTTCAATTTGATGTGCTATGTATATTTCATCCCACCTTCAAATAGGCAGTGCCTCTACCTTCCAAAGAGTTCCAATCTGTGCTTGTATGTTTGTTTGTTTTAATGAATTATGGGTATAAATTAACATCAGTGAAGGAACCTGATAAAAATGAATCAAAATAAAAATGTACTATAACATATATTGTGCCCTTCTCAAATTGTTACTGTAGAAGTTAGATGTTGTTATAATGGTTATTTAGAACAAGTCACTCTGAAGTTTAGTGATTTAGTAAAACAGGCGTTTTCTTTATCTCCATGACAGGTCTGCAGATTAGATAGGATTGCTCTAATGTAGATCATGTTTCAACTGAGTTGGGTCTAAGCTGTGACTTAATTTAGGTCTGCCACGTGTAGCTCTTCCTTGTAACTGGACAAGTGACAACCCAGAACACACCCTCCTGTGAAACATACACACACAAGAAAACAAGACAGCATCGGTGTATTTAAGGACTCACTTTGCATCACATTTTATTGAATAATTTAAGTATGATGATCATCCAGTCACCTATCAGTGGATAAGGAAACATGCTCCGCCACAGTAGGGGGCACTAAAATCCATGGCAAAGAGAGAGGGTGATTAATGATAGCAAGAGAGTGAAGGATCAGGTGCAACAATCCAATTTGCCATGCTGGTAAATAAATTGGGTAATATAACTTCAAAACTGAGAGTTTTGGAGAAACCCTTTGTATCCAAAGAGTGTCTAAGATTATAGACATACATGTACATATTTATATATACATACACACATATAACTATTTAGCAAGCCCATAGGACAGAGTAGAACTGCCCCTAGGTCTCCAAGACTGAAGATCTTTACAGAAAGCAGACTGCAATATCTTCTTCAATGAAGTGCTAGGGCATTCAAGCCACCAACCATTTCGTTGGCAGCCTAGCATTGAACCACCACACCACCAGTGCATCTATTAGCTGTCCACGCATGAAATAATGCCAGTAAGTGCATACAAGGGCCAACATCTTGGTCTATGGTTCACTGATCTGCTGATACTGTATGCATGCATTCATGCATGCGCTCTTTCTAAAAATACTGAATGTTTTGGAATTGATAGGCATTGCGCTTGAATCATAATTGGGCTCTGTCCCAGTACATGGCACAGTATAGTAGGGAGAGGGATGCAGAATGTGCATGTACAGATAAGATCAGTGGTAGGAAGAAGAACCATTGGGTAACACACCATCATTTAACAAAAGCGTGATCACCTAATTTTATAGTGTTAATAGTGCTTACTCTGTCTTGTGGTGAATTAATTGACTATGTGAACAAATGTGCGTGGAAGACAAATTAAGAAACCGTAGCTCAAAAGATATATGATGACAAGTTGGACAAATGATTGCAGAGTGAAGAAAAGAACTGCTTAAGATATACATGTAATGGGTCATGTTCAATTACTGATGTGAAAATCAGAACTTTGGGAAAATCAATGATAACTACAAGACTCCCACTTAGACAATTACATAAATAGTGAAACACTGTCATGAAATATGAACATTGATGAAGAGATTGAGGAAAGAAGGTCATAAGTTTGAATTTTAAAATAATAAATATGAGGTACTTTGGGGATACTCAGGGGAAAATATATAGTAAATAATTGAAGATGTTGATTTCAAGTTCACAAGGAATGTTTAGGCTGGAAACGGACATTTAAAAGCTAAAATTGGTGATGAAGGCTACAGAACAATTGATTTCATCTCATATATTTAATAGAGAAGAGAGTCCCGGAGTTTACTCTAAAGAACAACCTTATTAAATGGTGTCTGCTCAGGGGGATGAATCATCAAAGGAACTTTGGGAAAGAGTCAATAGAGAGACAGAGGAACATTCAGCAGAATGTGAATCATGAGATCTAAGAGGGTGAAAGAATGCTTCCCAAGAGGAGGAAGTCAACACACTAGTGCTGTGGAGAAGACAATATGTCACTTGAGATATGCCCATTGCATTTTGTTATAGGAGGACATCAATAATCTTTTAAAAAGGAAATTTTAATGAAGAGAAAAATAGAAGCTATAGTACAGTAGGGTAGCTGTCAGAAAAGGCAGGGAAAATAGATGTTGAACGTTCAGTGCCATCTAGATGGTCCCAACACAGCAGAACAAAAGACAGGCCAGACGGGTATAACCTCACAGTCATTGCTTGAAAGCCATCATTGCAGCTACTGTTATCAATCCATCTCTTTGACAGTCTTCCTCTCTCTTCTCTGACCTCCTACTTGGTGGCCATTTTTTAGACTGGTCTTTCTTGATCACATGTCCAAAATATACGTCTCTCCATCCTACTTTCTAAGGAGAAATCTAGCTGTGCTTTTGCAAGACAGACGTGTTTGGTCCTCTGGTAATTCGTGACATTTTCAGTATTCCTTGTTAACACCATGACTCAAAGTCATCGATTCTCCACTCTTCCTTTTCTTTATTCAACTTTCAGATCATACAGACAATTGTAAACACCATGGTCTACACTGGATCAGACACGCTTTATTCCTTAAAGTGACACCTTTATTGTACAACACTTTTTAAAGGATATATTTTGCAACAATTCTGCCCAATTCACTACATCATTAGATATTTCACTGTTGCTTACCGCAAGCTTTGATTGTGAATCCAAGTAAAATTAAATGCTTTCCAACTTTAGTATTTTATCTTAATGTTGTCTGCTGAGCTGCCACTCTGTCCATTTCTCATACTGTGGTGGCTCATGATGCTATGATTCTGGAAGCTGTGCCACCAGTATTTCAAATATTAACAGAGTAACATGGTGGACAGGCTTGAAAAGAGCTTACAGACTGAAACAGACTAGGAAGGAAGATCAGATAGACTAGCCTCTTCTGAGGGATTAGCAAGCACACATGGGCTCACATATGTGCACACTTTTGAATATCAGTGTAATATTGAATGATACAGTGAAATGATATGAGTCCCTCAGATTGGAAAGCACCCCACAACTGGGAAAGAGCTGCATCCTCAAAGTGGAGAAGGCCTTAGCAATGTGGGTGAAGCAAAGCTTACAGGAAAACAGAGAGCACATATTTTGTGCATAAGATGGAGTAAGAGGCAGAAGGTGTATGTATACTTCAGAGGTGATTTCTTATTAATTTAAAAGGTTAAGCATACTTAAATTCTGAAGAGAATAAGTCAGTACTGAAGAAGTGCTGGTAGATAAAAGAAAAACAAGATAGATAGTAACTATATCAGAATCTGGAGAAGGATTGGGGATGAGATTCTGAGCTAAAGGGAAGATTGACACAGTTACAAGAAGTTTTGCTTGTTCAAAATCCAACTCCCCTTCAAAAGACTAATGTTATTGCTATTTGTTTGTTTGTCTGAGATGAATTCATTTGATACTAAACACTTTAAGTCCATTTTAATTTTATTCTCCTCTTTTTTTTTTAAGCCAACCTCACTACTGTTTAGATTTGAAGGGAATAAGGAATCTGGAAATACTTTTTGTTTGTTTTTAAAGAAACATACTCTGTATATTTACACAGGACAACTCAAGAAATGAAATCAATAATAATATCCTGTTAAACCCTCCATATATGTGGTTCTTTAAATAACGTTATTGCTGTTTTGTAGTAAATCATATAAGGTACAATAATTGAAGCCTGAACACCCATGAACACAATGTAGAAAGTTTGGGGAGAAAATATGACATGTACTCAATCCATTAATATTTCTTGCCTTTTTGAAATATGAAGCAAGACTTTAAAACTTCTTGATGCCTACCTCATTTTCAAGTATGAGTAACACAAGTTTGAACTGTAGGCTAGTGTTATTTAAAGAATTAACACCCCAAATATTGTTATGATTATTATAAAGTGAAACAAAAAACTTGCCATTGTTTAAGTTGAGACTTGGAAAAGTCTAAAGAGCACAACTGAACAAGATATTAGAGGTAACTTCATGTCTCTCATCAAAAGCTCAGATAAAAAATGTTTGGATTTCCCCCAATTAAGATGAAATAATAGAGCCAAGATGGAGTCCTGGTGACCCAGCAGTTACTTCTCACTAAAAGGTAGGCTGCTGGAACTAACCGTCTGGTCTGTGGGAAAGACATGGCAGCCCAGAGAGATTACAGATTTAGAGACCCTCGACAGACCCAAAGGGTCACCATTGTTTAAGTTGAGACATGGAAAGGTTCTAACCAAGTTTGCAGTTGGGGGCGGGGGGGGGCTGGCTTTCCTTTTATCTGTATCTGGTTCTAATCTATCCTCTAGTGTTGCTATGAGTCTGAATCAACTCAATGGTAAAGGGTATGAGTCACTGATAAGCAGATGTTGCTTCTCCAATGAGGTCTTAGGAGAAATTATGCCAATGGGGAAGAATCACTGCCTTTGATGTGCCAGCCTTACAAGATGAACCCGTCTAATGGATATATTTGGAAGATACAAATAGAAGGGTAGGCAGACCCCCCAACTGGAAACTTAGTTTACCGGTTCAGATGATACATTTGGACCCAATTGAAGCCTAAGGACTTCCCTTGTATGAAGACTCCAAATGGCAAACCAGGAAACCATTGTGGCTGATGCCCAGTGTCAAAGTCTGTTATTCTCACCCCCATTCCCAGACATCTCCATTTTAAGAGAGGACTTCTCTCACGGCCCTAGAACAGACTAGAACCAGCCCTCTGGGTTGTGTCCGCCCAAAGTATGCAAATAGATTCCTCTGGCCCAGAAGAAGGAGAGGCAGGGATGGACAATTTATAATGTCTTAACATTTCCACTTATGAAATTAATGCCCCACCAAAAAAATCACTCTTGTTTAATTAATGTATTAATTCAGTACGTGGTCCTGTAACTCCAAACATACGCTAGGGAGAATTTAGCTAAGTTTGACTCTTTTACGGGAGTTTGGTGTTGTATCAGTTACTCACTGGTCTGCTAACCTCAAGGTCAACAGTTAAAAACTACCAGTCACTCTAAAAAAGAAAGATGAGGCTTATACTCCTGTAAAGAGATAGTTTCAGAAATCCATAGGGACAATTCTACTCTATTCTATAGGGTTACTATAAGCCAAAATCAACTCTATGTCAGTGAGTTTGGTTTGTTTTTGACTTATATTCCTGATAAGTCTTTTAGTAATTCTACATCAAAAATTGAATGACAGTAAACATTTAATGGATTAATTTGCTTGTGTAGCAAAAAGGAGGAAGGATTAAAATATCTAATCTAAAAACATTCACTTTCCTATTCATTACAAAGTCAGTTGCTGTCCTTTGATTAATTGCCCATCACTTGTAGGATTCAAACAGAAAGTAGCAACTGGCACAAGAAGTATGCGCTAATCGGCACTTGATCTGTTGTTGTTAGGTACCAATGAATCAGTGCTGACTCATAGCAACCCTCTGTCCAACAGAACAAAGACTTCCCAGTCCTATACTATCAGCACAATGGTTCATATGTTTGAGTTTATTCTTGCAGCCACTGCATCAATCTGTCTTGTCTAAAGTCTTGTGTTTCATTGTACCTATAGTTTTCCAAGTATTATGTCTCCCCTAATCACTTGTCCAGCGTATGTGAGTTGAAATATTGCCATCCTTGCTTCTAAAAAGCATTCTGAATACACTTATCCAAAAAGTGATGTGTTGGTCCTAAAGGTAGTCCGTGATACGTCTAGTGTTCTTCATCAACCCCATAATTCAAATGCATCTCTTCTTCTTCAGTCTTGCATATTAATTGTCCAACGTTCACCATGGGTAGGAGCAGGTGCCCATGTCAAATACTTGTCAAAGTAACAGTGTTACTTCTCAACGTTTTAAAAAGTTCCTGTGCAGCAAATTTACCCAATGAAATGCATCCTTAGATCTCTTGATTGATATTTCCATGAGCATTGACGGTCAATACAAATAAGATTAACCCTTTTGTCCATTTCTCACGGTTACCTATGACACCAGTTGTGAGAATTTTGCTTTTTTATTACACTCAATTTCAATCAGTGGTATATGTACATTCCATTATGCTCCTTTGTCTTCTTTAGCTTCACTTTGAAATTTTCTGGTCAGCTCATTGATTTAGTCATTTCTTCCATTTGCCTTTGCTAATCTGTGATTCGGAGCAAGTTTCAGAGTTCCTCTAATTTACCAAGCATGACATCCTTTTCCACTTACTGGTCTCCCCTGACAACCTGTTCAAAGCACTTGAGACAGCTCCTCACTGTTCTTGCCTCTAAGGAGCATTCTGGTTGTACTTCTTTTAAAGCAGATCTCTTTGTTATTTTGGCAGTCCATGGTATTTTTAATATTCTTCACCAGAACCATAATTCAAATGCATTTTCAAACTGAAAAGATTGATAAAATTCTTCAATTTCTCTATCACATGATTAGTGAGTAGTGCTTAAATGTGAGCATGGGTAGAATTTCCTTGAATGCAGATAGGTGATATCTTATCACAGACATTATTCTACTTTAAGATAGATCTTGAAATGCCCCTCTTCCAACGAAGTCAGCACTGTTAGTCTGAAATCCCTCATCCCTGGCAAAATAAGCCACCTGACCGCATGGCCAAAACCAGTTGAAGTGAGCTGGCTAATGGCTAGAATTTTTATGCACTCCAATTCATTTTAAAGACCCCCAGTTTTCCCAGATTTATACTTTGAACATTCAAAGTTCCAAATATTTATAAACATTTGCAACTCTTTCTTCTTATGTTGAGCAAATTGAGGGCTTAGCGACCTCCCAAGGGCTTACTCCACCCACATTATTATGATCAACTCTACTTTGAAAAGGTGCCTCTGCCTCCATCATATTGTGAGTGACTTCTGACCTGATGGGGTCATCTCCCGGCACTGTGTCTAACCAGGCTCTGTTGTGATTAATGAAGTTTGCAGTACCAGTGACAATGTTCTGACACTGTCCATCAGGGTTTCAGAGGCTCATTCCTCTCAGATGGAGAGCTAACCTACTCCTTCATCGTCTGTTCTTAATCTGGAAGCTTCACTAAAAATTGCTCACTTGGGTTACGCTGCTGTTATTTGAAATACTAGTGACATAGCCTTCAGCATCACACCACTACCCAAGTCACCACAGTAAAACAAGCTGGCAGAGAAGTAGCGGGGCACTGAATGTCAACATTGAGAAATGAGCAAGTTTGGGCAGGTGAAGACAAAATCATATTTTACATGAAAAGGGAAAGTTGTGAATAATTTCAGACAAGTTAGTAACATTTGACCATTGTACAGAGATGAGGCATTGATAAAAAGATGAGATGCAAAAAGGCTGGAATGTAATTTTAGTTGTTAATTATTATAACTTTTTAACAAAATTATTCTATTTAATTGGACATAACCTATACAAGTAATACCTCAACTCAATTCCTTTTGGGTTTCTTAGACTTTAAATCTTTATAGGACTAGACACCTTCATCTTCTTTCCGACAGAGCTACTGCTGGTTTGAACTGCTGACTTTGTGATTAACAGCTCAATCAATAGTCCACTATGCAAACAGGACTCATCACAACTAATATTGGTAACATGACCTCCATTTTACAAGTGAGGAAGCTATAATTAGTTCTAGATCACAGAATTGAAAGTTGACAAGTCCACTGAAAGAGATACATCCCAGGTCAAATGGCTCTGTCTGAGTCACGTAACCTCCAAGAATTGAAGGGCGGAAGATAAGATCCTAGAACACAGTCAGGCAATATGACAGAGATCATTCACTAATCTCTAATATTCTACAGACAAAAGGACCAGCGAACTTCTGTGCTACAGGAATGGCTTTTAAAGTGGTGTGTGGTACTGATTAGACTTTGTGGTGTACAGAGTCTCCTTGGAAGACAAGTTTGGGGACCTCCTGAAAACTCATGGACTTGAGTACTCTGGGATGTACAGTTCTATTATGCACACTAGTTGGACCCGGTTCAGTTACAACTGGTTTGGTTTGGGTTTTCTGGTGGAATTGATGGAAAATACCCATGATAGTCCTCAAGTGTTGGTGTCTGAGAAACAAGATGCCCACTGCTCCCTTCCTTGCCTGTTCTTAATCTCATTTGTTCAGTATGGTCAATGAAATACAACTCAGACTTCAAACCAGTGCTCCGAGATGTGAATGCAACATACCGGCATGAAGCAGGAAACCAATAAAGAGGTCTGAGGGGCCGGCCCAAATCCAAATTCACTTCAGAGGACAGCACTGAAGCTACAGCTCAGGGAGAGGGACATGTCTGATCAGAACACACAGGAGCAAATGAAGGGGGAGGAAGAGAGAGTGGAGCACATCCTGGCCCACCAAGCCCTGAGGATGATCTTCCGGCTCAGAGCAGCCAAAGCACAGAGAGGACTCTGGGGCTGGCCCCAATACAAGATACACTGTGTCTCGCTGACCCATAGCACTACCAGGGACAACACTGGAGACACAGTGTGGGAATTGTGCCTGATCTGACCCCACCACACTAAGGCAAAACACTAAGGCTGTGCAACAGAACAGCAAGAGAACAGAGCAACGAAGTCCCCAGGGAATACCAAAAATTGACTTTGGACTCGGGGAGTGGCATCCCCTCAGATTCAAGAAGAAAACATGCCTAAAGGTCAAGAAACAGACCTTGAACTATTTACAGGCTTTTCTTTTATTTTTTGTCAGTGTTTTTTGTTTTGTTTTATTTTGTTTCTTTGTTCTGCTCTGCCTTGGTTTTTGTGCATATTATTATTTTTTCAGGTTTATCTAGATAAGATAGGTGGGATAAACTAGTTGGAGCAGAAAACAACAGGACCAATGGTTCTGGGGCAACATGGGAGAGGGGGAGATGGGGGAAAGGAAGTGAGTGTTAACAAACCTGGGGACAGGGAAACAACAAGTGATACAAAATCAATGGCAAGAAGGGTATAGGAGTCCTGATAGGGCTTGATCAAGGGCAATATAACCGAGAAGAATTACTGAAACCCAAATGAAGGTTGAACATGATAGCTGGACAAGAGGAAAATAAGAGGAAATAGAGGAAAGAACTAGGAGGCAAAGGACATTTATAGAGGTCTAAATACAGTCATGTACATATGCAAACATATGTATGAGGATGGGGAAATAGATCTATGTGCATATATTTATAGGTTTAGTATTAAGATAGCAGATGGACACTGGGTCTCTACTCAAGTACTCACTCAATGCAAGAACACTTTTCTCTATTAAACTGACATTTCATGATGCTTATCTTGCTGATATGATCAATTAAGACAAAGCGGGTGCATAAGCAAATGTGGTGAAGAAAGTTGATGATGCCCAGCTTTCAAAAGATATAGTGTCTGGGGTCCTCAAAGCTTGAAGGTAAACAAGCGGCCATCTAGTTCAGAAGCAACAAACCCCACATGGAAGAAGCACACCATCCTGTGTGATAATGAGGTGTCAAAGGGATCAAAGAACAAAAAAAAATCATTTAATTGTGAATGAAGGGGAGTGCAGAGTGGAAACTCAAAGCCCATCTGCAGGCAACTGGACATCCCCTTACAGAAGGGTCATGGGGAGGAGACGAGCCAGTCAGGGTGCAGTATAGCACCGATGAAACATGCAACATTCCTCTAGTTCTTTAATGCTTCCTGACCCCCAGTATCAATATCCCAATTCTACCTTACAAATCCGGCTAGACCAGAGCATGTACATTGGTACATATAAGAGCTGGAAACACAGTGAATCCAGGAGAGATAAACCCCTCAGGGCCAATACAGGGTGGAGGGAAGGTGGGGTAGAAAGGGGGAAATGATTACAAGGATCTACATATAACCTCCTCCTGGGAGAGGGACAACAGAAAAGTGGATGAAGGGAGACAACAGACATGTGTAAGACATGAAGAAAATAGTAATAATTTATAATTATCAAGGGTTCATGAGGGAGGGAGGATAGGAAAGGGAGGGGGAAAATGATGAGCTTACACCAAGGGCTCAAGGAGAAATAAAATGTTTTGAGAATGATGCTTGCAACAAATGTAAAATTGTCCTTGACACAATGGATTGACACAATGGATTGTGATAAGAGCTGTATGAGCCCCCCCAAAAAATGGTTTTTTAAAGAAATACAACTCGTAGCTGCATTAATTTCTCCATAGCTCCCTTTTAAGAAATCTTCCGTCTGGCAAAACCTTTCTTGAACCTCAACTTTTGTCTTATCTCACCACTCCTTCCATTTAGGGCCCTTTCTAGCATATGTTATTTTGCAAGCAAACGTTTCCAAATGTTTCTTTGTAAACTGCCAACATCTAGCTCTTACAATGTCTCCTGAATGGCCTCTCTACCATCCATCAGTCAATGTATCATTATGTAATATGTTGCATGTCGCTGTTATACTTGACACTCTGTCACCAGCATTTCAAAGCCAGCAGGTTTTTTTATGGTGTGAAGGTCTTAGCGGAGCTTCCAGACTAAGACAGATTGAGACGCAAGGCTTAGCTACCTACTTAAAAAGTAAACCACTGAAAACTTTAGGTGTGTCAATACAATATTGTTCCATTTGCTTGCCTTGGAAATGTCATCAAGGATGGCGAATTCCTTAAGGAGGATATCATGTTGGTAAAATAGAAGGCAGCAAAATTGAGGGAAATGCTCAGTGAATGGACTGTCCAAATAAGTGCCACTTGGACTCCAACTTGCTGACCATTATGAGGATAATGCAGAACTGGGGCGGCAGCATTTCATTTTGTTATGCACACCATCTCCATGAGTCTGAGTCTAATCTATTGCAGCTCCACAGTTCTCTGTAAAAATCTTCTTTGTTATTTCTCGTCCCTGACCATTTGAAAAATGCATTCGTAGCTGATAGAACGAGAGGGAACTGTGGAGAGACTAGAGTCCTGTGCTTCCTTTGTGCCCACGAAGGCACCCAGTGAGCGAACTCACATGTCAGGATGGCAAAGCCGACAGGGTTCCAGTCATAGGTTAATAACTACGGCATTTACTGCTACATCAAGCCAGCCCTCTGCACTTTATTTACTTTATTGCCTTTTTCCTTTCCCTGGACGCTGCGCCTGGAAGCAGTCATGATGGATGCTTTTGTCACGTTGTGTGCTGATAACTGTCATACTTCTCCCCCAGACTTCATGATAATTTCCGTCGGGAGGTTTGCCTTGCTACTGACTGACTGCAGCTAGAGCCATGCTTGTCAGACAGTGGAGAAAGGGGAGAGAAGGAATGTGGACTGGCGACTATAGTTTCAGTGGTGAGATAACACTTTTCATGGAAATGATAAATTAGAGGTCAGACTGTAACCCCCTGGGTCTTAGTCTAGTTACTCAGCATCTTTCCAAAGCAGGGCTTATAAGAAGAAATAAATCTAGTAATCATCAAATCCAATCAGGAAAATAATTCCAGTGCTCACATGAGAATTTTTTGCAAAGAAAAATGATTATTTTACAGAATGCCAAGGAGATCAGGTGCCCCAGACCTTTGAAATTATTAATTGTGTGCATGACCCTTTGGGAGGATGATGTGCATTTTGGAAAAAGCTGGATCCACAGGTCTGTACAGTCACAATGCAATTTAAATTTCACAGGAACATAATGGATCATCTCAATTTTAACGCTCAATTCTTAGAGGCAGATTGACTGACAATTCATGATGTTAGAAAAAGCAGACCCTTCTCACATCCAGCATCAAGCTGACAGAAGAAATACAACATAGATGAGTTACTTTCCAGTGCATAGAGACCCGATGTAAACGGAATTAAAAAACATCTAGTCCTATGCCATATTCACAATCTTTTACAGCCAATATGGCAATGTATCTCCATGAGAGTCCAACTCATGTTCCTCGACCTTGTACTTTTCCAAGCATGATAGTGTACCTCAGGAACTTGTTCTTCTTGATAATAGGTTCAAAGCATGTGAGATGTTGCCTCTCGAGCCTCACTCTGTTGTCGATAGGTGCCATTGAGTCAGTTCGCTGTGCACAACAGAACAAAATGTTGCACGGTCCTGCACCGTGCTCACACTTGCTCCTGTGTTTGAGCCCGTTGGTGCAGCCACTGTGTTGATCCATCTTTCAGTGGTCTTTCTCTTTTTCTCTACTTTACCAAACATGTACTTTTTCAGGGACTGGTGTCTCCCGACAACTTGTTAAAAAAATGGAAGACTGAGTTCTCCATGCTTACTTCTAAAGAGGGCGTCATCCCATGCAGATTTGTTAGTCCCTTTGGCAGTCCTTGATACTTTCAATATTTCAAAGGACATACTAGATCATGTACATAAAGTTACTTTCATTTTCATTTTTTAAATCTTCCTCCTGAAAATTGAGTAAATTACTACAGATAATATCAATTTCCTATCTAACAATTCATTATGTGTATTTTGTATCATGGTATTTATTGCCATCCTCACCATGTAGCATCATTTCTGAGGAGTAATTTTCAAAGAGGTAATTTCACAAGGTTGAGAGAGTTTGGTCAGTTAAATGTACCATCTCACTCCCTTTGGAGAAACAAACTCAGGCAATACACCTCACACAAATTCTCTTTCACTGTTTCACATTTTGTTCAGTTTCCTAGAATTCTGGATTGTAAGTCAGTGTGGGCATCAAACTTTAATATCAAAGTTGAGTTCTGAGAAGGGAAAGACAACTTTGCAATGGTGTATCTTTGGACTTGGTAAATCATTACAAAATCCAATGCTAAAGACACTCTCTGAAATCAAGGCTTCATTTTTTATTGCAACCTGATTTAGAAAGTTCACACAAGATGGCAGTCATAAATGTCATTTTCATTAGAAAAACGTGAAAGTTTGGGAACCACACTGAATGAGACCAGACACAACCACCATTCTCTGTTCTTGTTGAATTTCCTGGTGTGTGTGGCTGTCCTTCAAAGCTATAGCCACTGCACCTTCAAACCACAACAAGCTTACAGGTGACTAATAGGAATCCGCATAAAAGAGCTAGGAGGCAAAGGGCATTTATAGAGGTCTAAATAAAGGCATGTACATGTACAAATATATTTATAGATGAAGATGGGGAAATAGATCTATGTGCATATATGTATAGGTTTAGTATTAAGGTAGCAGAAGGAAATTGGGCCTCCACTCAAGTACTCCCTCAATGCAAGAATACTTTCTTTGATTAAATTGGCATTCTATAATGCTCACCTTCCCGACACAACCACTGAAAATAAAGCAGGTAAATAGGTAAATGTGGTGATGAAAGATGATGGTGCCCAGCTATCAAAGGATACAGTGTCTGGTGTCTTAAAAGCTTGAAGGTAAACAAGCAGCTATCTAGTTCAGAAGCAACAAAGGCCACATGGAGGAAGCACACCAGCCTGTGTGATCATGAGGTGCTGAAGGGATCAGTTATCAGGCATCAAAGAACAAAATATCATATCATTGTGTGCTCACCTCCCTGATATGATTGCTGAAGACAAATGGGTGCACAAGCAAATGTGACAAAGAAAACTGATGGTGCCCGGCTATCAAAAGATATAGTGTCTGGGGTCTTAAAGGCTTGAAGGTAAACAAATGACCATCTAGCTCAGAAGCAACAAAACCCACATGGAAGAAGCACACAGCCTGTGTGATCACGAGGTGTCAAAGGGATCGGGTATCAGGCATCATCAGAACAAAAAATCATATCATAGCGAATGAGGTGGGGAGTGCAGAGTGGATACCCAAAGCCCATTTGTAGACTACTGGACATCCCCTTATAGAACGGTCTCAGGGAGGAGACGAGCCAGTCAGGGTGTGATGTAGCAACGATGAAACACATAACTTTCCTCTGGCTCCTAAATGCTTCCTCCTTCCCCACTATCATGATCCCAGTTCTACCTTGCAAATATGGCTAGACCAGAGGAGGTACACCGGTACAAATAGAAACTGGAAACTCAGGGAATCCTGGGTGGATGATCCCTTCAGGACCAGTGGTGTTAGTAGTGATACTGGGAGGGAGAAGAGAGGGTGGGCTGGAAAGGGGGAACCAATTAAAAGGATCTACACATGACTTCCTCCCTGGGGGTTGGACAACAGAAGAGTGGTTGAGGAGACATGTCGGACAGGACAAGATATGACACAATAATAATTTATAAATTATTGAGGGTTCATGAGGGAGGAGGGAATAGAGAGGGACGGGGAAATGAGGAGCTAACGCCAGAGGCTTACATGGAGAGCAAATGTTTTGAGAATGATGAGGGCAATGAATGTACAAGTGTGCTTTACACAACCTATGTAAGTATGGATTGTGATAAGCATTGTGTGAGCCCCTAATAAAATGATTTTTTTTAAAAAAGACCAGGCTTACCGGTTGGAAACTGGTAGAATCTCTGAGGCTATGGTCCTTAGACTTCAAGAAAAGCACTTATGGGCAGAACCCACGCTGTCTTGGCATCAGAAACCTACATATATTAAGCATTTTCCAAATGTAAACAAACAAGCAAACACAATGTCTGGCCAGATCCTCAACACTACCCCTTGGTACACTTTTACACTACACACTTCTGAATCTGCAGTGTGTTTGAATAGGTGATAAAGGAGAAGCAGGAGTTTGCACCTCAGAACGTGATCAGGTCTCTTATCTTTTTAAGTTAGTTTAATTTTTACAGCTTTAAACTTCTTACTGCAAATTAGTTAAAGGTTTACAGAGAATGTCAGTTTTTTATTCAAGAGTTTTGCATAGTTTGCATCATGTCCCTGATGGCCATTCCCACAATGTGACTTCACTGTCCTCCCTGTGTATTTTTTTCCATTTCTCCTTCTTTCCAACCCCTACCGGCCTTCTCAATATTGTCCTGGGGAGAGATTGCCCGTTTGAGTCCAATTGTTGATTGTTCTAAGGTGTGGATGCCGCCATGGGGTTATAATTCACCTGTGGGCCTAGCTAGCAATTTACGATGAGTTCCTCCTGAAGGGGGACTGAGAGTTAGAGCCTTGGGGGTTCCATAGGTCTTTATCCATCCAGTAAGCCTGGTCTTCTTCATAACTGTTTCTTCCGTGGAAAGTTTTCTCCTACTCTATCCAAGACCATTTAAGGCAATTCCTGATAGAAAACAGTCCCTTTCAGGGAGGGAAAGAAACTGCGTGTGTGCTCATGACTTCTCTCACTCTCATGTATGTGTGGTCTTTGCAAAGACAAATTTAACAAACCTAAAATGTCACGCAATTTTTTTTGGTTTTTATTTATAATATTTTACTCTGCCATCCTGAGCTACTCTTTGAAAAGTTTCATTCAGTTCTTTCATGTCATACTTTCTTTCATTTGGTCTAGCTACTGCATAGACAGAGAGAAAATTTCAGAGTCTTTCCTGACATCACTTTGATATTTAGCTTCTTTACTGTAATTTTAACTTCCTTTTCTTTTTAATACACGACGTTCTTGTTTCATTCAATAACTCATCTGGTCTTTGTGTTAGTGCTCATGTATCATATCTTTACTTGAAATGGTCTCTAAGTGAAGGTGCTCAATGTCATATTTTTCCCTCGTGGAGTTGTTTTAGTCTTCTCCAGCGTCAACCTAAATTGATATATTAGCAGTTAATGAACCATTTCAGTCAACCCTGATCTCCTTTGGGCTGATGCTATAGAGTCTCTCCATCTCTTCCCACATATGCGGTCAACTTGACTCCCAGGTATTCCATCTGGGTAGTCTCCTTTTTGCTGTAGGAAAAAGATGTATTTTCTTTTATTATTATTATTTTTAACCATTTTATTGGGGCTCTTACAGCATGTATATTGCCATCATCATTTTGAAAACCTTTTATTTATATTTGAACCAAAAAATATTTTCGATGAAGAATTCTGGTCTAGCTAAATTCTGTCATGCAATATCTAGCTTTATTTCTATTAACACACCCATGTTTTTCAACTGCTGTTCCTTCCACTGTTCCCAAATCTCCATTCTAGGAACCAATAATTATCAAGGCATTCTGATAGATGTTTCATCAACTTCCAATTGTCATAATCTGTAGGATTTTTCTATTTCTTCATCATTGGCTTTAGCTATTGGATCATAAATTTAAATAATAGTTGTACAATTGATCTTCCTTATAGTTGCACACATATGTTCCTATCACAGATCATTGTACTTCAGGATAGAACTTTAAATGTTCCTTATGACAATGAGCTTGATTCCATTCTCTTACACTTGTCATTTCTGGAGTACTAAATCATATTATTCTCAGAGTCAGAAATATCAATCAATCCATTTCAGCTCATTAATGCTTTGAATATAGTTCTTTATGCATTCCATTCCATTTTTATCACTTTCACTTTTCCTAGATTCCCTGCTTCATATATTCCAGATTACACTTGTTAATGAGTGTTCTATCTCATTCTTCTCAGCTTGCTTCATTCACAATCAGCATATGATGTTCCCAAAATCTAGGATCCATTGACTTCCCTAAGCTCAACTCTATTTTAAGGTAAACAACCTCACGTTACAATATTGAAAGTTTCAACAGGAAAAATATTTAGCAATGCAGGAATAATAAAAAGAAGACAGAAGTTATATGAAGAGTCACTGTTCCAAAAGAAACTAATCAGCATTCTATCATTTTAAAAGGTAGTATATGATCAAGAACCAAAGGTGTTAAAGGAAGAAGTCCAAGCTGCACGGAAGGTATTAACCAAAAACAAGGTTTCAGCATCGATGGGCTATTAATGTTTCAACAAGCCGATTTAGCACAAGAAGTGCTCACTCATCTATTCCAGGAAGTTTGGAAAACAGCTATTTGGCCAACTGACTGGAAGAGACCTATATTTGTAACTATTCCAAAGAAATATGACACAATAGTGTGTGTAAATTACAGAACAGTGACATTATTATCACATGCAAGAAAAAATTCCTGAAAATCATCCAACAATGGTTATAACAGCATGTTGACAGGGAGCTGCCAGAGGTTCAGGCCAAATTCAGAAGAGGATTTGGAACAAGCGATATCTTTGCTGATGTCAGACGGATCTTGGCTGAAAGTAGAGAATGTCAGAAATATGTTTACTTGTGTTTCCTTGACTATGCAAAGGCATTCGATTATGTAGATCACAATAAACTAGAGTAGCCTTGAAAAGAATGGGGATTCCTGAATACTTGATTGTGCTCAGGAGGAACATGTACAAAAATCAAGAGGCAGTTGCGGGGGCGGAGAAGGGAATAATGCGTGGTTTGAAGTCAGGAAAGTGTGCATCAGGCTTATGTCCTCTCACCACACTTATGCAATGAGTTTGCTGAGAAAATAATCAGATAGGATGGATTCTATGAAATAACTCAACATTAGAATTGTAGGAAAGCATATTAGACACCTGCAATATGCCAATGACATATGTGCTTCCTGAAAGTGAGGAGCACTTGAAGCACTCGCTGATGAAAACCAAGGGTTGCAGCCTTCAGTGTGGATGACAACCGAATGTAAAGAATAACAGAATCCTTGCAACCACACCAATGGGCAACATGATGGAAAACAGACATGTTTGAAGTCGTCAAGGATTTTGTCTTCCTGGATCCTCCCTCTACGCTCATGGAAGCAGCTGACAAGAGATCAAAGACACAGTGCATTGGGGAAATCTGATGTACATTTAAAATTCACTGCCATCGAGTCAATGCCAGCTCATAATGACTCTATAGGACAGGGGAGTAGAACTGTCCCTGTGGATTTTGAGACTGTAACTGTTTATGGAAATGGAAAGCCCGTTCTTTCTCCTACTTGAGTGGCTCATAGTTATGAGCTGCAGACCTGGCGGATCATCATCCAACGAGGAACCACTGTTTCACCAGGGCTTCTAAGATCTCTTTAAAGGGTTGACAAGCACGGATGTTACTCTGAGGAGATTAAAGTGCATCTGACCCAATCCACGGTCTTTTCAGTCACCTTAAATGCATGTGAAACGTTGACATTGAATAAGGAAGATCGAAGAAGAATCCATGCATAGGAATGATGGCACTGGCAAGTAATATTGGCACTGACAAAAAACCAACACTTCGCTCTTGGAAGAAGAACAGCCAGAAGGCTCCTTAGAGGCAAGAATGGCAAAGCTTCATCTAGCATACTTCGGACATATTGCCAGCGTAGATCAGTCTCTTAGAGAAATATATCATACTTGATAAAGTAGAGGACAACAACAAAGAGAGAGAGAGAGAGAGAGAGAGAGAGAGAGAGAGAGAGAAACTTCAACAAGATGGATGGACACAGAGATAGCCAGAATGGGATCAAACATAAGGACAATTGTGAGGATGGCACAGGACTGGGCAGTGTTTTGTTCTGTTGGACTCGGGGTTGCTATGAGTCAAAACCGACTCAGTGGCCCCCAACCACAACTAGAGGGGCTGATCTTCTGACACCATACCAGAAAATGCTATGCTGTTATTTAAAAATTTTCCGTGGCTAATTCCTCATAAATGAATAGCTTCTTCCTTTTTCCTACTCTGATTTGCTCCAGCGATACCCGTGCCTCCTGGGTAACCTACTAATATTTCAAATACAGTTGCCATAGCTTCCAGCATCACAGCAATGCACAAGCCGCCGCAAAATGACATGCTGACAGATGAGTGGAGGTATTTTAGAATAAAATGTCAAAACATAAATATTATCAAAGTATCAAAGCATAGGAAACGCAAGACCTTTGCAAAATAGAACATAGATTTGTTGTCGGCTTTTAGGTGTAGTTGAATCAGCCCCTGACGTCGTGTATATCCAAGGTACAACTGTTCCATAACTGTCTCCAAAACCGTTTTAGTGGGAGCTAGCACAGACATCCTATCATTCCAGGGTTCAGTGACATCAATCAGAACGGGTCAACTGCTACCTCAGTCAGTTTCAAAACGTTCTCTTCCGGCTTGAACTCCTTGATGTCAGGTCCCCCTTACTCCGACCATGCCCCACGATAGCTCTCAGTAACCTTTATTCTACTTGCTGTCTCAACAGATTCATCAATCCTGGGTTTTATATACCGACAAACAAGAAAACGTTTAACAAAAGTTCAGCAGGGTCACCCCCAATGACAAAATATATCAAAGATGAACCCCAATATAAAAACAAAAACTAAAGAACACAGAAAATGTTGAAAATCAGATCAGGCCCCACCTCCTTCAGTGAGAGGATCGACGGACAATGTTTTAAATGTTCAAGTAGGTTTATTAGTTTATCCCCAATGCAGTCTGCTTGTTAACCAGCTTCTTCCCATAGGTTCTCTTGGCAGAAACCTTTACCCAAAGACGTCTGTCTCTAGGCCATTCTACCACAGAGCCCCAGGGTAGAGTCAGTCAACCTTTAGGTTAGTCACAACAGGTCTCAAACTACTTCAAACACCTAGGCTCCTAATATGTATCTCAATGCTCCATCTTAATATATTTTCTCTGTTTAGCATTCCATACCTACTCTCTGCTTGCTCACTCTGTCAGCTTTACCTGGATTGGTTCTTAAATGGCATCTTCCATTCATCCATGACCAGTTCTCATGCAAGACCACACATCTCTCCCCACTGACTTTCTCCCTGATTTGAAGAATCTTCATAACCATATGTCATATATGCATTTGATTGTTTTTTACAAGTATTTCTTTGTTAGGAACCCATGAGGCTTACCAGTTACACTCTGGCCTGCCAAATGTAAGGTTAGCAGTCAGAACCCCCTAGCTGCTACTCAGGAGAAATAAGGCTTTCAACGCCTATAAAAAGCTAGTCTCAGCAACCCACAGGGAAAGTTCTGCCTTGCCTTGTAAGGTCACCATGAGTCAGAAGTGAGTTGAGTTATCTCTTGGTTACTAGCTGTAAAATAATCCTTGTCATGATGGAGATGTTCATTTATCCTCTGCTTTGCATGAATTATCTAATTTATACTTTCCAAAAACCCTATAATGCTTAAAACATGCTTTGTTTCCATTTTTTTTAGATGTTCAAACTTGGGTATAGAAAGATCAAGTGACTTCCCAAAAGTCAGATTCATCCCCTGGTGGAGCTGATCATGGAGATGAGGCAACTGGGCCCCAGAGCCTAGACTCTCAAGCTCCCCCTTCTAAAGACTCTCATGAGACTTTTTAATTTTAAAAGGCTCATTTAGAGGATGAGATCCTCTTTCTAAAATTAGAACTGATGACAAATGAGAACAAGGTTGAAATACTGCACAGGTCTTTCATCATGTGATTTAGAGGCTGGATGGAGGCCACACTGCAAAGCGTGAAGCAAGGCAATTCTAACTGAAAGGGGAAAGGAAAGAGCGCACCAGAACTCTTAAGAAGTTCCACAGACTTTAGCAAGAGCAGATTTCAAAAATCCCAAGTGGACAAAAGTGCTGCATTGCAAAATGTTTAAAAGAAATATCAGCTGGCAAGTCGTGGGTGACACAAGAAAATGAAGCCAGGTGCACGGCCTCTTGGCGATGTACTGTTGACCACAAGTCAGCAGTTCTAAACCACGACTTGCTCTGTGGGAGGCAGACGGGGCTTTCTCCTCCCATAAAGAGTTACAGTCTCAGAAACCTACAGGGGCGCTGTGAGTGAGTTTGCCTTGTCTCAATGGCAGTGGGTAAACCTTCTAAAGGGAAGGACATTGAGAAAGCTGGGAAAATCAAGGAGCCAAAGGACAAGGTGGCTTTCTCTAGGGAGTCCCAGGATTCCATGCGTGATGGAAATCCAACACCAAACCAAACCCACTGCCATCGCGAGTTGATGCCACATCAGAGCAACCCTGTAGGACACGCTAGAAGTCCCCCTGTGAGTTTCCAAGACTAAAACTCCAAGACTAATCTGTTTACAGCAATAGAAAGCCCGCTCTTTCTCCTGCAGAGTTGCTGGTGGTTTTGAACTGCCGATCTTGATGCCCATAACCCAAAGTGTAACCACAACACTATCAGGACTCCTTATGATGAAAATAAGGGCCCACAATTGCAGCATGTCCATCAGACCACACTTTCCAAGGGATTCTGACTCACCAACTCTGAAATTTGGTCTCTACTGCCACCTATGGGTAAAACATTAAAAAATTACTTCTGTAAAATTCTGAACTCAGAACCCTGAGTTTAGCAAACTTAGCAAAGGTGACTATAATTGTAGTTCTGTATCTTCCTGATAAAGAAAGACTTCAAAACTTTTTCTAACTCTCGGCAGGGGAAGAGACCATCTCTGGGATCCAGTGGGGTTCTTGGTAAGTATGCCAGCCCTGTTGTTTCCTTTTGGAATACTAGGTCTTGGTTTCAGAAGATTTTTGACCAAAAAATTGCATTGTAAATTTTGGTATCAACTGTCAACCAAACTACAGAGAGGTCTAAATGGTGAACAATTCCATTGGGAGGACATAGACTCCTGGAGAAATCAATTGTAAGAGATCAAAGGGGCAGCATTTGCCCAGAGGTGGAGCACAGAAAGCAGGAAGGGATAGCAAGTAAGGATGAAGGCAAGTAGAAAACAAAAGGAAGATATTGGAAGAATGATGGTCTAGTGTCAGGATTGCAGTCAATGCCACAAAACAAAATGTGCGTGGATTGTTGAATGGAAAAACAAAGTGCTCCGGGAAGAAGTCATTGCATTGTACGGATTTGAGGGCGGTATGGAGCAATATCTGCTCGATCCTTGCAGAGTTGGTGAGAGTGATTTCTGATGAAGCAAATTTATACAAATATTTCGTGTTTGCCTATGATGGCAAGCGGTCATCAAGTGTCCGATGTGGGACTGGCCACATCTGAATGCAGGGCAGAGACATTCTCTTGTCTTTAAAAGCTGCACATAGTCGTGAGCATGGCCCAGGACTGGGCAGCACGTCCTCCCCTTACACATAAGGTCATGTCTATTCTGAGCTGAACCAATTACAAGTAAGAACTATGACTTATTCTGCTTTCCACTCACCTCCCCCTCTCCTCATGGGCACAGGTCTAATTTCTTCCATTTCTAAGGGACAGCAGAAGGAGGTCAACTTCTGATGAAGGGACACATTTCATGACTGGGACATGTCCTCCGCTCTGATGATCAGATACAAGCACTCAGGGGTTCCAAAGTGACTCTTTAGCTTATACAATATTTGGTATTTGATGGTGATAATTGTCTGTAGGCCACCCACTGAGCGCTATGAAGCTTCCTATTGGAAGCTTTATGGGGCAGAGTGATGCAGCAAACTCTAAATCCTTAGCAGAGTAACCATTCAGATCCCTTCTGTGGGATACCTTTGTGTTTGGGGAGATTTGATGAGGGCTTAGTGGATGGCTGCTGCCTTAGCTGTATTCATGACCCTGAATTTCCCGTTTTGTCAAGCTAATCCCCATAGAAAACAGGGAGGAGTAACAGGTTTAAATATGTTTCTCTCCTAAGGGGCTCAGCCACTTTCCTTTCTACAACAAACCCTTCCCAGGGGTCACTCATTGCTATTATTATGAACCATCAAGCCTGTTCCCACTCTTAATCACCCTAGTATAACTGTGTTAGTCTGGGTCCATTAGAGAAACAAATCCACAGAAACTCATATGTATAAGAGAGAGTTTTCTATAAAGGTTAAGTGCACATCAAGAAAACATCCCAACCGAGTGTTGCCCAAGCCCACAAGTCCAACATTAACCCGTTAACCCATATGTCCAACACCAATCGACAAAGTCCTCCTCTATCTCAAAAAGCAGACACAATGATGTGGACTACAGGGGGAAAGCTGAGTCAGTCAATGTGTAAGCGTCTCAGCACAGCACTAGCAGGGGTCTCCACACAGCTGCTCCAGCACCCAGGGCTGCATCAGGGTAGGTCCATGCTGCTTCTCCTCGAGTTTGTCTTGCAGGAAGTGAGCCTTGCTAGCTGAAGCAGGGAACTGGCTAAGGCAGCTGAACCCTGGTCTGATGATCACAATGCAAGAGACCGGAGAACTAGAATGGCAAGGCTCACAGAGTCATTTATCCCCCCACCCTTCAATAAACCCCACATGTGTTTATTGGCCAGGTTGGCACGATAAACTAACTACCTCAATAACAAAACAAAATGTGCATGGATTGTTGAATTGATGGACAAGGTGCTCTGCAAACATGCTCGCAACTGTTGCTCTGTGCAAGCCCATTGTTGCAGCCACTGTGTCCACCCAGCTGCTCAAGGATCTTCCTCTTTCTTGCTGGCCTCTGCTTGACCAAGCGGGATGCCCTTTTCCAGGCACTGGTCTCCTCTGACAACATGCTCAAAGTATGTGTGACCAAGTTTTGCTACACTTGCTTCTGAGGAACATTCTGGTTGTACTTCGCCAAAGGCACATCTGCTTGGCTTTTGTTGTTGTTGTGGTTGATTGGCAATTTGCGGCACTTTCAATATTTTTTGCCAGCACCATAATGCAAATGCATCAATTCTTCTTTCGTCTTCCTATTACCAGGGCTTGGGTCAACTTATCCTTAACCCTCAACGTGACGTCTTTGCTTCCCCAGGTTTTGCAGTGATCTTGTGCAGCAGATTTTCCAAACGCATCATTTGATTTCTTGACTCCTGCTTCTGGAGCATTGATGATGGATCCAAGAGAGACACAATCTTTGCCACTTTCATTCTTCTCCCTGTTTCTCCCTGTTGCTTATTGTGAGGATTTGAGGTTTCTTTACATTGAGTTGTGATCCATACTGAAGGTTGCAGTACATGATCATTATCATCAGGTGCTTCAAAGCCTCCTCACTTTCAGCAAGCAAGGTTGTGTCATCTACATATCATAGGTTGTTAATAAGTCTTCTTCCAATTTTAATGTTGAATTCTTATCATATAATCCAGCTTCTCTGATTATTTTCTCAGCAACTGTCTTGAGTAAGTGTGGTGAGAGGATATAAACTTGATGCACACATTTCTTGATTTTAAATCATGCAGCCTTCTCTTGTTCTGTTCACACAAAAGCCCCTTGATTCATGTACAGGTTCTACATGTGCACAATGAAATGTTCTGGAATTTCTAATTTTCTCAAAGTTATCTGTAGTTTGTTATCATCCACATAGTCAAATGTCTTGGCATACTCAAATAAATACAAGTAAACATTTTCCAGAATTCTCTGCTTTAAGTCAAGATATATCAGATGTCGGCAACAATATCTCTTGCTTCACATCCACTCGAGTTTGTCTGTATACCCTGTTGCTGACTAACCACCAGGCAAAATTGGATATCAGGCACCAAGTCTAGATACACCACCATTTTTATGAGAAGCATTTACCATAATCACTCTCTTGGTGGGGGCAAGGAAGAGTAAGTTCTCTCACTAGTATTTTTGCTGCACATCCTCCAAAACTTTCTCTTCCTAAAGGCCCCTCTTCTTTTTGCCACATCTTTTTTAAGTTATCTCCTTACAAGGGAGGAAGAAAACTATGGTGCTGGTCTACTCTTCAGTTAGTTTTAGTCTCCTTCGAGCCCAGATATTCACAGCACAAGAATATCTCAAGAAACAGTGTGCACTGCCGGGAGTTATTACTTTAAGACACCCTGCATAACACCATGTTACGCATGCCTAGTAGGAGGCAAATGTGTGATGTGGCTCCCACGAGTTACTTGCTGTAAAAATACTGACCTGATTAGAATAATTTTGGAGCTCCCACCATTTGGCATACCTATAGCACTGTGTCATATATAGCAAAAGCCTTTCTTTTTAAAATAAAATGGTGATTGAATCTTGGTCATTTTTTCCCCTATCAGTAGGAAGATAGAATGGGCTCTAGCCCACCTTCCCAAGAATGAGTCAATCAGTTTGTGCTCAACCACTAGCCCAAAGGTTGGCAGTTCAAAACCAAGCAGCCACAGAACAAAAGCTTGATGATGTATTTCTGTAAGGATTACACCTAAGAAATGTTTCAATGAAGTGCCACTCTGTAATGCGTGGGGATAACTTTAATTAGAATCCAGTTTGTTTCGATGGGTTCATTTTTTGCCCACCCATATTAACACCAGTGAGCACCCTTCTGATGTACGCTTTCCCATGTTACATCAAACTAAACGTTGTTTGCTTATAAAATAAACATGGCAGTCTTTTGTTGGTGTGGGTGGACAAGGACACACTATTGATTGAAATGCATTGGTTGAAGATGGTTTTCAGTCTTCTTAATTAACTGTTGGGAATCTTATGAATAACTTTTTAAGATTCAGACTTGGATCTATCTGGACTACAGTGGACCCTGCGATGCTGATTCTCTACTATCTGTTGGTTTACGTGACGCTGGTAAAGAATGGTTCAACATTGTAACTACCTAGCCACACGGCCCAAGCACACGTTTGCTGCTGTCCACTCATAAAGATCAAAGGCAAGAAAAATCTTGTAGTGCAGGAACACTCTGGGAAATGTGATGTCACCAGGAGTCAGAATCAATCCAATGGTACTAGACACCAAACAAACAAGCAAAACCAGTTGCCAAGACTTTCTTCTGTGGCACCATTGGTTTTGAACTGCCAGCCACTCTTTGGGTTACAGTGGAGCACAAATCATGTGCACCACCCTTGGGAAGCTGACCTGGAGCCCACTTTGCCCTCTAATTACTAGATGGCAGGGGTGGGAACTGTCTAAGACTTGACCCCCAGATTCTCTCCATCTCCTAACAGCATCGATTCAGAACCAAATACTGATGCCGCTGGACTGAGAACACACTGTGAGTTACAATAGGTGCCCTTTTTGAATCACCTGGAAAGCTACATATATCACTGAAGATTGAGCCTCAGCCTCAGGGAGTCTGGTTTAATTAGTACCATTAAAAGCAGATAAATCCCATATGCGGCAACGTGTGGGAATTCTTGTCTTGTAGTATGAGATAGTGCAGAATGAAAGTATTGAGAAGTTAACCTGGGAATTTTAAGGGAAACTGTAAAGGTGAGTCATGGGTGTATGAAAGAAGAAAGTCAAAAGAAAGAGAAAATGTACAGAATTGAGCAAAGACTTGAGCATCGGTTTCCTATGAGTGCCACAACACATTATCACCAAGGACTGGTTAGAAAGAACAGAAACTTATTTTCCCACAGCTTTGGAGACTGAAATTCTGTGAATCCTGGTAATCAGTGGGGATATGCTCCTTCCAAAGACTCTACAAAAAAGGTTTTTCTGTGGCTTTTTCAGTTCCTTGTAGCCCAGATAGGTCTTTGGCTTTGGGCAACAAGTTGTTCATCTCTGTCTCTTTTTTTACCAGCATTCTTCCCCCATGTCACTCTACAGTTCCCCCTCTTTTCATAAGTATCCATGACATATTGGAAGGAGACCTGGTGGCACAATGGTTAAGCATTAGGCTGCTAACTCAAAGTCAGGTGGGTCAAACCCATAATCATCTCCATTAGAAGAAGTCATTAAAATTGGTTTCTGTAATGATTTACAGTCTTAAACATGCTAGGGTAGGTCTGCTCTGTCCTATAGGATCACTATGAATCAGAATTGACTCAACAGTGTGTTCATATGGGATCGGGGCCTGCCCTGTTTAGCATGACATCATGTTGACTTAACTAGTTTCCCCTTTCAAAGACCACTTTCAAGCCAGGTCATATTCACACGTACTAGGACAAGGAGTTGAATATGTCTTTGTTGGGGACACTGTTCAACTGCTAGCATTCTTGGGATCTCAAAAGCAGATTAAATGAACTGAGACAAGAAGAGGGAACACTAGCTATGGTTAGACCTGAGCCTCGTTTACAATGTACTTACACCATTCCACATTACCCTGATGGTGGGGTCTCGCCTTATGATAATAGCAGTATCACAGGAAATATATGAAAATAAAATAAACAGTAATTAGAGCCTGCGTTACTAGAGTCTAGTCAGCTCCACCATGGAGAAAGGTCAGGGAGGGCAATGGCGGTTTTGAACCACAGGAAAGAATGAATTCACAAAGGGGAAGAACATAAATTATGTATAAAACAGCTAAGGAGCCTGTGTTCTTTGAGAGCTTCTGGGTTCTGCGGAACTATAACTTCTCCCACCGCCTCAGGTCAAATCAATACATGTTATAAATTATGTACTTACATGTCTCATCTTTTCTGTTCTTCAGCTATCACTCCTGGAAAGTAAGAAGCAGGTGCCTTATCTCTGGTGCCTGGGGTAGACAGCTTCGTAAATCACAGGCTTAGCCCCTACAGCCACTGAGCACATTGGATCTCATCCGAGAAGGAATGAGAACCAGAAGTGAAGAGAATTGCCATGAAATGTGGTCATTGACTCCCATCTTCAGGAGCGTTATCCAACAAGGACAACCATCTGTGCCACTGTCCTCTCCAAGGTGTCTTTATTTTGATTCAGGCTATTCCAAACAGCTCCTCTTAATTCAATGAAGATCTGGGTTCTGCTGAACCACTGAAATGAACTGATAGGAACACAAATATAGGGAGATGCTTTCTTATTTAGCATACTATTATGATAGGTTTTGGTGGTAGCATTTATCCCACCCCCTTGCACATATCTTGCACATGAGCTTTGCAGGTCTACAACCAGTCCCTCGTCTGTAAGCAGAAAAGCACACCTAAGGGGGAGGGTAGTCTCTTTCAAACATGAAAAGATATTGCTTGCTTTTGCAGTGGAGCAAAATTAAGCTGAGTAATTTTCCAGTTAGAATTCCCCAAGACTCCAAGAACCTCAGTGATTTAAAGGGATTTAGAAGCCCGATGCAGTCCCTGGGTGGTGCACATGGTCCATGTGCTCAGCTGCTAACCACCAAATTGGAAGTCCATGCCCACACATAAGTGTTTGAGAAGAAAGGCTTGGTGATCTTTCCAAAACTATGCCCCTGACCACCCATGGGGTCATCGGGAGTGGGTGTCAACACAACAGTAACTGGTTTAAAGGTGGCATGTTAAAGAGAACTATTCTAGTCTTTAACACTCTTCTCTCCTTTATTTGTTATCCAGTGATTGTATGATTCCAAGAATAGTTCCATCACATGAACATCCAGCCAATCATGGTGACCAAGGTCAAGCCTGGTTTGTCCTGATGGAGCTTTTGAGGACTTGGTTTTGGGGATAAGACCTGCCTTGTGAGTAGGATCACTTATGTTCTTGGACTCTAGAGCCCAATGTCTTCCAGTTCACTCAAACTTTCCCCGTCTGGACTCTGAAGGTTCTTTCTTGAGTAGTTACTGTGGTTGTACTGTTATCACATGAACACACACAGTAGGGTTGTATCTCTTGTTGTCAATGAAATGCCAGAGCAGATATTTCCGTTTTTACAAGTGAATGATGACCAGCAGGGAACATAGGAAGGTGAGTGCTACCCTTTCACAAGTAGTTTCACTCACGTTTTTCCCTGGTGTCCTGCACATCATTTGCCAACTTACATCCCTGGGCCCACCCTCCTTTTTCTAGTCAGATATGAAGGAAATGGAGGGGTCTGCTGAGAACCCAGGTTCACTGGGCATAGGCGCCCAAGGGAGACTGAGAGTGACCATATGGTTGACAGATGCTGTAGAGTCTTCAGTGGAACATAGTTCTGTGCGCACTGATTTGTACTTTCTTCTGCTCGTCAATCTTCTCTACTGGTAATTAATCGAAAGTGGAAAAAGCACTCAATTATAAACAGAAGTGAAGTAATCCATCTTCAACTCCTCCCCACCTGGTTCCCCACCGCTCTTGGCTAACCTTCCCTGAACTCGCTTTGTTCATGCCATGTGGATCAAACTTCTCCCAAATAGACCCCTCAAGAAACCAGCACCACAAGGGAGAATCGGACTCCTTAGACAAATCAACCACAGGACACCAAAGAGGCAGCATTTACCCCAAAACAAAGCATCAGAGGAAGGAAGGAAGGAAGGAAAGAAGGAAGGAAGGAAGGAAGGAAGGAAGGAAGGAAGGAAGGAAGGAAGGAAGGAAGGAAGGGGAAGGGAAGAAAGAAAAATGGAACCTAGAAAGACGTGAAAATGTAATCCTTTGGGGATCATAACCAACGACACAAGACAAAATACTGACAATTTCTTTCGTGGAAGAGAGATTTGCTCTGTATATTTGCACCCAAAGCACAGTAAAAAGTTAAGGAGGGCCTGAAGAAATATCTAAAAATAGCAATAATTATATACAAAGTTGTATGTGTTGTGTCAGAGAAATATTTGTCTAAGGTAGGAAAAGCTTTCCCAAGCAAAGAAGAAAAGGGGGAGAGTAAAACATAAAATGTTGATGGTCCAAATCACATAAAAACTTAATATACTCATGGAAGAAACCCTGCTGAAAGCCAAATCTGAAAAGTGCAAACTAGCAAAAAATTGGTACATCATAAATATCAGTAACTGGGGCATTACTCCTATTAGGTAAAATGCTCTCATATAAGAACAAGACATATTTTGGTAGATAAAGGTGTGAAAACATGACAGATTGATATACAAATATATATATATATATATGTATATACATATGCATATAACACAAATCATCTTTTTAAATTCATCATGTGGCATAAATTGAATGGACTACCTGAAAAACAATGTGTTGTCAATCCTAACCCCTGTGAATGCTGGTAAATTTAATATCTACTGGTTTATGGTTTCTTTTTTTATGTTAATGAACCAGTATTCATGAGAGATGTGCTTCCAGACAATCAGTTCTGAAATATAAAACTAAAAGATAAAACATGGAGAGGAGAGATAGACACCAGCCAAAGATCGCCAGGGATGCAGGGGACAGAGGTTGAAAGGGGATAAGAGCTGACAGTCAGGGAAAGCCCTTCTAGGACCTGTGCCCAGAATTCACACTTCTAGCCACCTGCTACCATATGTATTAGACCCACACGAACCTGAATTACATGAAGAGTAATGTGACGCCACGATTGGAGGAAGGCTTAGATGACGCAACCTTGTTTGCTGAAAACAAGGAATACTTGAAGCACTACAACTCAATAGAAGGAAGAACAAAATCCTCACAACTGGACCAACAGGCAACATCATGGAGAAAATGGAGAAAAGGTTGAAGTTCTCCAGGTCTATGTCTTACTTGTATCCACAATCAGTGTTAAGGGAGGCAGCAGTCAAGAGCTCAAAAGGCATGGTGCATTGAAAAATGCTATACAAGACCTCTCGAGAGTATTGATGAGCAAGGATGTTATTTTGAGGACTAAGGAGGGCCTCACCCAAGCCATGGTATTCTCCACTGCTTCATATGCGTGTGAACGTTGGACAAATAAGGAACTGCATAGAAGAATCGATGCATTCAAATTGTGGTGTTGGAGGAAAATGGTGAACGTACTGCAGACTGCTTGAAAGGAACCAACTACAGAAAAGGGGGTGAAGGGAGATGTTGGACTGGGCAAGATATGACAAAATAATAATTTATAAATTATCAAGGGCTCATGAGGGAGGAGATAGCGGGGAGGGGGGAGGAAAAAAGAGGATCTGATGCCAAGGGTTTAAGTGGAGAGCAAATGCTTTGAAAATGATGAGGTCAATGATTGTACAGATGTGCTTTACACAATTGATGTAAGTATGGATTGTGATAAGAGTTGTATGAGCCCCTAATAAAAGGATTCTTTTTAAAGAGAAAGGACCAACTGATCTGTCCTGAAAGCAGTATAGCCAGCGCTTCTTAGAAGCAAGAATGCTGAAACTTCATCTTACATACTTTGGACACGTTATCAGGAGAGCACAGTCCCTGGAAGACATGATGATGAGTAAAGGAGTGGGGCAGTGAAGGCGAGTAAGGCCCTATAGGAGGTGGCTTAGCACCTTGGCCACAGCAGTGGGCTCAGGCATAGGATAGTTGTGAAGCGGGCGCAATATCAGGAAGTGTGACGTTCTGGTGTGCATTAGGTCCCTGTGGTTTACAAAGAACTTGAAGGCACCGAACAGCAATAGTCACCGGTTCTGTTTCTGGATATCACTTAGTGAGCACTGACGAGCAGTGATACTATGTCAAACGGAAGGAAGCATGGCCTTTTCCTGCACCCTTCTCACGATTATTATATTAGAGCACATGGTGTTAACCACTGGGCCAATCCACCTCACTGAAGGTCTTCGTCTTTGTTTGTTGCCCCTCTACTTAAGCAAGCATGATATCCTCTTTGAGAGCAACCCAATCCAAAGAAAATAATAATTCTCACAACTAGACCAATAGAAAGCATAATGATTATGAGAAGCAGAGTTGTCGAGGATTCCTTATGCTTGGATCCACTGCCAACGCTCATGGAAGCAGCAGTCAAAGAATCAAGTGATGTATATGGCATTGGGCAAGCCTTCAGCACAACATCTCTTTAAAGAGTTGAACATCCACGATGTCACTTTGAGAACTAAGGCGGGCTTGACCGGAGCCAACGTAAAGAGGATTGCCTTTGCAGAAGAGGACATCGTGTTTGGTGAAGTAGAGAGCCAACGTTTGTAAGGAAGACGCTTGGAGAGACAGACGGATGCAGTACTTGCAAAGGGGGACTCACACTTGCTGACGGTTGTAAAAATGACACCAGACTGTGCACAGGTTTGTGCATCCAGTTATTATGAGTTGGGATCAATGCCACAGAACTAACAAGCGTGACAACTGGATAATAATGCATTTGGGTGTTTTTGCTTTTGTCTTGCCCAGAACTGGTTGATTTGGAGTGGCTGGACAGTAAGGAGAGGGTTTATGGAAAAGAAAGGTGTTCAGGTGCCTACGGTCAGACTTACCCAGGGCATTTTCCCTGTCTGCTCCACATGAAAACTAAAGCTTATAATACAATTGTAAGGTAGAATTGGGATCATGATAGTGGGGGGGGAGGAGGAAGCATTAAACAACAGGAGGAAAGTTGTGTGCTTCATACACTGCACCCTGACTGGTTTGACTCCTCCCCGCGACCCTTCTGTAAGGGATGTCCAGTTGCCTACAGATGGGATTTGGGTCTCCAGTCTGTACTTCCCACATTAAAAATGATATGATTTTCTGTTCTGGATCTTTGATGCCTGATACCTGATCCTATTGACCCCCCGTGATCACACTAGACTGAAGGATGCACACGGGAAACACAGGGAATCCAGGATAGATAAACCCCTCAGGACCAATAATGAAAGTATGGATACCAGGAGGGTAAGGGAAAGATGGAGAGAGAAAGGGGGAAACAATCACAATGATCTACATATAACCCCCTCCCTGCGAGACGGACAACAGAAAAGTGGGTGAAAGGATACATCAGTCAGTGTAAGACATGAGAAAATAATAACTTATAATTTATCAAAGGTTCGTGAGGGAGGGAGGGGGAAAAATAAGAAGTTGATATCAAGGGCTCACGTCGAAAGGAACTGTTTATCAAGGGTTCATGAGGGAGTGGGGAGCGGGGAGGGAGGGGAAAAATGAGGACCTGATGCCAGGGGCTTAAGTGGAGAGCAAATGTTTTGAGAATGATGAGGGCAATCAATGTACAAATGTGCTTTATAAAATTGATATATGTATGGATTGTGATAAGAGTTGTATGAGCCCCTAATAAAACAATTTTTTAAAGAAAATGATGATGGCAACAAATGTACAAATATGCTTGACACAATAGATGGATGTATGGATTATGATAAGAGTTGTATAAGCCCTCAATAAAGTGATTTTTTAAAAGAAGGGAAAAAATCGTTGTAAATCTGGCACTAGTACAATTCTGCTGGGAATTTTCTGCCATTTACGATGCCATCTCCCAATTGATCTAATTTAGTCAAGGTTTCTTTGCATCCTTTGCTCTTTGGGAGGGAGAAGTACTTTGCAGTTTGTCTTTTAAAATAAGCTGCATCTTTTCCAAATTGCAGCAATGTGTGTCTCCCCCAGGTGTGTTAATCCTGTTGAGATTTACCTTTCTCTCACAGATCCCTCACTAAATCACCACCCTGCCTCTGGTGTTTATCATTTTAATGAGATGCTTTCCCGAGTGTCTAGTCTCAACAGATTTCTGGTCAGTGCTTTTTCCGACAACTAATGTCACTGGTCACCGATCCTTCAGTATTTAAAGAGATTTCCCTGAAAGTTACAGGCTCCTTTCTAAAGAGGCTATAATTGCTTGGTTTCCAGCCTCACATTTTCAATACAAGGAGGGTGAGTCAGGCCAAAGCCTCTCCTAGATTTCATTCCTTTCTTTGAAAAATAAGAGGCATGCCCCGTTGTATCTGAAGATGTACACTGGCACAGATGGGAACTGGAAGCACAGGGAATCCAGACAAATGAACCGCTCAGGGCCAGTGGTGAGAGTGGCCATACCGAGAGGGGAGAGGGAAGGTGAGGGAAAAGGGGGAACCGATGACAACAATCTACCTATAACCTCCTCCCTGGGGGACGGACAGCAGAGAAGTGGGTGAAGGGAGTCATTGGACAGTGTAAGATATGACAAAATAATATTAATTTATAAATTGTCAAGGGTTCATAGGGGAGGAGAGGGGAAGAGGGGAGGGCGAGCAGGGAGGGAGGGGGAAAATGAGGAGCGAATACCAGGGGCTCAAGTGGAAAGCAAATGTTTTGAGAATGATGAGGGAAACAAATGTGCAAAAGTGCTTGACACATGGAGGTATGTGTGGATTGTGATTAGGGTTGTACAATTTTTAAAAAAGAGGCAAGCCCCCTCGGCAAATGATACTCCTCAAGGTTGTCCTCCTGTAGGCTTTACTCCATCCCCTCCTTATGATTAACTCTACTTTGAGACAGCAGCTCTTCTTCAGTCGTATTTAAGGGCTCAGATCTGAGGCAGGAGCCCTGATGGCATAGGGGTTAATACTGCAAGGTCATCAGTCTTCAGGAGAAAGATGGGGCTTTCTACTCCATTAAAGTTACAATCTCTGGAACTCACAGGGACGGTTCTACTCTTTCCTATAAGGTAGCTGATAAGTTAGTATTGACTCAGAGCGAGTTTGTTTCTTTGGGCTTCACCCTGATGGGGTTCATCTTCTGGCACTATGTCTGACGATGGTCTGCTTCCATTCATGACATTATCAGTTACTGTGATGTAACAAATTAGACAGTTACCATGCAATCCATACACACTGCACATTATATTGTCACCATTCAATCCATACGGATGCCAGGGGTTAATTCCTCAGAAGTATTCCTTCTTCCTAGTCTGTTCTTAGCCTGGAAGCTCTGCTGAAACCTGCTCACTTTGGATGACCCTGCTGGTATTGAAATACCAGTGAAGGCGCTTCATGCACCTCAGGCACACACATCACAGAAAGACACACTGACAGACAAATGTGGAATAAGATGATGGGTGGTCTTTAAACACATTATTTAAGAAAGTAAATAGTCAGAGAGGGGACAATAAATCTAAAATGTTTGTGATGGAGATTGACACCATCACTTCAACAAGGGGCCCCGGCACAGCAAAGATCACAAAGATGTAGTAAGACCTGGGACCATTTGTTCTGTTACATATAGAGCCACCATGAGTCAGGGTGGACCCAACAGCAACTATACACAACAACATCCCAGACTAAGTCTCTGATGGTCAAACAAATGAAGTAGTTGGCTGTTCTCAAAAAGTTAGACGTTCAAGCCCAGACAAAGGTACTACAGAAGAAAATACAGGAAATCTACTCCAGAAAAATCACAGCCATTGGATTTACTGAGCAAAGTCCTATTCTCAATACCAGCAGCATCGATTCTACCAACGCAGAAACATGCAAGCTATGTCTGTCTGGCAAACTGATCGATGAGCAATGAATGAAGTAGATGAAGAACAAAAATGTGAATAATGTTGCCAGCAAAATATGATTGTGGAGCATGGGGTGGGCATATATCTAGTGTAAGGGGACTTTCTAACACTGGACCCCGTAATTGGGCTGATGATACTCTGAGCCATTAGAGTGTTTTCCCCATATTTTGAACCACATAATTTGTGCTTCAGCCATTGTGGACAACTCTTGACTGCTGAGTTAAGTCATGGTGGCAAACCATAAAGATGACTGCTCTTGGGGACATGTCTGCTTCCAAGAGGGAAGGAAGAGTGAGTGGATAATGGAAATGGCATCAGGTCCTCTACTAAACTCTCTATCAGGGACCTTTGGGGGAAGGAATGAAAGTGGTCAAGAGTGTAACACCTAAATTCATAGGGATTAGAAGTATAAGTATTTCCCAGTCAATAAAAGTAGGTATCTTTGACCAGTAGCATGGCATCATCTTCCTCATCTCTAAATTTACTATCTAGCTGAATATTGTTAATTTCCATTATCTTGGCAACAATTCTTTATCCCTCATTCTTTATAACTAGTTAGCAATTCTTATATTAAACTATGCAGGTTAAAACAACTGACATGATTGGTGAGCGTTGGCTGAATCCTGACTGATAAAATTCAAATATATGATTTTAAAATAATTCTTAATGTGTTTCTGTCCATAGGGTTTTCAGTGGCCAATTCCTCCAAAGTGGACAGCCTAGTCCTCCCTAGTATTCTGCTCTTATTCAAGAAGCTCTCCTGAAACCAGGTCCCTTTGAGTGACCTTGATGGTTCAACCAATCACATAGCACCCAGCATCACAGCAACACACAAGCCACCACAGTACAAGAAACCGACACACAAGTGGTGGACTGCCACGGACCATGGACTGACAAAAGAACGAGAAAAAAAATCTGCCTTGGAAGAAATGTAGCCAACATACTCCTTAGAGGCAAGGATGGCAAGATTTCATCTTATGTACTTTGAACATGCTATCAGGAGAGACCAGTACCTGGAAAAGAACTGAGATGGAATGGTACAGGGGCTGCATCAATGGACACAGATATGCGAACCATTGTGAGGATGGCACAGGACCAGGCAGTCTGTCCTTCTGTCTTACATAGGGCCACTGTGAGTCGGAACCACCTGGACGGCACCTAATAGCATCAAGGACAAAAGTGCTTCCCCATTTCCTATTAATGGAATGTAGCAATTCTTCTTCTCCTTATTTGAATTTAGACCACCTTGAGTATCTGCCAAGGAGTCCTGGGGGCAATGTGTTGCTGTGTGTTGGGCCGCTAACTTCAGGGCCAGCACTTTCGAAACCACCAGCAGCTCTCCAAGAGGAAAGATGAAGTGTTCTCCTTCCATAAATGTTTACAAAAATGCCCATGGGGCAATTCTGTGCTGCTATAGGATTTCTATGTGTTGTAATCTACTTCTCATCGGTGAGTGTGAGTTTTGGTCAGTATCTGCTGAGTGGTGCAGTGGGTAAGTGCTTCACTGCTTAAAATATATGTAGTTCAAGCCCATCAGTGTTTTTCAGGAGAAAGATGTGACAGCTGCATCTGTAAAGATTGTTGTTGTTGTTACTGTTAGGTGTTATCCAGTTGCTTCCAACCCATAGAGTCCTGTGCACAACAGAATGAAACAGTACCCAGGCCTGTGCCATCCTTACAATTGTTCCCATGCTTGAGCCCATTGTTGCAGCCACTGTGCCAAGCCATCATTTTTGGGTCTTTCCCTTATTTGCAGACCCTCTGCTGTACCAAGCACGATGCCTTCTCCAAGGTTTGGTCTCTCCTGACAACACGTCCAAAGTTTATAAGACAGTTTCCTCATCCTTGCTCTAAGGAGCATTCTGGCTGTATTTCTTCCATGACAAATTTGTTCGTGTGGATGGACTAGAGAAACAAATCCAGGGAGACACATGTGTGTATAATAAAGAGCTTTCTATAAAAGAGCAGTTGAAGATGGAGAAAACATCCCAGCCCAGTCCAGATCAAGTCCATAAGTCCTATATTAGTCTATATGTCCAATAACAATCTAAAAAGTCCTCTTCAGGCTCACAAAACACACGCCATGACGCTGAATGCAGGAAGATCACAGACCTGTGGGTGGAAGGTTTTGTGGGTCCAGTGGCATTGTAAGCATCTCAGAGCAGCTCCATGTGTTTGTCAGCAAGCATGTCTCACATGGAGTGAGCATGTGGCCTGCCTCCAGCAAGCCATTTATCTCCTTAGCGACCCCAAATGAGGTCATCAAGCCATGACCTGATTGACAGGCTAAACTTCACCCTTCACTCTTAAGTCTCAAATTGACAACAGATTATATAACTACCAAAACAGATTTGTCTATTCTTTTAGAAGTTCAGGGTACCTTCAAAATTTTTCTCCAGCATCACAATTCACATGCATCAATTCTTCTGAGTTCCTTATTTATTTTTTACCTCTCATATACACATGAGGCAATCGAAAATCTCATGGGTTGGGTCAAGGGTACCTTAATCCTCAAAGTAACATCTTTGCTTTGCAATACTCTAAAGAGGTGTGTGTAGCACATTTCAGTTTTGAAAATCCTGTGGGGAAATTCTACTCTGTCATGAAAGGTGGCTTTGAGTCAAATTTTACTTGACTGCAACGTGTTTCAGTATTCACCATCCCATTCAGGCTCTTGTGTGTTTTAGTCAAGTGAGTCTCACCTTTCTTGGTGAACAATAACAGCTAGTTTAGACACTTATAGATAATCTCTTCATTGAACCCTAAGGATCAGGTAACTAAGTCTCTTAGGATCTGTTCCTTGGGACCAAGCCTAGCCTGCCATAGATCTCTTAGCTTCTGCTGATTTATAAAGGAAAAATAGAGTCCCTACAAGGACTCTATTTAAATTCTTTCCAATTACATGGGGAAAATGTGAAAATATACTGCTATCTTAAAACATGTCTAAGTAGAGTGACTTAACGCCTCCAAGATTTCTACATTTATTTATATCACACCTTCAGTCAAGAACTTCATAACCCTCGGTAAAAATGAACCCATCCATTAACCCTTACCTGGAGGCTTGTTCTTTCTTGCCTGAGTTTTAGATCTCTGGTGGCTCTCAGGGTTCCTTCTCCCATTAGAAGCAAGTATTGTCATGTTGGCACAGATTATTGACTGTGCTGTGGATTTCTAGAAGAATAAACAAATCAGTCAGAATTCTCCTTAGCAATGGGAATGAAAGGACTTCATCTTGCGTACTTTGGACAAGTCATCAGGAAAGGCCACTTGATAGATCAAGGGCATCATGTGTGGTCAAGAACAAGAGACAAGAGTCAGTGAAAATGAGAGAAGCCCTTTATGAGATGGATTGGCACAATAGCCTCAACAATGGGCTTCAATACAGCAACGGTTTTGAAAATGTTGTAGAACGAGGCTGTATTTCACCTTGCGATGCATATACTTGCCACAAGTTGGAGTTGACAGGACAGCAACTTGTCAGAAGTCATAGCCCGTGTGTGAATGGTCATGGTTGGTGCTGTTCCTTTAAGAGCATTCACTGTAAACGCTATTCCCTGTGATATATTATTTATGCTACGTGACTCGCTGTGAGGTCTTGTGACAAAACCAGAAATATTGGCAATCCTGCATTCAAATTCTTGTTCCACAAATGTGACCCAAACTGAGTAAATATACTTCTTTGGGTCTTTGTTTTTTCTTTTTCAAAATGGTCAATAGTGCCTCCATGCCGGCACTGCCCTGATGACTGACTGATGGGATACATCAAGCACTTAGCACGTTGCCTGGCACAGAAGTGTTTTTCTTCCTCCCTGCTGCTAATTTCAATGGTTTTGGAAATAAACAGGCTATCTGCTCCTCCACAGCACATCTTCAGTATATTAAGTTTTCAAAGCCTGCCTCGCCTTTGGCTGCCAGCTGTCACTTTTTGCTGCTGTTGTGTATTCCTACAGCTTCTAACCAGCTGCTCCACTTGAGACAGCAGTTTTGACTGATGACTACGGTGCCTCAGCCTTTCTCTGCACAGTCTGGTGGCAGCGACTGCTTTATAGTGAACATTTATCACACCTGTGGCTGTCTGGTGCCCTTTAAATACCTTCCCTGTAGTTTATTAAGGCACCAACCTAGGGCCATGTATGAAGTGTCTCAGCTACAAACTGTGCAATCTGCTTCACAGGGCTGCACTGGGACTCTGTAAGCCACATAGCTGCTTTGCCAGCTGCTCCCTGGATGGTGTAAATGATTTGTGTAATTTGGCTCATAACTGAAAAGGTTGGCAGTTCAAATCCACGCAGAAGGGCTGAATGATCCACTTCCAAAATATCAGTCTAAGGCACTTAGCTCCCCCTCAGTGGGTCAGCAAACCCAGCCTCCCCCCACACCACACACACACACCCAATAAATACCTAGAAGTGCTCTACTACTTAAACCAACTTCCTGCCCCAAAACACTCTACTTTACTTTCTCTGTGGGCTGGGAAGCTTTATGCTCTGTCTTCTGGTCCTGCTATTGCTCCTAGGGTATCACAGCTGCCTTCTGGGTATGGAGACTCACTGCCCAGGAGACTCACTTCCAGAGACCAGTGGATGAGCTCCACTCCTGGCTCTTGCTGGTAATCAGATCCTCTCTCCTGATTCTCAGAGGGACCTTTTTATATCAAGCTGAGTGGTATTCCAATGGATCTTATTCACAATTACCTCACAGGTGAACCCTCTCAGTATCTTCCCCCACCTTAGGACCCAGCCCTATGTAGGAAAAATGTGTTTAGTAGAGTGTAGAGACTTTGACTAGAAGAGCCCCACTAAATAATTCACTGCTCCTGACGACCACAAGCCTGTGCTTAAGTGACTGCCTCAATCCAGGGGACTGAAAGTTCCACGTCTCAGAAATGAATGGAGTCCCAGGCAAATGAAGACAATCGGCCACCTTACTGGTGGCCCACAGGCTACCAATTAGGTGGACTTTCCAATGTTCAGGATAGAGAAATCCAAGGATTCTACGAAGAATCCTCTGCGGTTAGAATTAAGATACAGATCCGTCTGGCACTCGTTGATGCCTAACCTGTTCTAGATAATCACTCTTTAAGTAGCTGTTGAGTTGACTCGATATCATAATGACATCTTGTATGTCAGAGAAGAACTCAACTCCAAAAGGGTTTCCAATGACTGCTTTTTGTGGTGGTTGTGCAACGTAGAGCATTGGGCGTATCTACAAAGGCACACCTGGTTATACCATAACCTCCGACTTGTGGGTGAGTATCTAAGCATATCACTCAGGAACACCATCATCAGGATTAAAAACGTGTAATCATCACCATCGAGTTGATTCTGACTCACAGGTGCATAAACCTTTACAGAAGCCGCTCGACAGATCTTCGTCCTGCAGGTGGGTTTGAACTGCAACATTTCAATTAGCAGCCCGATACTTGGCCAATGAGCATTACTCGTAGAACATTACTGATCAATCTTTTTTTTCTTATTCCGCTCTTGACACTTCACAATTTCCTTGAAAATAACAGCAAAATAAGTATTCATAAACTTCCATATGCTTTTCCCAGCCAAGCACTAACGGCTGTTGGTCTTCCAGTCCAAGTACTCTTACATAACCAAGGTTCCTCATCCTAAGAATGGATATCCATTGCGCTCAAGTTGACTCTGACTCATAGAACTCTGATAGGACCTAACAGAACTGCCCCAACAAGTTTCCTGGCTGTAATCCTGGCAGCAGAGGGTCCCATCATCCTCCCACCAAGGGGCTGGGAGGCTGAAGCTACGGGCCTCTTTGTCAGCAGTCCAGAGCGCTAGGCAGTTCACTACAGACCTCCTTTACTATAAGGGTACCTACCTCCTTTGAAACTTTAGATGATGGATCCCATGCTGTGTGCTCTGTATTCCTCCCATGATCATAAATAAAGTGGCGGGAAAATGTTATGGGATGCTGTGAAATGCTATCTTAAAATAAATATCTAGGAAATAATTATAAAAAGAAACCCTCTTACTTCCAAAGCATAGGTTATTTTGTATTAGTTTCCACCTAATTTTTCTTATGCCCCCTTCCGCATTCTGTAACAAATGATCTGCTTCTGGAAGTCCCATCCCTAACACATGACTATACATCTCTAGTCCAGAAAAGAGTCATATCTTGTTTCAAACATTGGATGCGAACGGTTTTCCATAACCCTTTAGCAGGTCAGAAGTAAAACTCAATGATTTGATGTAATTTACAATCTTCACACCACATGTTCCAAGTGAATAACATAGGTTTGTCTAGTCTGGCTGTGACTTCCTATCTTGAACAGTGCCTGAAATTACCCTAAAATATCCCTGTCTATTGTGAGAAGTGCATTATTATGATTACAGCCTTCTTTAGGTGCTATTATGTGGTATTTGTCCATGTGCGCTATCCCATTAATTAATTCTCTCTGAGCTTTCAAACAGGTACTGAGGGGGACCATCAGCGGGAAAGTGGAAAACAACTTATCCCACAGAAAATGGGGATAATTTCCACCCCTGCCGTTTTCATGAAGTTTGAAATGAAAATGTAGACACACTAAAAGCATCGGTACATTTACATTGAAAGGAAAGTCTTGGGGTGTGTATTTTGCAAGAGAAAAGTGTAATGAAATTACATTCTCGCAGAGATGGAGAAAAGAGTGATGGCCTCATCTTATTAATCTTGTGTATTTATGAGCTTCAACGTTTTCTCTTTTCTTTTTGGCTATCGTTGGCAGAGTGGTCATGACAATTCAGGACGAACGAATCTCCCCAGGACAGAGTGATTCATTAAGGTGAGGGCAAAAGAGCAAAAGCAGTCCTCAAATTTGAATTATAGCTACTGGGCATAACCAAGCAGGGAATGAACTTGACCCTTAGAAATATGACTGCCCAGTGTGTGAGGAGAAGTTTTGACCACTATAAATGTCACTGGTTTTATGACTATTGTCTTGCCAGGGACCACTGCAGCCTAGTCATCAGATTTACAAAATTATGAGTCAGTTAAACTACTTCCTTAACTTTAATTTAGTAAAACTTCAAGCACTGTAATAATACTTAGATAAGATAATGCAATACAGAAACACACACACACAGCCTTTCAGCTGGTTTATCTTACTGGCATCTCCCAAGAGAGCAGACCCAGACATCATACCTGGCATGAGCTGGTCAATTACTACTGTTCCTTTAAGGATCCATGGATACTCTATTGCCTGACACCCAAAGTCTAAAGGAAGGAGGCCTCCAGATGGCCTTGCCCCATTCTTAGAGCAGCTCCTCCCATGCCATTTGCCCATTTTATTCTCCAAGTCACCCCTCCTGAAGCCTTGGCCTTAGTGGGGAGAGACATGTGTAAACCTTGCCTGTCCATGTAGTAATTGGTTCAAGTAGCCAACGTATTGAGCCCTTGTGAAGTACCATGTTCTATTCTAGGGATAGAAGCACCACAGGCATGTAACGGCAATGACTTTGCCCTTGTGGGGAACCTATATGCAGACTCTGGTCCCTTGCTAATAGTAAAATCTCCCCTTCCTGCTTCTAGATGGCTCATTTTATATCCAGAGAAGGGCAATCTCAATTAACCAGTCACAGCAGTCATTTGCAGCTGAATCATATAATCCAATCCGTTTCTTGCTCTACCTTCTAACCCCACCAATGAGAAAAAGCCAACTCAATTGATGAAAGTACCAAAAGCTATGGCTAGAAGAGTCATATTAATTAATTCACCCATTGCACCTTGAAAAGTATTGTTCCAATTTAATGTTGTTGTTGTTGTTGTTGTCTGCCATATGCCTAGTTCTGACGTACACTGGCCCTGTGCCCAACAGAAGTAAGCACTGCTGGGACTGTGCCATGCTCATAATTGATGTTATATTTGATTGGATTGTTGCAGCCTCGTATCAATCCATCTCATGGATGGTCCTTTTTTCCTGTTGCCCCTCTACTTTACCAAGCAGGATGCCCTTTTCCAGGAGCTGGTGTCTCCTGATGAAATTATCATCTGCAAAGGATTAAAACCACTGCATTGTGATGACCTAGACCAAGGCTTCACAAACCTTGGCTCACTTTCACGTCTGGCCCCTGCCCGTTCTTGCACAAACATTTGACTGGAGCACATACACGCTCGCTCATTCACGCATTTTCTACATCTGCTTTCTCGGAGACAGCAGCAGAGTTGAATAGTTGTGACAGAATTGGATGTCCCCTCCCCTAAACCAAAATTATTTGCTTCCTGGCCATTTATAGAAGAAATAAAAGAAGAAAGAGAGGAGGGGTGGAGGGAGAGAATAGAAGGCGGAAAGGAAGGAAGGAAGGAAGGAAGGAAGGAAGGAAGGAAGGAAGGAAGGAAGGAAGGGAAAAGGAAGTAAAAGAAGGGAGATAGGTGCTTACTCTGGCCCAGCCAGTGAGTGGGACTGAAGATAAGACCCAGAACAGGAACGGAACTATGGAATTGCCCGAAGTCTCCGACTCCAGGAGGACCAGAAAATTCAGCATGAATTATGGTCAGGGAGCAGAGAGCAGATATTTTATTCATTTTGGTGCCCTGCACAAAGACAAGTTCGATAAATACTGATGGAATGTCAAGCTAATGAGTACATAAAGTAATGGCATGAATACATAATACATAAAAAAGATTGAAAATGGTTCGCATCCCAGTCTGCCAAGACTTCAATATGACTCCATGACAAAAATTTCCCCGTCTACCATGAAGCTGTCAGGGAAAAAATATAACATTTCTAAACTAATCTGTGCCTAATGAGGCTCTCTCCTCCCATAAGGAATTGCAGTCTCATCTTGGAAACCCACAGGGGCAATTCTACCCTGTCCTACAGGGTCAAATAGACTTGATGGCAGTGAGTTTGATTTTGTTTTTGTTTTATGTTTGGTGTGGTGCATAGGATGAGAACTCCAGAGGAAACTTTTGAGCCTCTAAATTTTCTTCTCAAGGTTAAAGATGGGTTCTACATATTTTTATCACAGGAACCAAAAAGGAGATGAGACTGACCCAAATGACCAGGCTCAGCTCAACATTGGCCTTCACATTCGGTCACGGGAGAAGGCAAACATTGCAAAAACCAATTTGAAGTGGAGTGTAATTTATTCCAACTTCCCAGGGGAAATAAGTAATACTCCTGAGACTTCTCATTTTGAAAGTTAATTTTTTAAAGCTAGACAAGCATTTCTCAAACCTTTCAGATGGCTTAGGAATTGTAGAAAACAGTCTGTCATCCAGGAAGGTCACATGCTCTCCCTTCCACAGCTCTAGCATATCGCGAAAGAGTCTCACTGTAGCTGGTGACTGTCTGCCTACAGTCTGCTGGGAATACTCCTTGTATCCCCTTCACAAGAGAAGCAAGCAGTTGCTGTGGAGTTAAACCCAACTCAGGACTACTATGGCTTTCTGAGTAGAACGTCACTGCCCAGAATTTTCAATGGCTGTATTGCTTCAGAAGTGGATATTCAAGATTATTTTCTTCTCAGGCATCTCTCAGTGGATTTGAGTCTCCCAAATTTCTTTTAGTAGTTGAACCCTGAACTTTTCTCAATGCCCAGGGATTCATATTCTGTTGAAAGCCTTTCCTAAAAGTCTCTATGATGAAACAGGTGAATAGAAAGAAGCTTTCACTCAAAGACTCCTTCCACCTGGCAGCTCTTCAAGGTGTTTACCAAACTTGCTGCGATAGAGCCTATACTGACTCATAGTGACTCTACGGGCTTCTGAGACTGTAACTGTTTATAGGAATAGAAAGCCGTCTTTCTCCCAAGGAACTGCTCATGCAGATTCCAGCCCAATCCCACCAGGGATCAACCCTACACAAATATACCAGACTCTGCATAAATGTAAAGTAATGAACTCAATTTTCATAGGCTAGTCATTGAGCATCTGCCTTGCTAAATGATTTCAGGAGTTCCTCCCCTCCCGATGGCTTTTGGAAATAGTTACATTTGCTATTACCAAAAAAAAAAAAAAAGCAATTTGGGCTGAAATGGGTAGGGTAAATTTGCTCACTATGAACTTAATAGAAATGGGGAAGAGACAGCTTTTACACCCAAATCGATATTCCCCATAGTTTTAGGGTCTTCTTCCACATCATGCCATGCTTCCAGGTTCACCACTGAACTACTCCAATGAAGTGAAAAAGGAGAAGGGATTTGTTGAGTGAAATTGCTTGGTATACCTCTTCCATTCAAAGCCTTTATTACTCCCACACAGTGACTGAGCAGGAGCATGCAAATACAATGTATAGGACTCTCAACTCAGGGATTGGTCAAATTTGCCATTCCCCTGGCTCTGAAAGACTGATGTCAGAGGAGAAATTGAGGACAACCCCCATTCAGCAAGGCAGAGGAATAACCAGAGGACTCTGTGTGAGGCCCCTGCCTGAAGTGGCAGAGGCAACAGAGGCCACATTATGGAGACTGTAGACAGAGCAGAAGAACTGAGCTGCTGAGATCTTGAGGCCAAAGGTGGGCTTCCTAGCCTAACTGGTTGAGAGGCCAAGTACCAGACATACATGCCACCCAGCATGGCTGAGAAGAGGAACTGTAGAAAAAATAACTGTATTTTGCAACCTGTTAGCTTCCCTAATGAATCTCATGAGCTTGATTATTGTGTGTAAGTCCTGAGTACCCATTGAACAAGATTACCCAAACCATCAGAGAAGTTGAGCGCCATAGGAGGAACAGTTGGTATGGAGTAGAGTGAAAGAAAAATGGGAGGTTGTGGTAGTTACATAATCTGGTACCCACTTGAGACTTGAGTGAAGGGATGGAATTTAGCCTGTCATCTTGATGACCTCATAGCTTGATGACTTCATTTGGAGGTGCAGCAGGGATAAATAGCTCAATGGAAGCCAGACCTCTTCTCTCTGTTTGGTCTTCCAAGACACATGGAGCTACACTTATGGAACCAGCACCCTGGGCCTGGAGGAGCCATATGGAGACCCCTGTCTGTGCTGAGATGCTTCCCACCACCACTGGATCCACAAGACCTTCCACCCACTGGCCTGTGATCTTCCTACATTTGGTGTCATTGTATGTGTTATGTGAATCTGACAAGGAATTTATAGATTTGTATCAGACATAAGGCCTAAGATCAGACTTATGAACTTGATCTTGTCTGGACTGAGATGTTTTCTTAATATACAATTACTCTTTGATATAGAGTGCTCTCTTTCACATAGATGAGTGTCTCTGGATTTGTTTCTCTAGTCAACCTGGCCTATCAGAGAGGCTGAGGCCTGTGCGACCTCCCTTTTATGACAATCCACCATGGGCTAGAGTGGAATTAGGTTCTCGTCTCCCTACAGAAAATGGAAAAGGTTTGATAAAGCCCTCACCTCATGTCTTCTTGCGGTTTCTCAGGATTAAGTCAAACGATGTATGTGTCCACTCAAATCATACATCCCATTCCCTTTCGCCTGCTTGAGCTGGGGATCAAGCCGCTCTTAAGTCTCTCTAACCAATGCCAATAACCAATGATTTTAATTAACATAGGTAGCTTGGAGAGCTGGGGAAGCAGCGAAGTCAGTTGAATTAGATAAGATGCAGTGTGAGTATTGAATTTAAAAATCATGCTTGGTTACATTGATAAGCTTTTTCTATCTTCTGGAATTCATGCCAAGTAAATATTATCAACCAAAATTGTTCAAGGAGCATTTCCTTAATCTTAGCTAATTATTCTGTTTATTAAGTGAAACCAACACTCCTATCCCCAGCAAGCACTTTCTGAAAATTACCTTGTACTCTCCAGTATCTTTCGTGTACAGTAGCAGATGGCTGCGCCTGATAGTCTTGGGTAAAACTTTTCATCTTTAATCTGCAGGTTTAAATTCTGCCATGCTGTTTTTAATCATCATTTACCTTCTGTTCTTACTGTGTCATTGACCCTGCAACTCGGAGTGGAGCCGTGAGACTTGAAAATAATATTCCCTCGTGGAAGTGCACTTAAAAAAATAAAAGAGGAAATGCTTCCTTATGCTCCTCAAAGTTATTGCCTATTCCACGGTACCTACTGGTTCTGTCTCAATAAATGCTATTCTGGACAGCTACCTTTTAAGAAAATGCATTTTCTTCATTGTTCTCATTTATTCATAAGCAACTGGCCAACAGGGGTGAAAAAGAATGAAAGAGGCCAGTGGCTGGGTGACTTCTCCCTCTTACATATTCTCACAGGCTTTGGTTAAAGCCAATTATAATTTTATATGGATTTATCAGAAATCTATGACGTGTTTTATATGCACTGGCACGCAGTTGATTATGAGTCAGAGTGGCTTGATGTAGGATTTCTGAGCCTGTAAATCTTGATGGCAGTAGGCAGTCTCCTCTTTCTTCCACAGATTATCTGGGGAGTTTGAACCATTGACCTTATAGTTAACAAGCCAGGAATTGATGAAATACCAATGGAAACGTTTCAACAAGCTGATGAAGCACTGGAAGCACTCACTTGTCTGTGCCAGAAATGTGGAAGACAAGCTATGTGGTCAACTGACTTTAAGACATTTATTTCTGTGCCTATTCCAAAGAAAAGTGACCCAACAGAATGCTCGAACTATAGAATGTTATCATAGATACCACATGGCAGTGAAATTTTGCTGAACATCATTCAACAAAGGTTGCAGCAGTACAGAGACGAGGTGCAAGAGGTTCACACCTGCTTCAGAAAAGGACATGGAAAAAGAGATCTCATTGCTGATGTCAGATGAAACTTGACTCAAAGCCGAGAACACCAGAGAAATGTTTACTTGTCTTTCATTGGCTATGTAAAGGCTTTGGAATCTGTGCGGAATCTTGAGAAGATTGGAAATTCCAGGACACTTCATTTTGCTCCTGCAGAACTTGTACAAGAGGCAGTTGTGCAAAAAGAGCAAGAGCATACGGTGTGGTTTAAAATCAAGAAATGCGTGCATCAGGGTTATACCCTCTCCCCGTATTTGTTCAATCTGTCTGCCGAGTAGCTCATCGGAGGAGCTGCATTACATGAAGAAGAGAGCAGTATCCAGATTGGAGGAATGTTTACTCATGACCTTAGAGATGCAGATGACAAATCTTGCTTGCCGAAAGGAAGAAGAACTTGAAGCACTTGCTGATGAAGATCCAGGATTGCAGCCTTCACTGTCGAATACAATTCTGCCTAAAGAAGACCAAACTCCTCACAACTGGATCAATAGGTAGCATCATGATAAATGGACAAAAGGTTTTGACATTGTCAAGGAGTTTGTCTTGCTTGGATCCAGAGTCAGTGTTCATGGAAGCAATAGCCAAGAGACCAGATATATTGCCTTAGATACGTTGGCTGTACAAGACCTCTTTCTAGAATTGAAAAGCAAGCATGTTACTTTGAGGACTCCGGTGTTTCTAACCCAGGTCATAGTACTTTTCCTTGCCTCCTAGGATGTGAAAATTGGACACTGAACAAGGAGGTCCAGAAAAGAATCAATGCATGTGTATGGTGCTGGAGAAGAATGTTGAAAGCACCACGAATTTGCTACAAGGACAAACAAATCTGTCGTGGAAGACGTAAAGCAAAGCGCTCCTGAGAGGCAAGGATGGCAAATCCTTGTCTTGCTTCCATTGGGCATCCTGTCAGGAGAGGCCAGACCCTGGAGAAAGACACCGTGTTTGGTGAAGTGGAAAGAGGGCAACAGAATGAAGCACCACAGGGTCCCGAGTCTTTCTCACAATGTTTGTATGGCAGCGGCCATTGGTGCAGTTATGGGGCCACCGTAACTGCACCAATGACCGCTGTTGTGGGAAAGGTCTCTATGGATGGGAACGGACTGCCTGGCACCCAACAGCAATATACGGGCTCCCACCAGACGCCAGCATGTGCTACAAGAGGCATACTTGTTCTCCCCAAAAACGGAGAGGCATAAAATGTAAGAAGGGGCTTCCCAAAATTTGTGGGAAAAGATCCCACTATCTAATTCATTCCAACTTCTCCATGAACTTTTCAAAGCCCCCTCAAACGAATCATGAAATGGTTTTACCAAATGAAAAGTAAAATGTTTCTCAGTTAGTCTGTAGGATATTTACTTGAGAATTAGGGAAGATGTATCTGAGTGCGCGGTTTTCCACATTTGGGTCTAGATGGTGAGGGAAGCATGGCATTGGTAGCTGCCTTTCTGTGGAGAACACTGAAGAACAAGCCCCAGGACAGGGTGCTTTACAGGAGAGCTGGGTGTTCTCCTCCCCCAGGCCATTCTCTTGCCTCCGGTGATTTTGGGGATGCCAGAGACTGTCTTATTTGGGAGTAGCAGCATTTCATGACAGCCGAGTGAGTGCTGGGGAAGTCCAGGAGGCACAATGAGTTTGAGTAATGGAACGAGGGCAAGGTGAGTCAATTCTTACATGGTGGGAGAATCTGGATAAGTCAAGAAGAGGAAGGAGAGGAGAGAAAGTTGGTGGTATTAATCCACGAGGTCCCTGGAGGACAGTGTGCTGATGGGAATGGAGAAGTAAAGACCAGATAGAACTAAGTTATTATTAATAGGGTGTGCCACCGTCTCCGTCCACTGAGAGACTGAATAGGTGTGATATTAATGTGCAAGGAAGGGAAAGGGAAACTAATGCATTTGCCTGCTAACTCAAAGTTTGGTAGTTCAACTTTATTCAGGGGTCCTTTTGAAGAAAGTACCCCCTCTTTGGGCTTCTGAGTCTGTAACTCTTTATGGGAATAGGAAAACCTCACCTTTCTCCCAAACCCTGAGAGACTCTTGATTTTCTTTAGTACTTTCTTTAGTCACGTTTTTCTAGACTGTCAAACCAAACTCCAAACTAACTGCCATTGAGTTAATTCAGACTCACAACCATCCTATAGGACAGGGAAGAACTGCCCTGTGGGTTTCTGAGACGATGGATCTTCAGGGAGGTAGAAAGCCTCGTCTTTCTCCTGAAGTGCAGCTGGTGGTTTCGAACTGCTGCTGACCTTGGGTTAGCAGCCAAACCAGTTACCCACTACACCACTAAAAGTGTGTTCCAAAGGCTCTGAGACCAACCAAGTCTCGGTAAAAATCAAGCTTTCTGTGGCTAAAAGAGTTTGAAGGTGTATGCACTTTACGTTATACCCCCTGGAGAGTCACAACACACATATGTTGATAAAGAAAAGACATTACTTTTGCTTAATCTGTAATCAGTATATTGTATTTATCCTGGAAACTCTCTGCTTATTGTTTGTGTAAAAAAACTGTTCTTCAGCATATTTTTAAACCCATGCTCTGATTTCAATCAGATCAGGGATTTTAGAAAGACAGGATTCTTTATTAATGTGGACAGCAATACTGTAGAATGTAAGGTAAGTAGGAACAAAGTAATTCCCCAGAAGGTCCAAGGCTCTCTCCCCAAAGGCTGTGAGTAAACTAGGTTACCTGGCAAGGAGTGTTGGGTTGTACATGAAATTAAGGCTGCTAATCCACTGACCTTGAAATAAGGAGATTATTTTGGACTATCAGTGGGTCAGTATAAAGACTGAATTCCTAAATGGGGAAGAGAGGCAGAAAAGTCAGGACCGGAGAGATGTCAGAATGAGCACCACTCAATGAGTCGTTGCTAGCTTTCACAGTTAGCAGAGCCATGCGCCAAGGCATAGGGAGGCCCTAGAAATTGAAAAGGAAAGAAAATGTATTTCCGTCCAGAGTCTCCCGAAGGAATGCAGCCCTGCGGACACTTGCTTTAATGTAGCCAAATGAGATGTACTTTTCAATTCTGACTTCCAGAACTGTAATGGAATATATTTATATTATTTAAGCCATTACATTTTAGGCAATTTGTAACTGCAATGATTGGACCATAATATAGAACCTACCAGCATAATCAGAGAAACTGGCTTATGCAAAGAAGAATGTGGCCTCAAAACTGGAGGAAGACTTATCAACAGCCTAGGGGATGCAGATGACACAGCCTTGCTTGCTGAAAGGGAGGAGGACTTGAAGCACTTGTTGATGAAGATCAAGAATTGCAGCCTATCAAAAGATATAGGGTCTGGGGTCTTAAAGGCTTGCAGATAAACAAGCGACCATCTAGCTCAGAAGCAACAAAGCCCACATGGAAGAAGCACACCAGCCTCTGTGACCACGAGCTGTCAAAGGGATCAGGTATCAGGCATCAAAGAACAAAAAGTCAAATCATTGTAAATGAGGGGGAGTGCAGAGTGGAGACTCAAAGCCCATTGGTAGTCAACTGGACACCTCTTTACTGAAGGATTGTGGGGAGGAGATGAGCCAGTCAGAGTGCAGGGTAACAACGATGAAACATAACTTTCCTCTAGCTCTTAAATGTTTCCTTGCCCCCGCCCCCATTATCATGATCCCAATTCTACTTTACACTTCTGGCTAGACCAGAGGGTGTACATAGGCACAGATAGCAACTGGAAACACAGGGAATCCAGGACAGATGATCCCTTCAGGACCAGTGGTGAGAGTGGCAATACCTGGAGGGTGGAGGGAATGTGGGGTGGAAAGGGGGAACCGATTACAAGAATCTACATATAGCCTCCTCCCTGGGGGATGGACAACAGAGAAGTAGGCAAGGGGAGACATCGGACAGTGTAACATACGACAACATAATAATTTATGAATTATCATGGGTTCATGAGGGAGGGAGGGAGGAGTGGGGAGGGAGGGGGAAAATGAGTTGGTATTAAGGGCTCCAGTAGAAGGCAAATGCTTTGAGAATGATGATGGAAACAAATGTACAAATGTGCTTGACACATGGATGTATATATAGATTGTGATAAGAATTGTATGAGCCCCCAATGAGATGATTAATTAAAAAAAAAAAAGAATTGCAGCCTTCAGTAGGGATTAGGACTCAATGTCAAGAAACCCAAAATCCACACAATTGGACCCATAGGTAGCACCATGATCAATGGATATAAGGTAGAAATTATCAAGAATTTCATCTTCTTTGGATTCACAACCAATACTCCTGGAAACAGAAATCGAGATAACACGCGAGTTGCATTGGGTAAATCTGTTGAGCAAGACCTATTTAGAGTATTGAAAACTTTGAGGACTAAAGCGCCCCTGACCCAAGCCATAGTATGTCGCCTCACATGTTGTGATAGTTGGACACTGAATAGAGAAAACCAAAAAAAGTAATGACGCACTTGAATGGTGGTGCTGGTGAAGAATATTGAACGCACCATGGACTGCTAAGAGGACAAAGGGCTTTGTCTTGGAAGAAGTCTGGCTAGAGTGCCCCTTAGAGGTAAGGATGGCGAGATTTCATCTTACTTGTATTGGACATGCTGTCAGAAAAGATTAGCCCTTGAAGAAGAGCATCATGCTTGGTAAAGTAGAAAGGCGGTGAAAAAGTGGAAGGACCATCAAGATAGCTGCAAAAATAGACTCAAACATAGGAAGAAACGTGAAGATGGCACAGGACCAGGCAGAATTCCGTTCTGTTGTGAAAAAGGTTGCTGGGGGTCAGAATGGACTCTATGGAACCGAATAGCAACTTTAAATCAGTGGTTCTCAACCTTCCAAATGCCGGGACCCTTTCACACGGTTCCTCATGTGATGGTGACACCCAACCATACAATTATTTTCGTTGCTACTTCATAACTATAATTTTCCACTCTTATGAATCCTAATGTAAACATCTGTTATGCAGGATGAATTTTGATTGTTAAAAATTGAACACAATGAAAGCATAGTGATTCCTCTCAAAAGCATATGTAACTATATATTGTGAAATACTTATTTCTAAGGATAAATAAATGAAATTTTGTCTTAACACATGGTGCAATATGGGTAACAGTCCCCGCCACCTGGAGAATATAGAGAATCCATGTCTCGGTCCCTAAGACCATCAGAACTATGTGTTTGCCAATGGTCTTAGGTGACCCCTGTGAAAGGGTTGTTCAACCTCCCAAAGGGGCCGCGACCCACAGGTTGAGTTCCACTGCTTTAAATGGATCTTACAGATTGTTGGTTTGCAACAGTGAACTAGATGCCTGCTATAAATATAGCTGGACCTTTCCAAAGAAACATGATCCATGAGAATACATAAATTATAACACCATATCATTAATAGTAGTTCAGTGTTTAGCAGCTAGCCATAAGGTCAGCAGTTCAAAACTGCCAGCAGCCCCACAGGAGGTAGATGGATCTTTCTACTCTCTTACAGAGTTCGAGTATGGGAAACTCACATGGGCAGTTCTGCAATATGAGTTGGCATCGACTCAATAACAGTGATTTTGGTGGGTTTATCATTGTTATCACCCACAAGTAAAGATTTATTGAAGGTAATTCAAAATGGTTAAAATTGCATAGGGAAAACTGTCAAAACTTCAAGCAAGATTCAGAAGAGGACACACAGAGAGAAATATCGTTGCTATCTCAAATGAATCTCAATTATATTTTACTGACTATACAAAGGTATTTGATTATGGAGGTGATGTGATTGTTGGAGTCTTATGACAGGTTGGCGAAGCCTGGATTCTCAGCGGTTTGGCATCTAAGAGATTGTAACCCTCCATCTGCATGAGGAAATATAATACAGTGTAATTATCTACATGAATAAATATGCTGTAAGCAGTCAATGAACTGAAAGGAAGTTTCTGGCAGAGTATGGCCTGCTTCACATATAAGAGGACTCGCTTGCTTTTTGATGAGTCTGAATCCTGCATCTGGATCTCATTGGACTCCCTTTATTATATGTGATCCTGTGGGCTGCTCATCCAGCCTTCCACCTTGCATACAGCTTCCAAATCATTTACCTTGCAGCCAGAAACCTACAATCTGACTTGATCTTGGGTCCATCAGCCTCTACAGTTTCATGAGTCAAGAGAAGCTTGCAAGTTAACCTGACCTATCAACTTGTAACTTACCTACCTGTACTAGTGTCTAATCAACTTTCATGATAGAAACCTCTTTGTAATTCATACAGAGAAGACTTGGTTTTGATTTGTTGTCCTGGTGAAGAATATTGAAAGCACCAAGGATTTCCAGAACACCCAACAAATCTGTCTTGGAAGAAGTACAGTCAGAATGTGCCTTAGAGGCAAGGATGGTGAGACTGTGTTTCATGTGCTTTGGACATGAGTCCCTGGAGAAGGACATCAGACTAGGGGAGGACCCTCAATGAGATGGCTTAACACACTAGCAGCTTCAATGTGTTGAGCCATGATAATGATTATGAAGATAGTACAGAATTATGTATTCTTTTATTCTATTTTGCATATAGTCTCTCTGAGTCATGGGACTAGTTTATACCTTTAAAAATAAGTCCAGCTTTATAAGACAATGTATTCATCATAACTATCAGACATATTTTGAAAACTAAGGCATCATGTACTAACTATTTGAGATTGCTTTATTTGTTAACTAGAAGGCCATTCCTGATAGATTATCCTACACCATTTATAGCTGCCTCCTTGTAGTCACTCAGACAAAAGCTTAGTCATGTTCTTGTGTGTGGCTTCTCATGGTAGCTTCAAACATAAGTTTATTCAAGAACTACACGTGGTACTCCAACTATGGCTTCCCAGGTGCTCTACTAGGTGTGCTGATGCGTACACGAGTCCCCTGCTTCCATGCAGCGTTCATCCCAGTGGAAGAAGAAAGTCAATAAACAGCAAACCACTAGATATCATTGGCTTCTCAGAAAAGGTGGCTAGGAAGACCCTGGAGCCAACAATATGAAGGATGGACTTCTCACCTGAATCCCTGGGGGTTTCTCCAGGCAGCACCAACCACAGCCCAGCCCCAGTAGTAAAATTGATTCAGGTAGGGTTAACAGCACTGTCATTTATCATCCATGCTCTCCATCTCTGTCAATAGTTTCTTTATTAGCCTCTTTCCAAGTTACTGAGTGTTGCTCATATTCTTCCGAGTACAACTTTATCTGGAAGCTACAAAATTGCACATCCTTATTGTTAGGAGCTGTTAAGTCAGCCTCCAACACCCAGGGACCTCATCTGGAGCTGAACAAAATGTTGGCCCATCCTGCACGAACTCTATGATGTGTTCCACATCAAGCAACGTTCGGCTGTGACCCACGGTGTTTCTCTTGGCTGATATTTGGGAGTAGACCACCAAGCTTTTCTTCCCAGAAAAGTTTAGTCTTCATCTTAGCAACACACAAGGCTACATGAATAGAGCAAGCAGTGTCTGTGCATGTGGAGTACTGACTGAGAATCTAACCAGTTCTCCAGCAAAGGCAAGAAGTCTATCCCCATTAGATGCAACCACCTTTAACCTAAACTTTCTATTCCCATAAACAGTCTCAGAAACCCATGGGGACATTACCGCCCTGTCCTATAGGGTTGCTATGAGTTGAAATCAGCTCAATGGCAGCGAGTTTTGGTTGGGTTTTAACCTAGTCACCTTCCTTGGGAGGTCTGTTGTTGGGTCCCAACGGCAACTCTTGTGGATCCAGAGCATCCAAATCTGAGTTGCGTACATTTTCAAGGTTTGCTGCAAGTATATTTTCATTGAACACTTACCGATGTTGTCTTCTGAACTCAAGAGGACCACGTGAATGCAATCACACTGTCCTTTATGTACAGGAGGCTTCCCACCGACAATTCACATTTCGACTTCTCAGCATCTAAGATGCATAGATTAATAGCCTCATTTAATGAAGGCCCCGCACCTCAGTGATGTTAGAATCTGTATCTGAGGTCACAAAGCTCCCCTGTGGAAGGTTTAGAGCACAAACACAAGTTGTGTTGTAACTAAGATATGGCTTCCCCTCGTCTGTTGCTTGAAATGAATTGAAACAGGAATAGTTGGTGCTGATGAAAGATGAGACAGATCTAAGAACTACTACTACTCTGATAAAATTTTCACCCGCATAATTCCTCCTGGGTGCATCCCATTCCCCTAAGGTGAATTGAGAAATTGCCTCTTCGGGAACTCAGCTCCTTCCTGACCAAGAGGCAGATAAATCTTTTTACCCTATGAGACACATGTCATGATCAATATTTCCCTGCATTGAACAGCACTGTGCTCTATCACAAAGGATCTAGCTTCTAACTTAAATCCATTTTGTTCACTTTTTCTCCTCTTAGATTAAAAAAACAAACAAACAAAAGATATCAAAAGAAGCCTTTGGAAGGCAGATTATCCTTCCCACATGTGGTCCCTGTAAATGTGCTTCAGAGAGAGCTGGATGCTGGGAAGCTACTCAAAAGGCTCACCCATCAGCAGGTGGGTTTTAATGGTGAAAGAATCTTGTCTGCAGGTTCCACCAGAGGAAGAAAAGGCTCGCTCTCCATCGCAGCTCTACCCCTCAGTTTTCACGATAACCTTTGCTGTAGCTCGCTAGGCGGCAGGGCAGCTGTGGGCTCCAGGCAAAAGGAAGAGGATGCATAACATGAATAGGTCAAAGACAGCACTGGCTGGTAATGAGATCTCAGGGAGGAGCACTTAATTCCCAAGCTGGAAACTTTGAAAAGGTTAATAGCAGGGGGGAAAAAATCCATGGCCAGGAGACAGTCAAGTTCACACCTGGAGACCATGTGCATCGTTTCAATGGAGAAGTGCAGCCTCTCTGCCCCTGGTGTGAGAGAAGAATGAAACGCGGGCATGACTCGTTCAGCTTCTAGATCATAGCATGGGCTGTGTAGGGTCTTTGGATGGGTTGGACCCTAGTGTGCCTCTTTATGGGAATTGCATGACTTCTGTAGTGAGGATCACTTCGGTTTCTCCATCATCCCTCCCGTGGACTGTTAGTAAAACAGAAAGAAACTTCTAGCAAAGGAAGTTGTTATAACATAGGTTCCTTGCACTGCTGCAGCAGAATTACTACACATGGGTGGCTTAAAGGTCAAGAAATGATTCTGTCCTGTGCTGCAGGCTCGCCATCCCAATCAGGTCGATGCTGTGCTGATTGTGTCTGTGAGTCTCGCTCCTCGTTCCCGGTGTTTGCTGACAATTGGAGCTCTTTACAGTTCCTTGGCATCTGACTGACACCTGTGTGTGTGTGTGTGTGTGTGTGTACCCGCGTGCACATGCATGTGTATGTGTGTTTGCAAGTTCATGTGTATATGCGTATCTATTCTATTTTTCTCTATTTTTAACACAGAAATGCATACAGAGGATCCACCCTACACTGGCATGACCTCACTCACTTAACAAAAGAACATTCTTATTGCCAAACATTCACAAGTATAAGAGCCAGAAATGCAACACTTTATTTTTCTATTTTGTGGGGGGTTAAATTTCATGCATAGCATGATGTAAGAGATACAAATGTACTAGAAACATTTCATAAATGGCTTAATTAATAGCAAAAATACAGTCTTAGCAATTAATTGAGAAGAAAAGCTAATCATGAGTAAAAATCACGACTAGCAAATATATACCCAAATAGGAAACGACAGTGATATTTAGATTTTGGATCTCCTCTCCAAAATATAACATTGGTATTTGGAGATAAGCTTGTGAAGCTACGTCTTTTGAAGTCAATTTGTTTGAGAACACTAATCAGGGACTCTTTTATAAATTATGAAGGGTGCTTATGATACCCTCTGATCTCCCATTGTGTTAGGCTTGGTTCTCTAGATAAACAAAACCAGTAATGTTCATAAACAAACCAAACCAGGCTCTCTATTATTGAGTCTATTCTAACTCCTCGTGACCCTGCAGGAGGGAAAAGACTGTCCTTGTGGATTTCTGAGACTGTAACTTCCTAAAATTGTTATTTATTGTTTTTGTAGAACTACTTTTACCAGTTTTCTTGACATATAATTTGCATATTATACAATTCAATAGTTCAAACACATCAAGAATAGTTGTAACTCTCGACAGGAGTAGACAGCCTCACCGTTCTCCCACAGAGAGGCTGGTGGTTTTGAATGGCTGCCCTGTAGTTAGCAGCCCAATATATAACTCATTACACCAGTAAGGTTCCATAACACACACACACAAACACATACAAACACACATATAAAAGCACATAATTATATAGGCCTCAATTGCCATATACATAGTCATATATCTGTATGTCATATGTCTACACACATACTGCATATAGTCATATATGTGTATGTGAATACTTACGTATATGTCCATTGAGGCACCCTTCATGTTGTTACCTAGTACAATATAAACAACCATATATGTGCATGTGTGTTTCTATATGGAGAGGTTTACATAGTAACAGTAACTGGATTAGTGCTTCCTTTCCTTAAGAGCTGTGGAAGGGCAGGTTGGGGGGAAATGGGGAGCTAATAACAATGAGCACAAGAAGGAAGAAAATGTTTGAAAACGGAGTGCAGGGATGATTGTATAATTCTTCTTGATGAGACTGAACTATTGAAGTGTATGATATGTGAATTATATATCCATAAAATTGTTGAATAAAAATTAAAGCAAAGAGCTCACCCTGTTGTAGAAGTGGGTAAGTTTCATTTGCATGAAGTATATAAGTCAGTAAGATGTTCAGCTAGAGGCTTTTCCTGACCCATATAGCTTCTGCAGTTGATGAACCTGGAAGGAGGAAGTGAAGTAGGAAGACCTTGGCGGGTAGATGTACCGACAGATGAACCCAAGGCCAGAAAATCAGATGGCAAGTTGTGGTAGCTCCTAGCCTTGGCAGACAATAGGATTGGCTCAAGTCCAAAAAACTGGGTATCAATAAGCCCAATGCAGGATCCAGACCATCAAGATGTAAGGAATTTCTCTAGAGTCGATTTAGAGTAGGTCACACTCCCAATACTGTAACCTGAGAAAGGGGTTTCACTCCAACCGAATCTTCCCACAGTTATTTGACTGCTCACAGCAGATCCCATCATGGAGGTGATCATGTTATGTGAGGTCACATTGTGAGGGAGGCCTCAACTGCCAAACACCTGAGAATCCTGCCCTAACAAGTTGACACAATACAATACCTCGCCATCACTTACAACCTGAGAGAAGGAGAGGACCGATGAAATATCCAAGATCATTTTTATAAAGACTTTGAGGCTCAGAAAGCTAACAGTGAGACTCTGGTTCCCTGTGCAGGCTACAGGATGGCTTCCTGATGAGCATTGTTCTCTTACCAGTGGAACCATTTCCCATTGCCTACAGCATCTGCTTCTTCTACTACTGCCTACAGCCTGAGGAGATCCTAGTCCATGCCTTTGCCAGACACACAGATGTGAACGCCTGCTGAATGGCCATACTTGGTTTTCTACAAGCACCCTGAATACAACATGTTCACAACTAAATATACCACCAAGCAGACTCATCGCGACTGCACCACCATCTGCATTGATAGTGGAAGTGAGTGAATCACCTGGAACTGCCTTGTCTCCCTCTAGATCAGCAGTTCTCACAGGGGCCACCTGATTCATAGCAAAATTACAGTTATGAAGTAGCAACGAGAATCATTTTATAGTTAGGGGGTCACCACAACATGAGGAACTGTATTAAAGGGACTTGGCATTGGGAAGGTTGAGAACCACTGCGTCTAGATCCTAGTAGCCTCTCTCTATAGCATTAGAAGGTACAAGTTGTAATATTCATGAGCTTCTGTGCCCATCTCTTTCCAGAGTAAGTGTGTACGTTAAGGCACCATATTCTCCTCCAGACTGAAGTCCTTGAAGGCAGGGATAGTGCTTCATTTCTTAGCCTTTAGTCTTCTCAAAATACACTATGAACAGTACTTGTTGCTTGGTAGTCAAGCCGTATAAAATCTGAAATAAACACAAAATATAGATGAGGAACCCCTTTTAAGTATGTCTGTATTTCAGCATATTTTAGGTTTACAGAAAAATCATGAAAATAATATAGACAGTAACCACATGCCTCTTACCCACAGTTAAAATCAATGAATCAATCTTGCTACATTATTATTAACAGCAAGGCAATCCTTTAATTACATTTCCTTAGTTTTTAGCTCATGTCTGGTTCCTGTTCCAGGTCACAATATATTCAATTGTCACATCTTCTAAAGTTCTGCCAGGCCAATTCGGTTTCTCAGCTTTGCCTTATTTTTTTTTTTTTCCCATCAGGGTGACAGGTTTGAGGCGCATTGGACAGGCTACCACAGAATGTCACATTATTGAGTCTGTGGTGTGTTTGTCTCATGACTAGACTGGGGTGATGGGTTTGGGGGAGGAGATCACAGATGCAAACCTACCATTGCATCACATTTCATCAAGGTGCTTGCTGTCCATTAACCGATCGGCGATGGAGACAATGTCCGCTCATAGCAACCTTGTAGCAGAGGGTAGAACTTCCCTCCTGGGTTTCTGAGATTTTAACTGTTGATGGGAGTAGAAAGCCACGTCTTCCTCCTGAGGAGCTGGTGGTGATTTTGAACTGCTGACCTTGCAAGTTAGCAGCCCAACGCATAATCCACTACACCACTGAGGCTTAGCCTATTACCACTGATCTTGACCTCTATCACATCGAAGGCAGTGATTGCCATGTTTTTCCTCTATAAAATTACTATTTTATCCTACCTGACATACTGCATCTTTGGACGGAGGTAACAGCTCACACTTGGGTGTTGTGTAAACAGCTCACACTTGTGGGTGTTGTTTGGTGCCGTGGATTCCATTCTGACCCCTGGGGACCTTCTGCAGAACAGAAGGAAGCACTGCCTGGTTTTCTGCCAGCCTCACAACTATTGCTCGGCTTGAGTCCATTGCTACAACCACTGTGTCAATTCGTCTCCTTGAGGGCTTTCCTCTCTGTCACTCCCCCTCTATATCTCAAACAGAAGGGCCTTCTCCAGTGGCCGGTCTTTCCTCCCAACATCTCCCCAGTCTGTGGATGAAGTCTCACCATTCTTGCCTTGCAGGAGCCCTCTAGCCATACTTTTTAGCAGCCGTGGCACTCTCAATAGTCTCCTCAAGCACCACAAGTGCAATGCATCAACTCTTAGTCTGCCTTCTGTACTCGGTGTCCAACGTTCATGTGCATATGAGATGATGGAAACTTTAGTCCTCAAAGTAAAGTCCTTGTTCTTCAACACTCTAAAGGCTCTTGTGCAGCTGATTTACCTACTGTAACTTGTCTTTTGAGCTCTTGGCTGCTGCTTCCATGAGCAATGTTTGCGAATCTGTGGAAGACAAGATTCTTGACAAGTTCATCCTTGTTGGGAGCCGATGCTACCTCTGGATCCAATTGTGAGGATGTGGGGCTTCTTGATATTGAGTTGCAATCCACACTGAAGGCTACAATTATTGGTCTTTACCAGCAAGTACCTCAAGTCCTCATTACTTTCACCAAGTAGAGTTGTATCATCTGCATATTGCAGGTTGTTAACAAGCCTTCTTCCAAACCTGATACCACACTCCTCTTTATATAATCCAGCTTCTCTGATGATTTTCTTGGTATATAAATTAAACAACTCTGGTGAGAAGATACAAGCCTGATGCACACCTCAAGACATTCAATATCCTCTTGTTCCAATTGCATAACTACCTTTAATCCATGTACAAGTTTGAATGAGCAAAATTATCCTTCTGAAATGCCCATTCTTCTCAAGGACATCCATAGTTTACTTACGACCCACACAGTCAAATGCCTTGGCATACTTAGTAAAATGCAAGTAAACATCTTTCTGGTATTCTCTGCTTTCAGTAAAGATCCATCTGACAGTAGCAAAGATATCCTTTGTTCTGTGTCTTCTCCTGAATCTAGCCTGCACCTCAGACAGCTCCTTGTCAATACACACATGCAACCATTGTTGGATTATCTTCAGAAAATTTTACTGGCATGTGGTAGCAGAGATATTGCTCTATGGTTGGAGTATTCTCTTGAATCACCTTTATTTGGGATGAACACACATATGGATATCCTCCAGTCAGCTGGTCAAGTAGCTGTCTTCCAAATGCCCTGCAGAGCTGAGTGAGTCCTTCTGGTGCTTCATTAGCCTGTGGAAACAAGCTTATACTACTGGACTGGGAAAATACAGAAGATAAAATATCACCATCATTGCCTCTTAGGAGCATTCTGGCTGTACTTCTTCCAAGAGAGATCTGTTTACCCTTTAGGCACTCTGCTGCTTCCATGATTCTTTGTCAGCACCTTAATTGAAATGCATTGACTATTGATTCTTCATCGGTCTTCCTTAATCAGTTTCGCACGCATAGGAGGTGATTGAAAACACCATGGCTTGGGTCAGGTGCACCTTAGTTCTCAAAGCTACATCCTTGTCCTTCAACACCTTAGTGAGCTCTCGTACAGCAGATTTATCCAATGCAATGGATCGCTTTATCTCTTCACGATTGTTTCTAGACCCTTGATGGTGGATCTGAGCCAGGGTCATCTTTGACAATGGCAATCTTTTCTGTGTTTATCAAGATGTTACCTTGCAGACCAGTTGTGAGGATTTTGATTAATCTGATTATGCCTAAGCACTTACACTATGGTTCACTGGGAGTTTTTTCTATTGAAAAAATGTTTTACTCACAAAACTAAAAGTATCACTGATGGATAGAAGGCTGGATTTCACCTTTTTTTTAAGTAGCACATGCTGTGTTATTTAGATGCTTTCCATGTAATTTCGATGAGCAATGACATTTAGCTTTCTCTTCCTTTGTCATGTTTTGCCCTCACTTTTTCTGAGTTGTAAAAACACGTAACCCTTCCTCATCTTCAACCTGTGCCTCACTCGTACCCGCATCCAGCTTGGCAAGATACTGAAGGATTTTTATCTCGATTTTACAGATGAGAAACTAAGACACATCCGGCTAAATGACTTGCTGCAGGGCTTAGCTGACACACTAGGGAAATCAAATCTGTAATTCATCATACCCAGCCCTCCTGCAGAGCACTGGGTCACCCTCTCATTCCTCCCCTCGCCAATTATGCTGGCTTTGGCAATCAACGCCGTGGTTACCGTGACCTTTGCACAGGCTGGAGCTCTCCAGCAAAGGTTACCTGGCATTTAACAATTCCTTTGGCATATTGTGCCTTCTCCTGCATGTAGATCCCAACAGAGAAGGGAAATTTCAACCATTTCGCAGACAGCCTCAAGTTCCTAACTCCTAGCTCCTCCAAGAGGCTGCACATACAATCTCCTTGTTTTTACTCTAAATCCAGAAGATTTATATGCATTGAGGGGTAATCTTCAAATCCAAACAGATGGGGCTCACTTGTATTCTGAAAAGCGAATCCCTATGATGGCACTAGAGGGCCCTAGTGATGTAGTTTGTTAAATGTTGTGTTGCTAACAACAAGATCAGCAGTTCTAAGCTACCAGCCGACCCTCAGGAGAAACATGAGGCTGTCTGCTCCCATCAAGTTTTATAGTCTTAGAAACCCACAGGGTAAGCTCTACCCTATCCTATAGGGTTTTGATCCTATGCATCAAAAATTGACTTGATAGCAGTGAGTTTTTAGTGAGTTTATGAAGCCACTGTCCGATCTGAACCAGAGATAGGTTTTAGATCTCCCAGCTCTATCCTACAACACAAGGCTTGTAAGTGCAGCTGGAGGTTTCGAACTGCTGTCTTTGTAGCAGATCAATCTATAACCACTGTGTCACGAGGGCTCCTAGCTTTTGGAGAGAATGCAAGTAGCAGTCCCTTAATGTTTCATGCCAACTATGGTGTTATTTTAATAAAAGTCCTGGGGTAACATCTCCTAATGTCCATCTGAGGCATCTTCCACAGGAAGAAAAAGGAGAAGAGTACAAATTTCTCTGTAGAAGGATAAGAAGAAAGCAGGTAAATTCATGGTGACTTTGTGAGCCTAGTTCTCTCTGAATTGCGCCAAATGCTTACATCTTTAGGATGCCTCAAGTTGCATGGGTGAAGCGGGTTCATCAGACCCAGTCATTGCACACCTGTGAATGTGAACTTGCACCAGATTCCATTAGCAACATCTGCTCAGGTTAGAGTTGTGTCATCATTTAAAATATAGAAAATTCTAGATGAAAATTGATGCTCAACTAAAAAAGTATGCAAATACATTTGACTGTGGGGGTTCATAACAAATGATGGATAGCCTTGACAAGAAGGAGAATCCAAGAATGATTGATTATGCCCATATGGAAACTATACATGGACAAAAAGACATTTCTGTGAACAGAACAACAGGAAACTGCAAGGTTTAAAATGAAGAGAAGTGTGTGTCAAGGTTGTATCCTTTCAACATACTCAATTTGTATGCTGACAGAATAATCAGAGAAACTGGATTATATGAAGCACAGTGTGGCGTTGGGATTGGCGGAAATCTTACTAACAATCTGCTGTATGCAGATAGCATACCCTTGCTTGTTGAAAAGTGAGGAGAATTTAAACAATGCTCATAGAAGCAGCATTCAAGAGACCAAAATGCATATTCCTTTAAGTGAATATGCTGATCAAGACCTCTTTAGAGAACTGACCAACAAGAATGGTATTACCACGAGGACAAAGGTGCCCCTGACCCAAGCCATGGGTCATCACATGCATGTGAAAGTTGGACAATGAATAAGGAAGACAAAGAATTGATGCACTTGGATTGTGAGAAAAATATTGAAAGTGCCATGGACAGTTAAAATGCCAAACATATTTGTATTAGAAGAAGTAAGGCCAGACTTATCCTTAGAGTAATGATAGCAAGAAGTTATCTTACATATTTCAGACCTATTGTCAAGATAGACCAGTCCCTGGAGAAGGCCATCGTGTTTGGTAAAGTGGAGGGGCAGGGAAAAAGAGAAAGATCCTTAATGAAAAGGATTGACACAGTGGCTGCATAAATGGGCTCAGACATAAGAACAATTGTGAGGCTGACTCGAGACCGGGCATGTTCTTCCTGTCGCACCTAGGTTTGCTATGAGTAGGACCCATCTTAATGGCACCTAACAACAACAACACTGTCATGGGTACTGCGGTTCACCTGATCCCTCAGTCAATTTGCTTCCATGTGTCTTTGATATACTTCAATAATCTTATGCTGGACAGACAGAGTCCAATAGTTACATCTCAAGTGGCCATTCACTAGCTTTTAAGACTCTAGTCACTCCTCATAAAAGGTGTTTTTGTTAGGGACCATTGAGTCATTCCGGCTCATAATGATCCTATGTACAACAGAGCAAATCATGGCCCAGTCCTCATCATCCTCATAATTGCTGTTATGTTTCAGCCCATTATTATAACCATCTTGTCATTACATCTTGTCAAGGATCTTCCTCTTTTATCCTGGCCCTCTACATTATCAAGTAGGATGTAGAATATCATCTTTGTATGCCAATTGAACTCAGTGTCGCTCAAGATAGTGGTCATGATCTCCTAGGACTTGCAACTCACTCCTTCGAGGTGTTTATATGTCTAAGAAATGTTCATAACTTTTCCCCTTTCATACTCCACCACTCTCATGGACATATTTGCAGGAAAGGTAAATACTTATACATAAACATTCTCTGTCAGCCAAATATACATATATTCATAAGCATATACTTACTCTCCCTCCTGCTCATCCTGAGTATCTGGCTATGAGTCTGCTGATAAGTTACTGTTATTGAAGAATGGTATATACCATATTACCTCTGCTGCTTTTAATTCTTACACTCTTCCCAGTGTCTGTCCCTGCCTTCATCACATTTAACTGGCTTCCATCTATTTTGTGTTCATCCTTAATTTTTAACGTTGCCTAATATCCCTTTGTGTCTATGAACCAGAGTGTGTTGGTCCATTCTTCCAGTGATAGGCATTTAGGTGGTTTCCAGCATTTTTCCATTATGAAAGGTGCTGTAATGACTATGGCTGTGTATATTTAAATAATGGTCTGTCTCCGTGTGGAAGTAAGGTGGAGATGCTAAGTAATGTGAGGATTCCCATCTCACACTTGCCTCACAAATAACACCTAATGGTAGATACTGGCATGGTAGAAATAGACTTCTTTAGGACCAGAGGCTGAAAAAAACATGTTCTTTGTGCAGGTATTAAAACGCACCACCACTTGGTGACTGACTCAACATGAACATATATGTGTCAGAATAGAACTGTGCTCTATAACATTTCAGTGGAAAATTATCTGGGAAACATACCACCAAGGATTTCTTCTACAGAGATTCTAAGTGGACTTGAGCCTCCAACTTTTCAGTGAACATCAGAGCATGTTAACCACTTGCACCACATGGAGACTCCTATTTCAAAGCAAGAGGAGGAAGTTGAGGGTGAGGAACTTGTGAAGATATTCACAGCATGGAATCCCTACATCTCCATATCAGAAATGGACCGAGTTGTAATAGAGCGCTATGATGTGCGTTTTTCTGTCAACTAGGCAGGGCGAGGTTCTTAGTAGTTTGGCAGTAATCCACCACAATGCAACCAACTCCATAATGGGATCTACCATTACTTAATCAGCTCCGCAAACAGCCAACAGTTGTGGTGGTTTGCAGTACACTGGATGAAGTCACAACATCGCCACAATCAGAAGAAAGTCTCTTTAGGGCATGGCCTGCTCCTTTTAAAACTGACGCCATCAGAAAAGGGTCATTTCTGCTAGATCTGGATCCTGCATCTGTTTGGTCAAGCTCCTGCCATATTGCCTGCCAGTCCCAGGAGACTTCCGACATTGTATTGATTCAACTCTGCACTCACCAGTTGGAGGTCTTTCTACTGCATCTTCTTGCTTCTGGATCCATCGCCCTTGCAGCTACACTTCCACCTTAACATCCTACCCATGGACTTGAACTGGACTGGACTCTTCTACACCTGCGTAAGCCATTTCTTGATATAAATCCCTTTCTATATACATACACATACAAATGTCATAGAGTTTACGTCTCTAGATGACCCAGACTAACAAAGCCAGAGTCCCTAGATATAGATTTAAAGGAGATTCAAGTGCACAGAATTTTCTGCTAGGATGCTGTTGGGATAAGGGAGTTGTGGGAAGGATAAAAACAGTGTAGTGGAAGGTGAGGGGGCGGAGGTTCAGCAAGATTGTGGTCTCAGTTAAAGAGGAACTTCAACCTGACCCCAAAGAAAATACCTGGAGTGCAAATCACACCATAGTATCATCCCATTGTGAAGCAACACACCTGCCTTTTCCTCCTACATCAGCCATTGACTCTGACCTGTGGTTTACCGATCCCTGTGAGCCCTGTCATCTGAAGGCATTCTGAAGCACTTCCAGCTAATTGTATAGCTGAGAGAAGAAGATGAGTGTCATCCCAGGGAAGGGGCGGGGGCAGGGCTTGGCTCCACAGCTTTTGAGGCTGATATAGAAACAAGTATAGCCCCAGGGACAAATGAACAAGTGCAATGAGTTGTCAGTCTGCTATTAGTACTTAGATCGATTGCCAAAAGATGAAAGAGGTTTTGAGTAAAAAGACATCTGGTATCTCTTTGAGAACTTTACTTCTACTCAGCCACTTGTAAGCATTTGAAAACGTGCCCTCTCTTTCCCTTTGTCAATTGTCCAGCCCTTTCATTTAACTGGGAAGGTGGCATTTGGAATTGTGGTGACCACTGGTCACTCCTTCCAATTGTGTGAGTGGACATAGCAGGAGTGTATTATGATCCAGAGCTATTGTCAGGTTCAAAAAGAGGTTCAAATTCTTGGAAACACACCCACAGGATGACAGACAGTCATCCTTTCCCTGCCTTGTGCTGGGTTCACAGTAGAATAATGGTGAACATCTCCTGAAGGGTACCTCTGGGAAACATGGCATGTTGGGTGTTGCTTGATTGCCACCACAACCCATGAGATATAACTAGTATTAGCCCTACTTTATAAAGAAGAAACTTAAATCCTTAAGCAAACTTAACAAAACCCAACAGCTAGAGACAGTCAAGATCGTAATTCCAGTCCTAGTGATACGAAAGCCAAGACAATAATCTTGGTAGTAAACTTTAGAATTCAGAGATGTCAGTTCCCTTCCTGTTCCAGCTACTTCCAGGTATTGTGGTGATTAGGAAAATCATCATCTGGCCTCTGATCTACTTTTCTGAAACTAGGTATGCAACTAGGTGCCCTGGTGGAGTAGTAGGTTATTATTGGGCTACTAATCTCAAGGTTAGAAATTCAAAACAACCTGCTACTCCATGGAAGAAAATAGAGACTTCCTAGTCCCATAAAGATTTACAGTCTCAATGGGCCAGTCATGGTGCAGTATAGAACTGATGAAACATACAGCTTCCCTCTGGTTCTTTAACGCTCTCTCCCCCCAACTCTCATGACCCTAATTCTTCCTTACAAATTTGGCTAGATCAGAGCATGATCATGGGTACAGATAAGAGCTGGAAACACAGGGAATCTAGGACAGATAAACTCCTCAAGACAAATATTGAGAGTAGCCATAGCAGTAGGGCTAAGGGAAGGTAGGGGGAGAAAGGGAGAACCAATCACAATGACCTACCTATAACCCCCTCCCAGGTTGATGGACAACAGATAAAGGGGTAAAGAGAGACATCAGACAGTGCAATAAATGAAAAATAACAATGTTTCATAAATTATCAAGGGTTCATGAGGGAGGAGGGGGAGGGAAGGGAACAATGAGGAGCTGACACCGAGGGCTCAAGTAGTAAGAAAATATTTTGAAAATGATGATGGCAACAAATGTACAAATGTGCTTGACACAATGGTTGTACACATGGATTGTGATAAGAGTTGTATGAGCCCCCAATAAAATGATTTATAAAAAATAAAAAAACATATTTATAGTTTCAGAAGCCCACATGGGCAGTTCTACTGTATTGTGTACAGTTGTTGTGAGTCAGAATGGATTTGATGGCTGTGAGTTTTGATTTTGGTTTTTTATTTTTGTTTTGCTTTAAGACCTGCACCACCATTCTTGCTATTCCACAAGACAAAGTAGATATCGTGAGAAACAAGTTGGTGGTTCATCATACAGTTAAGCATAGAGCTACCATGTTGCCATGTGCTGTCACGGTTTTTCCGGCTCACAGTAGCCCATGCAAAATGGAATGCAGCTTGGCCTGGTCCAAGGCCGTCCCCACACTTGCTGTCATGGATGAGCCTACTATTGCAGCCAGTGATAATCCATTTCATTGACACTGACACTCTATTTTACCGAGCATGATATCCCTCTCCAGGGCCTAGTCCCTTATGATACTACGTCCAATGTACCTGAGACAAAGTCTTACTACTCAACCCAGCAACTTCACCCTTAAATATACACCAAAAATTGTGAAATTTACCACATGGGCACACAATGTTCATCTCAGTACTACTGGCAATAGTTAAAAATGTGGGAACAACCCAAATGACCATCGCCAGATGAATGTATCAACAAAGTGGGGTGGGTGCGCACAGTAGAACACTATTCAGTCATAAAGAGAATTGCAGTCCGGATAGATGATGCTCCATCATGGTTGAACCTTGAAAATATTATGTTGAGGGAAACGGGGCAGCAACAAAGGGACAATATTGTCTAACACACTAATATGGAAATGAGCAAATGTATAGAGATCAAAGTTTAACAGTGGTCACTCAGGGTGGGAAGACATTTGAAAAGGAAAATTGCTTTTGAATTTAGCAGCTCCATGCTGTCTCGTGAGTCCTGGGCTTCTGTTTCTGGTGACAGAGAAGTTGGTAAAGGTTATTAGGGATGGTTTACCATATGGCTTGTGTTATTGGTATCTCTGAGTTGTACAGCTGAAAGACATTGAGTTGGAAATGTTATGCTGTCTATCCGTTAATAATTATGTTTTGTTTTTAAATCATTTTATTGGGGACTCATACAAATCTTATCATAATCCATATACCCACCCATTGTGTCAAGCACTTTGTACATTTGTTGCCCTCATTCTCAAAACATTTGCTCTCTACTTGAGCCCTTGATATTGGCTCCTCATTTTTCCCCTCCCTCCCTGCTCACTCCTCCCTCATGCACCCTGGATAATTTATAAATTATGTTTATTTTGTCATATCTTACACTGTCCGATGTTTCACTTCACCCGCTTTTCTGTTGTCGGAACCTAAAGAGGAGGTTGTAGGTAGATCCTTGTAATTGGTTCCCCATTTCTACCTCACTTTACCTCCACTCTCCCAGTATTGCCAATTTCACCACTCATCCTGAAGGGATCAACCATCCTGGATTCCTCATGTTTCCAGTTCCTATCTGTATCCGTGTACATCCTCTGGTCTAGCCAGATTTGTAAGGTAGAATTGGGATCATGATAGTGGGGGGGATGGGAGGCAGACGAGGCCTTTAAGAACTAAAGGAAAGTTGTATGTTTCATCGTTGCTATACTGCACCCTGATTGCCTTATCTCCTTCCTGTGACCCTTCGTAAGGGGATGTCCAGTTGCTTACAGATAGGCTTTGGGTCTCCAATCTGCACCCCCCTCATTCACAAAGATATGATTCTTTGTTCTTTGATATCTGATACCTGATCCCTTTGACACTTCATGATCACACAGGCTGGTGGGCTTCTTCCTTGTGGGCTTTGTTGCTTCTGAGCTAGATGGTCACTTGTTTACCTTCAAGCCTTTAAGACCCCAGATGGTATATCTTTTGATAGCCGGGTACCATCAGTTTTCTTCACCACATTTGCTCATGCACCCGCTTTGTCTTCAGCATTCGTGTTGAGAAGGTGAGTACATAATGATAATTTTTTGTTCTTTGATGCCTGATACCTGATTCCTTGGACACCTCATGATCACACAGGCTGGTATGCTTCTTCCATGCAACAAAACAGCAAGGGAATCAGAGCAAGGAGGTCCCGAGGGAATGCCAAAAATAGACTTTGGGACCAGGGCCTGGCACCCATCATACTCAACTGGAACACACTCCTAAAGTTCAACAAAGTGACATTGAACTATTTACCAGATTTTCTTTTATTGTCATTGGTTTTTGTTGTTGTCATTTTGTCTTCTTTTGTTGCTTTGTTTTGTTCTGTCTTTTTTGTGTGTGTATATTATTATCTCTGCAGGTCCATCTAGATAAGATAGGTGGGTATCCTTTTATAACAACAGTTTTATCTGGCAGCAGGCTTGGAAAAGTTCTGAGAGTCCTTAAGTGCAAAGCACTGATATTTGTCCTGATCATAAAGGAGATAAAAAAATCAGCAGAGAGGTCTACTAAATGGAAATATCATCAAGGAAAACAATTTTCAACTGCGGTCTTTCTCTAATTTATTTTGTCATTTTGGTTAGCTTTTTGACTCTTTTCTTTGTTCTGTTTTTATATGTGTTTCTGTATATGAAATCCTCAATAAGCAAATCTATAGAGAGAGTAACTGGATTGATGGTTCCTTGGGGAACAGAAGGGGAAGTTGCGGGGGGGGGGAGACTAATAGCAAGGAGTACTCAATATAAGAAAATGTCCTAAAATTGATTGAGGTTATGATGGTAAAACTCCACTTGACATGATTGTACTGTTGAATTGTATGCTATTTGGATTACATGCCAATAAAACTATTTATTAAAAAGAAAAACAAGAGAGGAAGAATTTTCTAGGAAGTGTTCCTTGGAAACAAGGCTGCCACTGGCCTGCAGAGCCTACTCCCACAGAGGGGTCTCTGCAACTCCACAGGCTTCCATAGAAGCAGCCCTCAAAAGGACTCCAGGGCACAGTTGGCATGAAAGACCTGTCTGTCTGGGAAGATCAAGGCTGTTACCTTGTGACAGAGCCTCTGACACAGATGTTTCACATCTGAGACCTGGCAAGTAGTCACGTTTCAGAAAAGATGAAGTAAAAGGTGGAAGGTCCCCAAAGACAACAGAGCAGCAAGAGCTCAGGTTAGGTCACGAAGTGAGTGTGATAGAACTGCGAAGATGGTGTCCAGTCCTCCGGGAGCATTGCAGCCTGCCTTTGTGAGATGACCGGAGTGACAATCAATAGACCACGCTACTCACTGACTGAAGGGTGTTTCTCGTCCACGCGACAGCTCTGTGTGGAATGGGAGTCTGAGTGAAGCAGGGTCCCACTCCATTTGGAATCAGGCAGGGAGACTGGCTCTATCTTTCTCAATTTAGCACCTCCATGCAGTGGTGTCCTGGTCAAAGTTTCACATGCATTGTCAGTGATTCCGACACATAGAGACCCTCTAGGACAAAGAGAACTTCCCGTGCGGTTTCCAAAGCTGTAATCTGTACAGAACCACTTTCCTGGGAGGAAAGTGGTGAGTTTCCAGCTCTCAGTTAGTAGTCACAGCTGAGCACTTTAACCCTTGCATCACTAGGCTTCCTTCGTGTTAACAAGTGCTGCTTACAAACAAAGCAAACCAAGCAAATGTCCTGAGAATAGTATTGCCAATTACCCCAGTGTAAATATCCCCACCATAGCCAATCCAAGTGACTTATAAGATGCCACTGAAGGCTGATCAAGAAATTCCCACACAGTTGGTTCCCATGCACCCTGTGACTCAGCTCCAGGCCTCTCTGGCTTCCGTCTCAGAGGGCAAGATAACGGCTCCACAGAGTGTTGCTTCTGGTCAGTGGGAAGGGAGCAAGCAACAGCTGACAGGCGGCAGGTTTCTTAAAGAAACGCAATTCCCAAGTTGCACACATGACTTGTGCCCATATCAAATTAGCCAAAGCTGTTCTTGCCATAAGGACCTGCAATTGAGCCTGAGGAATGTGGTTTCTAGGTGGACGGACTGTTACATAAACATAATAGAACACTGAAAACGCTCAGAGGACTCTGTTGGTTTATACCTGAAATTCAGCTGGTCAAAGAGCAGATCGACCGTGAGCCTCCCTTAGTACCCTGACACATGCCCTTTACCTCTCCCTTCCAAAGGACAGCGCTATATGTCTTCCTCACAGTCAGCAAGGTATAGACTCTCTAAGCAAGATGGCTGTTAAACATTATGCAATGTAACCATGTAGGCAGAGTGACGTACATCCTGCGGCATACTGTAATCTCCTGAGAACTTATAAGGGTATGCACATTGGAAAATGGGGACCATGGGGTCAACAAAGTGTTTGTCTGCTGTAGACTAGAGTAATCCTTGAGTACAGCAGTCCCCTAGGCCCTCTTGCACACTGCATGAGACATTGTCCCCATCATTGTGACAGACTGTCCCCATGCATTTCCAAATGTCTGTTGCAGGCAGCATTGCTTTAGACTAGGAGTCATTGCAGCACCCAATGATCAAACTGACCTCAAAAAGTGCTAAATTTCTATTTAATTTGTATGCTATGTCAATGTGACTGAGAATTGACCATAAGATGAATTTTCATCTTCTCACCTACTATAAAAAAATTTTAAAAAACCTATCACTGTCAGACAATGTCTTAGGCTGGGTTCCCAGAAAATCTAAAACACCGAACCTTGTATCTTTATGTCTAGAAAAATATTCATATCAAGAAAATTGATTAAACAACTGGAGAAGTGAGAAAGTTCTAAATCTGTGGGTCACATGTTAGGCTGGAGGCTTCTGACTGACACGGCTACAGGGACCTACGAATCCAAGATCAGCAGGAGGAGGCAGAAAGGAATGACCCCCATCTCTGCAGCTCAAGCTTGTGGATGCTGACAACTCCCAAGATCCTCAGGCAATTCACTCAAGCTCATTGGCTCAAATCTAAAGAAACAGAGATCCCTGAAGCTGGGTGCAGGATCCAGACCAACCAAAATCATTTCCACAGCACCTCCTTATACTGGAAGCAGATGAGACACCTTAGGACAATACTTTTAGATTGATTGACTGCTCCAAGCAAATCTCATTATCGAAGTGATTACTTTATGTTAGATCTCATCTTGGGGGATTATTGGGTCTTCAATGTCAAACCACTGACTATTTTGGCGAGGCCAGGTTGACACATAATCTTATCTATCATAGAAAGTACCGTTAATACAGCAGCCAGGTATTACAGTAGGTTAAGTTTCATATTAAGGGGACTTTCAAACTAAATTCACTCTAAAAATATAGTACAATGCCTCTTTCATCCTTTAAAAATATTCTAACTTATAATCTAGAGATGGCATAAAAGATGGTGCATTGAGAAGAATTTTTAATTCGTTAAGCATCCATAAATCTGTAGTCACATTTTCTGGTGGCAATTCTTTTTAAACTTCTACTCAAGTATTCTGAAACTGGGGTCTCTGCTTTTACCCATGCCATGATGGTAAAATTGATTGAGCAGAGGCTTAAATTCCCAAAAGGAAAGACTTAATGTCTTTCCAAACTCTTCCTACAATCACTGGTACAAGAAAAGATAGTGTTGTCATTTTCCAGTCTTGTTACATTCCAAGATTGTTCTGAAAATGAATTCATTTGATGTCTTTCAGAGCTGCCCTCCAAGACACGATTGGGAGAGGGAGAGTGCACCAACGAAATGAGGCCTTTGTGTTGTCCCTCATCCCTCATGGTAGGACAAAATTAAATAGAAAAACCATCCAAATAAGATTTGTTCGTGTTACCTTCTGATTCCTAGCGCTGCTTCTGCTTATCAAGCCATGTTTCTTTATTGAAATCTGTTTGAGAACATAGTTAAGTTTTAAAAAGAAGTGAGAGCCCCATACCTTTCACTGAAAGCTAGTTGACACACAAATATATTTCAGACCATGTTCGTGAATTTAGAGACAGTGGAGTGGCCATTCTCACTTCACCTGGTTATAGAAGGGGGTAAAAATTGGAATGAGAGCCAAAATCTCACATTCAAACCCACCTGCTCCTCCTTGGGAGAAAGCTGAGATGATATGATTCCACAAAGATTCACAGCCACAGAATAATTGCACTCTATCATGGGAAGAGTCAGGGTCAAAATCACTCCATGGTAAGTGGGTTTTATTTGGGTTGAAATTTCACTTCAGAACTCCATGGCGTACCACACCTGATAACTCCAGGTTCAAGAACAAATCTTCCTAAGAAATTAAATGTGACACAAAGACTGAAACAATTTCAGTTTGTAAAGCAATAGTCTCAATGCTCATGGAAGGAGCTGTCAAGAGATCAAAGGATATATTGCACTAGGTCAGTGGTTCTCAACCTGTGGGTCGTGATCCCTTTGGGGGGTCAAACAACCCTTTCACAGGGATCACCTGATTCATAACAGTAGCAAAATTAGTTATGAAGTAGCAACAAAATAATTTTATGGTTGGGGTGTCACCACCACATGAGGAACTATATTAAAGGGCCGCGGTATTAGGAAGGTTGAGAACCACTGCACTAGGTAAATGTACTGCCCTGCCCAAGACCTCTTTAAAGTGTTGAAAAACCAGGATGTTACTCTGTGGACTAAGTTGCTCCTGACACAATCTGGCATTTTCAATCATCCCATGTAAATTTGAAAGATGAGCATTGAATAAGGAAGGCTGAAGAGGAATCAATGCACTGAACTATGGTACTGGTAAAGAATGTTGAAAATATTGGGTTTGGACCACCAGAAAACCAACAAACCTGTCTTGGCAAAAGGACAGCTAGAATGCTTTGAAGAGGCAGGAATGGTGAGAAGACCTCATTTACATTGGACATGGTATCAGGAGAGAACAGTTCCTGGAGACGGAAATCATGCTTGGTAAAGTAGAGGTGTAGTGAAAACTAGGAAGGTGCATGACAAGATGAATTGATACAGTGGCTGCAATAATGGGATGAAACACAACAATTGTGAGGATGGCATAGGACAGTGCTTAGTTCTATTGTACATGGGGTAACTATGAGTCTGAACTGATTGGATGGCACCAAACAACAACAACAAAATTCAAATATACATGCACACAAGTCATCGAACTGAAATGAAGATGCTGACAGAATAAGTCTGTGATGAGACTTGAGATTCTGTATTTCCACTAATTCCCCAGGGTTTAGCGGGCAGAAAGGGACACTACTCCTGCCACCAGTGAAAAATGCAATCAGATTGAAAACTTCATATCTGCAATCAAGAGAAATCATTTTAGTGCAAAATTCTAGATAAAAATTAATGTAATAAGAGATATGGTTAGATCAAAAACTGTGATACACACAGGTTATTATTTATTGCTGTTATGACTTTAAGTAGTGTGCATTAAGGACAGCAAATTTCAAATTTAGAATCAACCCACAGCTTCTACCTATGCAACCCCACATACCTCACCAATACATGACCTCATCAATACATGTTCAAGAGAATTGGCATGACCTGCTTACACACTGGACATTTCAAGATACCTATACAGGCATCCTGTTAGGTTTCTTTCTTTCTTTTGGAATATATATTGGCATTTTTTTCAATCATTGTTTTTAATATGGGAAGACATTTCGAAAGTGCATGAAACCTAAGCCATGATGTTTTCAATGACCTCATATGCATGCAGATTGTGGACAACGAAAAAGAAAGAACATAGAGGAATTGGTACACTTAGATTATGATATTAGCAAAGGATACTGAATGAACTTCATGGGTGGCCAGAAGAACAAACAAATCTTCTCTTCGTACAACCAAAATGCTCCTTGGAAGAAAGGATGGTGGGACTTCACCTCACTTACTTGGACATTTTATTAAGGGATGTTAATCCCCAAAGAAGGCTCAGACTCTTGGTGAAGTAGACAGCCAGTGAAAAAAAGACTGTCCTCGGCACAGCGGCTACAACCAAGGGCTCACACATACCTATGATTGTGAGGATGGCATGCAACAGTACAGCATTTGATTCTGTTGTACAGAGGATCTTACAAGTGTAAGACATGTAAAAAATTATAAATTATCAAGGGTTTATGAGGGAGGGAGGGGGGAGAGGGAGGGGAAAATGAGGAGCTGATACCAAGAGCTCAAGTAGAAAGAAAATGTTTTGAAAATGATGGTGGCAACATTGTGCTTCGACACAGTACATGGTTGGATTGTGATAAGAGCTGTACAAGCCCCAATAAAATTATTTTTAAAATAAAACAAACAAAAAGAACCAATGGGAAGGTACTTAACGACAACCTAAAACCAAACCAGTTGCTATCAAGTCCATTGTAATTCATGGTGACCCCATGTATGTCCGACTAGAATTGCACTCCAGAGAGTTTTCTAGATTGGGACCTTTGGAAAGCCAATCAGCAGACCTACCTTTCCAGGCCACTCTGGATGGGTTCACACTGGCAACCTTTCACACGGCCAACTACTTAAACATGCAATAATTTGTGTCACCCTGGGACTCCATAGGTAAGTGGAAAGAAAGGTACAATTTTTTCTTCAGTCTCAGTTTCCAGGGCATTTCACCCCACCTGTGGCTACTGTGGTTGTCTGAGAATAGAGCGTTATTAGCGGCTTCCATCTAAGGCGTGGGTACTCCGTATGTGACAGCCTGGCCAGGGGCATCAACCTCATCTGAAAGTGCTACAGAAATGCAGTATCTCTGGTTCTCCTTAGACCTTCTCAGTCAGAATCTGCCTCCTAGCCTATTGGCCAGGTGTAGTTTTTCATCACTTTAATCCACAAGACCATCAGCTCTTCTTCGTTATCCCTACTTGTACATTCTCAGGAGCCTGTGCCTCTGAATCAGAGAGTGGCTTCTATGTGCACTAGGGAAAGAAGAAAACAAACATTTATTTCCTGCAGCATCCTTATATGTTTTATACCCCTTATTGTATTTCAGAGCCAACGGTGATAAAACAGCCTCTAGAAAGAATCTTATTCTCCTGTGGAGGGAAGAGAAGGAATAAAAAATAAACAGGCTTTATGGCCACGGGAATGTTTGACGTCTGCCCAGCACCAACTGTTCCCGTGTAGAGAGATGGATAATTTTTCAATAAGGATGTCAGAATTGACTGCATTAACCTTGAAACATCGGTCCCTTTGGATTGCAAAATTCTGCAATCTTGTGAGATGAGGCTATTTAAAAGGGAAGAGCATCAAGGAAACAGAAATCAAGCTGATCCCAGAAGCAGAGAAGAGAGATTCTAAGCAACCAAATCCTGGCCCATAGCGTGGGCAAAACTACCACTGTGTCGACTGTTGGCCAGTAGAGATACATGCATTCATGAGGCAACAGTGAAATGTAGCGAATTATCTAATAAGGCTCTTCTAAACATAGCCTTTATTATTCCCACTAAATGACCCTCATTTTCCTGATGGGTCTGGGTAAGAAGTGAGGGAAGATATTACGTGATTCAGCTGTGAGTGCTTGCTATCTAGTAGGTATAACATGGGCCATCTCAGAAGCAGTGGGAGGGATTGGACTACCAACAAGAAGCAGGAATAGAGTGTGTCTCCTGGACCTTAAGATCCCTACAAAGTGCTTTTCTGGATCCAGGAAGACAGCTTTAGCACCAGAGGGGTGGCATGGGAGTAGCAGTAGCAGAAACAATCGCCAGAGCTTGAGACAGAACAGGAGACTTCCCAGACCACAGAGAAAGTAACATTGAGTGCTTTGGGGCAAGCAGCTGGCTTGTGGAGTAGGGGTACCACCAGGCAATTAATTTGGGGAGCTGGCTTTGTTGACCCATGGAGCTGGAGGTGAGTCCCTTCAGGTTTTACTCACACTGTAATGCCATGCCCTTCAGAATGTATTAGCAGCCCTAACATTGCTAACACGGCAGAGGCCAGGCCAAGATCTGAGGGCCAGACAGAGGCCTGCCTGCAGCCCTGGCAGAGAAGAGACTGTCCTGACAAAATAACTGTATCCTGAGCATTTCTCACTGAATTGCAGCCTATGCACTTCCTTAATTAACCCTTTAATCATAAACACTGTCTATGAGTTCTGTGTGGCCATTGCAATGAATCATGGAGTCTAGCTGAAAATGTAGTGTGTTACATGAGAGAGAACTCACTTTCTTCTGAGCAATGAGCTAAAGCTTCTGCTGAAAGTGATGGGAAGATTTGGAAATAGATAATGGTGGTTAAGTTCACAGCAGGATAAAGAGAAGCAGTGTTACTGAATTGTATATGTGCAGAATATTGAAATGGCAATTGGTTTATTCTGTATATATTTGCCACACTTTGTTTTAGAAATGTGTTTTCTCAACTTACCATGAAAGAACTCGAGCCATGTGGAATTGAACCCCAAAACCCACAGCTATAGAGAGGAGGATGCTTCACAGTGACCCAAGACTGTAGGGTTTACAAGAGCAGATGGCCTCCTCTTTCTTCTACAAAGCTAGTGTTGGGTTTGAACTGCCCACCTCTCTATTAGGAGTGCAACATTTATCCAACAGTGCTACAAGGGCTCAAGCCACCTAAAAGTCATAGAAATTGTAGAAGAGACCTTAGGTAGCTACTTACTTTTAATAATGACAAGCTAGGAACTGCCAAAATAATTCTGTAATTCCATTATAAAGGATTGATCTTTTCAGAGTTCATTGAAAACAGTGCTATCCAAGCCCAAGAGAAACTCTACCACAATATTCAGAGCCCTGGACAAAGAATACCACGTCAAGAGTTGAAGAGATGGGAACTGAGGAGGAAAGTGACACCTGCAACTAACGACAGCGGCTGAAGCACAAAATGTGTGAAACCAATGAGCGGCGACTACATATAATAAAGTAATTCACAATGGTGAAAAATAGGTACTATTATTTTAGAGAGAAAAATAAAATAGAATTCTATTGGTTTACCAATTTTTGAGACCCATGACTCTCCTTGAGTCATAAAACGTGTCAGAGTGTACAAAAACTGTTCATTTGTATTCACACAAAACCTAAAACAATTACCTGCCCTTTCAAAAAAGGGATCAAATGAGGTAGGATTAGACCTCAGAAATCGCAGCTGAGAGACCCCTTTCCCTTCTGCAGTGTTTGCCACTAGCTGTGCCCTTTGCTCCTTTCACATTTGCGATCTGCAAAGCTGCCTCTGCCTCCAGTATGACTTCCTTTTACTGCAGACTATACACCTCTCAGTTTGCTTTGCCCGACATCTGCTTTGACTGGTATGCACTTCATTTCTTACCCCCCCCCTTCCTCTTTTCTGTTTTCTTTGGTGCTCATTGAAGAGGTCGATTGACAGCTTGAGAGAGAAGTCCTTGACTTAGCTAGAGAAAAGCGAACAGCCTGTGTGCTCAAGTGACACACAGTGTGTCTCTAGCCTCACTACTGGGCCGCTAGCCATCGCAAAGCCTAGGTATTGGCACTCAGGTTTTCATTCCTCATAAAGCAGGGAACTGTGCTAACTTCTAGGGAATTACCTGATGTCTTTGCATTTCATGTATGGAATTGATGAAATCTGCCAGGACATATAGAATATCATCTCTCAATTTCTTACTCAAAATTTCAATGATTTTTCCATGTTCTGGATACAAGATTTTTAAAACTACATGTGTGTTTTGGACAGTGTGTGTGTGTGTGTGTGTGTGTGTGTGTGTATTGAGAGAGAGAGAGAATTCATATAATTTTATGTGTATCCTAAACACTCAAGAATCTTGTTAAGTTGTAGATTCTAATTTGAATGACCTGATAAGTAAAGTGAAATTTTGAATTTCAAGGAAATTATAAGGTGAATGGTGGGCTACTGGTGGAGGGATTCAATTTTGAATAGCAAGGGTGTATATGTATTTGGCACCATTTCTCCTTCAATTTTTCTCATGTTGACTTATATGTTGCTGTGATGCTGGAAATTATTTCAATGGAATTTCAAATGTCAGCAGGGTCATTAAAGTGAAGAGGTTTCACCAGACCTTACAGACTAAGAACAGACAACAAAGAAGGACTTAGCTCTCCACTTCAGAGGAAGAAGAAGCTGAAAACCTTATGCATAACGTCCAAGCAATATCAAATACTGAAAACCTAAAAAAAGGAAACTAACATTGTCAGAGATACTTCCAGAAGATGGGTCCCCCAGATCAGAGGGCACATGTGACTGAAGAGAACCTGATTTATTTGGGGAGGAGTCAACCAGGGTGGGGTAAGTCAGGGAAAGCCTGTGGGCATAGAACCTTGTGGATCATCATGTGTTTCCTAAGATAACTCAAGGGAAAGAGAAACACAGCAAAAATTGTCCAGTGCTTAGAAATTGAAATGTGCAAAATATAAATTTAGGTAAATTTGAAGTGGTCAAAAATAAAATGAATTGCATGAAGAACAATACCCTAGGTAGTAGTGAGCTAAAATGAGCTAATATTAGCCATTTTAAATCAGAAAATCAAATGATTTGCTGTACTGGGAATAACACAAGCAAGAGGACTGGTATGACATGTATTGCCAGAAAGGATCTTGCTAAATCCACTGTGAAGTAAAATGCTGTCTTTGACAGGATTAGATCTATCTGCCTTCAAGAAATCCAATGAATACAAATATGATTCAACTTTATGCACATGCAACAAAAGCTAGTGATGAAGAAATTGAAGAATTCTACCTAAAACTTTAGATGAAAATTGATCAAACATGCAATCAAGAGGCATTGATAGTTACTGGTGATTGGAATGAAAAATTTGGAAGAAAGGGTAGAAATGTTAGTTGGGAAATGTGGATTTGGTGATAGTCATGAAGCTGGAGATAGCATGATAGAATTTTTCAAAACCAAAGACTTATTCATAGCAAACCATGTCTTTCAATAACGCAAAAGGCAAGTATGCACATGGACTTTCCCAGATAGAATACACAGAAATCTAATTGACTACATTTGTGTGAAGAAACAATGTAGATGTTCAATATCAGCAACTTAAACCACACCAAGAGCAGACTATGGAACAGACTATTAATTTCTCATATATAAGTTCAGGATAAAACTGGAGAAATTTAAAACAAATCCATGAGAGCCAAAATAAGACCTTGAGCCTATCTCACCAGAATTTGGAGAACAACTCAAGAACAGATTTGATGCACTGAACACTATGACAGAAGACCTGACAAAGAACTGTGCGGTGGAATTCAATACCATTACTCATGAAGAAAGCAAAAGGTCATTACAAAGACATGAAAGCAAGAAAAGATCAAAGTGGATGGCAGAAGAGACTCTGAAAATTCCTCTTAATCATAGAGTAGCTAAAGAAAATGGAAGAAATATGAATTCAAGAAGCTGACTACAAAATATCAAAGGGCAGCTTGAGAAGACAAAAACAAATAAATATTATAGTGAAATGTTCAAAGACCTAGAATTAGTAAAAGGGAAGAACAAGCTGAGCTGATCTGAAACGGAAAGAACTCAAGAAAGAAAAATACAAGGCTCAAGCTGCAATTTTGAAGGATTCTATAGGCGAACTATTGATGTAGGAAACATTAAGAGAAAGAATACCGAGAGTCACTGTGCCCAGAAGAACAAGTCGACAGTGCACCACTTCGGGAGGCACAATACGTGCAAGAACCAACGGTGCTGAAGAAAGAAGTTCAAACTTCACTGAGTTCACTTGTTTAGCCAAAAAACAAGGCCCAGGAACTGATGGAGTATCTATTGAAATGTGTCAGGAAGCTGAAGAAGGACTTGCAACACCCTTTGGTGTATGCCAGGAATTTTAAAAGACAGCTCCATGGCTAACTGACAGGAAAACAGCGATGGGTTTGCTCTTCCAAAGAAAGGCGACCCCACAGGATGTTCAAACTAAAGGAAAAAATCATTGATATCACATGCACGTAAAATCTTATTTAAGATCATCCAACAGCAGTTGCACATTGATAAGGAACTTCTAGAAGTTCAGACCAGATTCAAAAGAGGAGTTGGAACAGGGGATATCATTCCTGATGACAGAAGGATATTGGCTCAAAGCTGAGAATAACAGAAAGATGTTTACTTGTTGTGGTAGTTACATAATCTGTTGTCAATTTGAGACTTAAGAGTGAAGGGGTGGAGTTTAGCCTGTCAATCAGGGCATGGCTTAAAAACCCCATCTGGAGGCGCTAAGGAGATAACTAGCTTCTTGGAGGTGGGACACACGCTTACTCCCTGCAAGACATTGCTGTTGAGAAGACACATGGAGCTACTTACCCTAGAGTCCTAGAGCTGGAGGAGCCAGGTGGAGACCCCTGCCAGCACTGAGATGCTTCCATTGGCACTGGATTCACAAGACTTTCCACCCAATGGCCTGTGATCTTCCTGCATTCAGCATCATTGCATGTATTGCATGAATCTGAAGAGGACTTTATAGATTGGTATCGGACATATGAGCAACTATAAGACTTATGGACTTGATCTGGACTGGTACAGGATGTTTTCTCAATATTCAAATGCTCTTGTATAGAAAGATCTTTCTTACACACATATGACTATCTCTGGATTTGTTTCTCTAGTCAACCCAGTCTAATACAGTGGCCAACTCCTCAGAGGTGGACAGACAATAGTTACTTTGATAGAGTGGTGTTTCTCCTAGGGTGGCCCTGATGGTATTTAAAATACCTGTGACATAGCTTCCAGCATGACAGCAACACAAAAGTCACCAACGTATAGTAAACTGACAGACAAGTACTGGGGAGAACTCCACCAAGTTTTCATTGAGGTGCTGAAGGGTCACCTGTGTGAACCCAAACAAGAAATGAGATTAAAGATTGGATAAAACCAGCCTTTAGGAAAGCCAATTCATATCAATTAAATAGAGTGTATTTTCAGAACATGTAAGCATTAGCAGATCCTCATTCTTTGGTTAAATGAGTTTTAACTTTATGTGTATCAACTTATATAAATAACAATTAATCATAAAGATTTCTTCACTTGTATAAATTTTACTCACTTCTTTTAGACCAGAGATGGGCTATGTTGTGGCTTCTAAAATTAACCATGCAAAAATATATGTTTTTGTAGTATGTGTTATTCAAGGAGACTTTGAAAATTTTCTCCAGAACAAATAATACACAGCAAATCGAAATTCAAGCTCTACTTTTCCCCAGATCAGACCCCCTCACACTTAAAGGATCAATCCAAATTTCCAGTAGAGACTCAAATTAAACTGATTAAATAAAATGTGTGCTCCCCTCTAAACTGGACAAATGCATGTCATAATGATGCAGACGTGGATTCCTGGTTCATATCTCTGTGGGTGGTATTCCATTAGGGAATTGGTTTTGAAGGTGATAGCTATAAAACCCTGTGTTGTATTTAATGACATTGGAGATACAGAAAGAGAAGCATAGACAAGGAAGCACAAAAGCATGTGGAGTTTTCAAGTTACTGAGAAATTATGGAACACATATCAGTGTCTTCTAGTTGGTTACCCAGGGAGCTAGCTCTCTTCCAAATTTCAAATCCACGAGTTTGTGTTAGTGTTGCATCGGCTTATGTTTCAATGGCTATTCATTCAGCTCCTGGGTTCTCTCTAAGTTCATACGTTTAATTCCCCAAAGAGCAATTAAGTTAGAATTTGGATTAATGAATTTCAAATCCCTTCAATATATAATGAAAATGAAGGGCCATCTCCTACAATATGAGTTCAGGCATTGATGTTGTTAGTCACCCTTGAGTCGACTCCTACTTGCATGTAACAGAAACATTTGCTAGTCCTTTGCCATTATCAGGGGAACGGTACATTTAGGTATTATATTGCAGTTACTTTTTGATCCATCGAATAGACTACATTGTTTAATTCATATTTCTGTCATGCTTTCTTCTTTGACATATTTGTCTTACCTGATGATTTGTCTGAAGTACAGTCTCATTATCTCTTCTATGGAGTACCAAAATCGTATTTATTCTAAAATAAATTTGTTCATTGTTCTGGCAGTTCAAAGCATACGAAGTGCTTTTTACCCAAAAGACCATTTATATGCATCAATTCTTCTGTCCTTTCCCCATATTTACCTCTCTTACGCACATAAGGCATATAAATATTAGAAAACTCAGGAATCTCTGCAATCCAGTTGTAGACCCTATGCTAACATACAAGGGGTTACCCCCTGAAAAACCAAATGGGATGTTAGGGGGATAGTGTATTGGAGTTCAAGCTTTCTATTTAGATGCTCTGAAAATATTGTATAACAGTGTGTGACAAAAAAGGCCTGATTTGTGGCAGATAGGAAACTGGTTTTTCCATCAGGTCAATGCACCTGCTCACACAGCGATCTCAGTGTGCCAGGTTTGGCAAAAAACAGCATGTCTCTCTTGCCCCATGCATTTTACTCACCTGACCTTATTCCATGTGACTTTGTTTCTACAAATGAAGAGGGGCATTGAAGGACAGTGATTTGATAAAGAAGAACAGGTGAAGAAAAAAACAAGGGAGGTGCTTTCAGCCATCCAAACAGATGAGCTTGAAAAACGTTTCCACGATGGGAATCACATATTTGACAAATATATTAAGTGTAGTGGAAATTACTTTGAAGGTGATAAGGTTGTTTGGTAAAAAATTTAAACACATAGCTTTGGGGTGCTGGGGGTTTCCATTTTGGGTGGGGGAAGTTAGCCCCTTGTAGTTTAGAAAAAGTTATCTTAAGTTCTCTCTGTTCCTCATATCCACACTCTCTCAATCAGAAAATTCAATTCAGAGCCTGACCATTTCCCTGTGCCCCATTCTAGTTATCCCCTCTGAGACACCATTGATCTGTTCTTGGTTACAAGCATTTTTAGCCTGCTTGTCATAATGTCTGCCTTTGCTGCTTCCATTCTAGCCCCTATAGTCTAGCTCCCACACCTTCCCACCGCCCCATCAACTATTAACATCTCACTGAGGAAACCCTCATCGGCCTATTTTAAATGAAAGCATTATTTTGTCCTCCTTACCTTTCATTCATTGTTTTATGATTTCTTATCATTTATCACTTACTTTATGCTCAGCTGATAAACTTCTAAACTGTACTAAGAAGAACAAGGCTTAAGAGTTGGCGGAAGACTCATTACAACCTGCTCCATGTAGATGACACAGTTTTGCTTGCGGAAAGTTAAGAGGTATGGAAACGTTTGCTGATGATGAAGATCAAAGACTATGGCCTTCAGTATGGACTTGAACTCAATGTAAAGAATACCAAAATCCTGAAAATTGGACTACTATAATATAAACGTTGACGAAAACATTGAAGTTGTCGAGGGTTTCATTTTACGAGGATTTCATTCATCCACGATCAATACTCATGAAAACAGCAGTTAAGAAATCAAGCTATGCATTGCATGGGGGAAATCTGTTGCACTTGACCTCATTAAGTTGTTAAGCAGTGAAAATATCAATTTGAAGACTAAGATGTGCCTGAGCTAAGAAGCCATGATACTGTTAATAACCTCTTATGCACGTGAAACCTGGACAGTGAATTAGGAAGACAGGAGAAGAATCAATTCATTTAAATTATGGTGTTGGCAAAGAATATTGACAGTCCCACGGGCTTCCAGAAGAACAAAGAAACCTGCCTTTACTGCATCATAGCAAGGGACATGTTATCAGAAGATACCAAGCCATGAAAAGGCCATGCTGAGTAAAGACAAGGATTAGTGAGAAACAGGAAGACCTAGATTGAATGAATTGGCACAGCTGCTGCAATGATGGGTGCAGGCAAAATTATAATGATGGGACATGAGTGGCAGTGTTTTCTTTTGCTGTCCATCGGTCAGAACCAACTGGGGTGGCACCTCACAATGACAGCCTAGGTGAGCTCAGAGTAGCTTGGACTTTCTTCAGATCAGAGGGCTTACAACAGTCAGTCTGAATAACAGGCCCAAGATGAAGGAGCACCTGATTCTTTCCCCAAATCATCCAATGATTGCTTCATTGGTGTGTGAAGTGGAAAGAGAAGAAGGGGATCCTCTCTTTCCTTATTGATTAATATCCAAGAGTTTCGTGTTTTCAACCGACATTGAGTGTTCTATATGTGTTGACTTATAGCCCTAAGTAGCAAACACTGAGACTGCCGAGAGCTTGGCATCATATCAGGAACATCTTAATTCGTGAGTAATGCACTTGCTCAAGCTGACATTTATAGTTTGTGGATGTCACTTTGAGGCCTGCGATGCACCTGGGCCCTGCTGTGGTATTTCAAATGGCCTTATATGCACATGGAAGGGATACATTGAGTAAAGAACCTGAACATGATTGACACATCTGAATTATGGTGATAAGTATTCAAAGTACCACACGCCGCCGGAAAACCAAATAATTATGACTCAGAAGAAGCATAAACAGAATTCTCCTTAAAAGTGAGGATGGCAAGTCCTGGTTTCATGTACTTTGGGCATATCCTCAGGAGAAACGTGCCCCTGGGAAAGAACCTCCTGGCTGATGAAGTAGAGGGGCAATAAAAGGAGAAAAATCCTTGAAGAGATGGATTGATACAGTGGCTGCAACAATGAGCTCACATAAAAATCTGAGTAGGTTGTGGATTGTAAAGTGTTTTGCTGTGTTGTTCTTAGGGTCCCTATGCATCTTAACTGACTGGACAGCACTTGAAAAGCAGTAACAAAGACGCTCTCTTGGGTAACTTGGTAACCAGCTGCTCCTTTTACCTTTTTCTCTGATGTCTGTTTTCGTGATAAGCATGTCTAAACCCCTCCTTTCTTGTACCACAAATAGCCCACTGCTGTTTCTTGAGAGATCATTATATATTTTTTCCTTTTCCTATGTAACCAAGGTTTTGGTAAGTACAATAAAACAATACATAAAATAATTTGGTTTTTCTGAATCCTTTATTCACCTACCTAAAAACCTTATTTCTCCCTGCTGCCAGTTTCATCTGTATAAAATAAAGATGGTCATATCATGACGCTAGTTGTTATTTCCAACGATGTCCCAAAGTGTTCCTGATTCATCTTAGAGTCATTGGCAAGGTGCATGAAAATGTCGTCGTCTCCTCCAGGATTTTTCTCACACAAGTGTCCATTCTTCTCATGAATATTCTCTGCTGCAACATGTCTTTGCAAGTTGATGTACTTTGCCTAGAATTTTCTATGGCTGTCACCCTCTTGGTCTCCCCTTTTCAATGCATGGTAGCTCCTGTCCAGACTTCAGTGTTACCTCCATAATCCCTACTGAGATGTAGAGGCTCTTCCTTCTAGTTTCCTCGGATGTTGTTTGCAGCATAGATAATGAATGGTGCTTTCTGTGTTTATCCCTTCTTATTTCTGAATGATAAGTTTGTCCTTTTAGCATTTCACGGTACTTTCAACAGTCTTCTACAACACCGTAATTCAAAGGTCTAGATTCTTCTTCAGGCTTCTTTATTCAGTGTCCAAATAGCACATGAATATGAGGTGATGCAAAACACCACAGGCTGAATCAGACACACCTTGGTCCTCAAAGTAACATCCTTGCTTTTCAATACTCTAAAGAGGTCTTGTGTTGCAGATTTACCTATTGGAACTCATCTCTTGACCTCATGACTGCTGCTTCCATGAGCAATTGATTGTGGGTACAATTATTAAAGGGGGAAAGCCTTTTAAAAATAATTTAAGAAGAACACTTATTACTAAAAGGGACAAAGATAAAGACACATCAGTCCATTAGTACAAGATCATAATGGTGTCCAGGAAATAAAATGTTGACTGAAAAATGATAACGTATGTATAATCCAGGGTTTCAGGCTATTTACTTGAAGGTAGACTAGTAAATCGGATATAGAGTTTCCTCCAGGTTTAAGATGAACCTTTATTTATTGGATAAGTGTCATTTGTTGTAGTTGTTCTGTTCCATGGAGTTGGTTCTGACTCAGAGAAATACTTTACACCATAGAATGAAACGCTGGACTTTTGCCATCCTTGTCAGTGTTGTGTTTTAACCAATTGCTGCAGCCACGGGTCAATCTGTCTTATTGAGGGTCTTTTTCTATGTTGTGTCCCCTCATTTTACCAAGTATGATGTCCTTCTTTGTGGACTGGCCTCTCTTGACAAAATGTTCAAAGTCCATGAGATGAAGTCTCGCCATTCTTGCCTCTAAGGATCACTTTTGGTCTACTTCTTCCAAGACGGATTTGTGTATCCTTTTGGCAGTCCATGATGCTTTCAATATTCTGCCAGCAACAGGGTCAAATGCATCCGTTCTTCAGTCTTCCTTATTCAACATCCAACGTTTACGCGCATATGTGGTCATTGAAAATGCCATGGTCAGGATGAGGCACACAGTAGTCTTCAAAAAATATAATTTCTAGATTTAAAATATTCTGTATTGTTGATCAAAGTGGTAACATGCTGGGAGCAACCATAATGAGAAACCCAGGCAAAAGAGTAAAATATGGCTGAGTTTCCGATGGAAGGAGATTCGTCTGAATTGGAGAATTACAGAGCAATCTCATACCAGACTAGAATGGTTGAGCCAACTAGCATTTCGTCTAAGTTCAAGGATAAGGGCAAGATGTGAGAATCCTACACAGTAAGAACTGTATGGAAGGACACAGGGAATCCAGGGTGGATGATCCCTCAGGATCAGTGGTGATAGTGGTGATATAGGGAGTGTAGAGAGAGGGTGGGGTGGAAAGGGGGAACTGATTACGAGAATCTACATGTGACCTCCTCACTGGGGGATGAACAACAGAAAAGTGGGTGAGGGAGACATCAGACAGTGCAAGATATGACAAAATAATAATTTATAAATTATCAAGGGTTCCTGAGGGAGGAGGGAGCAGGGGGTGGGGAATGAGGAGCTGATGCCAGAGACTTACCTGGAGAGCAAATGTTTTGAAAATGATGACAGCAGTGAATGTGCAAATGTGCTTTACATGATTGCTGTATGTATGGATTGTGATAAGACTTGTATGAGCCCCTAATAAAATGATTTTAAAAACTGTATGGAAGGACATAGTAGCTAGGTTATTAAGGCAGAATGTTATTCCTATTGTAAAGTCAAATTTAACTTCAGGAAAAAAAATAATTGAGAGAGAAATTATACTTGACTAATGACAAATGTTGCTGGTAATTTCCTCTGAGTTGGTTGTAAGTCCTACCAACCTCATGCACAGCAGAGTGAGAGGTTTCCTGCTTCTGCACCATCTTCATAATCTTTGGTAATTTTTAGTATCCTTTTTACAATCAGTATATCATCCCATCTAATAGGGGAATTTTCCTTTGTTTTTACTGATCCTTCACTTTAACAAAGACAATACCTTTTTGAAGAATTGGTCCTTTCCAGATGATGCGTTTTCCTCATCTTTGTTTTTATGGGGTGTTCTGGCTATATTACCTCCAAGACTGACTTATTTGTCCTTCTGGAAGTTCATAATACAAAGCACTCTCCATCATATAAACTTTTGGTTATTTACAAGCACATACATTATTGTTGTTAGGTACACCCCTATGCACGAGAGAACTAAACACTGCCTAGTTCTGCAGAATGCTCACAATTGCTCCTACGCCTAAACTCACTGATGCTGCCACTGTGTCAGTCCATCAGCTTCTTGGATTCATATGTATCCCTTCCCCTTTTCTGCCACCTCTGCACTTTACCAAACATGCTGTTTGGTAGCAAACAGGATGTTCTTCTCAAGGGACTTGTCTCCCCTTAAAATATGTCCATAGTATGTAAGAGTAAGCCTTTCCATCCTTGTCTCTAAAGAGAACCTCATCATTACTTCTTCCCATACAGATGGGTTTGTTCTTTTAGAAGTCCATGCAACTTTCAATAGTTTTCTCCATCACCACAATTCAAATGCATCTATTCTTCTGCAGTCATCCTTACTCAATATCCAACTTTCATGAGCATCTACTGCATTGGGAATAATGTGGCTTAGTTCAGGCACATCTTATTCCTCAAGGTAACATCCTTGCTATTCATTACTCTAGAGGTCTTGTGCAGCAGAATAAACTAATGCCATGCATATTTTGATCACTTGATGGCTGCATCCATGAACTTTGATTGTGGATTCAAGTAAGACAAAATCCTTAACAACTTCAACCTTTTCTCCATTGCCCATTGTGTTGCCTATTGGTACAATTGTGAGGATTTTGGTCTTCCTTACAATGAGTGATAATCCATACTAGAGGCTACAACCCTTGATCTTTATTAGCAAGTGCTTCACTTCCTCCTCACTTTCAGTAAGCAAGGTTGTGTCATCTGCATGTTGTAGGTTGTTAATAAAGCTTCCTCCAATTTTGATGCAACATTCTTCTTCTTGTAATCCAGATTCACTGATGAGTTGTTGTTCTGTTCATAAAACTGCCTCTTGATCCACGTACAAGTTCTGAAGGACCACAAGGAAGTGTTCTGGATTTCCCATTCTTCTCAAGGTTATCCAGTGTTTATTATGTCTACATAGTCTAATACTTTTGCGTAGTCAATGAAACACAAATGTGTTAGTCTGCGTTAACAAGAGAAACAAATTCATATACACTTATATGTGCATAAGATATCCAGCTAGACCAGAGTATGTACACTAGGTACAGATAGAGCTGGAAACACAGGGAATCCAGGACAAATAAACTCCTTAGGACCAATAATGAGAGTAGTGATACCAGGAGGGTAAGTGGACGGCGGGGAGAGAGAGAGAGAACCAATCACAATGATCTACATATAACCACTCCTATGGGGGGTGGACAATAGAAAAGTGGGTGATGGGAGACAGCAGTCAGTGCATGACATGAAAGAATTATATAATTATCAAGGGTTCAAAAGGGAGGCAGGGGGTAAATGAGCTGATTGATACCAAGGGCTAAAGTAGAAAGGAAATGTTTTGAAAAATGATGATGGCCACATATGTACAAATGTGCCACACACGATGGATGGATGAATGGATGGATGGATTGTGTAAGAGCTTTAAGAGCCCCAATTAAAGTATTTTAAAAAGCAGAGTCAGACATAATGATGCAGTACTAACACACATGGAAAGAATTTGTAAGATTCTGGTAGATCTTTCTCTTCCAATTTGCCTTTTACATTTGGCCTATTACACTGCAGAGTAATCACTTCTAACTGAAGGTTCTATGAAATCTCCTCAGCTAATTAATAAAGCGTGGTTAAATGAATTTTGAAATATGAAAATGTCCTTTGACTAGTATGGAGGTCCAAAAAGATGCTGCTGGATTTCAGATGTAGTGTAATGGGAAAGGCCATTTGCCTTTTGATATTAAATGGTTTTGAATGTTTTTTTCTTTTGAAAGTTCTCAGGGGAAAGAAAACACTACATCATTTCATCATGCAAAATTGAGGATACTTTGTGATCTTTCATGATTAAACCAAAACTAAACTCACTGCCATTGAGTCCATCGTAACACTCAGTGGCCCTATAGGTCAGAGGAGAGCTGCGCCTGTGGTCTTGGAAACTGTAACTCTTTAGAGGAGTAGAATGATTCTCCAAGAAGGGGCATGTGATTTTGAACTGTTTGAGTTATAATCAATTAATCTGGTCCTTCTAACCACAATCCCTTATGTGATATAATTCTATATTTCCGACACTCGTGACTAGTCCCATTTTGGAGGACACTATTAGCTAAAGAGCAGGAATAGGATAAATATAAGATCTAATCTTAGTAGAGGATCTGAATCGCAGGACACTTTTTGCCTAATGGTTGTCTTGGTTGCTTATAATGGACGTAAGTCATGGTGTAATGCAGCTGAGAGGAGAAAAGCTGCTTCTGGAAAGGCCTAAGAAAAAGTCTGGCTAATTACAAGTAGTAGGAAGCCAATGCCTATTACAAATATCTTACCAGAGGCGCCAGGTCATATGAGCGTAAATAGGATACAGTCCAGGGGTAGACTACCATATTTGTGTGAGAGATTACGTGCTAATTTGCTTGCACCATGTAACTCTCATTAAATGACTTTCCCCTGCATGGCTCTAGGAAAAATGGAGGGGAAGATCGTGATTGATTTTCCCTTTGAGTAACTGAGTACAGGATTCCCTGCAATGCCACCCTGAGGTATATAAAATGTGCCTTTTAAGATGTAGAGTTTGTGACCAGATCGTTGACACAAGCCAAGAGAGGAGTGTGTCATCTGACTTACTCCTGCCTGACCTTTGGAGTTTGGACTGCACAGCACCTGCCACCACAGATCTTTCCACAAACTTTCAAGAGTTTCTGTGGAGCATTGCAGCAATTTCACAGAACCCAGAATATCCTGGAATATAAATGATAAAGGAATGTGGGGCTCGGTTGGGGGGGTGGTGGGGGTTGCAGAGATAGAAGCTGTGGAATGAGCAGATTAGCATCTTGCAAGAGTTGGCCTCTTTATTTCTTCAATCTCAACTTTGGAACTTCTTACAAACAAAACTATCACCACACTGCTGACTTAGCTGTTAGGAGCTCAACATGTAATGCAGTACGTCAACAGGGAGGGGAAAATCTAATTTTAAAATGCGAGTCTGATTCTTTTAGTAGAACCAAACCTTTGGACGTTACACATTTGAATGAATGCATCCAGCTTCCTATACGTTCCTTCTGTTTTACTTGAAATCCTTCATTTGTGTTAATGCTGCAGATGTAATGGTCAACCCAGGACAATCAACCCAGTGGTGGAAGAATTTGAACTCAAATGTGTGCCCTACTTGACACATTTCTCAAAGTTTTCTTACAATCTGTCTTTTTAGCCACAGATTACTCCAAACCTCGTTTCACTCAATCTTCTTTTTCAAAAAAAATCTCATATGTACTTCCAATAAAATCATCTTAAACCTTCTGCCATCACTGAAAATAGATGTTCATTAGAACCTTTTCCTAGAACTCATTCTTAAAGGTCATAATGAAGAAAGGAATATAAAGGTTTTTATTCAGTCTTTGTTGGCAAAATACCCACCACACTGTCTTTCCCAGTCCAAGGAATTTACCATGATTCTGTTTCTCACTGTGCCAAATCTGGACCCATGAAACAAGAAAGAAAAGGAACGCAGTGGCATTGGCGCATAGGTTTAAGAGCTAGATGCTAGTGAGAAAGGGATACTTGGTAAATACATGTCGATTCTGGTTTCTGTTTCAGTTTAACATATTACCATAAATTCCACGTTGGTGTGGCTGCTATCTATGCTCCTATGCTCCGAGTGAAATCAATGTGTCGGCCTACTATTGTGTCGAGGCTCTGGAGTGAAAGATCCTCTATAAGCCCGCTCTTGTTTTGGGCAAAATTCTACTCATTGCTTTGCTGTTGGAGAACTGAGGTTTCTACCTTCAGTTGGGGTCTCTCCCTGCTCCTAGAAACCACATACAGGCGGGCACACACGCGCGCGCACACACACACACTCGTTGCCATGGAGTCGATGCAGACTCATAGACTATCGAATAGAGTAGAAGGTTCTGTGAGTTCCTGAGACTATACCCGTTTACAGGAGTGGAAAACCCCATCTTTACCCCATGGAGAAGCTAGTGACGTTCATTGTCCTTTTGGATTACAGCCCAATGCGCACCGACTACACGACACACGTTCTTTGAAACAAGGTCCTGTTTCAACACACTATGGAACATACCTTCTCTGGGCTTCATATCTTTGACTTCCGTTTTTGCTCCCAAACAGGGAAAGCACTCTGCTCTTAATGGGCTAATGCAATCAGATCAGCCCCATCCCTGAAATGAATATCCTGGGAAAGACATGTACACTGGGAAGGGGGAGAGAGCCTTGGGGACATGTACAATTCTGCATTTGACCTACGACAGCATCCAATAGACTCCAGGCAAAAATAGAAGTTGAGATGCCCTCATGTATCTGGCCACCTGCCTTGGTGCGCATTCAAATTTCCCTTTTGAGATTTCATTTCTGAATATCAAAAAGTTATCTGCACACTAGAGATGATTTTACAGTACAGGATTTGTAGCTGAGTACTAGAGTGATTACATAAGTAAAAATGATAAACTATCAGAGTGCAGAAAGGCTTCGTGGATGTGAAATCACAGATGATAATTTCATTTCTAAGGCTAACATCATTCTTCCTTCAGCCAAAAATTTTCTTCTCAGCTAAATAGGTTTCTTACAGGATAATGATAATTAAGAACATTCAGCTAGAACCATGTGCCTATAAGAATATTCAAGTATTCAGAAACTGAAATTCCATGTTTTTTTTCCACCAGGAAAATATGTATTTTGAGACCTATAAAAAGCATTTCATTTTAGGGAAATTTTTTTGTGTTGGAAAAATAAAACACATTATCTTCAGGCAAAACACAACTTTTAGGCAAAGAGACAGTGTAGATGAGTGTTTAAAATTGTAGAAACTATTAAGAAATTTAGACCAATAGTATATATTCATTTGTATTTTTATTTTAAAGTCTAAATTCAAGGATCAACGCACATTTTAAGTATCTTTTTATCTATGCCCTGGTAAACTATCTATATCTCTTTCTAAAATATGCATAAGTACATAATAATTTTATTTTATAGATTATAACTAGTTAATATTTAATATACGATGGAATTATTTTATTAGTTTTTATTTCAGTATTTATGCTCTATTTACTTAAAAGTCCTCAAAATAGTTTTGTAACTGAAATTGAAGAGCTTTTTAGATTTTCTTTTTAATAACAGTCCAACTATAAGTCAACATTGACTTGATAATAATGAGTTACAAGTACTAGGATGACAGATACTTGATCAATTGACTAAAGCAGATTTTTTTTGCCCATTCTCAGCAAAGGTGACCCCATAGAAGGTGCAAATATAGAACAACATCACTGATTCCACATTTAAGTAAAATTTGGCTGCAGGTCATTGAACAATGGTTGTATAAGTACATTGACTAGGAGCTGCCAGAAGGTCAAGCTGGATTCGGATAAGGACAAGATTGAGTAACGCAGTAGCTGCAACAAGAGATTCAAACATCTTTGCTGATGCCAGATTTAAAAATGCTGAAAGCAGAGAATACCAGGGAGATGTTTACTTGTGTTTCATTAACTATGCCAAGGCATCCGACTGTGTGGATCTCAACAAACTATGGCTAGCCCTGAGGAAAACAGGAATTCCAGAACACTTCATGGTGCCCATGGGGAACATGTACATGGATCGAGAGCAATTTGTGTGAGCGGAACAAGGGAATGTTTTATGGTTTCAAATAAGGAAAGATGTGCATCATGGTTGCAGCCTCTTCCCATATTTATGCAATCTGTATACTGACCAATAATCAGACAACCTGGACGACGTGAAGAAGACTATGACATGAGGCTTAGGAGAGGGTTTATTAGCAACCTGTGACAGGAAAGTGACAAACTCTAACTTGCTGAATGTTAGGAGAATTTCAAGCACTTGCTGAAGAAAGTCAGTATAAATTTGAGCTTAATGTAAAGTAAACCCAAATCCTCCTACCTACCTACCTGGGCCAAACATGAAAAATGGAGAAAATATTGATATTTCCAAAGATTTCATAATTCTTAGATCCACAAACAGCGGCCAAGAGCTCAGATAACACATTGCATTGGGTAAATTGTGGGCACAAGACCTCTTTAAAGTGCTGAAAAGCAATAACGTTACTTTATATACTAAAGTGCATGTGACCAGAGCCACTGCATGTGCAATGGTCTACTCTGCATCTGAAAGGTGGGCATTGAATAAGAAAGACTGAAGAAGAAGAATCAATGCATTGGAATTATGTTGCTGGAATATAGTATTGAAAGTATCATGGACTGCCAAAAAGAACAAACCAATCTGTTTTGGAAGAAGTACAGCCAGAATACTCCTTATGGTGAGACTTACCCTCACCTGCTTTGAGCATGTTGTCAGGAGAAACCAGACTCTTGGAGAAGGACGTCATACTCAGTAAAGTAGAGGGACAGTGAAAACGAGGAAGACCCTGGTACATGATGGGGAAGTATTCCTTCCTACTGTGCATGTAGACTGTGCATGAGATTAAAACATGTCAGTTTTGAAAGTGGCACAGGATTGGGAAGTATTTCTTTTGACTGTGCACTATGAATTAGAATTAATTTGACTACACAAAAAAAAGAAAAAAACAACTGATTCTTTTTTATATTGCTAATGATATACAATCCCATATAAAATAGGATTCTTTTTATTATTATTACATACTTTTATTGGGGGCTCTTACATCTCTTGCTACAATCCATACAATCATCCATTGTATCCAGCACAATATGCTGCCATCATCATTTTCTTTAAAAAAAAATTAGAAACCGAAGAACTCAGGGCACATAAACAAACTCGGGAGGGGAAATGTAGACGGTCCCCAGGTTATGAATGTCTCCCTTCGGTACAGCTTCCGCTTGCTCTCTAAGGGGGGCTTCAAACCTCTGTGATTAATACGGTCACTGATGATGAAAGGAAACAGAAACAGGCCTGAGTTATTATAATGTGGATGATTCATCACGGCAACCAGACTCTGAAATTGACAAGTCAAACACCTGGAATGGAAGGCTTAGAACAGAACCAGTGAGCCTTTTCAAGAGCCTGCTGCGTAAGATTGGATAATTGACAGGACAATGAAGAACCGCATTCGTTGAAAGCATTACAGAAGATGACAATCTTTGATATGGGCTCTGTCACTTTTGTGTGGGGCAGTGGTTCAAACACATTTTAGGTTTCTATGAACTCTCGTTCCCTGTGCAACAATCGAGCCAATATCTACTCACAATAAGTTATCACAAATCAGCTTCATTGGCTCCATGTGAAACCTACAAATCACTGACAACTCATTGAGCCATTTCTGGCACTGAAGCAAGGCTACATAAGAACTACATGTGCCTGTACAGGTTGACCTACACATTTTAAAAGATACAGTTCAGGATGGATTTTATTTGCAACCCAGAGATCCCCTGTATTTTAAAGGGTTAGAAAGATTGATTAAGAAGTGAGAAAAAAGTGTATAATTGAGGAGACAGTGTAGAAATCAATTCAAGACTATGGGATAGGCTGCAAGGCTGTTTTGCTTTCAGTGTGAACTTTAAAAACAAGATTCTATCTCAGTTGCCATGGAAAGTTGTATTATTTTTTCTGTGCTGACATTTCTTTCCAATCTATTTGCTTTTCTGATTAACATGCTCTCTGTTAATATAAGGAAAGTCTAAAATTAATTTTTGTCAGAAGAAAGAAAACTAGTTTTAGATATTTCTTAAATGGACTAAATTTAATTTTTCTTTTTTTCCTTCCAAGAAAAAAATAAAAGCTACCCTTACTAACTGGCTGCCAGGACTTTGTTTCAAGTCTATTTAGTGTTGCATTAAAAAGCTCCCTCCCCCCAAAAAAACTCTGTTTTGTAACTAAGTAGCCTGAATTTGCTCATGTATTCTTTGTTGTGGTTCATAAAATCTGAGCCTCATATGGAAAGATTCACATTACAGACCCAAATAACTGGAGAACAGAATAACTTGGAAGCATCTACATTTAATTCCTTGGCTGAAATGATTTAAAGGTTGGTTCAGGGGTCATTGAAGCTTCTACCCATGGTTTTTTTCATGTTGCTTGGGTTTCTTCAAAGAAAAACTGTCTGGGAATAGCTACTATAACTACTGAGTACCTTCAACTATTGTTCGCCAACAAAACCCTACTCAAACCCAAAAGTATTTTTATAATCACACCATATTTGTTTGTTTGTTTTTAAAAGTAACATCTAGTTTCCAAAGATTGCCTCTCAGGTCTCCAAGAGAGTTCCTTCTAGCAAACAAGGAGTAAGCTGCATGATCTCCTATGACCTCATATCAAAAGTCACATAGCATTGTCCATACTCTTTAGCTCAAAGATGCCAAAAGACCACTCAAAGTTAAGGAACAGAACGTTAACTTTCACTTTCTATAGCAACCGCCAATGCCTGATAGTTGGTCACACTGTGATACCTTGTGTGTTAGTTAGTCTGGAATGACTAGAGAAACAAAGTTGTAGGCATTCATATGTGTATAAGAAAGAGCTTTATATAAAAGAGCAATTATATATTGAGAAAACATCCATCCCAGTCCAGATCAAGCCCATATGTCCGATACCAATCTATACATTCTTCTTCAGACTCACACAATGCATGCAATGATGCAGAATGCAGGAAGATCACAGGCCTATGGGAGGAAAGTCTTGTGGATCCAATGGTAGTGGAAGCATCTCAGTGCTGGCGTGAGTCCCCACATGGCTTCTCCAGCTCCAGGGCTCTGGCTCTATCAGCGCAGCTCCGTGTGGCTTGTCAAAAGGAATGTGTAGCATAGAGTGTCTCTGGCCTCCACGGAGGAAGACAGGAGTTTCTAGAATCCTCAGGAAAAGGCCATGCCCACACAGAGTCCTCATTGGTGGTGGCCTGATTGACAGGCTAGACTCCACCCCTTTGCAAGTTGACAGGTGATTATGTAACTACAACACCTTGCTTGCTGCAGCCATGCTAGAACCTACGTCACTGCTGTTTCAAATTCCAGCAGGGTCAACCAAGGTGAACAGGCTTCAGCAGAGTTCCTAGACTAAACACAGACAGTGAAGGGTGAACGGGTTGCCAACTTCTGAGACATCAACACTGAAATCATCGTGAGTAGGGGGAGGACATTGTCAGATATGGGATCACTAAGCAGTAGTCAAGAACTCAAACAACTCATGGCATAGAATAGCTAGACTGTACAAGACCTCTCTAAAGTGCTGAAGAGTAAGGATGTTACTTTCAGGACTAGGGTGTGCCTGACCCAAACTGTGTTGTCTTTGATTGTTTCAGATGCATGTGAAAGTTTACCATTGAATAAGGAAAACCAAAGAATAGTTGATGCATTCAAATTACGGTGTTGGTGAAGAATATTGTACGGTCCTATTTGGCAGTACTATCAACTGCCAAAAGAATAAACAAATATGCCTTGGAAGAAGTACACCAGAGCGCTACTTAGAAGTGAGGATGGTGAGATATCTTAGGTACTTAGGACATGTTGTCAGGAGAGACCAGTACCTGGAGAAGGTAATGTAGAGGAAGAGTGAAAAGTTGGAAGACCCTCAGCAAGAAGGACTGACCCCAAGGATGCAATGATGGGCTCCAACATAACAATTGTGATGATGTTGCAAGGTCAAAGTCACTACAGGTCAAAACTGACTCATAGTCCTTAATAACAATAGAATCACAGACTGCCAGAAGACCAAGTACATCTGTCTTTAAAGACATTCGGAATGCTTAAAGATAGGAGAAGGAAGAATGGAGAGACATCATTTTATATACTTTGGACACGTTATTAGGAGAGACCAGACCCTGGGAAGCCCATCACACTTGATAAAATAAAGGGTCAATAAAAAAGGGGGGGCAACCCTGAATGAGCTACGTTGACACAGTTCAGTCTCTTGTCTGTGCTTCCATGACCATGGATTATAGATCCAAGCAAGATAAATCCTTAAAAACTTCAATCTTTTCTCCGTTATCAGGATGTTACCTAATAGTTCAGTTTTAAGGATTTTAGTCTTCTTTAAATTGCATTGTCTCTCCAGATCCTTAATCCTTTAAACCAAAGAGGAGGTGAAGTAAAATGGAAATAGATTTGGAGTCTTTAGTGGCAAACAAGTTCAACTCAAACAAAAATATAAAAATTAATATATAAATTGAATTGCAATCCATTTTGAAAGTTGCAATATTTAATCTTCGTAAGCAAGTATTTCAAGTCCTCCTCGCTTTCAGCAAGCTAGATGGTTTCATCTGCATATCACAGGCTATTAATAAGCCTTCTTCCTATTGAGATGCTGTGTTCTTTTGTATATAGTGCAGCCTCTTGGATGATTTTCCCAGCATACAGATTGAGCAAGTCCTGTGAAAGGATACAAAGCTGATTCACGCCTGTCCTGATTTTAAACAATCCTGTGCTCTGTTCCCAGAACTGTCCCCTTGATCCATGTTTAGGATGTACATGAACACAATGAAGGGTTCTGGACTTCTCATTCTACTCAAGATTCTTCAGAGTTTATTATGATCCACACAGTCGAATCCCTTTGCATAGTCAATAAAACACAAGGAAACATTGTTCTGGCATTCTCTGCTTTGAGCAAAAATCCATCTAAAATCCATAATGAAATCCCTTTTAACACGTCCTCTTGAACCTGGCCTGGATTTGTGGCAGTCCCTTGTCAATGAAATGCCTCAACTGTTTTTGGAAGATCTTCAGCAAACTTTAGTTACATGTGATATCAATGATATTGTTCTATAATCTACACATTCCATTGGCTCACTTTCTTGGGCATAGGTACACATATAGTTCAAATGCCAAGTTGGGCTCAGATACTGAGAGCCAGATCCTGATTCAAAAGGATTAAAGGTAGAGGGCTTGTGGGAATGTATAAGTGCTATCAAGTCAGTTCCACCGATAGTGACCTTACACACAACAAAACCAACATTGCCACGTCCTACATCATCCTCGCAATTGGTTGTGTCTTTGACCCCATTGGTACACATATTGTGTAAAGCTATTTCACTGACGTCCACATAGTTGTCTTCTAAATTCCTTGACATAGATGAGGGAGTGCTTCAGTGCTTCATCAGCATATTGAAACATTTCAGTGAATATTCCACCAATTCCAGGAGCCTTCTTTTCAGCGAATGCTTTTAGCGCAGCTTGGACTTCTCCCTTCAGCACTCAATTATGTGTGACCTCTTGAAATGATTGGCTTTTGACTGGCTCATTTTGGCAAAGTGTTTCTGTATTCATTCCGAGTTCTTTGGATGCTTCCTGTATCATTCAATAGGTAATGCTGTTTGCTATTCACTACAACTCTGATAGAAAAGCAAGAGAAGAAATGTTGGAAAGAGAACAAATAGAATTCTCATATTACAATTTTTCATCCTAGGGATTAAATTCTCCAACACACAGTTGCTTATGCACAAATTTCACACAAATTAAAAATCTACAGCAACTGCCACAACTAAAATCTGTTTTTGTCTCCTTGGTTTTAATCACCATGGATACATGTTTGTGGCTGGCAAACTTCAATCAAGATATCTAATTTTGTGACAAAATTGTTAATATATAAATGAGTAACTTATGTTGAATGATTGCCTTGCCAAGAAGAGTATTTTGGTTTTTCAATTTATGCTCATCATAAATTTATTTTAGAACATATAACTATTATAGTGTATGGAATCTAAGTTTGAAATCCCTTTTAATAAGTCCACTTTCTACTCAAAGAACACAACCTACCATTCAAAAGTCAAGTTCATCATTCCCCTCTTATATAGTTCCTCAGTTTATAGCAAGACTGAAGGTAAATTATGCCCTGCAAGGCTGAGTCATCCTCCATGCATCTTGGATTTGATAACTGTGACTGATGTTATTCCAACCATGTTTAAAATTCATGATAAAGAGAAGACAATCCTTAAATTGTAGACATTGCTGATACTTATAATGTATTTAATATTTTACTATGTACTGTTTCCAAATAAACTACACCATGTGTCTTAGGTGCCTTCTCTACAGAAAACCAGGGAATGCTAAGTACATATATGTAGATCTATTCCTCTCAAGGAAATGACTAATGATAAGCCTGGCAAGGCCAACATTTGACAGTTAGCATGGAAACTTTTCCTAATCCACTCACTGAAGCGGCTGCAAAATCCAAGACTGGCTTATCAGACAACAAGCCACTAGCTCAAACCCCAAGCTGGGACCAGAAGATGAGAGCCAGATCCATGATTCAGAAGGAATAAAAAATTACAGGGCTTGTGAGAATGTCCATGCTATTGTTGTTAAGGGGCAATGAAGTCAGTTCCAACCCTCAGCAACCCTTTGCCCAACAGAACCGAACCCTGCCAAACCCTGCACCATCCTCACAATTGTCCCCAAGCATGACCGCATTGTTGTGCTTACTGCGCCAAACCATCTCTTCAAGTATCTTCTTTCATCTGCCCCTCGACTTTTCCAAGCATGATGTCTTGTGCCAGGGACTGGTCTTTCTGGACAATATGTCCAAAGTATGCAAGACTAACTCTCCTCATCCTTGGCTCTAAAGAGCACCCTAACTACACTTATTTTGAGACATATTCGATCCTTATGGCAGTCTGTAGATTTTTCAGTATTCTTTACCAGCACCACAATTCAGATGCATCAACTCTTCTTTGTTCTTCCTTTTTCAATGACCAGGTTTCGCCTAGAAAGGAGATCATGTAAAACACCATGGCTTGTGGTCAGGCACACTTAATTCCTTAAAGTGGCCTCCCTGCTTTCCAGCACTCTAAAGAGGTCGGGTGCAGCAGATTTACCCATGCAAAATGCATTGCTTGATGTTTGGACTGCTTGTTTCCATGAGCGTTGGTTGGGGATCCAGGCAGGATGGAAATCTTTACAAGTTCAATCTTTTCTCCATTTAACATGGTGTTGCCTATTGGTACAGTTTCGAGGATTTTGATCTTCTTTACATGGAGGTGCAATCCATACGGAAGGTTGCAATCCTTGATGTGCATCAGCAGGTGCTTCACATCCTCCTCACTTTCAGCAAATAAGTTGGGTCATCTGCAGCCCCAGGTTATGAATTAGCCTTCCTCCAATCCTGATGCTTTTCTTTCCTTCATATAATCCAGATTCTCTGATTATTTGCTAAGCATACAGATTGAATAAGTATTATAAGAAGATGCAAGCCTTCTGCACATCGTTCCTCATGTTAAACCATGCAGTATTTCCTTTTCCCTCATTCAATTGCTTGCACAATTGCCAGTTGGCACAGATGGCGGTTCTGTATGGCAACTATCAAATCAAATCTTCCCTGATTGGTGAAAGATTGGACAATATTGCTAAAGATTGATGAAATAATTTTTGAGGAATGATTTAGTGCGAGAGACTGCAAAATCAACCCATGATTTGGAGTTAGCAAATGTGAAGTGACTCCATATATGGGTGTTTGGACAAGTTATGAATCTCATTGGCATGTAATTTTCTTGTTAGTAAATGAAGAGTTAAACAAGTTTTAACCCCCTTTTGGTTCTGTCATCCGGTATTAATTTAAATTTGCTGTTTTATTATTAGATGCCAAGGAGTTGATTCTAATTCAGAATGGTTCTAGGTATAACAGAATTAAATAAAGCCCACACAGTGCCATCTTCATACTTCTCAATTCTTCCTATGTTTGAGCCCATGATTACAGCTACGGTGTCAATACATCTAGTTGAACATCTTCCAATTAGTTGCTCAGCCTCTTCTTTACCAAGGACTGGTCCTTTATGGTAACTTCTCCAAAGTACATGGCAGGAAATCTCAGCATCTTTGGTTTAAGAATATCCTGGTTGCAGTTCTTTTAAATAGATTTGTTAATTTGTTAATTCTGCCAGTCCAAATATTTTAAACTTTTTTATCAACATATTATGTTAGAAGAATGGATTTTTCAATCTTCTTTATTCATTGGCCAATACTCATATGCACATTAGGCAATTGAATAAGCCCTGGCTTGCATCAGGTTCACCTTAGTGCTCGAGTGACATCTTTGCTCCTTAGCCCTTCAAAGAGGTATTGTGCAGAAGATCTGCTCAAGCAGTGTGTTTTATGATTCCTTGCCTGCTGCTTCCATGTGCATTGAGTGCTGATACAAATAAAATGAAATCCTTGACAACTTCAGTATGTTCCGTGTTTATCAATGATACCATGCAGTGTCCAGTTGTGAGCAATTTGCTTGTCTTAACTTTTAGTTTTAATCCATATTGAAGGCTGCAGTCGTCAATATTTACCAGTTAGTAGTTCAGGTCCTCCTTCCTTTCAGCAAGCATGGTTGTGTAAGCTACATATTGGAAGTTGTCAATGATTCTTCCTCCCATGCTGATGCAGCATTCTTCTTCATCTAGTCCAGCTTCTGGGGTGATTTTCTCAGCCTACAGATTGAATAAGTATGATGAAGGGTCTAAGCCTGACACATACATTTCCTCATTTTAAACCACACAGTATTCCAATCTTATGTTCAAAAGCTGCATGAACACAATGACATGCTCAGGAATTCCCATTCTTCTCAAGGTTATCTATAATCTGTTATGATACACGTAATCAAATACTTTTGCATAGTCAATAAATCACAAGTAAACATCTTCCTGGTATTTGCTGCATTGAGCAAATTGTCCATCTGATGTCAGCAAGGACATTCCTTGTGTCACGTTTTCATGAAACCGTTTTGAATTTCCAGCAGCTCTGTGTGTGCGTACTGTTATAATAGCTTGTGAATGAACTTCAGAAAAATTTACTTGCATATGACATTAACCATATTGTTTGAAAACTTCAACATTTGGGGGTCATATTTCCTTGGAATCTTCACAAATGTTGAATGTTTCAGTTCTTGGAATGGATGAGTGAATGCTTCCAGTACTTCACCAGTTTATTGAAACATTTCAATTCCATCAATTCCTGGAGTCTTTTTTTGGCTAATGCCTTCAGTGTTGCTTAGACTTCTTTTAACAGTGTCATTAATTCTTGATCATATGCTTCCTCTTAAGCTGCTTGAGCAGTTTTTTGGGGTACAGTGATTCTGTGCCTTCCTTCAATATTCTTGGGATGCCTCTTCCTTTGTTCTAGATTTGGTTCATAAAATCCTTCATTATTTCAAGTGAAAATGGAATATTTTTTTTCAGTTCCATCAATTTCAGATTTTCTAATTTTGTTCTTCCTTTTTGTTTTTCTCACTCCTAGTCTTTGCCCATCTCATTGTAATCTTATATTTTGTCTTCTCAAACTGGTCTTTCACCTCCTCATTTCTTTCATTTGCTTTAGTAATTCTATACTCAAAAGCAAATTTCAGAGTCCTTCCTGATTAAGAAGGTCTGTCCTTTTTTTTTTTAAATTGGGGGCTCATGCAATTCATCACAATCCATACATACATCTATTGGTTCAAGCACATGTGTACATTTGTTGCATCATCATTTTCAAAATATTTTTTTCTACTTGAGTCCTTTGTATCAGCTTCTCATTTTTCCTCTTCCTCCCCTCCCCTCCCTTCCTCCCTTCCTCATGAACCCTTGATAATTTATAAATTATTATTTTTTTCATGTCTTACACTCACCGATGTCTCCTTTTGCCCACTATTAAAGTGATAGTCTAGATAAGGAAAGGTAGAATTTTACTGTTTTAAGAACAGTATTTAGTTCTCTGGCTGTTCTAGGATTATATTGATTTCTTCTCTCTACTTTTATTGGCATAATGTGATAGAAATGAATGTTGTGATTAGTGAGAGCTTGTAAAAACCCTGCCTTCTGCTGTTTCCACTGGATCTGTTAAAGTAGACATTAGGAATTGCCTACAAGAAAATGCTTTCCATTTGAAGCCAAAGTAGAAGGCTTAGGAAAGGTGTGACCTACCCAGAGCTTTGAGTGTCAGGGCATTTGCATTTGAAAAGACTGATCTTGGCTGACTGCTTTGGCTTTTTCAATCTTGATCCAGTGGTTTGGCTCTTAATTGAAGCATCTGGGCCCCTGAAGGAACTCTTCCATCCAGGACTGAATGTTAAAGGGCACCTGTGGACAGTCTGAAATACTCACTGGTGACCAACTGGATCCACTTGTTGAGTTGAAGTGAAGGAAATGCAGCAATGGAGAGACAGGTTGAGTTTAGCCTTTGATACCCATGGACCTGGTTCACAGGGACTTGAGGAGAGATTAAAGTGAGCTGGATGGTCTGAAGTTTAAAGCATTATTTGGTACCTGAGTCTATGGAAGGACCTAGCCCTAGAGACTGGGGTTGTTGAGGATTTGTGAAGAGATCAGTGGTGTGAAGCAGAGGGAATCATGTGGCACCCATTGAGCTAGCTTGGAATACCTAGATCTGAGTTGACCAGAAGCTAACAAGATGAAGATAAGATGTTTGACTCTGTGAGCTGGTGCATTTTGGTGCTCTGTGAGCTGCTGACTTGATGGATGCTCTGCCCTGTCTTGACTTTGATTACAGATACTCACAAGGTATCAACTGAAATGAAGATTCTTCACATCAAAGAACGTGCTTACTTCCTCAGAGCACTGGGTTGATAGAAATAGGCCGTTGATAGAAATAGTGTACCCAAATATGGGGGAAGAAACGGCATGAAGTGCCTGACTGGCAAACTTTCATAGGTCAAAGATGTTAATAGGATAAAGGTGTAGGTGTTCACAAAGCTGCAATTGTTAGGCATCAAATATTTTTGCTTTGTTCATTTATAGAATATAAGACTTAAATGGGGCTGGCGCATTTTCAGTTGCTTGTGTGTTAGTTGTATCATGTTAGACACAATTAAGAGTTTATAATTGTCTGTGTTTTGAATTACTTATTGTTAAAAATTGTGTAAAGGTGTGAAGTTGATAAGGAAAGGTCTGTGGTAGTTGGGTGAATTTACATCAACTAGACTGGAGGTACAGTCAACCTATCAATCAATGACAGCTTTAGCATCCTGCCATGTTCCTACAGACCTTGGACCCACATGACTCTGTACCCAATGCCCTGTGATCTGCCTGCTGCCCAGTTCAACTGTCTACATCACCAGCATATTACTGTGAGACTGAAAATGGACTTTGGACTAGCATAAGATTTATGGACTTGTATTTGACTGGACTGGACTACCTTCATGATATATAATTACCTCTTGAGATAAAGCTGTTTCTTATACATAAATGAGTTTCTCAGAATTTGGTTCTCTAGACAACTCAGCCTAACACAATGACCCAAAACAGCAACAAATTCCCCAATAGGAGTCTTTCGGGCCACCAACTAAGACTATTTGCTACTTCTTATATGTTTGTTTTACAGCTTTAAAGACATATTTGTTAATAAATTATTAACTCAAAGAAACATATATGTAGCCTATCATAAAAGTTTGCTTATTTTAGTTATCAAGCTAAAATTTTACTATACTCCTAAGTATATATATATATTAAGTGTTTTAATCATTTTATTAGGGACTCATACAACTCTTATCACAGTCCATACATACATCAATTGTGTAAAGGACATTTTGTATATTCATTGCCCTCATTCTCAAAACACTTGCTCTCCTCCTAAGCCCCTGGCATCAGCTCCTCATTTTCCCTCCCCCCCACTTCCCCCTCCCTCATGAACCCTTGATAATTTATAAATTATTGTTTTGTCATATCTTGCCCTGTCTGATGTCTCCCTTCACCCACTTTTCTGTTGTCCGTCGTATGTATGTTTTTTCATGGACAAATTTCCAGATGTTCCTACAGGTAGCCTTTTTAAATGCAGGATCTCCTTGCTATCTTCACGGCTACAATTATTTCACTAAGACAAAGGGATGAATTGCCAAGTGATCTTAATTGTATTCATGTATCCAGAAAAAGTGAATTATTCTAACAATAGGTTTTGACTTTGGGAAGAATACGTTGAAACAGGTGGAAATGATCCCAAGATGACATGGGAGGAAAAAAAGGTGAACCTCAATCCCATGATCACAAGAAAATATCCTGTGGCTGTATTAGTTAGACACAATATTTGCACAGTGTATGTAGAAAGCCTCATTGGTAATGAAGAAATGTTAAACATCACTTATTATTCTTTCTCAAGCCTTTGACAAACTGAATCCCCAGTTAGATCCTGAGCCCACACTGAAACACCAGTGTTGGACATCAAATTCTATGCTCCTGTCTCTACAAGACTACTAGACACAATTCAGTCAGAATAAATAGTTATATTTTTACCAATAATGTGTGTTCTGTTCAAAATCTAAGACTTAACAGGACTTTCCTCATCTGTGTCAAAATGTTCTATCAAACCCAAAAAGAGTGGTACCTACCAGTGATTCGGTGGAATTAAGGTTTTTAATTTTCTTTTACTCTTAGCAGCCTCTCTACATGTACTTATTTACCTCAGAGCTGTATGTACTCATTTTTCACAAACTGAAATGACAGAGAACCATCACAAATGGGGCCTCTTGATGTGTTTGGCAATCTTGTTATTGTTTTGTAGTGGTTTAGCTGTTATTCTTGTTACTCATGGGGGATACACCCATAAATGTATGAATTTTGTGAACATGTATCCCAAATCAGAAGAGAGTTCACATTGAAGTTACCACCTGAACAGAAGTGATGGTGAAAACCATCACACAATCAAAGACAAAAATATCCAAGAAATATGCCCGTATCAACATGGTTGGCAGCGAACACATATATTTGGATAATGCACACCACCCATCACCTGATGAACAAGGGTGGTAAGCTCAACAAAAGAACCAGAGAAACATTTGAGAAGGAAGCTGCTGAGGTGGGCAGGGATCCTTCAAGTATATCTGGGTCTTGTATAAACTGAAAATTAAATGTGAGTGCAGGATTTGGGGGAATCCCTGTGAGACTATGAAACTAGCAAGTACCATGTGACCATATTTTATACCCCAGGACATAGGCATTTATCAACAATATGATTACTGGAATATCACAAGCTGATTATGCTGTCCTGCCTGTTACTGCTACTGTTGATGAATTTAAGGATGGTTTCACCAAGAATGGTTAGACCCATTAGCATACCCTTCTGGCTTACAAGCTGGGTGTGAAACAACTAATTATCAGTGTTTACAAAATGGATTCCACTGAGCCACCCTACTGACACAAGAGATAGGAGGAAATTGTTAAGGAAGTCGGCCACTACATTAATTAAGAAAATTGGCTGCAACCTCAACACAGTAGTGTCTGTGTAACTTCCAGTTGGAATGGTAGCAGCATGCTGGAGTCAAGTGCTAACGTGCCTTGATCCAAAGGATGCGGTCACCAGAGGATGTAACGTTAGTGTAGCTACTCTTTGAAGTTCTGGATTGCATATTGCCACCAGCTTCTTCAATCGGCAAGTCTGCACATCTGTCTCTCCAGGATAACTGCAGGATCAGTGGTATTGTTTCTGTCCCTATGGGTAAAACGAGCTCTGACATTCTCAAACTGGATGTGGTAGCTGCCTTTCCACCAATCAACCTTAACGAGGAAGTACAGTGTTGGAATTCACTATGAAACTTTCAGTGCAACTCTCTCTGGGGACAATGTAGGCATCATTGTCAAGAGCATTTCCATGAATGATGCTCATCATGGCAATGTGTATAACATCAACAACAAAAGCTATCTAGTAATGAAAGAAGTTGGCCTCAGTGTTCAGATGGTCCTTCTGAAATATCCAGTCCAAACCAGTGTTTCCAATACACCGGTGGAGGATTATCACACAGTTTACATTGCTCACAACTTTTTGGAGCTTATTGAGGAGATTGATCACCATGTCCATAAAAAAGCAGAAAGATGACCCCAAATCCTTGAGGTCTACTGATGCTTCCATCATTGATACAGTTCTGGAAAGCCCATGTATGTTGAGAGATTGTCTAACTAGCTTCCTCAGGATTATTTCACAGTTTGAAATATAAGACAGACACTTGGTGCAGTTGTCATTAAGTCAGTGGATGAAAGGGCTCCTGGAACTGATGAGGGCACCAGGTTGGCTCAGAAGACATAGAAGGTTGAATAAATACTATCACCTGCCCCCCGAATCTTCATCCATGGTGAAAGAACTGTCTCAGAACTGTGTGTCTCAATTGGCCACTTAACTTCATTAGTAAAAAAGCAAGTCAATGATAACAACACAGCATAAAACCTTCAGACGGAAAGAAATGTTTTATGGAACATTTGCTTCTTTTTGTGTGTGACAGCTTTAAGTTATTAGATTTAGATTTGTTTTGTGTTTTAATCAGATTTTATTAATTAAAAAAACCTTGAACAAAAATTTATGATAAATTTGAGGAAGAATTTTAAGATGTACAAAACAAAATTAGTGGGAAAATGAGAGGGAAAAAAGAGAAAGACTTCACACAAAGTGTACACACTTTATAGAACTTCATCCCCTTGAATCCCATCTCCTTGGGTTTGGCAACAACCTATGAATATGAGGAAATATAACTTCTGTCACTAGATAATGCCAAGGGGAAAAGTAAGGGGATTTATGCCGATAGAATTAAAGATCCTAATTAGTTGAGTTTGACTTCATCAAAAAGGAGATTATTGTGAATGACTGACCTCATCACTTGAGTCCTTAAAAGGGATTAACCCTTTCTTATTTTATGTTCCAAATTCTCTCTTTTTTAAAAAAATTAAATACTTTTATTGTGGGCTCTTATATCATTCTCTGTCACCTTCACCCACTTTTCTGTTGTTTGTCCCCCTGGGAGGGGGTTATATATTAAACCTTGGGATAGATTTCCCCTCTCACCCCCAACCTTCCCCTTATTCTCATGGTATCTCTATTCTCATTGTTGGCCCTGAGGGGTTTGTCTATCCTGGATTCCCTGTGTTGTGGGCTCTTATATGTAACAGTGGGCATATTCTGGTCTAATCTGATTTGTAAAATAGAATTGAGGTCATGATAATGTGTATGGGAGGGTGGAGAAATGATTAAAATTGTCAAGGATTTCATCTTGCTTGGATCCATAGTCACTGGTCATGGGAGCAGCAGGCAAGAAATCAAAAGATATAGTGTATTGGATATATCTGCTGGATAAGACTTCCTTGATGCTGTTAAGTGCCATAGAGTTAGTCCCAACCAATAGCCATCTAATGAACAGCAGTATAAAACACTGTCTGGTCCTGTGTTATTCTAAATATGATTCCTATTCCTGACCCACTGTTGCATGCACTCTGTCAATCCATCTCCGTAAGGGCGTTCCTCTTTTTTGCTTTCCCTCCACTTTCCAAAGCACGATGTCCTTCTCCAGGGACGGGTCTCTGCTGAGAATATGCTCCAAGTGTGAAAGGCAAAGTCTGGCCATCTTTTCCTCTAAAGAATACTCTGGACATACTTCTACCAAAACGATTGGTTTGTCTCTTGACAGTCCTTGGCATTTTCTTTTTGTTTGTTTGTTTGTTTATTTTAATTGTTTTATTAGGGACTCATACAACTCTTATCACAATCCATACATGCATCAGTTGTGTAAAGCACATCTGTACATTAATTGCCCTCATCATTCGTTATCAGACATCAAAGAACAAAAAATCATATCATTGGCTGCACACCTCCATGATAGGATCACTGAAGACAAATGGGTGCATAAGCAAATGTGGCGAAGAAAGCTGATGGTACCCGGCTATCAAAAGAGATAGTGTCTGGGGTCTTAAAGGCTTGAAGGTGAACAAGCGGCCATCTAGCTCAGAAGCAAAAAAGCCCACATGGAAGAAGCACACCAGCCAGTGTGATCACAAGGTGCCAAAGGGACCAGGTATAAGGCATCATCCAAAAAAAAAAGATATATATATATGTATATATATGTGTGTGTGTGTATATATATATGGTGTGTGTGTATGTGTGTGTGTGTGTATGTATGTGTATATATATATATATATATATATATATATACCATATTGAATGAAGGGGGAAGAGCAGAGTGGAGACTCAAGGCTCAAGTGTCGGCCACTGGAGATACCCTCATAGAAGGGTTTAGGAGAGGAGATGGGTCAGTCAGGGTGCGAGGTAGTACCAATGAAGAACACAGCTTTCACCCAGATCCTGGATGCTTCCTCCCCCCAGGATTCCCTGTGTTTCCAGTTCCTATCTGTACCAGTGTGCATCCTCTGGACAAGTACAACATGAGCCCACTGAGGTAAGCATTTTTTTTAAATGCAAAAGGGGCATAGGGAAAAAGTTACTCTATACAAACATTCTTGGGGTGAGGACCATGAAGTGTGGCAGGGACCAGATCAAATTCAGGGATGCACATGGTAGACAACTGGGGAGGAGGTGGGGTAAGGAAAAATAATGATGAAAATAAGGAAGAAATGAGTCGCGTGGGGCACAGGGCACTAACCCACCCCACAAGAAAAGAGGGACCAGAATTCATCCCAGTACCCCAAGGTGTGAATGCAACATTCCGGTGTGGAGTTGGAAACCAGTAGAGAGGTCTGGGGGGCTGGCCCCGGTCCCAAATACTAAGTGGACGCCTGCCCCTCCCCCCAGAAGAATTTATTTCAAAGGACGACATTGAATCTGAAGCTCCAGGAGAGGGACATATCTGATCAGAGCACACAGGAGAAGATAAAGGGGGAGTACGAGAGAGTGGAACACATCCTGGCCCACCAGGCCCTGAGGATGATGACCCCAATTAGAGCAGCCAGTCCTCAGAAAGGACCACATGACCAGCCCCACTATGAGACATGACGCCCCTCACTGACCCACGGCCCTGCGGGGGAGAGCACCTGAGACATATTGTGGGAATTGTGCCCATCTGACCCAGCCACACTGGGGCAAAGCACTGGGGGAGTGCAGTGGAACAGCAAGGAAATGGAGCTGCGAGGTCCCCAGGGAATGCTGAAGGTGGACTTTAGGGCCAGGGCGTGGTGCCCCAACACACTGAACTGGAAAACACTCCTAAAGGCCAACAAACAATCCTTGAACTAACTACAAGCTTTTCTTTCTTATTGTGTTTTGTTTTGTCAGTAGTTTGTTGTTGTTTTGTTGTATATTGTTGCTTGGTTTTGTTCTGTCTTGTTTTTGTGCATACGTTATTATCTCTGCAGTCTGGTAGGGCATGATCAAGGGTAATGTAATGAAGAGGTATAGCTGAAACACAGGTAGGGACGGAGCATGATAGTAGGACAGGAAAAAAAGTCAAGGGAAATAGAGGAAAGAGCTGGGAGGCAAAGGTCTAGACAAAGACATGTACATATGCAAACATATTTATATATGAGGATGGGGAAATAGATCTATGTGCCTGTATTTATAGGTTTAGTATTAAGGTAGCAGAAGGACATTGGGCCTCCACTCAAGTACTCCCTCAATGCAAGAATACTTTCTTCTATTAATTCCTTGATATTTTCAATACTCTTTATCAACACCACGATATAAGTGCATTAATTCTTCTGTGTCTTCTTTATTTAATGTCCAACTTGCACATGGAGGTAAGGCAATTGAAAATACCATGACTTGGATCAGGCACATCTTCCTCCTCAAAGGACCATCCTTCTTGATTTTAATCATCATAAAGAGGTCTCGTGCAGCAGATTTACCTAATGCAATATGTTTTTTTGATCTCTTGACTGCTGCTCCCATTAACATTGATTGTGGATCCAAGCCAGCAAAATCCTTGACAATTTCAACCTTTTCTCCATTTATCATGATGCTACCGATCGGTCCAGAAGTGAGTATTTTGGTCTTCCTTATTATAGTGAGTTATAATCTATACTGAAGGCTACAGTCCTTGATCTTCATCAGCAAGAGCTTCAAGTCTTCCTCACTTCAGCAATCAAGGTTGCGTCATCTGGGTACCACACATTATTTAATAAGCCTTCCTCCAATCCTGATGCCAGACACTTCGTCACCTATGCCAACTTCTCTAATGATTTGGTCAAAATACATATTGAACAAGCTTGATATTGGAATACAACCCTGTAACACATCTTTACTTATTTTGAACTATGCAATATTCCCTTGTCATATTTGCACAATTGCCTTTTGATCCAGATATAAGTTTTTTTCAGGAGCAAATTGAAGTATTTTGGTCTTCCCAATGTTAGCCATCATTTTTGTTAAGAGCCACACCGTCAAATGCCTTGGCAAAGTCAATGAAACACAAATAAACATTTTACTTGTATTCTCTGCTTGCATCCAAGATCCATCTGACACCAGCAATTGTTTACTTTATTCCTTGAAATCTGGCCTGTATCTTTGGCAGCTCCCCATCAGTGTAGTGCTGCAAAAGGAGTTGAATGACCTTCAGTAAAATTTTAATGGCGTGTGATATATGTAATATTGTTCTATAGTTTGAGCATTCTGTTGGGTCCTTGTTCTTTGTAATGGGTACAAATGTGGACCTCTTGCAGCCAGTTAGCCAAGTAGCTATCGTCCAAATTTCCTGATATAGACAATGTATGATTAAAGTGCTTCATCAGCCTGTTGAAACATTTCCATTGGCATCCCATCTATTTCTGGAGCTTTGTTTTTGCTTAATGTTTTCAGTACAACTTGAACTTCTTCCTTCAGCACCAGAGATTCTTGCTCTTATGTTACCTCCTAAAATGATGGAATGATATCACAGCCTGAATTGTGAACATTGGTTTGCAGAAGACTATGGATGACAGTGGGAGCCCAAGGTCCATGTGCAAGGTTCACACATAGATTAAGCCTGCTGTGACTCCCTCAGACCATAGAAGAGGTATGGGAATACCCTTGCTATCATACAGAGAGTATTGTAGAGATAATTATAGTAGATATAGGTGGGATAATATGTAACATCTTAACATCTTTACACCCATGTAATATTGTTTAACAATAACAACAACAAAAATGTGAAGAGGAAGTACATGTGGATTAAGCCTCTGGTGAATCCCTTCTGAGCATCAGCTAGAGATGTGCTTAGCATTGCTATCATGACGAGTGCATTGGAATCCTGCAGAGGTCATCAGCTTTTTTTTTTTCCTAAACATGTTGGCACTTCATACACACATCACACAATTAATAGTTCAATCATATCACGAAGAATTATAATACATTACTGCAAAAAATTTTAGGGCATTTTTCTATTCATTATACTCATTGTTATTCATGCAATTTTTAAAATTGTGGAAAAAACATACACAATAAACATACTCCAATTCAGCAACTCCAATTGTACTCCAATGTACAATTCGGTGCCCTTAATTATACTCAGTGTTGTACAACCATTAATACTATTCTTTTCCACATTATTCCACCACCGTTCACATAACTCATTGCTCCCTAAACATGAACTCTTTCTCCTTCACCTATGGTAACCACTGGTCAAATATAGTTTCTTACCTTCTTTTTTAAAAAGTATTTTTCTTGATATAATATTCATATATAATATACCTCCATAGTTAAATTGTTTTTGAAAGATTTGTATGTAAATTTTAAAATAATATTAAAAATAAAAATAGAAAAACAATACTAGAGTAGGAAGCAGAAGAGCTATTAATGTATATTGTTTGGGCTCCAAGTTTTGTCCAGGGGTTTTGTCTTTGATGTGGTTGTAAACTTGTGGATTGATGATGTGTTAAGGGACAAGAAAATAAACAAAGTAAATTGACAGCAAAAAAGTAAAGTAATAATATTTTTTTCTGTCCTTCAATATACCGACAGTTGGGGCGGGGGGGTCCTGATTAAGAATGAATTCTAAGAATAGTGCACGACTTTGTTTTAAAGAGGCAGAATGTATAGGAATGATAGAACACAAAATAACAATGCAAACAAAAGAGCAGCTGGAGTCAAAACGTTGTTCCGCAGGGAAATAAAGACTGGGTGGAGCAGAGATCTTTTGAGCAGTTGGGAGGTTTTTATGTTGTTAGTATGTTGTTTTACAATCTTGTAATCTTTTAATATACCAGAGTAGGGTTGAGATTAAAGTTAGGGAAATAATTTTGGTGTCTGGTATGGCCAAGAGTCCTGTAGTCTTTGATTTAGGTCAATTGTCTAAAAGGCATAGACCTTTGGTGGATCAGGTCAGAGGGATGGGGTTACTGTTTTTGGGTATTGGAGGTAACCCAGTAGGGGTGGCGGGGGAGGTCTATACCCAGCACGTAACTAGGTGGCCTAGGAGGGAGGAGTGAAGCAATGACCGACTCAGAGGACAGGTTACTTATCAGAGGACAGACTGCCTGGGGTGCTGTCCAGGGATGTTGATATTGGACACCTGGTGATTAGCTAGGTCTATCCAGGATGTCAGCCAGGAGTGGGTGGCTTCTGGGCATTGAGGGTTTTAGTTTATGTCTCAGGTCCAAAAGTCCTGCCTGGGCTTAGTAAAATTGATGTTGCAGTTTCTACTTGTATTGTTATGCTAATACCTTGCTAATGGACAAGGTGTGTTTTCTGCTAACCAAAGAAGTTAAAAAGGGAAAGAGAGAGAGAGGGAGAGAGAGAGGCTGCTAATGACCTTTTTTGGGTGTCTTAAAAGGGGGGTCATGCAGAGCTATACTTCAGGGGTGAGAGATTATTTTGCTTAGTAGGGCTGGAAATCCCCTGGCTGGTGTGAATTACTTTATTCACTATTTACACCTGCTCCCCAGCTACCCTGTCATTATCTCAAGCAGCTCAGTAGGCTGTGCTATCCCTGCTATTGTGGAGGCAGGGCTATGAGGATATTAGACCTTAGCTCCCTTGGCTTGGACCAAGAGCCAAGCTGGTTTGTATTTATATCAACCCCAGGCTGATGACTTAGAGCTATGTCACTGCAGCTTAGCATGTCAGTCTACCTAGCTACCTCCTTGATTAGGAATTATTAGGAGAGTTGGGATCTGCACTCCACTGACTTATGCCAAGGACAGATGACAAAGGAGAGTCTACTGACAGGTGTTTCTGCTCTTCTATTTTAATAAATCTGTGTCTACTTAACTTTATGATGAGAATATTGCCATGTGGAAGTGAGGATTTCCCTCTATGGGGCCTCTTTATGATGCTTTCTATAGAGTCCCTCCCATGTGAGCTACTTGGTCACCATATTGCTCTGAGACCCCCAACTTATATATTCAACTAATTGTCCTTCCATGAGTTGATGCTGATTCATAGTGACCCCCAGTGGGTTTCTGAGGCTGTAACTGTTCACGGGAGTAGAAAGCCCACTTTTTCTCCTGTGGAGCTGCTGGTGGTTTCCAACTGCCTACCTTGTGGGTCACAGCCCAATGCCTCTAGGTTAAAATTGAACATCTTATCATTCATGTTTTCAACTGTTCCTTCCTCTTTGTTTTCAATTTCTGTTGCCTTCAAATTACTAATAATTATCAATCCATATTCATTGCATATTTGGTCAAATTTCTGAATGAAGTTGTTGGTAGAATTCTTTAATTTCTTCATCATTAGCTTTTATGGTTAGAGCATAAATTTGAATAATATGTATATTGATTGGATTTCCCTGAAGGTGGATAGATATACTTCTATCATAAATAGCATTATACTTCATGATAAACTTCAAGGTCCTATTTGACAATGAATGCCAAGCCATTCCTGTTGATTGTGTAATGCCAGGCATAGTAAATCATATGCCTTTTTGATTCAAAATAGCAAATGCTAGTCTATTTAAGCTTACTTTATGTATATCTATCTTTTTGTATGCATTGCATTGCATTTTTGAGAACTTCCAGTTTTCCTAGATTCATACTTCTACACATTCCATGTGTGGTATTAACAGGTTTTTTAATAAATAATTTTATTGGGGGCTCTTATAGCTCTTTTAACAATCCATACATTAATTGTATTAAGTAATCTTACATGTTGCTACCATCATTTTCAAAATATTTTCTTTCTACTTGAGCCCTTGGTATCAGCGTCTTTTACCCCTCTCCCACACACTCCCACTATCATGAACCCTTGATAAATTTTTGAATTATTGTTTTTACTATTCACACCATCTGCTGTCTCCCTTCATGTTGTTGTTGTTTGTACCCCTGCGTGGTGTGGGGTGGTAATACATTAATCATTGTGATCGGTTCCCCCTTTCTCCCCTTTCTCCCCCCCCCACCTTCCCCTATCCTCGTGGTCGAGATACTTCCATGACCCTTCCTGAGGGTCTTGTTTGTCCTGTGCTCCATGTGTTGAGAGCTCTTATCTGTACCAGTGTACTTGGTCTGGTCTAGCCACATTTGTAAGGTAGAAGTGGGGTCATGATAGTGGGGGGGGGGGGTGGAAGCATTAAAGAATTAGAGGAATGTTGTGTGTTTCATCAGTGCTACACTGCTATACTGCACCCTGGCTGACTCATCTATTCCCTGTGACCTTTCTGTGAAGGACTGTCTAAAGAGGGGCTTTGAGTCTCCACTCTGGCTCCCATCACTCACATGGAAATGATTTTGGGTGTGTTGTTGCCTGATACCCAATCCTGTCTACACCTCATGATCACACAGGTTGGTGTGCTTCTTCCATGTGGGCTTTGTTGCTTCCCTGCTAGATGGTCACGTCTTTATCTTTAAGCCTTTAATACTCCAGACACTCTATCTTGTAATAGTCAGGCACCATCAGCTTTTTTAACTACATTTGCTTATGTGCCCATAGTGTCTCCATTGATCGTGTCGGGAAGGTGAGCATCACAGAATTCCAGGTTACTAGAACAGTGTTCTTGCATTGAGGAGGTACTTGACTAGAGGCCCAATATCTGCCTTCTACCTTAATACTTAACATATAAATATATGTACATAGACCTATATCCCTACCACTATATAAAAATATATTTACATATATAGGTGCCTGTATTTAGACCTTAATAAATGTCTTTTGCCTACTAGTTCTTTGCTGTATTTCCTTTTACTTTCCTCCCATCCCACTATCATGTTCAATCTTCCTTTGGCTCTTAGTACATTTGGCTCTCAGCTACATTGCACTTGATCATACCCTACCAGGCATTCTATCTCCTCCTTGCCATCAATTTTAGAGTACTTTTTCACTTGCCCCTGAGTTTATTGGTTGCCCCCTTCCTGTCCTCTACCTTCCCTTCTCTCATGCCCCCCAAGGCCCAGAACCATCTTTCCTTTCCCATTGTTTTCTCCTGCCTATCTTATATAGATAGACATGGGAGTTTGCGGGGGCGGGGGGAGGGGGGAGAACCTTGCAGCTGTTTCTCCTAACCTGGAGTCATGCTCCATTAGCCAATGAGGATCCTGAAAGTTCCACTCTCCCCGGCTTTATCCAACTCACATCACCTGTTGACTCAATGCTGTGAAAGCAGCGCATGCTCAGTAATATTTTGAGTGCCTCTGGCTCAAGGGGCCCATCTCCCAGCACTATCTCCGACAATATTCTGCGTCCATTCATAAGGCCTTTCCTAGCCAATGGTGTTTTGAAGCTATGTGTGAGCTTTTCAATGGCTCCTTCCTCCAAAGTGAGCAGCTGATTCCTTTTTCATCGTCTGTTCTGAGTGAGTCTCGAAGCTCTGCTGTAACCTGTGTTCTCTGGGGACCTTGCTGGTATTTAAAATACCAGTGACATATCTTCCAGCATCACAGCAATGAACAAACCACCATGGTATGAAAAACGGACAGACACATGGTGGTGGCAGGACCTTTTTAAGATGTTGGGAAGCAAAGGTGTAACTTTTAGGACTAATGTGTGCTTGACCCAGGCCATGCTATTTTCCATTACCACCTATGCATGTGACCATTGAACAAGGAAGGCTGAAGAATAATTCATGGGATTGATTCGTGGTGCTGGCAAAGAATATTGAAAGTATCGTGGACTGCTCAAAGGACAAACAGGTCTGTCTTGGAAGAAATATGACCAAAGTAATCCTTAGAGGCAAGGATGACAAGATTTCCTCTCTTATAATTTGGACATGTTTTCAGGAGAGACCAGTCCCTGGAGAAGGACAGCATGCTTGGTAAAATAGAGAGGAGGCTAAAAAAGAGGAATGCCTTCAAAGAGATAGAATGACACCTTGTCTCAAAAATAGGAGAATGGTACAGGACCGGGCAATGTTTTGTTCTGTTGTGCATAGATTTGCTGTGAGTCAGATCTGACCTAATGACACCCAACAGCAACAAAACATCCCTTTCCTGAGGGTTGAGGCATGAGATAGCTTTTCTTCATCACCTTGATGGGAGGACAAAGTGGCGGAGGCAGTCATGTGACATGGGAAGGATGGAAGTTTCTACAATCTGAGATTGAGGACAGCCAGCAAGAAAGAGGCATATCAGCCTTGTACTACGTAAAAATCACTTCCAACACATAGTGAACTTGGAGAAGGACTACTGAGCCTCCAATGAAAATGAACTTTGACACTGTCATTTTATCCACTGCACCCCGCTGAGCAGAGGACAAAAATAATCTGTAGGGGGTTGTCTGAGCCTGGAGCTGAGATATTACCTTGATACCATTAAGCTTATGGCCCATTATTCTTTTTATTTATTTATTTATGCTTATGGCCAATTATTATGCATTAAAACATATAATAAAGGAGGTAATCAAAAGGAAGTTCCAAAGAAAATAAAGGAAGACTATTTAATCAACAGCTGTGGTCCACCCTTCTCTCCTACTCTGCTTCCAAACTTTCCACAATACAGCCGACATAATCAAGACAGCCCTGGTCAGAGCAAACACGCTCTGCATTTCGAACTGGGTTCGATCACACTTCCTCTGTCCTGTGGTATGTTTTCCATAATGAATGTTGCTGTAGCAACATCACATGATTGCAAATGAGTCTTCCTTGTTCATGGAAATAGTTAAAGACGCCATGCAGTGAGCAATGTTTAGGCTCAGTCTGAGCTCTAGGGACTGGCTTTGATAAATCTGGTTCCAATACTCCTCTTCCCACCCTGAAAACAACCTAATAAGAATCTCCAAATAGGCTAGATGATTTTCACATATGTGAAGTACCAACTCCCCTGCAGGAGAAACACAGTTGTCCTTAGCAGAGTTAGTGAATTATAAACACTGAAGCCACCCCTTCTTCAGCTGTCTTAATGCTAAACTCCAGCGAAGCTTTTGCTATCTTGTTCAGTTAACTGTCAGCAGAGCAGCAAATAAAAAGCCCTCCAGGCGGTTAGCCTCCAACTCCTGACACTTTAAAATGAACACTTTCATTAAGAAGACACGTTTTAGCAAAACTAACAAAATTTCACCAGAAAACTAACAGTCTCTTTTAAATGTCAAATGGAGTTCTCCAACAAGTCTGGCATACTTTTGACAGACATTTCACCATGGCTAAATAACGGCTCAACCTTTCAGATGTCTCAAACTACCGTAGTCGAAGGGAGTGATAAAGCAGGAGAAACATCCAGAGGTTTCTTGCATACCAAATATACAATACATATGGTGTCCCCTGACACGACAGCTCTGCTTCTTTCTTTCACGTAACATCAATCTGGGTTGGGTTGCTCATTTTGTCCATGCTTCTGGGGAGGATGGGCCTCTTTCCAAGTGTGGGAGAATGGATGAATTGCAATTCGTCTAAACCCAAAGTCTGAAACCAAACCTTTGGCTGTGTAGGCAATTACAAACTCATGGTGCCCCAAAGGGTTGCCAAAAGAAAGCCCCATAGTGTATGTTGTGCTTGTAACCTTTACACACACAGACCATTAGGGTTTGTTTTCCACCAAGGCACAACCGCTGGGTGGTTTGAATTGACAAACTTTAGAATATTCGTTCAATATTACAGTTCACGAATGAACTGAAATGTATTGCTACTGGTCATTTTCAGCCAGACAATAATATGACTTCTCTGCCCAAAATAATAGATTTAGTAAAAGTGTTAGCCTCATAAAAAGAATATTTCAAGATCTATCTTGATAATATCTACATATCTACCATGAAGACAGGTTAATATAACTATTAATCAAATTCAAACAATAACCACTAGAGCCAATGATGAAATAGAAGGATTCAACCCTTTTTTAATAAGAGATGGATTAACGTGTAATGCAATGTTGCATTGATATTTACTGTTGATTGGAATGTGAAAGTTGGAAACAGAGAGGAAAGATCGATAGTTGGAAAATACGGGTTTTGTGATAGAAATGAAGGTGGAGATTATGTGATATGATTTTTCAAGAAACACCAACTTCTGAATTGTGAAGATCATTTTTCTATGTAATCTCACAGGATGGAATATCTAGAAATACAATTGACTCCATCTGTGGGAAGACATAAGAAACTCAGTGTCATCAAATAAAACAAATCTAGGTGCTTACTCTGGCAAAAGACTGTCAACTGGTGATTTACAAATTAAGACTGAATACGGGGAAAATTAAATCAACCCATATGCTGAACAAATAATCAGAGTAACTGAGCTATATGAAGAAGAATGTGGAATCAGGATGGGAGGAAGGCTCATGAACAACCTGGATCTACAAGTGACACAACCTTGCTTGCTGAAAGTAAAGAGGGCTTCAAGAATTTGGAGAAGAAGTCATATTTTTGAAGTACAGTGTTTATGAAGAATATTAAAAATATCAGAAGAATAAACGAATTTGTCCTGGAGGTAGTACAGGTATTAGTCAGAGCCAACTGTATGATAACTATGAACAATAACAGGTTAGTAGTTGAGAGCAAATCAGCAAATCATGAGCGCCACACAGGGACTTTTAAACCAGTTAACAGTGACTTGATCCTGACTATGGCAACTCTAGATGGACCGAAGTAAACGGTGTGTGTAGCATAGGGCTTTCAAGGTATGGCCTTCTGTAAGTAAATCATCAGCCTCTCAAGATGCTTTCCAGTTGGTAGCCCAACACATACTGATTTGTGCCAGTGTGGAACTCAGTCTGAGGCCCTGTCCCTCTGACTTTAGCTCTCATCATAATCACCTGGAAGGTTTGTTAAACTCCATGTGATTGGCCTCATTCTCATCAAGGGACTTCCCAGCAAGCTAAGAGACTTGCTCAATAGGCCCAGGGTAAGACTTACAGATGTGTGTCTGACAAACTCTCAGGTAAAATCTACACTATTGGATTAAGGACCAGTACTTTGAAAGTTGCCAAGTCAACCAACCATTCCTGTTGCCAGGTAGTGATCTGTTTATTGGGGTCTGTGACACATCTTTGCACTATGGGATGAAGGTAAATATGCTCAGGAGTCTTGGAAAGACTTTCCTGGCTGAAAATGAGATAGAGTCTCCCTCCCTTTCCGATTCTAAAAGTGTTGGTTTCACTCAATGACAAGGACTTGGGTAATCATCTCATTGGGAGCTGGTGATAGGAGAGAGGCCAGCCTGGTCTACTTGAGCACTAGGAATTAACCCAGATCAAAAAGCTGTGGAACAATCAACCAGTCCTCTGAACATACTATTGTATGCTGTGTTTTGTTTTTTTTCTAAGCACTTGAGTTGAGTGTTCTGTTAGTCTTCATCAAAACCTCTATATTATAAGGCTTATATTAAGTAAATAAGAAAATATATTATTAAGAATTATTTCTTATAAATCCACAATTACTAATTTTCTGATTCTTATTGCCTTAGATGTTGAAATGATCCCTTATCTTATAAGCTGATCAAATTCTAGACTGTAGTTCTGGTGGATGATAATAGAAAAAAGAGAAAGCTGGAACAAAAAATACTTATAACAGTAAAATGAACCTTAGAAATATGTTGCAAAATATTAGTATTCCAGAATTTTACCAAGCATTGCATTATTGTTATTAGTTGGTAGGTTAAAATGAGTTAGCTGATGAAACAGCTGTTCCCTTAAACACACACACACACAGAGTTATTTTATCTTGAGCTTATCCCACATTGGCAAGCCTAGGTATTTTTAAATGCAAGCCCACTGGGAAATCAGTGTATTAATTTATTTCAACTAAAAATGTATCAACCCCACCTATCTAAAAGATGAGAAGTAAAAAGTCCATTGGGGACCTGTCTCAGAGAGTTCAGAGATCATAATGCTAAAATAACCTCATTCCTGCCATCTCAGGGGCTCCCCTGGGAGACTTCAAAATACTGATTACTGCCCATTTCTTCGCTAAACAAGAGGAATGTAGGTGTCCTGTCTAAACTTGTCAAAAACCATTGCAAATACACCTGTCTGGAGGCAAAGAAATGGAGGAGCTGATCTCCTGAGGTACAGTTAAATCAACAATAGCATGATTTCAAGAACGTAATTTATACGAAAGCCTTTTCTGAAGCAAAACTCCCTTTTGATCTCTGGATATCATTGCCTCTTTAATTGTAATTATAGTTTATTTTCATAGTATTCCTTTTGCCATATACACAAGTACTGTGTGCAAGTCACAATGGAATTCTTTTAAAAAATGAATAGGCATTTGAAACGTGAGATCAGGAATATCAAATTGAGGTTCCACAGAATGACTCAGGCATTTCCCCAAGAAGGAAAAATCCTTTTCCACCAAATAATCACTCTTTGAAATATCTGAGAAACCCACTCAGTCAGCTTCCCATGTTTAGATAATCAAACTAGTGTAATGGTTTTTTAAAGTCTACTGTTTAAAATAAATGAAAACAACACACCAGAACAACAAACTTAACAACTATATTTTTTCAGAGAGAAACTTTCCTTTTAACTCTTTGATTCTCTCAAAAGCAAACAACCAACAAAACAAACTTCACTGCTATTGAGTGGATTCCTATTCATCAAACACCATAGGACAGGATAGAACTGCCCATTTGGGTTTCCAAGTTTGAGAATCTCTACAAAAGCAGAAAGCCTCATCCTTCTCCCATAGATTCTGCTGACTCCTCTCTTTGAAAGACAAAGGCTTCATACTCTGTTCTCCTTGATTGCATATGGGCCCCTTCTCCCATTGACCACTATAGCAAACATGATGTCCTTCTCTCCAGGCACTGGTCTCTCCTGACAACATGTCCAAAGTATGGAAGATGAAGGTTTTTCATTCTTACCACTCAGGGGCACCCTGGCCTTACTTCTTCCAATACAGATCAGTTTGTCCTTTTATTAATGCATGGTACTTTCAATATTCTTCTCTGGAACCACAATTCAAATTCATCTATGCCCTACAGTCTTCCTTATTCAATATACATCTTTCACATGCATATGAGGCAATAGAAATTCCATGGCTTGTGTCAGGCACATCTTAGTTCTCAAAGTAATAGCCTTGCTCTTCAATACCCAAAAGAAGTCTTGTGCAGCAGATTTACCTAATGCAATATGTTTTTTGTTCTCTTGACTGCTGCTTCCATGAGCATTGATTGTGGATCCAAGGTAAAATTCTTGACAATTTCAACCTTCTCTCCATTGATCATGAGGTTACCTATTGGTCCAGGTGTGAGGATTTTGTTCTTTATATTGGGTTGTATTCCATACTGAAGACTGTAATTCTTGATCTTCATCAGTAAATGCTTCAATTCATCCTCACATTCAGCAGGTAAGGTTGTGCATCTGAATACCCAAGGTTGTTAAAAATGCTTCTTATGATCCTGAGGCTGCAGTCTTCTTCATGCAACTCAGCTTCTCGGATGATTTGCTCCTAATACAGATTGAAAAAATTTGGTGAGAGAATACAACCCTGATGCTCACTTTTCCTGATTTTTAACCATGCAGTATTTCCTTTTCCTGTTTGCACAACAACCTCTTGATCTATGTATAAGTTCCTCGTGATCACAATGAAGTGTTCTTTATTTCACATTCTACTTGAGGTTATGCACAGTTTATTATGGCCCACACAGTCTAAGAAACAGAAGTAAACATCTTTCTGATATTCTCTGCTTACAGTCAAGATCCATCTGACATCAGCAATGATATCCTTTGATCCATGTCCTCCTCTTCTTCATCCACCCTGAACATAAGGATGCTCCCAGTCAATGTGCTGTTGCAACTCTTGCTGAAATTTCTAAAGTGAAATTTTACTTGGGGGTGATATCAGTGATAGAGTTCTACAATTAGAGCATTCTGATGGGTAACCTTTCTTTGAAATTGACACAAATATGGATCTTTTCCAGTCATGTGGCCAAGTAGCTGTATTCAAAGTTTTCTGACATAGATGAGTAAGTGTCCCAGTGCGTTTTCAGGTTTCTGAAACATTCAATGTGTATTTCATCTGTTATTAGTCTGTAAGCTCCCATGCAACCTGTTCATTTTGGATGCTGCTGCTGGCATTTGAAATAGCTTCCAGCACCACAACATCATACAAGCCACCACAACACAACAAACTCAGAGAAAAGAAGAATGTAGCATCAGGATTGGAAATAGGTTTATTAACAACCTGGGATATGCAGATGACACAACCTTCCTTGCTGAAGGTGAAGAAGGCTTGAAGCACTTGCTGATGAAGATCAAAGACTGCAGCCTTCAGTAGGGATTTCAAGTCAAAGTAAAGATGACCAAAATCCTCACAGCCTGAGAAATAGGTAACATCATGATAAATGGAGAAATGGTTGATGTCAATTGTTTTGTCTTGATTGGATCCAACAATGCTCATGGAACTACCCTTAACGAGATCCAAAGTCAAGTTGCCTTAAGTAACTCTGTGCACAAGATCTCTTTAGAGTACTAAAAAGCAAGGATGTTACGTTGAGGACTAAAGTGTGCTTGACCCAAACCATGCTGTCTTTCATTGCTTCATATACATGTGAAAGGTATACATTGAATAAGTAAGACCAAAGAAGAATCAATGCATTTGAATTGTGGGGTTGGAGAAGAATATTGAAAATACCATGGACTGCCCAAAGGACAAACCAATCTGTGTGGAATAAATATGGTCGAGTTTTCCATAGAGGCAAGGTTGGCATAGCTTAGTCTTACATACTTTGGACATGTTGTCAGGGAGACAAGTCTCTGGAAAATGGCATCATGTTTGGTAAAGTACCAAGGCAGCAAAAAAGAGGATGGCCCTCAACAAGATGGACTAACACAGTGACTACATCAGTGGACTGAAACACAGGAGTGATTATGAAGATGGTACAATTATAAAGTGTTTTGTTGTGTTGTCGATAGGTTCATTATGGGTCCAAAATGACTCCAGAGCACCTAACAATACAGCTTTCATCATAATGAAGTTATTTTGCATATATATGGAATTTGGCCAAAATTTTATTTGCTTTTCATATTTTTAAAAGATAATTTTATTGAAGTCTCTAACAGCTCTTATCACAATCCACACATATGTCCATTGTGCCAGGCACACTTATACAGATGTTGCCATCATCATTTCCAAAACATTTTCTTTCTACTTAAGCCTTTGGTATCAAATCATTTTCCCTCTCCCCACCTTCCCTCCCTCATGATTCCTTGATAATTTATAAATTATTATTTTTCATGTCTTACACCAACCACTGACTCCCTTCACTCACTTATCTGTTGGCCATCTCCCTGGAGGAGTGGTGGTGGTTATATGTTGATCATTGTGATCGGTTCCCCACCACCACCACCACCACCTTCCCCTTCCCCTCCTGGTATTGCTACTCTCATTATTGGTTCTGAGGACTTATTCTGTCTTGGATTCCCTGTGTGGTAAGCTTTTGTCTGTACCAGTGCACATGCTTTTATCTAGCTGGATTTATAAGGTAGAATTGGGGTCATAACAGTGGGGGAGAGGAAGCATTAAAGAACTACTGGAAGTTGCATATTTCATTGGTGTTATACTGCATCCTGACTGACTCGTCGCTTGCTTCTGTCCCTTCTGTAAGGGGTGTCTAATTGTCTACAGATGGGTTTTGGGTCTCCACCCTCCTCTTATTCATATCGATATGAATTTTGGGAGGGTCTTTGATGCCTGATACCTGATCCCTTTGAGACTTTATGATAACACAGGTTTGTGTGCCTTTTCTATATGGGCTTTGTTGCTTCTCAGCTAGATGGCCACTTGTTTATCTTCAAGCCTTTAAGATCCCAGATGCTATATCTTTTGATAGCCAGACACCATCAGCTTTCTTCACTACATTTGCTTATGCACCCATTTTGTTTTTGGCGATTGTGTCATGGAAGGTGAGTATCACAGAATGCCAGGTTATTAGAATAAAGTGCTCATGCACTGAGGGAGTATTTGAGTGGAGACCTAATTTCCAATGAATTTTAGAACTTTATGTGACTATTTCCTGGCTTTTGGTGAAACTAGGAATAAAAACACTAATTCCTTAAACGAAGCATAAAGCTGCTTCTTTGTTTCACACATTACAAGGAATTTCCAAATGCTTCACGGAAAAGCACTGCAGAAGGAACAGAGATAAATCCACTTAAGAATACATGAGGTGACAGATCGAAGACTTCGCTTCTAGTCCTTAAACCATATTGATAACAAAGCTTCCTCTTAGGCCAGTTTTCTCAACTTGATATTGCCATGCAGATACAATGGAAGTCCCATCTATTCTTGTGTGAGATTGACACATGTGTTGAGTTCCATCAATACATGTTTATTCTTCCATTCATTGGTATCCCTGAAGAAACTTCAATCATATGAGGTGAAATGTGAAGCTTAATATACTGGATTATCAAATAACAAGATGGGCTAAAGCAGAGCTTCCCAAAGTGCTGAAAGCATACCTAGGGTGTGCTTTGTTGAAGGCCATTAAGACTCAGACTTGAAAGGACTCAGAGTCTCATGACCTATGTGTCAGTGTTTGCTGATTTCTTCTATGGCTTAACATTTTGAACAGACTGTTAAGAACAAAACCAAGGAGGTATGAAAGTTCTGGGAAACAGGTTGTTTAATTTTCTCAAGTATGCCTGGCTTGGCAGAAGATAGAGTTGCTATGTGTACAAAATGTGCTTGCTTAACAAGGAGATCATTAACCCCAAGTTGTTTCTGCATGGATAAAAGAAGAATGTGGAATAAACCCGGGGCTTCAGTATTCACTGTTGCCCTTCCAATACTTTCTGTATCTCTTTTTCCCCTAATCCTTACTCACCTTTTCAGGACTGTTCGACTTGTCGGCAGGTTCCAACAAGGTGGCGCCCAAACAGGGACCTGAAAACAGGGGACAAAGTGAAGGACACTGAGAATTACAAAGGTGTACCCGAAAAGATTGGTGGTGCGGTGAGTAGCTATTGGGTCAAAAATGGGACAAGGAAATAGCAAACAAATTTTTGTAAATATGCTTCAAAATATGATAAAAGTTATTGGAACAAAAGTGAGCTATCAAAGATTAGAGAAGTTTTTTGATTTTTTGGTTAAGGTAAGTCCTTGGTTTCCTGAGGATGGGACTGTAAATATTGAAACTTGGCAAAAAAATAAGGCAACTGTTAAAAGATCTCTATACTGCTAATGAACCTAGTAAGGTTCCCATAGACATGTTTAGCTTCTGGAATTTAGTTTGGGATAGCCTAGACCTTCAGCATGAGGGACTCTAGTCTGAAAACAACTCATTTGCATGCTCAAACAAAAGTGAAAGTAAAGTTCCTTCTGGGCCTCCGCCTCCTCCCCCTCTGCTGCTGATGCCTCTGAAAAGTAAACTTGAGGACTTTGAAAGCAAGGAGAGGAATCCCTTGGTCCTGGCAATTCAGAGCAGTTAGAGGACAAGGCAGCACATTATCATGATGAAGACTTAGGAATTTTTGCCACCTCCGAGGTGCTTCAACCTGAGAATCAGAACCCCATGCAAGAGACTCAGAAGTCCTGCCTGGATGAAACAAAGGTGGTAGGCTGGGAAGAAGCTTATGCATCATTAGCAGCAAAAGTGAGGGTGATGTGATTCAAATTAATAGAAAAGCACCGATAGAGTCTCAGGAATGGGTGCCAAAACTTACTGGGTGGGGGTGGGGGGCTCAAGATATTTCAGAGGCCTCAGATTGCACTCAGGGAAAAGAATCCTTTTCTAGAAGACTTGCCAGTTGTAGCACCAGTTGTGACTAGGGCTCCAGGGAAAGGATCTATGCTTAGTGCTGCCGTAAATGCTGCAGCAGAACGAGGAGAGGATATAGGGGAGTTCAGTGTACTGTTCCCTGTGATTGAGCGACAGGATACCTAGGGTAATCTGATCAGAGATCATACTCCAATTCCTTTTAAACAGCTAAAGGAACTCAAGGTTACCTGTGCCCAATATGGTCCGAGCACTCCTTTTACTAATTCTTTATTAGATACACTTTCTGTCGTGGTGCTTGCCCCCTGGAATGGAAACAGTTGGCCAGAGCTTGCATGTCAGGAGGAGTCTACTTGTTGTGGACATCGAAATCTCATGAGAGTTGTCAAAATACAGCAGACACATGATAGTGGGGAATGTGTGTGTGTAAGGACCTAGCACGGCAATTATACTGTAATCATGCCGTCGATGTGCAAACTAGTGCAGCAGCACAGCGGGCTTGGAAAAGATAGCCCGCCACAGGCAAGCAAACAGAGGATATTTCTAAGACTAGTCAGGGACCTGATGAGTTGTACCAGGATTTTGTAGCTAGATTGCTCCAGACAGTGGCAAGACTCCTTGGAGATAATGATGCTAGCATGTTATTAATTAAACAATTGGCCTTTGAAAATGCAAATACTGCCTGCCAGGCGGCACTGAGATCTTCTAGGAAAAAGGGCAACCTGTCCGATTATATCAGACTATGCTCGGACATTAGACCTGCCTTTACTCAGGGGCTTGCTATAGCAGCTGCTTTTCAAGGCAAAAACAGTGAAGGAGGATTAAGGATACTATGGAACTTATGGGAGCCCGGCAGCTTGGGCTCCCTTCCCCCTTTGCTATTCCAGCCAATACATATAAGATCATTTTAGACTTAAAAGACTGTTTTTTGGACCCAAATGATTGTAAAAGATTTGCCTTTTGGACCCAAATGATTGTAAAAGATTTGCCTTTAGTGTTGCTTCCACCAACTTCAAAGAGCCTATGAAGAGATATCATTGGCTTGTTTTGCCTCAAGGCATAGCACCGACCCGGTATTAATATGAGGCCGAGGGCATGTTTGTGTTTTTCTGCAAAATGCTGATGGAGCTTAGTGGCTTAGTTTTCAGGCTCCGGCAGTGCTGGAATAATCCAAGAGTACAGAAGCATATATCTACACTTCATCCTGAATGGTAAACTATAGTGCAAACGTTTTCATTGGTGGGGAGGGGGGGTGCTTAATAATTTTCTTTTCCTGAAAAGTTTGCATAAAGCCATATAAGTTTGACAACCCATGGACTAGAGCGATTATCTACAGATGGTTTTAAGTATTGATGAGGTTGTCGTGAAAAATGTGTAGGAGGGTTGTGTAGATAGTTGTTATGATATTCTAGCGGAAGCAGTATGTTTCATTACAGGCTGAAAGACTCAGTGTATCTCACTGGAAGTATACTCTTGGACACATTTCTCTAGTGCCTCAGCTGTCACCAGGATTTGGATCCATTAACTTGAAATTACTCATTGCTATGGAAAGCAAGCATGTGGAATTCTCAGCTCCTGATTGTCATTATAAAGTCTTGATATACACTTCTCAGCTATTTCTTTATATTACCTAATGTCTCCTTACATAGAAAAGTGATAGCAGGTGTAGCAATTTAGCTCTCATTTACTTCATTCATCTAATTAGTATATAGCTGTATAATTATACAGATGCACACATGAGGTGTGTGTGTGTGTGTGTGTGTGTGTGTGTGTGTGTGTAGTGAGAGAAAGAGAGAGGAGTCTCTGAGTGGAGAAAGTGGTTACCTGAAAAACTACTACCCAAGAGATTGGCAATTAAATTCCACTTACAGGTGCATAAGAAGAAAGGCATGGCTTTTTGCTTCTGAAAAGTCACACATGAGAAACCTAAGAAACACAGCTATACCCTGAAGCATATGGTATGGCCATGAGTAAATTAATTTGACAGCAACTACTATATATACAGGAGCCCTGGTAGCATAGTGGTTATGCATTAGGCTGCGATCCACAAGGTCAGCAGTTCAAAACCACCAGCAGCTCCATGGGAGAAACATGAGTTTTTTTCTATACCCATCAAGAGCTAGGATCTCAGAAAATCACAGGGACAATTCTACCCTGTCCTTAAGAATCACCATGGGTCAGAATTGACTAGACGGTAGTGAGTTTAGTTCTAGTTTTTTTGAATACATATATATGAGGTGCATCAAAAGCCACGGGGGGAAATCCCATTATCTTTTCATTCCATTTTCTAGCAAATTATGAGGCCCCACGTCCACCCTGTGTCTGTGTTCGTGTGTGTGTGTGTGTGTGTATGTGTTTGCATGGAGAGAGAGAGAGAGAAAGAGAGAGAGAGAGAGAGCACTAGCAGTGTTTTGGGGTTAGGTGTTGGATTACTAACTGCAGTGTCATGAATTCACACACACAAACCACTCTTCTTGAAAAAAGTGAGCTTGTGATTTTTCCTAAATATTTACATTCTAGGAAACCCTATTTAGGGTGGCTGATAGTCAAAGAAATCCAAATCCAAAGGAGAGAATTGTATCAGAGCTGAAATTATGAACACCCAGGTTGCCAAAGGCTATGAGTGACAGTGGAAGCTCAAAATTCATCCAGAGGATCCCCCTGTGGGTTAAGCCTCCAGTTAATCCCCTCTAAACGTAGACCAGGAATGTAAATAGCTTTACTGTCAGACAGAGAGCATTGTAATGTCTATTGTTGCAGCTATAGTTAGGTTAAAATGTAATACCTGGTCATTTCATCTCCTTTTGACTTATTTTACAGTTGTTTCAGTTTTTAATGTTTTCTGCTTGTTTTTTCCATTGAAGTTTTTCTTTGTTTTGTCTAGCATTTGTGTTGAAGTGTTTGTTTGTTTGTTTGTTTTAGGAGATGTTTGCTTGCTTGCTTCTTGTTTGTATTTTGTATTACTTTGTTAATATGAAATCCAGTATAGGTAAATCTAGACACAGTCACTGGGTAGGAACATGGCAGGGGAAGATGGAGAAAAAGGGGGGCTACCAACGAGTATGAGAAGAGACTGTTCTGAAATTGATTGTGGTGATGACTGCACAACTCTTCGTAATATGATTGAATGATTAAATTGTTTGATATATGACGTGTATCCCAATAAAACTACTGATAATTTTTTTTTAATTTACATAGACTGCCTGGTGGCAGTGGGTATCCTCATATATGTAGACAAAGAGAGAAAGAGGGAGATATCCAGGTTTGGAGTTAGATTCTTGGCAAGGGATTATTTTTCTACATTTCTTAGTGCTTAACTTTAATGAATAGAAATTTATTTTCTCTCCATTAAGAAGGTTCCCGCCTCCTCCTTACTACAATTGTGTCATTTTCAACACAGCTACCTTACAGGACAGAGTAGAACTGCCCCTGTGGGATTTTGAGGCTGTAACTCTTCATAGGAGTCAAGTCACATCTCTCTGCCATGGACTGGCTGCTGGTTTCAAACTATTGACCTAGGGGTCAGCAGACCAATGAGCAACCACTATGCATCAAGGAGCTGTGTTCACTGGGAGGGAAATTCTTGAGCAGGTTTCTTTACTATTTTTCTCTGCATTCTCTGAAAATCTTTCCATGACATCTTCACTCTCTTCCCCATATTCCTGCTTGTTGGCTCTGAGCCTCTCTGCTCTTCAGAGCACCTATGTGGAGAGGGTAACACAATCCCATCTTTATAGTTTATCTAATTGGCTGAGATAGCGATCCATATGTATTCTTTAAGGTTTCTACTTATCCAATGGAATTAGGAGTTTCAAATTAGAGTTTTCTTAAATTAAGTGCTATTTAAATTGAAGAACACCTACAGGTAATAGCCGATAAAAAGTATTTCCTGCAGTTTATTGGCTACTATCTTCTTGCAAAAATATCTTAGTAAATGGAGAAAAGATTAAAGGTGTCAGGAATTTCATTTCACTTGGGTCCAAAACCAATGCTCATGGAAGCAGCAGGCAAGAAATCAAACAGCATATTGTATTGGGCAAATCTGCTTCTAAAGACCTCTTGAACATTTTAGAAAGGTTGTACTTTGATCACTAAGGTGCCCATGACCCAAGCCATGACATTTTTAATCATCTCACATGCTAGACAAGAAGCCTGAGATTAATCAATGCTATTGAATTATGATATTAACTAAAAATCTTTAATATACAGTGGACCTCAGGACTACAGAATAAATCTGACTTAGAAGAGGTATAGGCAGAGAACTTCTTAGTATCAAAATGGCCAGACTTTATCTCAAGTACTTTTTACATGTTATTGGAAGGATTTGTTTCTGGAGAAGGACATTACACTTAGTTAAGTAAAAGGTCAGCAAAAAAAGGAGAAGATTTTCAGTGAGATGGGTTGACACAGTGGCTGCAACAATGAGCTCAGACATATAAAAGATTGTGAGGATGGTGCAGGGCTATGCAGTGTTCTGTGATATCTTGCATCACTATATATTAGCACTGACTCTATGGCACCTAACAGCAACTGCTTAGCAACCATATTAACTTCTGTTCTACTTTGAAAAGAATTGTAGAAAAAGAACGTAAGTTAATATCCACCCCACTTTCTCACTCTGTTGTTTGTCTTGGGTGCTGCCTGGATGCTGATGTTTGAGGTTGCTGGTGGCATGGCATCCATGGTCACAGCAATCACAATGTGACAAACAAGGGGTGGTGGTCCTTGGCAAATGGACTACCACACATATTGGATTGTATTTTTACCTACGTCATTCTTATCAGTCCTTGTGGTATTAGCTGCTGTCGAATCTGTCCCAAACTCAGAGTGATCTTAGCACAAGAGGATCAGACCATTGTGATCACTATGATTACACTGCCTATTTTTAGAAGTGGATTGCTAGATCTTTTTTCCTGGTCTTTCTTTGTCTGGAATATCCACAGTCACTGGCTCACTCAACATCATCACAAATATGTAAGTCTCTACTGCAGAGGAGTGGTGACCGTGAATGAGCTGCCTTGGAGAATCAAGCCCGTCTCTTGTATTGGAAGGTGAACATTCTACCAGTTTACCACCATTGCCATCACTAGTCATCACCAGTACCACAAATGCAAATTGGAAGCAAGTTTTAGTGTTTCCTAGAATAGGTGGGAAAAAACAACCATAAATAAATAAATAGATGGATAGAGAAATTAATAGCAGTCATTTCTGGAGAGTAACTTAGTCCCCAACTCTAGGGGAAAGAGCATTCGTGATGATTAGACTATATCAAGTGGGAACTCCTGGTAAGGGTAGGGGTGGATCTCAACCTATCTAATTTCATCAGAGCCTGATAATGCCTCCTTGGCATCATAAAACTTTTGGTATAAGACAGTAGGAGAGTCAAATCCTCTGGCTCCTTAATCTCCTATTTTGTAGCCTGATGATACCAGGAGCCATCAGAGGACTAACAATGGTGGATTCACTTGGCCAACTTTGGACCTCTGCATCCACCAGTCCGTGCACCCTACTGTCTCTGCTTTGTTATTCTGCCACCTATTCATCAGCCTCTAGGAGTCAGGAAAAGCTTGACTTAAACCAGACTAGATTTACCTAGGTCTACAACTGTGTAGGCCATTTCTTGATATAAATCTCTTCCTATTGACAACCACAAGGTAGGCATTGACTAAGGAAAACCATAAAAGAATCGATGTATTTGAATTATGGTGCTAGAGAAGAATATTGAAAGTACACTGGATTGTTAAATGGACAAACCAATCTATTTTGGAAGAAGTAAGGCCAGAGTTCTCCTTAGAGGTAGGGATGGAAAGATTTATTCTTACATACTTTAGACATATTATCAGGAGAGTCAAGTTCCTGGAGAAGGTATCACTTTTGGTAAAATAGAGGTGCATGGAAAAAGGAGAAAGTCTTCCACGAGATGGATTGACACAGTGGCTACATCAATGGCTCAGGCATTGTGAGGTTGTCATGGGACATGCAGTATTTTATTCTGTCATGCATAGTCAATATGCATCAGAGACAACTTGATGGCACCTAACAACATATGCAACACATACAAACAGCGCTGGTTTTGTTTCTCTAGAGAACTCTACCTATCCCGGGGATTTCTTTTTTCGTTTAGTGGTCTGGATCATTGCACTTGTGTTCAAATAGTCCTTAAATGTATGAAGACATTCACAGGCCAAATAAGTGGGAGATCAGGGTTTGAAGTGGTTCACAAAAACACAAAACAGGCAACTACACAAATTTGTATTTTACCACGCTAATCATACATTTTACGACAAATGAGTATGTGTGGATAGCTAGCATTTGAAAGAAAGTGAATTGGCATTAAAGTCAGAAAGCTAGGTTTGTGAGTTAAGCATGCTCTCTACAAACTGTACCTCCTTGAGTAAGGCACAGCTTATGGCTCAGTTACATGTATAAAATAAAGATAATAATACTTGCCATATTTATATAATAGGGTACTTCTAAGAAGAAATCTAATAAAATAATAGGGGTGTAGGCACTTTGCAATCTTACACAGCTTGCAAGCTTATGCAAATTGATTTTGATTGCTGCTTTACATTTTCATCTAATGAAGAAAAGGATTCATGCCAAGTCACAAGAGCCATTGAAGGTTTTTCTCTGTTCTCTTTTCCTGAAGACAGACAGTAAACCCAACGAGATTTGATCACAAGATACACCATGAATGTCTCCCTGTGCTTTACTCCCTTTCTCTCTGCCCGGAAACACCTCTTCCCAGCAATTACTACCAGCTGTCCACATTTAACCCCCAAACCTCCTTGAAGGATCCCCAATTTTTTTTGTTTATGCCACATGTAATGTTTTTCCTCAAAAGCTTTCCAGACTCATTCTTCTCACCACTAGACTAACCCTTCAGGATTGAAACGGTAGTTTATATCTCTCAGGGTATCCATTTCACCACTCATCAATCAGTTTGCAATACTGGGAGGGCTTGGTTGCTGCTGTGATCATGGAAGCGATGCCATCGGTGTGCCAGACATCATGAAGGGCAGTGTGTGAAGTGAAATTACTTGGAATGGCTCTTCTATCCATGCCTTTGTAACTCTTACCAAATGATTGGGTGGCATCGTGCAAATAGATTATGTGAAACACTATAGATGGGGCAGGTCATTTTTGCCATTCCACTGGAAATATAAAAATGAATCATTTCAGAAGCAGAGAACATTTCATCAAAGGGAGAAAAGCCACCGGAGGAGCACAGGTAAGACCTCTGCCTGAGTGGCAGAGGCAATGGACGTACCAGAGGTGGTGGGTCCAAAACCATAAGACAGAGTGGAGAAGCAGTACCAAGATGAGGAGGCGGATCAGTGGATGAGAGGAAAGCAAGGGAGTGTGCATCCGAGAGACTGAAGACCAGCAAAAGATGTGCCTGCCATCATGACTGAGAAAGGGCCTTGCAGACAATACAGCTATGCCCATAATGCTTTGTAACCTGGTAGCTCCCCTAAAAAACTACAAATCATGAGTACTGTCTGTGAGTTCTGCGTGGTGGCCATTGCAATGATGTATTGAACCCAGCATAGAAGTAGAGTGCTGTGTGAGGGATGGTTGATATCAGAGTAAGATAAAGAAGTACGGAGGATGGATGCATTTCTGACCTCTGCATTGTGGCCATGGTCCTTAACTTGGCGTGGAGTTGATTTCGCTTCTCCTTTGGGTAGTCAGAGGAGGTCAGACATGGTTCCCACATCCCAGATGAAGATGAGGACATTGGCTGGCTTTCAGGCAGCCAATGAAAAGGATACACCATTGTCCCTACTATCAGGGTAGAAGATGAGTCCCACAGGTGTGAAGGTATTCAAAAGGCACAGTGGTCATCATAATGGGTGGAAGGTTACCAGTAATTGTGAAGATGGTGTGGAGTCTTGGGTTTTTTCTGCTGTTGGACGTGGAGTGGCCATGGGCCGGGCACATCTTGATGGCAGCTGACAAGAAGACATTATTATAGAACTTTCCAGCTGGCTGGGGCTCAGTAAATTCTTTTGAAAAGAATTGACTTAACTGTTCATACCCACAGGACTCTTCTGATGAGATAGAACAATAGCCGGTCAACTGACAGACCTACTGTAAGAATGAAAAGAGCCCAAGGTCATGACTACACACATTCCCCATAATTTTATGTCTTATAAGCGGATCCTGGATCCACACATTTAACTTCCTGTAAGATATCTTGCATAATAAAGAACTGGCAAAATACTCAAAGTAGTGTTTGAGGGAACAAAGCATTAGACACTTTCTCTACTTTCTGGGGGTGGGGGATGTTTTTGTAGCCAAGAATCCAAACAAGCAGAAAATGGAAGAGAAGCATTTCCTTCTTTGCCATTAACTATTCACTACAAGCATAAGAGCCAACTGCTAGGATGACCTTGGTAATTGTCCACATTTGTTCCTTTTATAAATATTATAATATATAGCATTTAATTTACTGAAAAATTTTAGATGAACTTGTGCTTTCTGTTGGGAATTTTTATATTAATAATTTCAATTTTCGAATGTATATTTTCTAATAAATATACACATATGCACATGTATGTATACATATGCATATATATTTTTTGTTTTCATGGCTAATAACTGAAATATGGGTGGTTACAATCCACTTAGAGGTACCTAAGAAGAAAAGGCTATGGATCTATTTTTGAAAGGTCACTTCCATTAAAAAGCCCTGGGGTGAAGTTCTACTCTACAACACGTGGGGTGGCCTTCAATTAGAATCAACTAGCTCCAAACGCAAGCCATACTCATAGTCATTGAGTTGTGTCCTACTCACAGTAACCCAGTAAGGCAGAGTAAAACTGCCACCGTGGGTTTCTAGGGCTGTAGATCTCCACAGGAGCAGAAAGACTCATCTTTCTCCTGCCCAGGGGCTGGTGGCTCCAGACTGTTGACTTGGCTCTTAGCAGCTCCGCTTTAACACACTATTTACTAGGGCTCCTTAGAGAGTAATCATTTTCCTGTTATTGTTAATCAGACATGAAACCTTTTCCATTTGCCCCATACAGTGCAACCAGGCCACGAAAAAGGATTTTGATTAAACAGTCTGAGCATGGGCTGGAACTTAAAAAGACTGGCTATAATTTGCATCGGAAAGGGTGATCCAACTCATTTGCTTGGCCCAGGTCTACAAATAACTGTTCTCTCACTTAAATCCTTGGCCTCCTACTTAATCTTCCTGGGTCCTTTGTTAGTATCGATATTGTGCCTTTATTTGGTATTATGGTTAATATCGCTGCCTCATGGAGTGGGTTCTGACCCACAGCAACCTTATGCTCAACAGATAGAAACAATGCCCGATCCAGCACCCTGTTCATAAAGGTTCTCATATTTGAACCATTGTTGCAGCCATTGTGTTGGTCCATTTCACTTAGGGCCTTCCTCTTTTTCCCTATTTTGCAAGCATGAGGTCCTTCTCCAGGGACTAGTTTGTCCCAACAATATGTCCAAAGTATGTGGGATGCAGTTTGGCCATTCTTGCCTCTAAGGAGCCCTCTGGTGTGATGGTATGGATACAATGATGTCTATTAGAACACTGGAATTGCTTTGCATTACTCTAAACTCCTTAATGCGCCCAGTGAACTGCTGCATGGTCTGACCAGGGTTTCTGTCCCAATCTCACCTCATGCCATTACATCTGAAACTCTTATTAAATGTCTAGCAAGTTGTTGCTATTCAATAAATATTAAAATGACTGATAGAATCCTTGGTCCTGACCATTTTGCTGAATGTATTAGTCACCAAAGGGCTATCTATAAAAATATTATCAACTTCCCCTTGAGATACCGGTCTTCATAAGCCCCATTAACTATGTGTATTACTAATATGTATATTTTTATCTTATCTAAAAATAAATTTGACCCAAGAAAATGTAGAATATTATTATGCATTTGTGTCTATGTTCAAAACAAGAGATTTTAATGAAATCTTTCCAGAAGAAACCTACAATTTAACATGTTTTCAAAGATCTCTAGACTTAAGTAGATTTGCTACATTGTACTTCCTGATAATTTGAAAAGATATAGCTAGATGATTGATTGATGGATTGGTGATAGAAAATAAAAGAGAATGAGAGAAAGTTTTCAGTATACATTCAATGAAAAAAACACTATTATAGCTATTGATTTCCCAGTGAGGAGCATGTCAACAAAGTATTGTACATATTCTCAGATACAGAAAATATAGATATTGTAAAATAAACCCATTCATCTTTTGGTAAATCTTTGTAGGAGGTCTCTTTTCCAACAAATAATTGGGCACACTATCCTACAGAGCCTGCACCGAAGTCTCTTCCTAAAGTACCTGCTGTTAGCAAAGATTGCTTTCTCCCCATCCCTGATGTTTCTTTCCAGGTGGAAAGAGCTCTAACAGTGTCTCTGTATCCCTTCATTCAATCATACCCAGGCTGCCGTGAGTGAGCTTATAAAGGGTGAATTTAGACATCAGCATTTGTGCAGTGCCGTCTTTTATGCTCTTCTTGCTAACTACGGTTTCTTAGTAACCTACCTAGATGCCTAGCAACTTAAAATAACAGATACTTAATGATACTATAGTGTAGGTCAGGGATTCAGGCAGGACCCAGGTGAGTCTTTAACTCCACGTGGCATTGACTACAGTGCCTCAATGATGTTCAAGCTGGCACCTAGCGGGAGCAGCTGGAAGAAAGCTCTCAGTGATCTCTCCAGAGTAATCATATTTTTACATGACAGCTCTCAGCTCCAAGAGCATGGGCTCCAAGAGACAGAAAATAATGTCCAGACTCAGGATGTAGACTCAGAAACTTTTATATCAATGCTTCCAATATATATAGTTCGAGTCACAGATTCTACCAAGATTCCCCCCATGGGATTAGTATAAAATACCTGGTGATAAAAACAGGTCTGGTGATGTATTTCTGGAAAATTAGCCATGGAAGCCCTTACAGCACAACTCTACTCTGATACATAAAGGACATCACGGGTTGACTTTTACTCAGTGGCAACTGGTTTTAATCTTCAATGGGTGAGTAAGTCTGTTTCAATGTACAGTTTAATTTAGGAATTCCGCTTCATCAAATTTGAGGATTGAATTTTAAAATAGTATTTCAAATCTGAGAGTGAACGTATATCGGAATAAGAAACAGCTGGGGACCACACCCTTACTGGAACACACTGCTTGATGACTTTCACCTCCAGGGAGTTCCACTGGGTCAGCAAGGTGAAGGTCTAAGACAAATGCCCTCACTACTTTGCCAGTGCTCTGTCTCAGCAGCGTTCTCCACTTGACTGCGCTCCAAATTGCTGCTGGCTTCAAAACTCCGTTGCAATGGCCACAATGAAGTTACAGACAATACTCATAGTTATAGGGCTTGTTAGGAAAGTTACAATTTAGGCCAGAAATATTCAAAACACAGTTGTCTAGTCAGGGCAGTTCCTTCTCACCATACGAGCACATCGATATCTCTCTGATCCTCGGTCTCTCAGAAACCCGTGCCTCTCTTAGGCAATATTGCAAAGCTCTTTGTAGGGTTGCCAATGAATGCCCTTCATCTTCTTTTGAGACTTTCAGCGTCATTCAATATGGTTCCAATAGAATCTTTTAATACCACAAATTGAGATTTGACATTTTTTTTCAGTTCTTTCTGTTTTAGTTATACTGAGCATCTTTTTTCTTTTTGGTTTTCTAACTCATTACTTCATTATGCATGAAGCAATAGGCAGTATCAAACTATCGAAAAGAACTAGCCAACATTCAACCATTTCATAAGATAGCATATGACCAAAAACTGATGGTGCGGAAGGAAAAAAGTCCAAGTTGCACTGAGGCATTGGGCAATAACAAGGCTCATGTAATTGATGGAATACCAATGGAAATGCTTCAACCTGGTGAAGCACTGGAAGCACTCCCTTGTTTATGCCAAGAATTTTGAGAGACAGCCATTTGAACATTTGAATGCAAGAGAACCTTATTTGTACCCATCCCAAAGAATGGTGACCTCCAAATGATGTGTAAACTATGTAACAATATCAATAATATCACATGCAAGTAAACTTTTGCTGAAAATCATTTAACAATGATTGCAGCAATACATTGACAGGGAGCTGCCAGAAATTCAGGTCAGATTCGGAAGGTAACTCAGAAGAAAGGGTATCATCGCTGATGCCAGACCAATGTGAGGAGAAAGCAGAGCATACTAGGGAAAATATTTACTTGCTTTTTATTGATTATATAAAGACATTCAACTGTGAAGATACTAACCACTGTTGGCAACATTGAGAAGAATGGCATTTGACAGTACTTCGCTGTGCTCATGTGGAATGCGCACATGAGTCAAGAAGCGACCATTCAAACAGAAGGGAAAGCTCCATCACTTAAAGTCAGGAAAGGTGTGCATCAGGGTTGTGTGTTTTCACCATCCTTATTCAATCTGTATCCAGATCAAATAATCCAAGAAGCTGGGTTAGATGCAGAATAAACCAGCATCAGAGTCGGAAGAAAACTCAACACCCTGTAACACGTTGACACAACCTTGTTTGCTCAAAGTGAGGAGGACATAAAGCACTTGATGAATATCAAGAACCACAACCGTCAGTATGGTTTACAACTCAACGTCAAGACATCCAAGTCCTCAAACCAGATCAAGAGCTAACATTATGATGATACACGGAGAAAACATTAAAGTTGTCAAAGATTTTGTCATGCTTGGGTCCGCAATCAACGCTCATGGAAGCAGCAGTTAAGACATCAAGCCATGTATGTCGTTGGGTCAATCTGCAGCACAAGGTCTCTTTAAAGCATTGAAGAGCAAGACTGTCATGTTGAGGACTAAGGTGTCCCTGACCCAAGCCAAAGTATGTCACTCATATCTTGTAGGCATGTCAAAGTTGCACACTAATAAAGAAGAGCCCGGGAGAATGGATGCATTTGCACTACAATGCTGGGGAAGATTATTGAAAGTACCATGCAGGGCCAACAGATCACAATAATCTGTCTTGGAAGAAGCACAGTCAGAATGCTCCTAAGATGTAAAGATGATGAAACTTCTTCACACATACTTTGGACATGTGTGATTCGTCCCTGGAAAAGGACTTCCTGATTGGTAAAGTAGAAAGGCAGCCAAAAGAGGAAAACCCTTGATGGCGTGGATTGATACAGGGGCTCAAACATAACAGTTATTATGAAGATGGTAGAGGACTGGCTGGTGTTTCTTCATTTGTACATAGAGTCACTCTGAGTTGAACTAACTTGTGTTATCTAATAACAATATCAGTCTCCTTTCATCAAAGCCCACAGAACACTGGACTCTGGATGTATTGGTGATGATTTACAGTCTTCCTGAATCATCAATAATGAGGAAGGAATTCTCAACTTCCAAAACACAAACCAAACTCATAGCCCTGTGGGAGATTCTGAATCATAGAGACCCTTATCGGACACAGGAAAATTGTTCCATAAGGTTTGTGATGCTGTAAATCTTTAAAGATGTAGGCAGTCTTATCTTTCTCCCGTGGAAGGGCTGGTCAGTTTGAACTACTGACCACTCAGTTAGCATGTCATCACTTAGCCCACTCTGCCATCATGAATCCTTTCCAACCTCATTGAAGACCAAATACTTTAGAATTCCCTTGAGGATAATTTTTAATCATTTTATTAGGGGCTCAAACAACTCTTATCATAATCCATCCATACATAAATTGTGTAAAGCACATTTGTACATTCATCGCCCTCATCATGCTCAAAATATCTGCTCTCCACCCAAGCCCCTGGCACCAGCTCCTCGTTTTTCCCCTCCCTCCCCACTCCCTCTCCCTCATGAACCCTTGATAATTTACAAATTATTATTTTGTCATATCTTGCACTGTCCTACATCTCCCTTCACCCATTTTTCTGTTGTCCATTCATCCCCCAGGGAGGCAGTCACATGCAGATCCTTGCAATCTGTTTCCCCTTCCAACTCACCCTCCCTCCCTTCTCTCAGTATCACCACTCACACCACTGGTCCTGAAGGGATCATCTGTCCTGGATTCTGTGTTTGCAGTTCTGATCTGTACCAGTGCACATCCTCTGGTCTAGTCAGATTTTTAAGGTAGAATTGGGATCATGGTAGTGGGGGTGGGGAAGGGGGGAGAGGAAGCATTCAGACTTTTTAGACTTATTTCCTTGATTAACTTGGACTGTTTTTCAGAAGAAAGAAAATTTATTAAAAGCACCTTTAAATTACACATTTAACCTAAACTACAAAAGCTGCTTTATTTTCTCTTAGATCTAATGATTAGCAGGGCATACTTTTATTTCTTGCTTCAAAGAACTATCTCATTACTATGGATAGTCATTCGTCAATTAAAACAATTGCTGGGAATCATTGATAAGGAATCATCTAAGTCACTAAATGAATGCAGATGGTTTCTTTATAGCCATGTAAAAAGGGCCCTTAGTCTACTGGTATTTTCTTAGCAATTTAGAAAATACTTAAGCACGTACTTCTATAGCAACACCTGTACTCTGTATTTGAGAACAGGGGTCAACCGGCTCCTTTCGTGAGGGGCCACAAAGATTCATGGGCCATACGGGATCTGTTTTAAGTACTCTACCATGACATCGTAGCATAAAAGTAAAGAGAGATAATACATAAATTAATGGGCATGACTCGGTCTAATAAAACTTTATTTAAAAAAATCCGTCAATGGACCAGATATGACTTTGGACCTCATTTACCAACCCCTGACATAAAAGACTAGGAGAGAGAGAGGACGACAAAAGCTATTCTCTAAAATTTCCTATGCTTTCTTCTCTGGAAATTTTCTTCTTACTCTCTTACACCAACTCATGGGTTTTCTTTTACCATGAGTTCACTTTTCTTTTTAGTTTATCCTATTTTTGCACTGTGCTATTATAACTGCTAAGGATTTCTGGTGGCATAGTAGATTAGCCTGTTCACCACAGGTCGGCAGTTTGAAATCACCAGCTACTCCAAGGGAGGAAAGCAGGGTTTTTCTACTCCTGTAACAAGTTACAGCCTCAGAAACCCACAGGGGCAGTTCTAAAACTCAGCATCAATTCAATAGCAGTGACTTTTTAATAAATCAGAATCAAGTAGAGGACAGTGAGTTTGTTTTAATTTTGTTTGGTTTGGAGATTATGGTGGCTAAATTTTCATATCTATCATTCTTGTTAAACAATGAGCTATTGAAGAAAAGATCAATGTATTAAGCTGGGTTGTCTAGAGAAACAAAACAGTGACACAGATCTATGTATGAGAAACAACTTCATATCCAGAAGGAAATTTACAATCAGAAGGCACCCGCAGCTCAATCCAATTCAAGTCTTGTGTCCAAAGCCAGACAGGGTTCTCTTCAGACTCATGGAACTGCAGGCGATGACACAGAAAGCTGAAGTGTGAAGCAGGAGATCACAGTCCAGTATGTGCAGATTTGTGTGGAGGTAGGTGTAGTTATGGCAGGGAGCTGAAAGGTGCCAGGTCACATGGCCCACATGAGGCTGCCTTTGGAGGCAAGTAGAATTCTAGAAATCAGGAAAGTAAAAGGAGAGAGAGAGAGAAATTCTTTTTTTCTCCCTTATAAAGAGGCCATATCACAAGGAGACATCATCAGGCTGCGACCTGATTGACAGGATGGACCCCGCCCCTCCCTCCACATAGGTACCATCAAGTTGGCATGAAATCTAACTACCACATTCACCTTGGTCATACAGCTGAGTGAATGTTGTACATAAGGCGACTAGTTCCTTCATGTTGAACATGGGGCAGAAGGAAGATCCATCTCATAGATGTCATTATTTTTTTAATCTTTTTATTGGGGCTCATAAGGCTCTTATCACAATCTGTACATACATCAATTGAGCAAAGCACCCTTATACATTCGTTGCACTCGTCATTCTCATAATTCACCTTCCACTTGGGTTCCTGGAATCAGCTCGGTTTCCCTTTTTTTCCCCCCGTCCCCCTCCCTCCCTGATCCTACCCCTGGTCCCTTGATAGTTTATAAATAATTATGATATCTTATCTTACACTCCCCGGCGTCTCCCCTCACCCGACTCCTCATTGCCCATCTCCCAGAGAGGAGGTTACACATAGATCTCTGAGATCAGTTCTCCCTTTCTACACCCCCTTCCCTCCTGGTGTCGCCACTCCTACCGCTGGTGTTGAGGGGTTCGTCTGTCCTAGATTCCCTGTGTTTCCAGATCCCTACTGCACCGCTGTACATCCTCTGGTATAACCAGGTCCGCAAGGTAGAATTGGGGTCATGATAATTGGGAGGGGAAGAAGCGTTCAGGAACTAGAGGAAGGTTTTTAGTTTCATTGTTGCTACACTGAACCCTGAGTGACTCATCTCCTCCCCACTACCTCTCTGGAAGGGATGTCCAGCTGTCATAGATGTCATTGTTTAATGAACATATGAAAATGAAATCTAATAGAGGGGTGATGAGTAACACAAATATAGGACAAGCACGTATTACACCAATTCAGAGGAAATAAGAAGTGTTTACAACTGGGCAGGTGAGACAATGGTGAACAGAAAGCAGAGTTTTTATATACCCCTATACCCATTTGTGGTAGTTACATGAAAATATGAAGGGGTGGAGTTTAGCTTATCAATCATGCCACAGCCTGATGATGCCTCCTGGTGAGTGTGACCTTCTCGTGAGAATTCTGGGAACTTCCTCTCTCTCTCTCCCTAGAGGAAGGCCACACACTCTCTCTCTCTGCTTTACCTTTCTACTGAAAAGCTACTTTGAGCCATGCTGATGGCAGTCAGAGGTCCGAGATGCTTCCTCCACTATTGCATACACAAGACTTCTTACCACTTGTCTTTGATCTTCCTGCATTCAGCATCAGTGCATGTGCTGCATAAGTCTGAAGAGGGACTTATAGACCAGTATCAGACATCTGGGCTAATATCAGACATATGGACTTAATTACTGGACTAGGCTGGGATGCTTTCTTGATATACAATTACTCTTTGATAGAAAGCTCTTTCATATATATGACAGTCTTTGGATTTGTTTCTGTAGTCTACTCAGCCTAACATACCATTGCTGGTGTCAATCCTGACTCAGTGACTCTACAGAACCGAGTAGAGCTTCTACATAGAGTTTTCAGTGCTATGCGCTTTGTAGAACAGACTGCCATGTCTTCTTTTCCCATAGATTGATTGATGGGTTCAAAGTGCCGGTCCTTCAATTACCTATTTACCCAGTGCTTGCCCACTGCACCACAAGGGTTCCCAGTTTTGATTTAATGGTATAATATTCATGGATAAACATAATAGAAGATAAAGAGAATTCCAAACATTGTGTGTGGTAAGGAGTCTCTAGTATGAACCCCCATTATCCTCTCTACTTGCTTTTGGGCTGCATGTAATGACTTGGTTCTGAGGGCACAGCAACTAAGCCTTGGATACGAGCAAACTGCCGATCGTTCTGACCCACTCTGTGACTCTGCAGGAGAAAGACTGGGTTATTTGATTCCACAGAAATTGCAACCAAAAATAATTCTACAAGGCAGTTCTGTTCTGTTATGTGGGGTCACTGTGAAATGGAACTAACACAATGAAGGCCAACAACACCAACAACATACAACCCTGAGATTACTACATCCTCACGTGACACCTTGGTTACACCTTTATGTGCGACCCTGAGCCGGAGATGGTCCCAGTTTCCCAGGCACCCAACAAGCTCTGACCTAATCTAACCCACAAAAACTGTGTTAATTATTGTCATTGGAAGCAACTGCATTTTAATTTAATTTACCATGCAACAATAACAAAACATGATATCCGGTTATGCTGGATATAGTCTCTCATTTACTCTTCACAATGACACAATAGAGTAGCATGATAGTAAACTAGGAGGCTATAAACCAACATCCTCACAATTGGACCAACAGGTAACTTCAAGGTCACAGAGAAAAGATTGAACTTGTCACGGATTTTGTCCTGCTTGGATCCACAATCAGCGTTCATGGAATCAGCAGGCAAGACATCAAAATACACATTGCATTGGGCACATCTGCTTCACAAACCTCTTTAAAGTGTTGAAAATCAAGGATTTTACCTTGCGGACTAAGGTGCTCCTGAGTCAAGCTGTTATATTTTTCAATTGCCTCATATGGAGGTGAAAGCTGAACATTGAATGAGGAAGACCAAAGAAGAATCGATGTGTTTGAATGACGGTCATGGTGGGTGAAGAATATTGGAAGTACCAGGGACTGCCAAAAGAACAACAAATCAGTATTGGAAAAAGTACAGCAAAAAATGTTCTTAGAGGTAAGCATGGTAAAATTTTGTCTCATACACTTTACACATGTTACCAGAACAGTCCTGGAAAAGGACCTCATACCCGTCAAAGTGGAGGGGCAGTGAAACAGGGGAGACCCTGGGCAGCATGGACTGGCACCGTGGCTGCCTTGGCGGCTGAAACGAAAGAATGATTGTGAGGATGGCACAGGACTGGGCCGTTGTTTGTTCTATGATACTTAGAGGTGCTATGAATGGGAGCCAACTAGCTGGCACCTAACAACAACAACAATAATAAGTGTGTGTGTGTGTGTGTGTGTGTGTGTGTGTGTGTGTGTGTGTGTAGAAGGAGTATGAGACCATTTCCCTCAAACTAGTTCCAATTTACATGACCGACCCCATATTTGTCAGAATAAGACTCTACTCTTTGGATTGTCAATGGCTGATTTTATTGGAAATCGATTGTAAGGACCATTGTTTGAAGATACTCTTGGTGGACTTGAACCTCCAGCTTTTAGTTGTTCTCCTCAGGGACTCTAAGTGAAAGTTCGGCTAGAAAGAGAGAGTGTTCCAGAAGCCACCTTGAAATATATGTTCTATTTCAGCAGACACTGGGGGGGGGGGGAATGGTGATTATTGGCTGGTTCGCTATCCAAGAAGGGTGTGTAGTCATGAAATCCTTTTAATTTTTTTTTTTTTTTGGTCTCTCACTGTCTCTTTAACTCTGTTCAGTGGGTTGCCTTCCTGCTCTGGAAAGAAAATAATGGCTACTTCTTATTACTCACTGATAACTCAGGTAACAGAATTGTCACTTTGTTTCAGACCTATTCTTAATCCACTCATTGAAGTGTCCAGTATTGGTTAAATTTTAACCTTCATACAAATTCATACCTTGTCCTTTTCCTCAACTTCAGACATGCTGCCTGTGATCTTAGGCTGGCATGTGCCTATCTTATCTCAACCGCACGCACCTTGGCCCCATGGACCTCTGTTATTCAGTATGTCTGACCCTGACAGCATGAGTGGGAGCAGAGAGAAAGGTTGACGAGTCAAAGGAATCATCCTATTCTAGTAGTGTTGTGAAGCGGCATCATAATTTATGGACTTAGTAGTTGTTTAAAGGTAATTGTTAAATATGGTGCTTTTGCCAGAGTCTCCCCTAAACCTGAAACATCTTTGATCTGAGCAGATCTCTCCTTAAGCTTATCTCTATCACCCACAATCAGCAACAATCCCTATACCATTTGACGATGGTACCCATCTCAATCTCTTCACTCTTTGGCACATATCCTTTCAAGGCATACATGATTGGCATTCCTGCTCAGGAGGACTTAGGGTGACATCCTTCTACTTTGCTGTAACAAAGTATGTTATGTTCCATCTCTAACTTAGTACATCAACCCCAGGGGCACCTCCATTTTTAGTGGTCCGTTGGAGCCTTGCATTTTTTTGAGGGGAGAGAGAACCCTGTGTTTTATGCATGGTGTTCCCTCCATCTCTACCTGTGGAAGAAAGGTGAGACTCACAACATAGCTCTCACTATCAATGTTGTTTTGGTTGGTTGTCCTTGCTCCTGGACCATCATGATAATGGCTGATAAGCTCAACTCCATTTTTTTAATCGCTGTATATTTTGAGTCTTTCCAATCTAAGGCATTATAATGTCTTTTAACAGTATATTGAACAACAATTTTTTGTGATCCTTGTGGTTTTCAGTGACCAATTTTCAAAAATAAATAGTCCTAGTTTTTCTTAGTCTGGAAGGTGAAAATTCTCAACCCTAGGTGACCATGAAAGTATTTGAAATACTGGTGACAGAGCTTTCAACACAACATCAACACACAAGTCACCAAGTGTGACAAAGTGACAGATGGATGGTGTTCAGTAATAGCCTCCACATATCCTCCCAACTTCATTCTAGATGAATCATTTCAAAATGATAAAACATTCTCTGATATTTCCTTTGAAACCTACTTATGGTCTAGTTCCTTGCTGAAATTCCCATTTTAACATCTCGGTACCTCTCGACTGGTATTTTGCTTTATGGAGATTCCTCTAGTGCGTGTAGGGTATATTGAAGTTTGAAGAGACTAGAGGAGAAAGACTTAATAAGGAGCCATTGAATAATCTAAGCCAGAGATGAGCTAGGTGTGAAACAGGGCTGTAGTTGTGGGAATAAGAATAATAAGAGCGCCTCAGGAATCGGGGAAGAGGAAGAGCAATGGGAATTAGCAATTGAGTGAATGTGAATAGAAAATGGGACCTGAGAACTGGAAAGTGAATCCTGTCAATATTAGATATCAGAATTCAGAAGCACATTTAAAGGGGAAAAGGGAAGATCAAATGTGCAGACCTGCAGGCACTCGTGGAATATCCAGGTGGAGATGAGCATCAGGCACTCCAAAATCAGAACTGAAACTTAGCATCAACTGCCTAAAGGTAATTGTTGAACTCACAATAGCTGTAAGGCTAACATTACAACGCATGTAACAATAGATAAGGGCCGAGAAAAAGATCAGAATATGAAGAATAATAATTCCCCATGGTGTAAAGTACTCAGAAGATGGAAACCCAGGAAAAGACAGATATCAGTCACAGGGAGTCATTTGGGTCAAAAGTTGCAGACAGAGTATGAAAGAAATGACTGAATGTAACCCTCAGCAAGATAAACATCACCAGAGATGTTTCAATGTTGTCATGGAAACGAAGCTCAATTCTTGAAGGTCAAGGTATGGAATAAACTGTTAAGAAATTGAGGCAAAAAGTATAAAATAATTGTGGGAAATTTGTCCAAGAAAAAGAAGTAGTTTCTTGAACCAAGGGAAGATTGTAAAGGACATTTTAAAATAAAGATATTTGAGTATACCTGTAAGCAAAGGGTGAGAAGCTAGGGAACGAAGGAGATCCGCAGACACAAGAGAGAATGCAGCTGTAAGGGAGACAGGGTTACCAGAGATGTGCAACAAAATGGAAGGAAGGGCTCAGAGATGGGTTAGCACAAAAAGTCAAAGAGGCCCTTCTGCAAGCTAAAAGGAAGAGAAAAATCTGTGAGGAAATAATTCAGAAGAAGAGGAGCGCGGTGCCTTATTTTATGTGTCATAAACATATCCTGGGGGATATGTTTCCCAGTAGTTTGGCAACACCCTAATCTAGTTGGTGATCCATCATGCAATCTAATGCAATGCAGTGCCCTCACTTTCCATAATACATTCTAATCCAGTCTAATCAATCACTCGCCAGAACGGAGATGTTTCCTTATGGTATGTTCTGCCCCCAGATTAATTTTCATAAAAAGTATTTGGGCAGAACTTTTTTCTGAGCTCTTCCCATCCCTGACCTATGGATCTAGGAAAGTAAGCCTGCAGGAGACTTCAGTCTGTCACTAGACCTACAGATTTGAACTTACCAGCCTCTATATTCATGAAACAATTATTGGATAAAATCTGTTTAACTATCCATTATACACAAGAGGATTTTAAAAAATTATGAAAATATTTCCATGATCTTATTTCCATTTTTGATAAACTATTTGAAGGCCCCTCATATAATTATTAATTAATAATATATTATTAAAGGGATATATACAATTAAATGGTTTTAAATTTTCAGTAAAGTCTGGTCATTTGGGGAATGAAGCTAAGTAGGAGGTTGTTGTTTTGCAAAATGTAAACTGTTTGGAAGAGATTACTTTGGGGAATAGATTTTTCCCTAAGGAATCAATCAATAGGTGATATAGGATGACTGATCAATATTAAGGTTCAGATGAAGCTAACCTCCTCTTCCTCACCATTCACACCATTGGACACTCACAATATGATTGAAAAGAGCTGCTTCTTCAAGTAGAGGTGAGCATAATGAGTATGGAGTAAAGCCTAGGAAACAAGGCCTTCTGGAGCTTCATTTACTGATGGAGCACAGCTCAAAATGACAACACACAGCTGAAACCATCTATTAATAATTAGAACTTGGAGTGTATAGAGTATAAATCCAGTAAAATTTGAAGTCATTAAAAATGAACTGGAACACATAAGAACAAGATCCCAGGTGTTGGTGAGCCTAAATGGTCTGATATTTGTGTGATTTGAATCAAAAAATCATATGGTTTATTATACCAACAATGACAGACTCAAAATAAATAGGATTGCATTGAGCATCAAAAGGACATTTCAAGATCTATCTATCTTGAAGGAGAAAGCTCTTTGTCATAGAATAATATTTATCCAGATGCAAAGGAATCTAGTCATAACAACTATTAGTCAAATGTATGCACAACCATGAAAGCTGGTGAGGAAGAAATGAAGCATCTTACCAGTGTGCTCAGTCTAAAACTGAGCAAAATACGGAGCCATATTGAAAATGATATGCTACTGAATTGCAACAGTTGAAAAAAAAGAGAAAGGATGAAGTCTGAAAACATGGTTTGGGTGTTGGAATGAAGCTGGAGATCCCACGACAATTTTGCAAGACCAACAACTTCCTGGTGGCAAATACCTCTGTTGACGTGCAGGAAAGGCAGCTATGTCAGTTGGCTTTCCAAGGTGGAACCCATCACTGAGAAGAGACGATGGCGAATCTCAGTGACAGCAGCTGAAACCAGGCCAAGTGAGGACTGTGGAACAGACCGTCAACTGCTCATGTGTAAGGTCAGGTCGAAGTGGAAGAAAATGAAGGCAAGGCAATGAGAGCTAAAACACAACCTGGAGTCTTTCCCACCCAGACTTCAGGAACATCTCCAGGAGAGATTGTATGCAGAGAACACTAATGACAGAAGACATGATGGGCTGTAGGATGGCACCTAGAAGATCACACATGAAAAAGCAAAAGAGATAGGATATTAAACAAGGGGGGGGGAGAGGGGTTGAAGGAAGAGAACCACCTATATGGACGGATTAACAAGAGATTTTCTTTTATTTCATTTCTTGAAAAGGACTGTGTAAATATATACAAAGTGTTTCTTTTAAGCAAAGGTAGTGAAGAAAGCTAATGGTGCCTGGATATCAAAAGATATAGCGTCTGGGGTCTTAAAGGCTTGAAGATAAAAAACAAACGGCCATCTAGCTGAGAAGCATCAAAGCCCAAATGGAAGTAGCACACCAGCCTGTCTGACCACGAGGTGTAAAAGGGACCAGTTATCAGACATCAAAGAACTAAAAATTATATCAGTGGGTGCCCACCTACCTGATATGATCACTGAAGACATATGTGTGCATAAGCAAATGTGGTGAAGAAAGCTGATGGTGCCTGGTTATCAAAAGATATAGCATCTGGGGTCTTGCAGGCTCAAAGATAAACAAGTGGTCATCTAGTTCAGAAGCAACAAAGCCCACATTAAAGAAAGGCAAAAACCTGTGTGACCATGAGCTGTCAAAGAGATCAGGTGTCAAGCATCAAGGAACAAAAAATCATATCATTATAAATGTGGGTGGGTGCTGAGTAGAGACTCAAAGCCCATCGGTAGGCAACTGGACACCCCCTTACTGAAGGGTTGTGGGGAGGAGATGAGCCAGTCAGGGTACAGGGTAGCAAAAATGAAACATAATTTTCCTCCAGTTCTTAATTACTTCCTCCCCCCAACTATCATGGGATCCCAATTCTACCTTACAAATCTGGCTAGACCAGAGGATGTACATTAGTACAGATAGCAGCTGGAAACACAGGGAATCTAGGACAGATGACTCCTCAGGACCAGTGGTGAAAGTAGCAATGCCTGGAGGGTTGAGAGAATGTGGGGTAGGAAGGGGGAACCAACTACAAGAATCTATGTATAGCCTCCTCCCTGGGGGATGGACAGCAGAGAAGAGGGCAGGGGGAGACGTCAGACAATTAACATATGACTAATAATAATTTATGAATTATGAAGAGTTCTTGAGGAAGGGGGAGTGGGGAGGGAGGGGGAAAATGAGCAGCCAATATTAAGGGCTCAAGTAGAAGGCAAATGTTTTGAGAATGATGATGGCAACAAATTTACATATGTGCTTGACACAATGGATGTATGTATAGATTGTCATAAGAATTGTATGAGCCCCAATAAAATGATTAAAAATAATAAATAAATAAATCCCTCCAGATACCGTTAACCTTCAAACCTAAATAGTGGTCTGAATGGCTAAAAAAAAGAAAAAGGAGGGGTCGGGGGGAGAAAATTAAAACTGATATGGCCTTGGAGTCTTTAGTAACAAGCATGTTCATATTAAACAAACAAAAGGAAAAACCAAAGCAAAAAAGAAAGCAAAAATACATTAAAATACAATGGGGTTATAGGAAATGCAGAGGTGGGGGTGGGCTATAAAGAAGGAACGGGATTTCAGAAGTAAATAATGAAGGGGGGCAGCAGAACTGATCATGATTGCATAACTCATTGTAAAGGTGATTTAACCTTGGGAGAGGGTGTTCTAAGATTGTACTGGTAATGGTACAATGGCCCTGGACATGATTGAACCACTAAACTACTGAAGTGTATGACATGTAAATTATGTGCCAATAAAACTGTTGGGGGAGGGGCCAAGACATGAAGTAAAGAAAAGACCAAAGTGGATGTCAGACGAGATTCTGAAACTTGCTCTTTATCACAGCTCCATAGCTGAGGCAAATGGAAGTCAGAGAGCTGTGCAAAGAGGTTTGTTGTGCAAATGGTGAAGTCAAAGAGCTGAATCGAAAATTTCAAAAGGCAGCTTGAGAAGACAAAACAAAATATTATAATGATATGTGCAAAGACCTAAATTTAGAAAACTAAAGGGAAGAACACTCTCACACCATAAACTGAAAGAACTCGGGGGAAAATGCAAGCCTCCAGTTGCAACATTGCAAGATTCCACGGGCAAAATAGTGAATGATGCAGGAAGCATCAAAAGAAGATGGAAAGAAACACAATCACTGCACCAAAAAGAACGAGTCAACGTTACATAATTTCAGGAACTAGCATACAGGTCCTAAGGAAGGAAGTTCAAGTTGCACTGAAAACATTAGGCAAAAGCAATGCTCCAGGAATTGATGGAACACCAAGTGAAATGCTTCAAGATGATGAAGCAAAAGAGAACTCTGGAAGACATCTACTTGGCCAACTGACTGGAAGACATTCATATTTGTGCCCATTTCAAAGAAAGATGACTCAACAGAAAACTCAAATTATTGAAGTGTCATTATTATTGCATAGTCTTGAACCCCTTTTTTGAATAATGCTCTGAGTGAAGGTTGAGCTTCTTCCATCAGCACATTGGTTCTTGCTCATGTGCTACACAGGGGAATGTGGGTTGACCAGTTCATTTTGGTACAGTGACTGTGTATTCTCTCCATTTTCTTTTTATGTTTCCTGCACCCATGGTAGCTCCCAGCTTATGCCTAGCTCTGAAACACTGATGTCACAGACAAGTAAAATTTTCCTGAAGATTATCCAACAACAGTTGCAGCAGCTCATTGACAGGGAGCTGCCAGTTTCAGGCTGGATTCAGAAGAGGATTTGGAACAAGGGATGTCGTTAATTATGTCAAATGAATCAGCTGAAAACAGAGAGTACCAGAAAGATGTTTATTTGTGTTTTATTAACTCTGTCAAGGTGTTTGACTATGCAGATCATAACAAACTGAGGTCAACCTAGAGAAAAATGGGAATTCCAGAACACTTCATTATGCTCATGAGGAACTGGCCCATGACTCGAGGCAATTGTGTGAACACAACAGACGAATACTGACTGCACAGTGTAAAATCAGGAAAGGTGAGAATCAGGGCTGTGTCCTCTCACCATACTTGTTCAAGTTACATGCTGAGCAAATTATCAGGGAAGCTGAAGTCTGAGAAAAATCTGACATCAGGATTGGAGGAAGACGTATTAACAACCTGTGGTATACTGATGACAACCTTACTTGTTGCACAGGCGGAGGAATAGAAAAGCATTTGTTGATGAAGATCAAGGATTGCAGTCTTCAGTATGATTGAAACTTAATGTTAAGAAGACCTAAATCCTTACAACTAGGCCAATAGGTAACAACATGATAAATGGAGAAAAAAATGAAGTGGTCAAGGATTTTTTTCTTGCTTCAATCCACAATCAATGCTCATGGAAGCAGCAGTCAAGAGATCAAAAGATGGATTGCACTAGGAGGTGAATCAGCTGCACAAAACTTCTTTCTAGTATTGAAAAGCAAGGATGTTACTTTGAGGAATAACGTGTGCCTAACCCAAGCCATGGCATTTTCAATTGCTCCATATACATATGAAAGTTGGATATTGAATAAAGAAGACCAAACAAGAATCACTGCATTTTAATTGTGCTGTAGAAAATATTGAAATTATCATGGACTGCCAAAAGGATAAACCCACCTGTCTTGGAAAAAGTCTGGTCAGAGTGTTTCTGAAAGGCAAGGATGACAAGACTTCATCTTACATGCTTTACACATGTTGCCAGGAGAGACCAGTCCCTGGAAAAGGACATCATATTTGGTATATTAGAGGGGCCTGGAAAAAGAGGAGATGAATTGACACAGTGGCTGCAACAATGGGCTCCAGCTGAGGAACAATTGTGAGGATGGCCCAGGACCATGCAGTGTTTCATTCTGTTGTGCACAAGGTCCCCATGGTTTGGAAGCAACTCAATTGCACCTGACAACCATCATCTTTACAGAAGCTGATCACCAGGCCTTGCGCCTGTGGAGCCACTGGGCAAGTTTGAACTGCTCACGTTAGGTTAGCAGTGACAGCTTTACCCACTGTGCCACCAAGACCCCAGAATAGAGCGTTCTTAAAGAATATAAGTAGATATAGCAAGAGACCACTAAGTATGCATACTAAATATGATGGTATTCTGTTATAGTTTAAGCGGTCTTTTGGCTTGTGAGCAACTGATTTCTTCATAACAGTTGTCACTACATAAAGAAAAGGTCATCAAAACAGAATTATATCTCATCAGGTAAATGAGATAGACTTATCCTTAAACTCTACATTTAAGCTCCTGAACAACTAAGGAATGTTCAGCATACACCAGTGATCATACATAAATTAATTCCCTTCCCTTTGTTTTTTTCCCTGCAATATTTGAGGTAAAAATTAGAAAATATTATAACCATAAAATCAATCTAATTAAACCAATTCCCCCTTTCGTTTCTGTCTAAACACATATAGAAAAGTAAAAGTGGATTTATAAATTTCCAATTTGTAAATTTTATATTTTCAATATTTACTGAGTTGAACATAATGAAAAGAAATAACCAGAACAAATGTTACCACTTTGGTTTTGCAAATTAAATGTGTCTTTCTTGAAGAGCTTACAATAATCAAGTATTCTTTGTCCTAACTCAAAGATTATTCAAAAATATCTTCGGAAGCTCAACATCAATACTTACCGTTGATCTCCTCCCTCAAGTCTGTTTGATGTCTTCTCGTTTTCCGCAATTTAGAAATAATGTACCCAATAAATATTGAAAACATTATGAATTATATTTGCTGGAAGGTACCAGCGTTGAAATACGTGGAATGAAGCAATAGATACTTCCCAGTCGTCCTTCTTGTTGTCATCCATAACAGGAAAGTAAACAATGTGAAATAAACAGAAATGGGGGGAAATAAAACTGACTATCAAAGGCTGTGAAAACATCACCCTTCTTTATTAACAATCCTGGAGTGAGTGACACACTTCCTGCAAGCAAATTTTGTAAATGGAACTTCAGACACTAAAGCAGTAATAGAATAATGTTCACACAAGGAGACATTAGCTGTAGACGCTAAACAGATAGATGACGCACAGATGCTCCTCCAGCTGCTACAACAATAATATCGGAACAGATTTTGGGACATTTTAGGTGATTACTTTCCATTTCTTGAATGAGCTGTATGTAACATTTAGATGTAATAAATAGCCCTACTGTATTGTTGCATCCAAAGCGCAAGGATCGGGGGGCCTTCGTTTCAAGATGTCAGTACCTTATCAGAACAAAGCCATCCAGCCTTGCGGTCACTGCTGTCGTTATCAAACTATGTCCCTAACTGGTGACAGTTGGCCATGGCTTTCCTGGGAGCGGTTGCATGCTCATATGTGGGCGATTCCTGTACATAGTATTCTCTTGGAATGATCGATGGCTTCCAGTGCCATGTGCAAACCATGTACCTTGGCTCCACTAGGGGACAACCCGATCTATCAGAAATCCAGCCAAGCCCAGAAGACATTTTGGGTTTTGCCATGCATGCTGGAGAGCTGACAGCTGATTGAGGGCCCAAGTTCCATTTTAATGAGGCGCTTTGGTTTTAAATCCATCACTGCCGGAGTAACTAACATCAAATTTTGGCACACACCACCGCCCTTCACATTGCAAATATTTAACCTGTAAGTCAGCTTTTTTAAGAGCTCAAGAGCTGCCCATCTAAAAGTTTATCTAGGTCATGTGATACATATTTACCTTACCAATAAGGAGTAAGCCATTCACCTCCAACTTTTACAAGTATTTAGGAATTACAAGTGATTGTTAATTTCTCAAAAAGAGTCTCAGAGTCCAAGTATGGAGGGAAGTCCTGACGGCATAGTGGTTAAGCTTAGCTGATGACCGAGAGTGGGTTCAAACCTACAACCTTTGGGTTAGCCTGTGAGAGCTTAAACACTCCATTACCATGACTCCTTCTTTAAAGATTATAGCCAAAAAAAAAAACTCCCTATGTGGCAGGTCTATTCTGTCCCAGGGGGTCACTATAGGTCAAGAATCAACTAGCCAGCATCTAACAAACACTGGTTACAGAAATAAAGCATGTAAATCTATAAATGCATCTTATAGATGTTCACAGACAAACCTGCAACTATGATCAGAACATGGCACAAATAGATCTGGCTGCGGTGGTCTGGAACTGAAAGCAAAGTCAACCCTCTTATAGTAGAAACAACTATGATGGATGGTCAGCTGATGGAAGACAATTATCCAATCACGTGGTTGATGACCTTGGGCATAGGCAAGGAGACATGGACCGGTCACATGCTCTACAACATGCTCCCTTGCAGCTTGCTGGAACTGCTGGACTGTTTTGACCAGTGTTTTCGGTACAGAAATGAAGTGGGTCACATTGGGTAGGAGACTTTTAGTAGAAAATATGGTTGGACCTTATCTCTGTTAGCCACATTTTTGATGTGAGAGTATTCCAAAATGGTGATGCCTCAATGACTCTTATTCATTTAGCTTCAAACACATGTTTCCAAAACCATGTCTGATTGTCTTTTGAAAGCTGTCAATGTTCAAAATAAAAACTAAGCTCTCTTTAATTTTTTTGACCAATAAACTTAAATATGGAAATACAGTAGTGAGCTTAGATATAGCCCTTGTCTATATGCATATTGGTTTTGTTAAGTTAAAATGATAAAAAGAATTCAGCAAAACACCCATAGCTCTTTTGAAAATAATAAATCAGCAATTTTGACATGTGTTTTCTTTTTAAATTTTATCTGTTGTGTTACAGATAGATTCAAGTTTTATTAAGTTTAGGAAAGTTCAGCATTCAGATGATTCACCAGAGAAAAGGGCTGTCAGTGACGAATGTACCTAAAGATTTGAAAAGAAGAGATATATACACAAAGAAAATGGAATTCTATATTGCCTTAGTCTAGGGTATGTGGAGAAGCAAAGCCAATGAAAGTTTATATGTGTAAGTACTCTATAAAGTAATATAAATATTAATGGGTAAAGTCAAGTCTAGTTCAAATCCATGGGTCAGATGTCATATGTTAAGCTGAAGGTTTTTCCTGATTCACAGAGCTGCCAGAGCTGTTGAACCAGGAAGCGGAAAGACCACAGATTGCTGGAGGCAGGGGGAATAACCCAAGATCAGCAAATCAGACGCATGATTGCTAGGTCTAATAAATTCAAGGTCAGCTGACAGTATGGCAGAAGACTGATAGCTCCCAGGGATTGGGTTTCAGGATGACTGGACCTGGGCACAAGTCTCAAGAAGCATGAGTTGATGAGATAGATGCCAGGTCCAGGGCAGCAAGAAGAGACAAGCTTTTGAACTGTTGGATTAAATGGGAGCAGGTCACAGACTCTGAGGAAACTTCCTTTCAATTACGTCAGGGCTGTGGCCTGAGTAAAGAGGTGGCACATCTCCAGTAGCCTCCTGCGAAGGGCTTGCTGCTCACAGCACTCCATCTCATCACGGAGTGCTTCAGGCTGTTAGATCTCATCCTGGGGCAGGTCTCACCTTCCCAATCAGGAAGAATCCTGGCCCAGCCAAGTTGACACAAATATCACACAATGCAAAATCCAACTATCATGCTAGTTAGAACAAATATTTTTGTTTATAATTTTATACCATTATCTTGGGCAAATTTCCAACAAATGATCACTAAAAGTTGTTTAGTTACTATAAATCATTGTGATCTGATGAACACAATTGTCATCAACGTGTAAGCAATCAAGTCACTAATACAAGTATTATTACACATAACCAAACTAGCTCTATTGCTTTCAATGGATTGGAATTACTGGACTTAAAAAGGTCAGCTAAATATCTTTTGTAGGGTGCCATTGAGTTGGTTCTGACTCACTGCCCAGCCTCACAATTGTTATGTCGAAGTTCATTGTTGCAGCCACAGGTCAATCCATCTTAGGGTGAAGGCCTTCCACAGTTAAATCTGTAGGCTCGTTTAAAGAAGTGCTTTCTTGTGGGGTTTGCTTTTTTACTGACGTAGTATAAAGAGTTAAACTCTTCTTACTGTTGATGAATTAGCACAATATTTTATACCTTTGTCTCTCAAGCAGAAACATTAAACTGTCACTTTGCTTGTTCAATACCTTGATGGCAAATATAGATGCATGGTCATACACATCATAGACATGTAGAGCTTTATAATGCCTTCCCACTTAAATCAATAGTGTAAAATTTATTGATTTAATTTCATCTTGAGAAGAGGGAGAAAGGAACAGTGGTGCTTTCTCACAACTTTATCATTGTTCATACAGAATTTCAAATTTATTTCTGATTATAATGAAAGCCATATACTTCAAGTCAAATTGACAAACAAACAGACCAGGGAATTATCTAGAGAAACATAGCACTTTAGAAAATATTCTGAGAGCTGTTGACTGCACACAGCAGATAAAACTCAAAGTTGTGTTTTAATGGCAGCTTTTGCCTCCGTGCAATGAAATGGATGAAGTGGCCTCTTCCACCGAGCCCATGAGCCCTGTGCCCAACTCCCTTCAGACTGCAAAGTCAAGGTTGAGCAGTAGTGTAAATGAAAAATAAATTTGAAATCTTCAATTTACTCTCTCTCCCTCTTCCTCTCTCCATTTCCTTCTCCCTCTGCTTCTTCCTGTCTCTCTCCCTCTCTCGCTCTCTTCCTCTCTCTTCCTTTGTCTTACTCTTGCTTTCCTATCCCCTTCCCTCCTTTCTCGTGTTCTTCGTAATGTTTCATTGCACAAATAGGATAAAATGAGAAGAAAAACTCACTATGGCCAGACTGAAAATACCCTGACCCTCGCTGCGGCCCCTAAATAGAGCTAGTAGGTTAGGAAAAGAAATATTTATAGCTTAGATATCTAGCTTATGAGTTCCATTCTTTAAGAGATTTTTCTTATTATTACTTCTGCTTAAGGGTTGTATCTGATGGGTAGGATTAAAAATAACTCACAAGGTATTCACTAAACTCTAAGCATCCCCTATATTTAACTTGAGAAAAGAATGGAGCATCGTCTTCAGTGCATCTCCTCTGGGTCATTTCTGTGAGTAGTCAGCAGGTTGAGAAGCTAATATTTTATTGGTGTAAGAGTGGTCATTTTTAGGTTACACTTAGGTTAAGTCTCCTGTGTCAGAGATCTTCCTGTTGATGTTTAAAATGTTAATTCAACCCAAATGAAAACACTCACTGCCATTGGGTCCATTCTGATTCCAAGTGATTTTACAGGAAAGAGTGAAAATGCTCCTGTGGGTTTTTGAGATAGTAATTATTTCCAAGAGGATAAAGTCTCATCTTTCTCCCATGAAGAGACTGATAATTTTAAAATTCGGACCTGACAGTCAGCAGCCCAAGACAACCCACGATGCCCTCAGGGCTCCTGTTATTTCATAGAAGATCATAAATATTAGATCCTAATTCTGCATTTTGCCTTGTTTAATCTTCTGATGAAATCATTTCCCTCTATCTGCATCCAGATAATAGATTTTAGCTCTCAACGATGGATAAATTCCATCCACCCGACTTCATTTCAGAAATGACAGTCAATTGCTAAACAGTGTTTCTTATTTTTTGTTCTCTTCGTGGATGTATAAATCACACCATCTAACAAAGCCATTCTTTAAGTAACAAAACCACCTATAATAAATTAATTAAAAGTCCTCCCTATTTATTTTTCCTTTCTGAACTTAAAAAAACTGGTCAAACTAATTTTTTTAATTGCTCCTGGGCTTCACATCTTATACAATAAGTTATGTGTTAGCCTTAAAGGGAAATTGAACAAACTGAGTTATACCCTTAGAAAAACAGGGATATAATGAAGAATTTGTTACATTGTTAGCTATAACTGTATTATGGTATATAAGCCATGAGAGCTAAAAGTAAAAGCTTAGGAATACACTTTTTCCTCGTAATTTTTAAAAATCAAACATATGAGTACAAATTTCTACCTTTACAAAGAACTTATTTGGTTTTCCTAAATGTTCAGACACAACACTAAAGTGACCATGAAAGTGCGTGGTTCTGTTGCTATGAGTTGCCGTCAAGTTGGTCCGAACTCACAGCAACCCCATGGACAACGGAATCAACCCCTGCCTGCTCCTACACCGTCCTCTCAATTGTTGCTATGCTGTGCCCACTGTTCAGCCACGCTGCCTCCCTCTTTTCCACTGACCCTCTCCTTTGTCCTTCTCCAGCAACTGGTCTCTCCTGATCCCATGTCCTAAAGTCTCTCCATCCTCAAGTCTAAGAAGCAGTTTTTGAGTGTAAGACATGAAATATCTGTTAGTGCTGGTGCTAGGGGGAGAGAGAGAGACGCACAGACACAGATCTTTATGAACTTTTATATTTTCCAAAAAAGGGAGCACTTGATGACTCAACAGTTAAGCACTCCTCTGATAACCAGAAATTTAGCAGTTCAAATCCACCAGGCAATCCGAAGAAGAAAGATGTGGCAATCTGGTTTGCAATCTGGATTACATACAGCCTCAAACCCAGCAGGGCAGGTCTACTCCATCCTATAAGGTTGCTATGATTTGAGATCCACTTGAAGGCAGTGGATTTTATATTCCAAATAATGACTTGTCTCTGCTGAGTGAGATAAACTAACATAAGACAGCAAGACAACTGTCAGTCTATTTGACAATATACCGGTAGTAGTTTTCAGAAGGATATATTCATATATCTATAATTCATGCTATTCATTGGCATACTGAATGAGAGTTCTGGTTTATCGCCAAGGAAACATTTTCATATTGATGCCAGGATCTTCCACCATGCCGCCTGGTTCCAGATTGTGTCAAAGGAGATAGATCGGGGGACACTGGCCATTGGTGCCCCTGGGCAGGAACCACTAGTAACTGAGGTTTTCCAAGCAGTGATAGAAACATCTCAGCACTCTCTAAAGTAGTTCCAAAAGTGTTGGTAACGTTCGCTTGGTCCCAGGGAGGAGGAGAAGTGGAGAGATTCCTGACTCCACCCATACTGACCCTCTCACATTATGAAAAGGACATAATCTCAGCTTCACTGATTTTTCTCTTCTGATTATAATTGTAATTAAATCCAGCCAACTCCAACTCATGGCCATGAGTTATCTCATGCCGGGATATAATAAACTACTTTTTTTTTTCCAAATGAGAGATTGGTTATCTCAATGCCAGAACCAAATGGGTCTCACTGCCATTGAGTGGATGCCTACTCACAGCGGTCCTGTACAATAAGGTAGAACTGCCCAGTGAGTTTCCAAGAGGATAGCTCTTTGGGGAAGTAGAAAGCCATGCCTTCCTCCTGCAGAGCAGCTGATGGTTTCAAACTGCAGACCTTTCTGCTGGCAGCCCAGTGTGTAACCACTATGCTACCATAGTCCTGGTTACTTCATGACCACTTATTGAATGATCCGTCTTTCACCAACTGATGTGAAGGAGAATTGTATCATGTACTAAATTTCTTTATTCCAAACTTTAATTCTCACATTTAAAAAAAAACTCCTCTATCAGAGTAGAACTGTGCTTTATAGGGTTTTCAGTTACTGTTTTATTTTGTTTTTCAGCTTTTCAGAAGCTAATCTCCAAGCCTTTCTTCCAATAATTCCCATAAGGTTATAAAAGTACACTGTGTTTTCATGTTTAGCAAAATGCTTAATGAGATAGGGAAAAATCTCTATCACGCTCTATCTAAAAGCAAAATAGAAAATAGATTCTGAACTTACCAATACATGGAAGCATCAAAATGTCAAGGTGAAAAATGGAATTGAGAGTAGACTATTGGACTTGTTGAAGTCCCTTTGTATGCATACACAGTATATGTGTGCATAGACTTCCTTGAGAGGTCTATCAAAAGTCTCCCCAAGCTAATGAAGCTTCATTAGTCCTCCTCCACGTCTCTTTGTTTTGTTTTGTTTTAGTTTCATTTTCTTCCCTTTGCTCCGATAGAGATACGCTAGGTCTGTTTTATGCTTCCTTAAATCAGACACCAGCCCTAAGTCTGACCACCATGGAATTTTTATTTTATGTAAAGCTCATACATCTCACATTTTCATTTTTATATAAACTGGAACATATTTATATACAATCTACATGTCTATATTTTTTGTTTTTGTTTCTTCAGGATAATATATTATGAACATCTTTCCTTGCAAACAATTTCTTTAATGGTATAGTAATCTATAATGTATGACTTATGTTGGCACAAGAAGTTCTAGTGGTACCATGGGTTAGGTGTTGAGCTTCGAATCAATAGAGCAGTGGTTCAAACCCACCAGCTGCTGCACAGGAGGAAGCTGAGGTTATTTGCTTCTGGAAATACACCATTTCAGAAACCCAAGTTCATGGTAATACCATTGTTTCAAAGCAGGACTGTACTCCATTAGCTCTAATTGGTAAGATGAGTACCAGGCCTTTCTTCCAAGACACCTCATAATAGGTGTGAACTGTCAACCAGTTGGTTAGTAGCAAAACACTTAACTATGTGAGGCCCCAAAGGTCTCCAAATTGTAGTGCAGATGATACACACTGGATAAAATAAACACAATTTAGAAATCGACCAGAACTGCCTCAAGGCTGTAGCATTTAATGAAGTCCTCTCACTTCATCCATCACTGACTCCTATTGCCTTGACTGTGATCTTGTTATTTCAACATTATTTGCTCTCTATATGAGTGGGAGTCTCTACCAGCTATGATGTCATTCAACTTTTACAGTCATATCTACACTTGTGTGTTCTTAATGTAGAAAAGGAAGATAGAACCTGTAAGAATGTCATGGGGAAGGAGTCTAACCTCCTGTGACATCACAAGTGGGAAGAAGTCCATACACCAACTCATTAGCCCAGAGTCAATTCCTCTAGGCTTAGGTCAGCTATACCTCCATTCCAACTATTATCAATTCTGATGCCAACTGCCCCTTCAGCACATTTTTCCCTACTGGGCTCTACAATTCATTGCAATGGCCACGCAGAAAAAACAGACATTAGTCATAATTATGGGATGTTTTAGGGAAGCTAACAGGGTACAATTCAGGATCAGAAATGGCCAGGATACAGTTCTTCCAAGGAGGACAGACTCTTTTGAGATGCTACAAGCACAGCTCTCTCTCTCTGATTCTACACCTCTCAACCATGTGGTCCCCTAGAGTACCCTGCTTGGGCAATGTTATAGATCTCTTTAGCACTGCTAATAAGTATTGAAAGCTATTCCATTCCTCTATAGACCTCAGCCAAAAGGAACTCAGCTCTAGCTCAGTCGGTCGACAAACCCCGCTTCTCAAATTAGCTACCTAAAGGCACCTCGCTCCTCAACTGAGCCTCTTGCTTGACATCACTCAGTTTTTGTCACTCCATGGGCTGGGAGAGCCACTACTGTGTCGCCTGCTCTGCCTCTTGGTTCTGCTGCTGATCTTCCACCACTACTCCGCTGCTTTCCTGGTGTCACAGTTTTCTGTCTCTGAATTATCAAGGAGTTTCAAGGTGCATCAAATTCAGAGTCCAAATACATGCTCCACTTCTCAATTAAAAAATTGTTTTATTGATATATAATTTACATATCATAAAATTGAATAGTTCAATCATATTAAAAGTTTTTTTTTTTTCGTTTTCCTTAAGTTTTCTTTCTTGATGTTAGGGCGATTCTCCATTGTAGCTTCTGATGGAGGACTTCTGGGATGTAGTGGGTTATGGTGTATTGGGCTGCTAACTGAAAGATCAACATTTCAAAAGAACCAGCCACGCTGAACAAGAAGGATGAAGTGTTTACTCCCATAAAAAGCTACAAGCTCAGAAACCCAGGGTCAGCAGATCAAAACCACTAGGCCAAGCTTAGGAAAAAGAAAATGCTTTCTACTCCTGTAAATAGTTTGTCTCAGAAACCCATATACTCTTCCCTGTACTATAGGGTTGCTATTAGTCATAATTTACTCCAAGACAATGAGCTGCTGAGATAGCTCATTTTATACTCAGCAGGAGGGCAAAACTAACCATTTCATACACCACAATTCCAAGTGTTCCAAATAAAACTTAATTTTGCTAAACAGAAAGATGAGGTGTTCTACTCCTATAAAGATTTATAGTCTTGGAAACCCACAGGGGCAGTTCTACCCTGCCCTTCTAAGGTCACTCTGAGTCAGAATTGACTCAGTGGCAATGAGTGAGAAGTATCACTCATAACTAAATCATATAATCCTGTGAGCATCATCCCCGTCCTATTTTACCCTGTAAGGAAAGTGGGAAATGCAACCAACCTTTGTTGTCCCACCCAGTCATTTGGTGTGAGGTACAGGACTATGGCTAGAAGTTTCATCTCAAGTAATTCAGTTGTATCACAGATCTTATCCCATTTATTCAAAGGTCTCCTCTCTACAGGTTTCCAACAATCAAGATTTGTCCATAAATAAAACAATAATTTGACATTTCCAATATTGCTATGTTCTGGCATATGTTAGATAAATAAAAAAAGTATTGCAAGTACTTTGTCCCCCAAAACAAATATATTTAAACATATATCTGTGATCATTGGATGGTAGAAGACAAGTTCGCTAAGTAATACTCTTTTCTTATTCTCATTAATGTACCTTCAAAAAATAAGATTCCATTAAAACAATGGCTTTGTAGGGAATCTGCAGGACCAGTTAGTTTAAGACATAGAGAGGTCATACCAGAAGGCTATGGTATAGTTAGACCAGAACATGTACACGGGTATAGATAAGAGCTGGAAACACGGGAAATCCAGGACAGATAAACCTCTCGGGACCAACATTGAGAGTAGCCATACCAGGAGGGGAAGGGAGAGGTGAGAGGAGAAAGGGGGAACTGATCACAATGATCTACCTATAACCATCTCCCAGAGGGATGGACAACATTTATCAGTGCAAGACATGAAAAAATAATAATAATTTATAAATTATCAAAGGTTCAAGAGAGAGAGAGAGAGAGGGTGGGGTAGGGAGGGCAAAAATGAGTTGCTGATACCAAGGGCTCAAGTAGAAAGAAATGTTTTGAAAATGATGATGGCAACAAATCTACAAATGTATGTGATGAAATGGATGGATGGATGGATTGTGATAAGAGTTGTATGAACCCCCAATAAAATGATTTAATAATAAATAAATAAATACCTTTTAAAGGTTATAGTGACTAGTTTGGGGGAATCCAAATGAATACTTTGCTCAAATGGCAAAGGACAATCAGAGGAGCTTATTATCAAAAAAAGTTTTATGATAATTTAAAATATCATTGACCCCAAAAAAAGTCCAGGACACTTGCCCTGAGAAAATTTTTCCACTGCAGCATTGCACCTGCTCATCCTTCAAGGAGAGCAAGGATGACCCCATGAGAGCGTTTTGAGGGAGCCCTGACCCCATCCAGCCTCCAGCCCTTATCTTGCCCCTTCAGAATTATTCAACTTCCCAAAACTAAAAGGACAATTAGAAGGAGCATGGCTTGAGTCTCTCAAGGAGGCCAGAATTGCTATTTTAACGTGATCCCTTGGGGATCCTCTGGGGAGGGGTTAAAGAAATGAAAACCACACTTCCATGAGTGTGTCGAGGGTAACTGTAGCTTTATTTTTTAATATTTTTATTTATAAAAGGTTTCCATAATAGGTTGAAATGCTTTGGAATTTACCTTTGGGTTTCTATTCTAAATTAGCCCCTTAGTTTCCCTCTTTATTATTTGTCTTGTATATTAAGTGTGTCAGTTTGTCCTACTGTGGTGGCTTGCACATTGCAATGATGTTGGAATGCAGACCTAAGTATTTCCAATGCCAACAGGATCAGATCATTCATGGTGTCAGTGAATTTCCATTTCAGCACTTCTGAATATTATCCAAGGAAAATGTGATTAATCACCACAAATATCTTCTGATGTAATCAGAAAAATTAGCCCAATTGGTTAGAAAATACTCAGACTGGGCAGAGGCCACACGACGTTACACTGACAATGATTGTGAAGCGAGCACAGAACCCAACAACGTTTCATTCAGTTGTACCAGGGTGGCCATGAGTGGGAGCCAGCTCCCCAGCAATTCACAACAACATGGGTAAAGATCATTAAATTGGAAGAGATGGTAACATCATGCAAAAAATGAACGATTGTCATCGTTTGTAGCTGTTCATTCTTATAAAATTCTGCCCGTACTGTACATAGAACAGCCATTCTACAGGATCCCTTTTCCACACGGTAGGGAAACAAATGTACTCCGTTTCCCCACTCTTCAAACCAAGTGAAAGTGCTGACTCCCAATCTACAGCTAATATATTCAAAAAACGGGTCCGTGGAGTCTTAGGTCTTGGCACATGGCTTCCTCCAGATTCCCTAGACTCTAATTTCTAATCTACAATGCAGCCTCTGAAGAACAATTGTCAAAGCTCCGTCCACATTGGGAAAGAGAGATTTCCTTCCCACTGCCAAATGAAAAGCTAAATACCTTATTGAAATGCACAGCAAAGTCCTTTGTCATCAGAGGGCAAAAGTAGCTTTCAATACTTTATTTCAACTTACATATGTTATTACTGTCTGGCACATAAAGTAGCTCAAAAGCTTTCGAGAGGTTTCCTTAACTTCACAGGAAAAAGAAGGTCTGATTTTCTTTTTCCCCTCTCTCTCCACAACAGTACTAGACTATAATTACGTCAAAGCTCTTTATACCATAACTAGGGGGATGGGTGGGGGGTGTTGGAATGTTTAAATTAAAAGTTTAATTTCTTCAAATTCTTCCACAATTAAAAAATATATGCTGCCTTATTTCATATTCCAAAGTCGACCACGACATATGCTACCTATGAGTAATATTTTAACCCACATATATCAAGTATGCTGTTACTGTTCTCACACTATTAGTCAAGTAAAATTCTGCACTAATTCTGCATAACAAAATCTTCCTAACACTTGAAGCCACTTACACGTTTTTCTGATTTGTTTCTCTGGATTCTTTTTCACTGTCAGGCTCACAAATGTAATCCTTCCTTTCCTTGAGTGGTTATGGAACCAGAGGCGGACTTCAGGGAGTGGACTTTTGTAAAGCTCCATGGACCGCTGCAAAAATAGTCCTCACTGGCTGTTTTCCTTCTATCTGTTTCAGCACCGTACTCAACTCCCGCTCAAGAGATGTTCCTCCTTCCCATCGGGGCCTCCTGACTGCTGGTCCCATGCAGGTGCCTTCGACAGCTTGTCTTCCATTCCGTTTAGTCTCCAATGTTTGAGTGAGATAATAAAGAGCTGGTGTCCAGGCTACAGAAAGATTCGGAATCGAAAAGTCAAAGAACTCCCTCCTTTTCTGCAATGCCATCTTCCAAAGTGTCACTGTCCTGGAATTGCCTTCCCCAGGAAACTTCATCTCTTTAGACTGTCTCCTATTTCTGGGTCTCACTTTTTGATTTCTCGTTTCTAATTATTCACTGAAATTCTCTCTTTTGAAGTAGAGCCACCAAAAAAGAAAGAACTATCTAAACTTTTAATATCTTCTTAAAAAGAGTACATTTTTCCTAATTTTCCCCAAATGTCTCCAGTGATCTGATGTTTATTTCCTTCCTTATTTCCTATCTTTCTTTCCTTTGCTCGTCCTACTATTTGGAATGCTGAAACTCACCATTACTCGCCCCTCTCCTGAGGGTCGCCCTTCCTTCTTTGCCTAGTAGATGCCTCTATTGTGATAAATTAGGCGTACCTAAAGTAGGTGTACATTGGCGGAGCCTTAGTGATGGAATGAGTTAGGCTTTAAACTGCTAACAACAAGGTCAGCAGTTTGAAACAACTAGTCGCTCCACTACAGAAAGATGAGGCTTTCTACTCCTGTAAATAAGTAGTCTCAGAAATCACCAGGGGCAATTCCACCCTGTCCTGTAGGTCACTACAAGTCAGAATTGACTCAATGGCCATAAGAGGTGAGCATTGAAAGATGGTTAAGTCTTCATCAACTTCAAAGACAAATGTATTTTAAGAATTTCTTCCTGCCTTTGTTCTACCCTAAAGAAATTACAATAAAGTGGGGACATTGCATGGCATTTGAAATCCTGCGGCCTTGCAGAATCTCCCATAAAATAACATTGCATAGGTATTTTCAAGTATGATCTTCCTAGGGAAAGCAGAAGGACTCTGCACCTTCTCCCCTTACAAAGGTAGCAATCACAGGTGCAGGTGGCCATCAGGTTAAGCTTCGCAATGCTTCAGATTGCTACCTTTCAACTCAATTACCATTGCCTGTGGAGTTTTCCATACATCAGCTGCATAACAAGGGATGGGGGTTACAATGATCAATAAAACGTGAGCCTGACCCTCAAACTCTAGGCAAGAAGAGATAAACACACCTTGTGAGATTGGGCTCGGAATGTAATCCTCAGATTGTGCTGTGGGGATTCAGAAGAAGGCACAACTACCCCAGATGGGCTGGAAATTATGCTGGATGATTTCCAGGTGGCCGTGAGTCAGAGGCTGGCTTCATCTGAAGAATCAAAGTGAGACTCTAGCGGTGAGAGTGGAATGGATGGAGTGTATACCAGCCAAATGAGCAAGATTCACAAACTCTCCTATATTTGATGCTATGAGCTGGTGGGGAGTAGAAAAATAGGAAACAGTTCAGATGTTGGCAACTTGGGACATGGGCAGGGGTGAGGGCAGGCGTAGGAGATGTGGGCAGGGGTGGGGGCAGGCGTAGGAGACGTGGGCAGGGGTGGGGGCAGGCGTAGGAGATGTGGGCAGTGGTGAGGGCAGGCGTAGGGGACGTGGGCAGGGGTGGGGGAGTAGATGAAGTTGGAAAGGTAAGCAGGGACCAGATAAAATGGGGGTTTCTTGCCAGGCTTGTGATTTTCTATTGATGAGGATAGGAATCCCTGAATGATCTACTGAAAGAAAAGCAGCACACTCCTGTATTAAAATACCTTCAAGCTGGTTTATCCAGAGAGCACGGGAACTCTGGTGGAGCAATGGTTAAGTGCCCAACTGCTAACGAAGAGTTTGGCAAATCACACCACCCTGCAGCTCCATGGAAGAAAGATGTGATGATCTTCCCCCATAAAGATTACAGCCAAGAAAATGTTGTGGGGCAATTCTGTGTTGTCGGATGAGGTTGCTCTTAGTTGGAATTAATTGGAATTAATTCAAAGGCACCTGACAATAGAAAGAACATACCTAAAGCAATAAACCAATTTCTAAATCATATGATCTTGGCATCTAAAGTCTCGTGTTTACATTTACTATTAGCAATGGGACCTGCCAAGTGATTGCAAAGATAACACATGGGGACAGGGTGGTGGAATCTGATATCCTATCTGCTCATTCACTGCATGAACTCTTCCCCTAATTCTGATCCGTGCTCTATCCTTCTCACCCTTCTCTGGGCCTCAGAAGTCTGATACATAAACACTCAATAATCCCGACTCTTTGTTCTGCTTCTTAACCAATGGGAAGCAGCCACTAGAGAAAAGAAAATGGGAAGAGTAAGAATTTAGAGAATTTCCTCCATTCTCCTCCCTACTTCGATGCAATGGTTCTGGCAGTTGCTGCCTCCCTTCAACACCACAGCCCTACTGAACTCCCCTTTTCATGGAGCTCTGAAAACACTTGCCCCCCCCTTTATCCGTCAGGCTTCCCATTTGTTCTGCAAACCATTGAGCACCTCCACCCCCTCTCCTGTGACCTAGCCTTCTTTCCCCACAACACTAAAATTTCTCACTCAAGTGTCTTTAGTTGACCCACACATATAGAATTCTATTACTTAAAAGAAATCCTTTTGATAACATACTTTGATAACCAAATCAAAAGATTGAAGGATTGAGTTTATGCAGACATTTAGTGGAGAAAAGTCAAGCACCAACAAGTGAAATGGGATTTCTCCCACCCTAGCAGTCTGAGATATGTGCTATCCAAATGGAAAATATCATATTCATGAAGACATGACATAATCTCCCTCACTGAAAGTGAGGTGGAATTGAAGCACTTGCTAATGAAGATCAAAGATTACAGTCTTCATATGGATTACAACTCAATGTAAAGAAAACACATGCCCTCACAACTGAATGAGTAGGTAATATGATAAATGGGGAAAAGATTGAAATTCTCAAGGATTTCATCCTGGTAAGATCCACAATCCGTGATCGTGGAATAAGAAGTCGAGATATCAAACTATGCATTGCACTGGGTAAATCTGCTACACAAGACCTCTTTAAAGTGTTGAAAAGCAAGGATGTTACTTTGAGGACCAAAATGCCCAACTTAACCTATAGTGTTTTCAATGACCTCATATGCATGTGAAACTTGGACATTGAATGACGAAGGATGAAGAATAATTGAGGCAATTGAATTATTGTGCTGGCAATGGATCTTGAAAGTACCACGGATCTACCTTAGAAGAAGTACAGCAAGAATGTTCCCAAGAGGTAGGGATGGTGAAACTTCATCTCACATACTTTGGACAAGTTCACAGGAGAGATCAGGCCCAGGAAAAGGGCATCATGCTTGATTAAGTAGAGGGCGGGGGTGGGGGGAAGAAGACCATGCACAAGATGGACTGATGTGGTGGCTGCAACAGAGGGCTCACACAACAGATGCCATCTAGTTAGTTCTATCTCATGGTGACTCAATTCACAAAAGAGTGACACATTGGTAAGTATATGCGATGTTCAAAATCATTGCTACATTTGAGCCCACTGTTGCAGCCACTCGGTTCACTGGACAGCCTTCCTCATTTTTGGTGATCCTATACTTTTTCTATATACTTTGCTATGAATTAGAACAGACTCAGAGGCACCAAAGAACAACAAAAACAACAGGTGTCTTCTAGATGACTCAATTCACAAAAGAATTTGTGGAGCAAGGGCTATCATTGCTGCTGTCAGCTGGATCTTGGCTGAAAGCAGAGAACACCAAAAAATGTTTACTTGTGTTTTATGGGATATGCCAAAGTATTGGACTGTGGGGATCATTAAAAAAGTATGGATATACTTGAGAAGAAAGGGAAGTCTAGAACAATTAATGATGGACATGAAGGACTTGTACATGGATCAAGAGGCAGTTTTTCAAACAGAACAAGGAAATACTGCATGACATAAAATCAGAAAAGATGTGAATCAGGGTTGTTTACATTTAATTTACATTCAGTATACTTTTTCTAACTGTATTCTGAGCAAATAATCAAAGAAGCTGGATGACATGAAGAAAAATGCAGCATCAGGATTGGAGGAAGGTTTATTAATGACCTGGGATATGCATCACACAACCTTGTATGCTGAAAGTGAGGAAGACTTGGGGTACTTTCTGATAAAGATCAGGATTTCAGCTTTCAGGATGGATTACAACTCAATGTTAAGAATTCTCACAGCTAGGCAAACAGGCAACATCATGATAAATGGAGTTTGTCTTGTTTGGATCCACAGTCAATGCCCATGGAAGCAGCAGTCGGGAGATTAAAAGACACATTGCTTTGCTTTGGGTAAGTCTGCTGCACAAGAACTCTTTTGTGTATTAAAATCAAAGACACAAAACCAATCAAACAAAAAACATATCAGTGGTAATGAGGGGGAGAGCAGAGCAGAGACCCAAAACCCATCAGTAGTCAATTGGACACCAATTGTGTCTTACAAATCTGACTAAACCAGAACATGTATACTGGTAGAGATAAGAGCTTGAAACACAGCAAATTCAGAACAGATAAATCCCTCAGGAACAATAAGGGGAGCAGTGATACTAGGAGAGTAAAGGGGCGGGGAGTAAGGGGGAATTGATCACAATGATTGACTGCGGCCTCTGGACAGCAAAAAAGTGGATGAAATGAGACAGCAGTTGGTGTAAGACATGGAAAAATAAAAATAATGATTTATAAATTATCAAGCAGGGACAGGGGAGAGAAGAAAGGTGGGGTGGGGGAAGGGTAAAAATGAGGAGCTGATGCCAGGGGTTCAAGTAGAAAGAAAATGTTTTGAAAAGGATGATGGCAACATATGTGAACATGTGTGTGACAAAATGGATCTATGTATGGATTGTGATAACAGCTGTACGAGCCCCCAGTAAAATTAAATTATAATTTTTTAAGTCAGAATGTTCTTCAAGGACTAAGATGACCTGCCACAAACCATGTTATTTTCATTAACTCATGAATATGAAATTTGGATATTAAATAAGGGTGACCAAGAACAACAGATGCATTTGAACTGTAGTGCTGGGGAAGATTATTGAAAGTACCATGGTCTGGTAAAAATAGAAACAAATCAGTCTTAGAAGAAGTACAGCAAGAATGTTCCTTAGAAGCAGGATGGTGAGACTTTGTCTTGCATACTTGTTGTTAAGAAAGACAAGTCCCTGGAGAGAGGCATCATACTGAGTAAGGAGATGGATCGACACAGTGACTGTAACGATGGGCTCAAGACAGTTTTGACAATGGCACAGGACTGGGCAGTGTTTCTTTCAGTTGTGCATAGGACTGCTGTTGATAGAAATCAACTTGATGACACCTTACAACAACAACGTACTTTCTCAAACATGTCAAACTTCCCAGGGACTGGCTCCTCCTGCTGACACGTTCGAATACTTTAAAAGAACTCAGCCATTTTCACTTCCCAGACACATGCCAGTTATACTTCTTCCTAGTCGGTTACAATCATTCTTCCTGAAATCCATGGTATATTCAATATCCTTTGCAACATCACTATTTAAATACATACATTCTCCTTCAATCTTCCTATTCATCATCTAATTTATAGAGATTACTGTGACTTAGAACCTTAATCCTCAAAGTAAAATCCTGACTTCTTAGAGAAGTCTTTTGCAGCAGGTTTGCCAAATACAGTAAGTTAGGTATTTGATTTTTTGACTGCTGCTTCCAGGGCAGTGATTGTGGATCCAAGCAATAGGAAATACTTGAGAAATCCCATCTTTTTTTCATTCATCATGTTGTTGCTTTTTAGTCCTGTTGTGAGAATTGCCAGGTACCCATAGATAATCACTGCCTGATTCCTTAAATTGAGGTGAACTCTGTACTGAAAACTATCATTTTGCTTTTTGGGTTTCTCTTTTTACTTCAGCAGTTTTCAAAATCCTCTTCACGCAGCAAGCAAGGTTGTGTCATCTGCACACCACAATTGCTAATGACACTTTTTCATAAACTTTTCCAAGTCCCTTCGTACTGTTCCCTGTGGTTGTTGTGTTTTTAGGTGCCTTCAAGTCAATTGTGGTTCATAGCGACACTATCTGCAAGTATGTACAAGGAAATTAAGTACCTAGTCCTGAACCAGCTGGTAATCCATCTTGCTGAGAGTTGTCCTCTCTTTCACTCCGCTCTACTTCCCTAAGGGTGATGTCCTTTCCCGTATGCTTGTCTGTCCTAAAACCATGGATGACAAAGCCTCATTATTTGCACTTCTAGAGCATTCTAGCTGTCCTTTTAAGATAGATTTGTTGATTCTTTTGGCAGTCTATGGTGCGTTCAATATTCTTTGCTGGCACCATAATTCAAATGCATCAATTCTTCTTCGGTCTTCGTTCAATGTTCAACTTTCAAATGCACATGTGGCTATTGAAAATACCGTGACTTGGATCACATGCACTTTAGTCCTCAAATAAGTATTCTTGGTTTCCAACGTTTGAAAGAGATCTGATGAGGCATATTTACCCAATGAAATGTGCCTGTTGATCTCCTGACTGCTGCTTCCACGAGCTTTGATTGTGCATCCAAGCAAGACAAGACCCTTGGCAACTTCAATCCTTTCTCTGTTGCTCATGTTGCGCGCCGCTCCAGTTGTGAGGATTTTTGTTTTCTTTACATTGGGTTGCACTCTATACTGAAGCCTGCAATTCTTGATCTTCCCCACAAATGCTTCTAGTCTTCCCCACAAATGCTTCTAGTCCTTTCAGCAAGCAAGGCTGTGTCAGCTGCTTATTGAAAGTGGTTAGTGATCCTTCCTCCGATCCTGACGCGGCGCTCTTCTTCATGGAAGCCGTCTACTCTCATTATTTGCTCAGCATACAGATGGAAGAAGTATGGTGAGAGAAACAACCCTGACAGCACCTCTACTCATCCTAAACCAAGCAGTATTCCCCATTCTGTTTTCCCAGTTGGTTTTTGATCCATGTTCCTTTTACTAGCGATAGTATAAAAAGCAACGAATTTTGAGGAATAAACCTCTTGCCTTCCATTAGCAACCACTTACTCTTCCTTTCAATATTAATGAGCAAGGATGACTACACAGTGTAATAGTACCAGCAGTGGGTTTGGGTGAGTTGTTGTTAAGCAGCTGGCATGAGGTTTATTCTTCAAAACTTGTTGTTTCTCTAATTTTGAATCCAAGAGCTTTGTTGTTGTTTTTTTTTTCGTGAACGAAGTGGAACAACCCTACATGTGGGAGAGGTGAGAGCACATCTGCCATCAGAGCTCTTGTCGGTGCCAAAGTGCCGGCTGTGGGAAGCCAACAATCTGCTGGAGCTATTCCTATTGCAAACGGAAAGCCTACAGTGTAAAAATCCGCTGAGTCAAACTTCCTCTTACGGCAGCATCAATGCGTTAAGAATTGTTTAACCACGGAGGGGCAGCTATCCTTTGCCAGTATCTTGGAGAAATACCCTTCTGGTTTAGATGGTTGTCATCAGGTTTTCAGCAAAGGGAATTTTTTAAATCCCAGAGGGAGGTTGGGGAATCAGACACCCACATACATAGATATAGTTGTGGATATGGAGCTATAGATCTGTGTATACATTTATATAGTATATGTGTATCTATGTAGCAAATATATGTGTTTAGCTAGCTGTATATATTCTATCTTTAGCTCTAGCTAGACATAGAGAAAGAGTCATGGATTGTGTAAGAATTCATATACTCACGATAAATTCTCTTCCTTTACTAAAATGTTTCTAGCCACATCTAAGAGTAATCAAACATTTTATGAACCCAAGCATTCCACTAAAACATTAAAGAATAATAGGATACCTTTTTGTACAAAAGCCGCTACATGGAGAAGGTGTATAATATCAATTTTCAATGATTTTTTTGAGGAAAGAAGGTAATTAACATTGTTGAAAATATTGCAAGTCGTACACATGTGTGTGCTGGACTAGTCAATGAGTAAACCTGTCGAATAGACTCATAATGGACACTGGCCACGTAGGAGCCTAGCTTTTCTGTTGTGTCCAGTTTGCATTTTGTAAAGTGCAAGCACAATTTCAGTTATCAACCAAGTGAACCTGGCTGGAAGGTTAACCCCTGGTAATATAAGGATTTCTATAACAATTGGATGAAGGGTTCATTCTTACAATGCAAAGCAGATTATCACTGGCTCCACTTTCCATAATGTGCCCTATTAGAGCGTAAAACTGCTCCCTGGATTGCTAATCACTTCAAAGATGGGTCTTGACAAGGACTAAACTTGAAACCAAATATTTGGAGCATTGCAACCAATAATAAAGAAGTAGAAATAAAATGTAAGTTTTTCTGGAATTCAATGACAATTTGGGTGAAATAGATTTCAAAGCACGATACAGTGAGGAAAATCCCCTGCCTATTATTTGGTTTCACCAGGTTGAAACTAAAAGGGAATATGTGATGCAGAGATTGTGTAAAAAGCAAGGGTACTTCCAACTCCAGGTAGCTGAAGGATCCTACACTCTCCCTTTTCTTTGAAATCAATATCCCACATGTGTGAGTGAAGCATAAGAGAACAGAGGGTACATCTAAAGCAAAGATCGGGAAGGGTTTTGTCTGCACGCCAAGCTAGAGATTCTCAAATAAATCTGATGAAATCAAACTGATGACACATTCCAACCCAAAGGACCCCAAATCATATAAATTCAAGGTATTGGGCCAAGATTCAAGGTATTTCCCCAGAGGAGCTCACAGTAACCCCACCAGTCAAGGCTGAGGGTAGAAGAGACGTCTGAGGATTCAGAGAAGTAATAACAGAGAGGCCATGAATGTGGGCGGTGCAAACGAGTAAGCTGTGGTTTACAAAATAGCTAGCACGTGGAACCCAACCCGAGGCACCTGAGCAGAAGAGCATGGCGCTCTGTTTCTGAGCGGGTACGGCCATGAAAATGCCATGGAGTGCAGTTTTACTGTAAAACGCTTGGTCTCACCATGAGTCAGAATCAACTCCATGCCCACTGGTTTGGTTTCGGCTTTGTGCTGACTTCTGCTCTTGTGTTCATGCCCCATGGGTCCCAACAATAGGCAGATGCTAAATACAATAGGAAAACCACTGCAGGAGACTCCAGGATGAGTGATGGTCACTGAGAAGACATTTAAAAAAAACACAAAAACACAAGTTCCTTGTACACAATGAATAAGATGTCCCCAGTCACAACCCCATCCCATTCTCGTCTGCATCTCACGTTCTTTATCTCACAAACAATTTGTTTTCACATTTATGAGTCCTTCATCAGCCAGGAACCATAGAAAGGAGCTAGGAACCATAGAAGGTGGCTCTTGAGAAGGAGCCTAGCAGAATGAATGCTGTTTGCGTCCTTCTCCCTAGATGGCGATCGGCCACGGAAGTGGAAAGCTACACCGTGCCAATAGACATGGACCACCAGAAAACCAGTGCAGCCATAGACGGAGATGGGCTTTTCAAACCCTGTAAGGAGCAGCGAGTCAACGAGGCAAAGTCTCAATCACCCCAAGTAAATGTCCTTGTCATTGCTGTCCCTAATTCAGTTCACTTTACTCCCAATAAGTTTTGAGATCTCCCCCCCCCCCTGATGCAGAAGTCTGCCCCCAAGAGAAATTGCAACCCGGCCTTCATCTGCCATTCAAGCCCCACTTGACGGATTGACCTAGGAGAATAGCTACTGCCTGGTGCCCAAAGTCGATTTGCTTCACTTGCCATTCAACTCGGTTCTTAGAAGCATGTCTCTCCTCTCTCCCCCATTCTCCCTACATCTCCCCGGGGAAATGGACCCGGGGCAGACTCCATAAGGCAGACAGACAATAACACACCTGGTAGAATTCAACTTCTCGGTCTCCTGCCTTTGCCTGCTTGAGAGTGTGTCAAGCAGGCCCAGGGACCAGGAGGCTGAAAACTTGAGTGGAAGTTGAGAAAAGTGCAGTATGTAGTTGAGGTGAGAGGGACCCAGGGGAGGGGGTTTCTAAGCTAGCAATTTCCCTTGAGATTTTGAACTGTGGAATTGCTTCACAAGAAGAGAGATAAATGACCACTCTGGAGGTTATTTCGTTTAAAGTTGAGTAACTAGAATATCAGAAATAATGTAAACTTTTTTCTCCCAGGAAACCTTTCTTAGACCCTCTCGGGATTTCTTCTAGTTTGACAGTACATTAAAATTCTTGCTTGCAGATGTACCTGACTTTGACAAAGAGAGAATGAGACGACTGGAGAGAAGTGTGTTCTACAATTGTGGCTGAAACAACGGGGTTATCTTTTAGCTTCTAAAACATTCAAATAATGGCTTGATTTCATTACTTTGAGATTTATTTTTGATTGGCATCATGTTTTTCAGATAGTAAACATAGTATCATTTTTTTTCCAGATGGTAAACCATGACTCCCTGAGATATGAGAGCTGAACTTTTCCAACTTGATTTGTGTTTATTACACTTTCTTGCTTTCACCTCATACATGTTTTTTCTGAAGGACAAATACCAACAAGTGACTCTGAGAATTAAAATATTTTAGTGGCTTCGCGCTGCTCACAAAAGTAACCATGGGTAAGCAGATAGAAGCCTCCATCATCTTGCCTCTTCTCTCATCTCCTGTTTCACTAAATCTGGTTGTTGTTGTTGTTGTTGTTAGGGGCTGTTGAATTGATTATCTCAGAGACATATGACATAATAGAATGGCCCCATATGGTTTCCAAGTCTCTATTCTTTACCCACAATGAGATGGAATGATAACTTGGCTGCAACAATGGGCTCAAACATAAAAACAATTATGAGGCTGGTGGAGGACAGCCAGAGTTCCCTTCTCTGAGACATGAGGTCATTATGGGCTCATTCTACAGCGCCTAACAACAGATCTTTACAATCGGATCACATAATGCCTGGTAAAATAGAGGTCAGCCAAAAAGAAGACCCCCCCAAAGAGATGATGGACACACAGCTGCCATAATGGATTCAAGTGTAGCACTAGCAGTGTGCATGGTGCAGGTCTAGGTAGCATTTCATTCAGTTGCATGTTGTGTCACTATGAGTTACAACCAACCCAGGGAACCTACCAACCACAGCATCTTTGCAGACTAGATCACCAGATCTTTGCCCCCATGGAGCCATTAGTGAGTTCTTGCCACCAGAAGTTTTGTGAATAGCTGAACGGTTAACCATTGCACCAACAGGACTCCCCTGTCCTATCCCCATCTGATCAATGTTGTTGTTGTCATTGTTAAGTGCCCTCCAGTCCATTCCAACTCCTAGCAGCTCCATGAATGAAGCCACATGACTAATGGGCTGAGAACTAGTGAGAGAATTGGTCACCATGTGACTGAGAGGCAGAGAACCAGAAAGAGATTTGGTTGCTGGCTAAAGAGACCAATGACTGTATCTTTTCTGTTTGCTGACCCGACTTGTGGTAACCTGTCTAACTTCCTTAATAAACCTCCTTAATCATCACCACTGTCTGAGAGTTCCGTGTGGCCATTGCAATGAATTACTGAGCCCAGCATCGATGTAACATGGGAGGAACATAGAGAGACCTGAGAGGAATGGCTAGTATCAGAATAAATAAAGAAAGAGGAAGTGTGTGGCTGGCACTTGCCTTGTGGCAAGAGGGCAGCCACAGAGGTCAGACATGTCCACCCTTCATTGTTGAGTTTTGCAGCTGCCATTTTGAACTTGTGAAGTTGATCACTCTCTGGAGTGCATACACCCTGGAGCCACTGTCCACCTTGCATGCCTATCCCTTTGTTGAAAATTCAACCACTGGGGTGAATTCTGTTCCTGGTTTGAAGGGTGCCTAAGCGTTATAATCTCATGGCTTCCCCCAGTCTCTATCAGACCAGTAAGCTTGGTTTTGTTTATGATATTTTAGTTGTGTTCAACAATTTTCTCATTTTTTTCAGGACCTCTTATGGTCAGCCCTTTTAGTGTGGTCAGCAGCGGTGATTGGCACCATCTAGTTCGTCTGGTCTCAGGGTTATGGAGGCTGGGGTTCACAGTTCCATTAGTTTTTTGGACTAATAGTTTCCCGGGTCCGATTTTCTTCACTCTTCTTTGCTCTGGTGGGAAGTAACCAATAGTTGTAACTTATCTGGCTGTTGACAAGCACTGAAGTCCCCAATTGCTATTCAACAAAGTAGAAAGTAGTGTGCTGTCTTTGTGAACTATGTGAGGCCAATTCACTTGAATGTTCTCAGACATTATGGTCCAGAGATTCCAGGACCAGAAACTCTCTTCCTCAAGGTATTTGGATATGGCTAAGAAGGTTTCATAATGTTGCCCTTGTGTGCTCTATTATAGGCATGGTTATATTTGTAGCATACATAAACACCTATGCAGAAGCATCCTTTGTCAAGCTTATATATAGTTGTATGTATTTCTTATCGCTGTTGTAAATGTACTTTTACATAAATCCAAGTCTATTCTACTAAATTGTTGCTGAAGCAACTTTTCATGATTGGATTAGATTCATCTAAGACTGGATACACTTACCATGACTTTGACCTACTCTGCCTGCTTAAATTACTGAAAATGTGTGCTACAGAAAATAGTTCTTGCTGAGAACTAATTCATAAGGCCCCAGCCTATGTTATACCAGGATCAATCCAGACAAGTTTGTGTGGAATCACCATTTTGATCCACCGTGACAGGACTCTCCCCATCACAGCGTGCTGATAGCAGAAATAGCAGATGACTTAGACCTTCAAATTATCTTATGCTGAATTCTTCCTGTTTCTACTGTCTTATTTTCCTAAGGTGGCCATAATGAAATACTACCAAATGGCTAACTTTAAAGAATAGAATTCATCTAACAGTTCTAGCGTGAGAAATCTGTGTCGAGAGCATTGGCGAGGCAATGGAAAAGCCATGTATTCTCCCTCTCTTTCTTTTCTCTTTCTGCTATAAAGGAGGACCCTTTTGTATCTCATTCAACATCTTTAGCCCTAGGCATTTGTTGGTGTTCTTTGGTTTAGAGACAGATCCTCATATGGGGCCTTCTGCTGTAGGTGACACTGGCTCTGTGTCTACTCTCTCTATTTCATAATATTTCACTCTCAATGGAATAGGAGCCAGTGTAATTACCCTATTACCCACATCAGTGTAATAGGTAGGTTTATTGTGCCAACTTGCCAATGAACATATGTGGGATTAATTGAAGGGCCGAGAGATAAATGGCTCGGTGAGCCTCGCCTTTCTTGTCTCTTGCTCTTTAATGATTGGACTAGTGTACAGCTGCCTTAGCTGGTTCTCTGCCTCAACTTGCAAGCTACACAACCTGTGGGACACTCAACCCATGGACTGTGTCGCTGTATTTTGAGGGTACTTCAAGAGCTGCTTCACCACGTTAATGGAGTATACATCGCTTGGGCTGGGATTGTCAGACCCTGTCATCTGGCTCACTGCTGTTGACCTGCCTTGCCTTTTGCTGCCTGTGGCTGGATTGCCCTAATTGCTGTACAGAGGACTCAGCTGTATGCTTCCTTGACTTGTACCCAGTGGCCCTCAAGACTTGAAGGACTGCCAGTGTAATAGCTGTCTCACAGAAGTGAGGTGAACTGAGCCATTTTTACTGCACTATAGACTAATTAGCTCTTTATTTCTTATGTTGTATATAGTTATCTATAAAGATATATATAGATAAAATCATAAGTGTTCTGGTTTTATTTCTCTAGAGAACCCTGTCTAATATAGTCAGTGTGAACTGGTTTGATTAAAGCGATAACAAAATACAATTCTGATTTCCAAACAGCAGTCAAAATAAGTAGCACAAGTTAAGAACTTGTCTACTAGTCAGAAGGTTGATAGTTGGACCTCTGCAGAGGTGCCTCAGAAGACAGAACTGGTGACCTTCAGAAAGCCTTGAAAACCCTGTGGGGCAGTTCTGCTAACGGGGTCTCCATGGGTTGAAATCAAGGCACTGGCAACTAACAACAACAATGTTTCCAAAGGCACAATCACAAGTTACTATGGCTAGGACTCGAACAAACCTATGACACAAATCCACAGAGGACACATCAGAGTTTGCCTTTACCTAGCAAAGTAGATAACAGTTCTGTAACCCCTGAAAATTCTGAGGTGGACACTATTCATACTTCTGCACTCATCACTTCTGAAATATTAAGATAGATCTGGGCTCTTTTTTATATCCCCTTCTCCTTGCAAAGGGAAGATTATAAAGTATGTTGTGTGTATGAAGCACCAGAAGCTACACTGTAAGATGAGCATCTTATTCCAGTTGCATCCCTTTGCTCCTGGATGACTGTGTGGGAAGATGGGAGTGGCAATAACTCAATCCTTTTGGCTTCAACTTATGCCCATTGTTGAAAGTCTTCTTTTGTGTCACCATTTACTATCACCCAATGGCCGGAGGAGGAGGTAACAACTCTCAGGGCCCTGATGGAGAAGAATGCTCTCTATCCCTTGCTCCCCAGAATCCTCAGAGGAGATGTATACTTTCCGCAGATGATAAAAATAGGCATTGTGTTGTCAAGTGCTTTCATAAGAGATCTATCTGCCCCACCCTCCTGTCTCTTTTGAGAAGGAAAGATGAGAATCCATGGCTCCTGTTGATGACTGTCAGAAGAGTAGGAGCGAGAGGCATACAACCTGTCTGCCTTTGCTAGAGACTGAAAGCTGCTGTGAAAATGGGGGAAGAAACCCTTCCATCAGAGTAAAATTGGGGCATTTTAACATGCTTTTTACTCGAAATTGCTCCCTTTCAATAAGGTTATAATCAAATCAAACCCGTTATTTTATGAAATAATTCAAAATTAAGCAAGAAAGCTTACAAGGTGATAGCAATATTCAAAGTCCTTCCCAAGAGTGAAACACTTTCCCATTGTTCTCGGTTGTATTCTGTCCCAAGGTGGAATCATTACCACTAATTTAGAGAGAAGGAAACAGAGGGTCATGGAGTTTACATTGCACCAGCTGAAGTTACCTGGGGCAGTGAACAATCTCATGTATGATGTATTCCAAATGCAACCTTATTTTGTCTCCCTCAATTCTTTTAAAATTGATTGGCTGGATAAAAACTCAGGTGAACTTTCCCCTCTTTACTTTTTTTTTGGCTCATTCTCTGAAAATTAAAGACTGGTAGCTGGAAAGAAAGCCAGAGTTTTCTCCCTCCTGACATGCTTGCTCAGCTCTTCATTGGTTCTGTTCATGCACCCAACTTACCTTGGGTGCTGATCAAGTGCAGGGCATATGAAGGGGTCAAGAACTTCTTACTTGCCAGATCTTGCCCTACTGTGACTGCCTACCATAGCCTGAGTAAGCTGACTCCTTCTATATGAAGTCATTTCATGAGCTCTCTGAAAACACCCAAGAACCAGCAATGCCAACCTTTCTTCTGGATTTTTTTGTCCTGCCCTCTAGGATTCTGGTAGTAAATATTCTGTAGCAACTTAGCTACATTATGATTCTCAGTGATGTAGCAAACTCTGGACTGGGTGTTTGCAGGGCAGTGAATTATTTGTCATGGCTGCCCTGGTCACAGTCTTTGTTATTTCTATCATGTGATCTATTCTTGATTGTTCAGGGTAAAGACAAGGTGGGGGAAGAAACAGGTAGGATTCAGTTGAGAGTCACTGTTAAGAGGGTTCATTGTGATTGTCATCCTGTTGGGTATAAAATTGGCCACACAGAAACTGGAAGAGGGCATCTCATTAGTAGCAAAAGACAAGACCCAAGAGAGGTTCAATATGCAGAGATCCTGGAGTCCAAAGAACATACTCCACTTTGTGAATTATGTGAGGGCAATTCACATTAATGTTCTCAGACATTATGATCCAGAGATTCCAGGACCAGAAACTCACTCCCTCAAGGTATTTGGTTATTGCTAAGAAGATTTTATAATGTTGCCTTTGAATGCTCTTAGAATGTGAGCCTGTAGAGGTCTCCAGTCTAATGCCGAATTAATACACATTGGATTTGGCAGTGTCCCCAGCTTTTGGAGCCAGCAGAGGTCCAGGGACATAGGACTTAAGAGCTCCCACAATTGTTTCAGCCATTTCAGCACAATTGTGTCAGCCATTTCTCCTTAGTAAATGTCTTTATGTGTGTTTACATAGGAAGGGCTTTTTAAAAGTCCATGAAAATATTCTATCACCTTTAATTATTTTTAATAAGTGTTTTAAAGTCCTCACAGGTGTGTGTGTGTGTGTGTGTGTGTGTGTGTGTGTGTGCAGAGCATGAGAGAGAGAAGATAAAAACAAAGTAAAACTTTGTAATCAAATATTCAAAGGCCTCCAATTAGAAAATGAAAAGGGAAGAACGCACTTGGTATTTCTCAAACTGAAAAAAAATTTTGAAACCTCGAATTCAAAAATATGGAATGACCAGGCAACATCACCACAAGTTGCCTGTCTTTTTGTAGAACAGTAGTGGCTTGTGTGTTGCTGTGAGTTTGGAATGTATGTCCATGGTATCTCAAATACCAGCGGGACCACGCAAAGTAAACAGATTTCAGCAGAGCAGATTATGAAGAAGTAATAGACTTTTCATTTCAAAGTCAATAACGACTGACCACCTGATGGATAGCATTGAAACACTGGGAGATACTAAAATCAGAAGGGATATAATCAGAACATCATCACAGATAGCACCAGAAGATAAGCCCCTCAGGTCGAAAGTCACTTAAAATATGACAGAGAAAGAAAGTTGCCTGTTCAAAGTACAGTCAACAATAATAACATCGATGGAGTAAAGTCTACAGGAAGATGCACTTCGAGATCTTAATTTGCTGATGAGGCACAAGTCAAAATGAAAAGAAATAGCTGCAAATATCAATACAGAATTGGAACTTAGAGTGTTTGAAGTATGAGTCTAGGAAAGCTTGTTCTTGGTGTTAGGTGACATTGCGTTAGTTCTGACTCATAATACCTGGAATTTCATGAAGGCAGATTAACATTATACTGTCATAGAAAGCACTGTATGTCAGGATAGATCCAGAAATGCACATTTGGTCAATGAATGCAACACCATTATTCTTCAATCTTTTATTCCCGTCATTGTGAATCATATGGTTTTCTGAGGAGGAACTGCTTTCTCCCAGTGAAGTCAACCCTGGAGATGAGTCAAGTAAAGCATGTGTAAGCAGACGTTTCAGAGTCTTCACTGGCTTATAGAGAACAACTTGAAGTAAACAGAAACAGCAGCAAAAGTCCGCTATTGATCAGGACTTGGAATACTCAAAGCATGAATCTAGTAAAATTGGAAGTGGTCAAAAATGAAATGGAATGCCTAACGATATATCCTAGGCATTAGCAAATTGTAATGGACTGGCATTGGTCATTTTGAATCAGAAAATTATATGATTACTATGGTGGGAATAACACTATCAGGAGGGTATTGCATTCATTGTCAAAATGGAAATTGCAAAAATTAATATTGAAGTACAATGCTGTCTGTAATAGGTCTATATCTATCTGCCTTCAAAGGAATTCAGTCAATACAATGATTATTAAATTTATGTATCAACCACAAAAGTTAATGATGAAGAAATTTAAGAATTTTGTTGACAACTTCCTTCTGAAATTGATCAAAAGTATAATCAAGATGAATTGATAATTATTGAAATTGGAATGCAAAAGTTGGAAACAAAGGGGAAGGAACATTAATAGAAAATGTGGGCATGGTGATAAAGTGAAGCTTGAGATCACAGGATAGAGTTCTGAATGAAAAATGACTTCTTCATAGCAAATTAATTTGATTCAACAACGTAAAATGGGACTATACATATGGACTTCTCCAAATGGAATACACAAAAATTCAATTCACTATATCTGTGGGAAGTGACGCCAGAGAAACTCAATAACAGCAGCTAAAACCAGACCAGGGGATGACTGCGGAACAGTTCATCAATTGCTCATGTATAAGTTCAAGTTAAAACTAAAGAAAATAAAGCAACTCCACTAGAGCCCAAATAAGATGTTGAGTCTATCCAACCTGAAATTTGAGACCATCTCAAGAACAGATTTAATGCACTGAGCACCAATGACAAAAGACTTGCTGCACTGTGGGAAGACATTCACGAAGAAAACACAGTCATTAAAAAGACAAGAAAGAAAAACTGATCAAAGTGAATGTCAAGGGAGACTCAGAAACTTGTTCTGAACCTTAGAGAAGCTAAGGCAAATTATAGATCTGATGAGGTTAAACAGCTGAGTAGAAAATTTCAAAAGGAAGCTGGAGAAGACAAAGTCAAATATTATAATGAAATGTGCAAAGACAGGGAGATGAGAAACCAAAAAGAGAGAACACGCTCAGTGTGTCTTAAACTGAAGGAACATTTCAAGACTTGAGTTGCAATCTTGAGAGAGTCTAAGGGCAAAATACGGAGCAATTCAGGATGCAATGTACAAGAAAAAAGAAGTCAACATTCCACCATTTCAGGAAGTAGCATATGAGCAAGAACCACTGGTACCAAGGAAGAAGCTGCATTGAAAGCCTTAGCCACATACAAGGCTACAGGAATTAATGAAATGGTCATTGAAATGTTTCAAGAAGCTTATGAAGCACTGGAAGCACTCACTTTTCTATGCCAGGAAATTTGGAAGACAGCTACTTGGCCAATTGACTACAAGAGTTCCATATTTGTACTCATTCGCAAGAACAGCCTCCCAACAGAATGTTCAAATGTTAGAATAGTATCACTGATATCACATGCCAGTAAAATTTTGCTGAAGACCATCTGAAAACAGTTGTAGCAGTGCATTGACAGGGAGCTGCCAGAGGTTCAGGTCAGATTCAAAAGAGGATGTGAAACAAGGTGTCTCATAGCTGATGTCAGATGGCACTTAGTTGATAGTAGAGAATACCAGAAAGAGATTTCTTTGTGTTTCATTGACCATGCCAAGGCATTCTGCTGGGCAGATCATAACAAACTGTGGCTAGCCTTGAGAAGAAAGGGAATTCCAGAGCACTTCATTGTCCCATGTGGAAACTTACACGGACCAAGAGGTGGCAGTGCACAAAGAAGAAAGGAACCCTGGAGTGTTTTAAAATCTAGAAAGGTGTGCAGCAGGAGTCCATCCTCTCACCATACTCATTCAATTTGTGTGCTGCACAAATATTCAGAGAAGCTGGATAATAGGAAGACAAATGCAGCATCAGGATTGGAGAGAGGCTGATAAACATCCTGCGATATGCAGATGATACACATTTACTTGCCGATAGTGTGTACGACTTGTAAAATTTGCTGATTAAGATCAAAGATTGCAGCCATCTATGAATTACAACTCAATATAAAGAAGACTAAAGTCCTCACAATGAAGTAACATCATGATAGACACAGAAAAAAATTAAAGCTGTTCATGATTTTTGACTTGCTTGGATCCACAATCAATGCTCATGGAAGCAGCAGGCAAGAGATCAAATTGAGCAGTGGTAAGATCTATTGCAGAGAACCTCTCTAAAGTGTTGAAAAGCAACGATATTACTTTGAGGACTAAGAAAGGACTGACCGAAGCCAACGTGTTCGCAGTGGCCTCGCGTGCATGTGAAAGCTTAACCTCGAATAGGGGAAAACAAAGAAGAATCGGTGCATTTGAATTGTGGTACTGGTGAAGAGTAGTCAGAGTTCCATGAACTGCCAAAGAACAAAGCCTGTCTTGGAAGAAGTAGAACCCCAATCCTCCCTGGAGACAAGGATGGTGAAACTATGCCTTACATACTTTGGACATTTGGTCAAGAGAAACCAGTCCCTTGAGAAGGATATCATGCTTCTTAAAAAGAGAGGTAGCCCAAACCTGTGAGGCGCTCCAGGAGATAGATCAGAATGGTGGCTGTCACAATGGGCACACGCATAGGAACAGTGGTGAGGATGGCGCTCAACCACGCAGTCCTTCCTTCTGCTGTGCACAAGATAGGTGCGCATCTAACTGACTTAATGACACCTAACAACAGCATAAAAAACACACTCTTGCCTAAAGTGATTATGAGTCAGCTTATCAACATAGGTTCAGTAATGCTAGTTCGGGCATTTCATGAATTATCATAATTAGCATAACTATTAGAAACCTTCTACCTGGCACTTTTATTTCATAAATGGAGAAACTGTGACCAAGAGAAGTGAACTCACAAGTGCAAACCTAGGACTCAAAACTCAAGATACATCTTTCATGTCTACATCTCCTTCACTTGATATTTGGAATTACTTCCCAGAAATTTAAAGGAGGGAAAAAAATCAAGAAATATTGCATATGCTTTGAAAAATTACATTCACAATGATGAAACTCAACGAAATCCAAAATTATATTTATGTATTAATTTCATCTTCATTATTAATACCATGCTGCTTTCTTAAGAAGAGACATGGGTACTAAATTGACCAGCAGTAATATTGGTTCAATTTGATACATGTTATCTCTCCATTTTTATGCAAAAGCATCCCAAACTATGCCTTTTGCTTTAAAGAAAATTTCCCTAGGTGTACTAAAATAATGAAGCTGAATGATCCAAAGTATCATTTATGCACAGCATGACACACTTACATTGCACTTTGATTAGTTTTGAAAAATCATTCCGTTGCAGGTTTTGAATTGTGAACCTTGTTAACATATTGTCTCCTTTCTTGAAATATTTGATTAGTTAACATCGATATTTTATGATTAGACAATTTAGTCTGCTAGACTGAAATCTATAGATAAATTTAAAGTGTTCTGTGTGCTTTCAAAAGATTATTAAGAATGCAAGTGTCATTTTGAGAGTTCATTCTGGAATACGTAATTACCTTTCCAACCAACTACTCCAAACTAATTTGATTTTTCATTACATTGATGGATAAAGTAGCCCCATATAAAAAAGATCATAGTACATTGCATAAATATTGCCATCCTATAAATGAGACCAAGAAAGTAATAAAGTCTTCAGTGGAGAGTTTCATCCTATAAAAGAGATAATGGACAATCCACATGTTCTGCTCAGTTGGGGTGAGATAATTCTTTTGAGACAAGTAATGACAAAAACTGAATGACTAAGAGCACAATTTAATTAATCTAAACCCTTTATATTATAGATGAGGATAATGAGAACTAAAGAAATTAAGAGAACCTAAGTCCACATTTTAGTCAAAACTATACTCTCTTTCCCCAAACTTACATCAAATATGTGGTCACTCTATCTTATCAAAAGTAGCAAGTACAGATTATGATTCACCAATTTATAAGCCCACAAAATGTATGCTTTTACCTATTTTTATGCCTAAATGTACTTAATTTTAAATCCCTGCTGTGCCAAGTGGTAGAAAGTATTTTCAACCAATTTAGGGCCATGGCCACTTCCACAGCCTTTAAAGTTGCATCTGTGTTTTTCTAGTTGATACAGGGGTGTATGTGTGGAGGGATGGTGGTCCCTGATCCTCGTTATCTTTCCATACTAAGATACACTAAAATATAACCCTTCTGGTATTGTGCCTCATAGTTCACTGCCTTTTTTTTTTTTTTGCTTTGAGTACTCACTAGGTTCAAACTAGCATCCTCTCGGTGATGTTCATATCCTTCTTGTTGCAAGGGAAATAAATCCTAGGCTGCTTCCATGGCTCTCACAGGTCTGGTGGACGTTTCTAACATCCTTCTGCCTAGATGTTGTGCAATCATTTCTGATATATTGTTCTAGCATCACGATAGTTCTGAAATTCAACTCATCTACTATTTTTATCACTACCTTGAACTTCTTCTTGGATAAAGGGGTCAGGCCATGGAGATAACCTGAGGAAACCCCTCCCACCTCTTCCTGGCACATGCTCCTCTTTCCAGCATTCTCTCCTCTTCTCTATTCTCCAAAGTGGAGACTGAGGAGGAAGGAGGAAGCTATTAATCATTTTCAGTCTTCCAAATATTTATTCTAAGGTGGCCCTATACACATTTACCACAATCCTCATATCCATAGCCAATGACATCCAGATACAGATGCTTCTGAAATGTATACATTGCTGACAGATCTATCAAAACACTTCTATTTGGTGGAAAAGGAGGCAGTCTCTCTGTTGAAAGTCTATAAGAGAAGATCCAAATTTGTTCTCCAACCCAAATCTCAAGCTGCCAAATCTCCTCCTTGGGATCACCACTTGGTCTCTGATTGTCTTCAGTCTAGCCCAAGAAAGGAATGAAATAACAGCCAGGCTCTTGCATAACTGACAAGCATTCTCTGGGCTTTCAGGTTCCGAAGCCCACCCCAACTTCCACGTGGCTCACCGTAAGTTTAAGTTACATCTAAAGCATAAGTCAAAATGGCTCTGTTTTTCTATATACCAAGTTAAGCAAGAGTCTTTACCTATAAGATCCTCCTAGGACTCACAATTGTCCATCCTAATGGGCTGCTTTGAGGCAAGCCAGGGACAAACCCCACTAATGGTGTAATGGAGTAATGTGGACACAAGAAATATATAGGTCCTAAAATGTTTAGGGGATCCTCCATATGGGTGGTGATATCCTGAGGGAAAATGAGAGGAGTGGATTGGAGCAGAGTGGATCCAAGACAGGTCAGTTTGTCCATTTAGCAGTCTCTGGTGCTTTCAACTGCCAAAAGGCTAACTAAATCTCTCTGGGAAGAAGTATGGCTAGAGAGCTCCTTAGAGTCAAGGGTGGGAAGGCTCCATGGTACATACTTTGAACATGTTGTCAGGAGAGACCCATCCCTGGAGAAGGACATCATGCTTGGCAAAGTAGAGGGGTAGTGAAATAACAAGGGAAGGCCCTCAACAAGACAGATTGACTCAATGGCTGAAACAATGGGCTCAAACATAACCACATTGTAACGATGACACAGGAACAGGCAGTGTTTCTTTCGGTTGTACGTAGGGTCACTATGGATTGGAACCGACTCTGTGGCACCTAACAAGAGCCATTTCACTCTGCATAATGGTCTCCAGTTCAAGCCGTGCTCTGAGGTGCTTCCTGGTTTTGTTCCTTTTTAGTGACTTCCACGAATGGCAAGACTCGCTTGCATATTTTGAACATGTTTCCAGGAAAGTCACATAGGAGGAGAAAGATGGAAGTAGCTCTTAGGCAAGAGGCTGTGCAGTAATACATATGAAAAGATGGGGGCAAGAGGTAGAGAACCTCTAGTGTTGGGACCCCTGGTCCACGTGATTAATAAGCATGGCTTCTAACGGAAGTGTAGGAAGTTCAAGTCTACCCAGCGGTGCCTCAGAATAAAAGGTCTGAAAACCTATGTATGCAAAGCCAACCCTTGATAAGCTTATAAAGCACAATTCTACTGCAATAAATATGGGTGAGAATGAGTTGAAAGTAACATGATGGAAACTGTTTAAATGGGAGGTAGATTTGTCATAAATGGGGAAGTATGCCAGGAGAAAGTGAGAGATCATTTTGGATCATCAACTGAACTCCATATGGTTGTTTATGATCTAATTTAATTCCTAGCAGCGTATTTCGTATTCACTCAAGAAACCATTTACTAAGCACCTGTTGTTTCAGACTTTCCCAGAATATAAATACGAACAGGACAGGATACAGGATTAGACCTAGACATGCACACAGATCAGTGGAGGAAGTACAACCAAAACAGAGTTAATGCCTGGAGGGTACGTGTTAGCAGCAGGAGAAAAAAGGTACCAGCTGAATCTGGACGGCATCAGAGCCCATGAATCGCAGAATGTGGTGTTGGAACAGTGTCAGCCACCATTTTTCCAAAAGGAAAAGGAAGTGAGGTGTTTTCTAGGCAGAGGTGATACAGCAGTTTGGAAGAACAGCGTGATGCAAGATGGTGAAGTCACATCAGGCCTTAGTGGATGTATAGGCCCCTGAGCAGTTTGCTTGCCTTTGTAGTATGGCTTTGAGAATTTATAATGAACTGGCCTTTGTTGTGGCCCTTTAGAAGTTAGACATTGATGGAATTCTACTTAAAAAAATTTAAGCAAAAGTATTAAGATTTTATGTTATAATTTTGGTAGGAGTTTTTTGTTGCCTTATGACTTGTAATTAGCTTGTGTTTTCAGGCCAGAGAACAGGAGTGTTAATGAGTGAGCACACTGAAACTTATTCTCTTGAGTTCCATGGGGAAGCAAAATGAATTAAACTTTTGGGTTGTCATTGTTTGACATGTTGATATAAACTTTTAGACAGAAAAATAGCAGACGACAGGATACTTCCCCCATCTTACAAACAATATTAATGTTGAGTACTTATTCTACCGATGTTTATTGACTGATGCTTAGTCTCAAGGTTATTGTATTTCATTCCTTAACCTCTCCCCATTTTAATTATGTTGAAATGTCTTCTCTATTTTGTTTGTTCGGGAAAGTAACTAGAAGTAAATCCTCTGTCTCCTTGTGTTATGGGTCTCACAATAGAACTGTCTTCCTCCTTGCCCAAAGCCTGTGCCAGAGTACTTTGGCTGAACTTCAGTTTCAGGAAGAGACCTGGCTTCTATAGTCAGCCCGTAGCATGTCCACAGGCAGGAGAGGTCTGGGTTCGGTGGGGTGAGATGTACCCAGGCAGGAGAAATAGACAGAAATAGGGAAAGCTAGCAGAGTAAGCCAAAGTGTGCAAGCCTCTTATCAGGTTCTAGCTGAAGCTTCGAGTTAGAACTACAGGTTCGAGTTCTGGCAGCAATGCAAGGTATATGACGGGACCGTAGGAAAATGACCTGTGAGAGAATAGAAACATGGAAAGAAAAGGAAAATTCATGATAGCTTTGCAATAGAAATAAGGTAAGATCTGGTTGTGATAGAAAATATTTAGAATCAAGAATATATATCAATTGATTTGATCCAGGATTAATGGTGATTCTGTAATAAATAAGCCAAGTTCTTCACTGGGACATTTCCTGTTGCTATGATGTAGGGAGGCTTGGCACTCTTTCTGCAGTTTCAATATAAATCCCAAACTCTTCTCAAATATAATATTCATGTAGAAAGTGATAATACTGATTATTGAAAGATTTTAATTCACCCCACATAAAAAACAAATTTTTGAAAGAAGGAAACAAGTGGTCATTATTCAACCTAGAGCAAGAATGAAGGAGGGGGAGGAAGATGGGGGATGGTAAAGAAAGTGAAAAAAAAGTCTAGAACATATCTTAAAACATCAACTTTAACAATAATTGTATTTTTTATCTTTTGTATTTTTTATAATCATTTTATTGAGGACTCAGAAATCTTATCACAATCCATACATACATTCATTGTGTCAAGCACATTTGTACATTTGTTGCCATCATCATTCTCAAAACATTTGCTTTCTACTTGAGCCCTTGGTATCAGCTCCTTAATTTTCCCCTCCCTCCACGCCCTATCTACCTCATAACCCTTGATAATTTAAAATTATTATTTTGTCATGTCTTACACTGTCTGATGTCTCCCTTCACCCACTTTTCTGTTGTCCATCCCCCAGAGAGGGGGTTATATGTAGATCCTTGTAATTGGTTCCCCCTTTCTATACCACCTTACCTCCACCTTCCCCTTATCACCACTCACACAACTGGTTCTGAGGGGTTCATCTGTCCTGGATACCTGTGTTTCCAGGTCCTATCTCTACCAGTGTACATCCTCTCATATAGCTGGATTTGTAAGGTAGACTTGCTAACATGACAGTGGGGAGTGGGGGCAGGAAGCATTTAAGAACTACAGGAAAGTGGTATGTTGCATTGGTGCTACACTGCATGCTGACTGGCTCGTCTCCTCCCCACGACCTTCTGTAAGGGGATGTCCAGCTGCCTTCAGATGGGCTTTAGGTCCCCACTCTGCACACACCTTCGTTCACAATGATATGATATTTTGTTTTTTGATGGTTGATACCTGATCCCTTCAACACCTTGTGATCACACAGACTGGTGGGCTTCTTCCATGTGAGCTTAGTTGCTTCTGTATTAGATGGCCACTTGTTTACCTTCAAACCTTTAAGACCCCAAGCGCTATATCTTGAGAGCTGGGCGCAATCAGCTTTCTTCATCACATTTGCTTATGCACCTGCTTTGTCTTCAGACATTGTGTCAAGAAGGTAATCATCATGAAAAGACAGTTTAATAGAACCAAGTGTACTTGCATGGAGGGAGGACTTGAGTGGAGGCCCAATGTCCATCTGCTACCTCAATACTACACCTATACATATATGCATATAGATCTATTTCCCTATCATTACATATAAGTATATTTACATATGTACATGCCCGTATTTAGACCTCTATAAATGCCCATTTGCCTCCTAGTTCTTTCCTCTTTTTCCTCTTACTTTCCTCTTGTCTCACTATCATGCTCAGCCTTCATTGGGTTTCAGTAATTCCTCTCGGTTACATTGACCTTTATTAAACCCTACCAGTCCTATTACACCCTCCTCACCACCGATTTTAGATCACTTGTTTTTCCCTTGTCCCTGGGTTTGTTAACAACACTTCCTTTCCCCCAGTTCACCCTATCTCATGCCCTCCTAACCCCAGATTCTTTGGTCCCGTTGTTTTCTCCTCCAGATTGTTCATCCCGTCTATCTTATCTAGATAGGCTTGCAGAGATAATAACAAAAACAAGACAGAGCAAAACAAAATAACAAAAGAAAACAAAACAACAAAAATCAAATGACAATAAAAAAGAAAATCATGTAAATAGTTGAAGGTCTGTTTGTTGACTTTTAGGAGTATTTTCTTGTTAAGTCTAGTCTGATGGGGTGCCATGCCTGGCCCCAAAGTCTATTTTTGTATTCTCTCAGGACTTCCTTGCTCTGCTTTCCTTGCTGTTCTGTTGCACACCCTTAGTGTTTTGCCTCAGTGTGGTGGGGTCAGATCCAAGAAAATTCCCACACTGTGTCTCCAGTGTTTTCCCCTGTAGCGCTATGGGTCAGTGAAGGATGTCGTGTCTCATGGTGGGGCCAGCCATGTGGTCCTCTCTGCGCACTGGATGGTCTAACGGAGATATCATCCTCAGGCTTTGTGGGCCAGGATATGCTCCCTTTCACGTCCTCTCCCATCATTTGTTCCCATGTGCTCTAATCAGACATGACTCTCCCCCTGAGCTATAGTTTCAGTGCTGTCTTCTAAAGTAAATTCTTCTGGGGCAAAGGGAGGCTGTCCACATAGTTGAGATTGGGGCTGGCCCCTCAGACCTCTCTACTGGTTCCCTGATTCATGTTGGAATGTTGCATTCACATCTTGGAGCACCGGGTTGAAGTCTGGTCCCTCCTTCCCTGTGGAGATATAAACAATACTCTTCCCTTGGGTGGGTTAGCGCCCTGTTCCCCCGCTATGAATTTCTTTCTTTTTTTACCTCATCCTTTTTAGTTGGCTACCCTATGTATCCCTGGATTTGTTCTGGCCCCCGCCATACTACCTGGACCTCACCCTAGGAATGTTTGTGTACAGTAGCTTTTTCCCTATACCGCTTTTGCATTTTTTAAGCTTACCTCAGGGGACTCATGTTGTACTTGTCCTTTTGTGCCTGGCTTAGTTCACTTAGCATGATTTCCTCCAGGTCTTCCCATGAGGCTATGTGCTTCGGGCATTTATCACTGCTTTTTAGCAATGCATAGTACTCCGTTGTATGTATGTAACACAGTTTTAAAATCCATTTGTCTATTGATGGAAATGTGGGTTGCTTCTAACTCTTTGCAAATGTGAACTGCGCCACGATGAGCATTGTGGCATAGGTGTTTAACTGTGGTTTGCTTCTTTCCTCTTCTGGGTATATGCCAAGTAGGGGGATTGCTGGGTCATATGGTAGCTCAATTTTCATCTGTTTTAGATATGGCTACATCGATTTCCATAGTGGCTCTACATCCCTACAGGTCCACCAGCAGTGGATGACAATTCCTATCTCACCACAGCCACTCCGACACTTGTTGCCTTCTGGGTTTTTTTGAATTTGGCTATCTTTGAGGGTGTTAGGTGGTATCTTATTGTTGTTTTAATTTGCATTTCTGTTATGGCTAAAGATCAGGAATGTTTTTTCTAACGCTTATTGGCCATTCAGATTTCTACCCTTGTGAAACTTCTGTTCAGGTCCTTTGCCCACCTCTTCAGTGGACAATTAGTTTGTGTGTTTTTTTTTCTTTTTGGAAGCTGTGTCATTGCTAAAAATGTTTTCCCAGTCTGTGGGCTCTCTTACTACTCTCTTGGTGAATTCTTAGGATGTACACAGGTGTTTTATCTTCAATATATCCTACTTGTCAATTTGTGACTCATTTGTATTTGTGTCCGTCCCTATTTCTGATAGCCTATCTATTCCCTGTGCCAGTTTTCAGGTTGGTCCCTGACTGGCCGATAAACACAAGTGGGATTAATTGGAGGGCAGAGAGATAAATGGCTTGGTGAGCCTTGCCTTTCTTGTCTCTCTCTCTTTGATCATCACACCAGTGTGTGGCTGCCTTGATTGTTCTGTGCCTCAACTTACCAGCTACACTACCTGTGGGATGCCTAGTCGGTGGACTGTGTTGCTGTAAGTTGAGTTCCCTTTAAGTTCACATGAATGAAATTTACATCTCCGAAGTTGAGGACTGACAGTTGGTGACCTGCCTTGCTGTTTGCTGCCTGTGCTGGGATAGCCTAGATCTCTCTCTCTACAGAGGACTATCTGGCGGCTCGCAATACTTGAAGGACTGCCAGTGTCTCACAACTCTCTCACGGGAGTGAGTTGCACTGAGCCATTTGTACTGCTTTATAAATTAACTGTTCTTTTCTTGTATCATATCTATCTATATGTATATAATTTAGTAATTCATTTCGTGTATTATATTTCTATCTATCTTTATAAATATATATAAAATTACTGGCAATCTGGTTTTATCTCTCTAGAGAACCCTGTCTAACACAGTCCCAGTTCCCTCATTGGATGACCTTAATAGTTTGGGGTTTTACCTCAAAGTATGCGATTCACCTTGAGTTTATTCTTGTGCATGGAGTGAGAGGTCTTGCTTCATTTTTCTGTAGGTAGATATCCATTTTTTCCATCACCGCTTGTTCAAGAGGGCATCTGCTTCCCACTTGATACTCTTTGAGCCCTTATCAAATATTAGTTGTCTGTATGTTGAAAAATTTTATTTCCGGGTTTTCAGTTGTCATCCATTGATCTGGGTATCTGTCATTATACAATACCATGCGATTTTGACCACTGTGACTGTATAATAAGTGCTAAAATCAGGTTTAAAAAAAAGCCCTCCCCCTCTGTCTTTCTCCTTGAGGAGTGCTCTGCAAATTCAGGACTTTGTCTCCATATGAAGTTAGTAATCAGTTTTTCCATTTCTTTGAAGAAAGATGAGGATAATTGTATCAGGACTGCATTAAAATTATATATTGCCTTGGGCAGAACTGACATTTTTACTATATTGAGTCTCCTAATCCACTAGCATGGGATATTCTTCCATTTGTTGAGGTCACTCTTGGTTTCTTGTAATAGTGTTCTGTAGATATCCTCAAATAAATCTTTTGTTATTTTAGTCAGGTATATCTCTAGATGTTTCAATTTATGCTTGGCTATTGTGCAAGGGTACCACCTTTATGATCTCCCTTTTTGCGGTCTTATCTGATGTGTATAGCAGTCCAATAAACTTCTGTTTGTTGAACTTGTATCCTGCCACTCTTCCATATTCTCTATTGCTTCCAGTACTCCTCTTGTGGATCTTTTGGGATTTTCCATATATAAAATCATCATCTGTGAATAATTATGGTTTCATTTCTTCCTTCCCCAGGTGAATGCCTTTGATGTCTTTTCTTTGCCTTGTGCTGTTAGCTAAAACCTCTAGTACAATGTTAAATAAGAGTGGGGACAAGGGGCATCCCTGTCTGGTCCCATTTTTCAGTGGGCTTTGTTCTTTCTCAGTTAGATGGCCACTTGCTTATCTTCCAGTCTATAAAACCCCAGATTCTGTATCTTTTGACAACCAGGCACCTTCAGCTTTCTTCACCACATTTGATTATGCAACTGCTTTGTCTTCAGCGATCGTGTCAGGGTAGGCTGTGGGCTTCTTCCATGTGGGCTTTGTTGTTCGTTAGCTAGATGGCTGCCTGTTTATCTTCAAGCTTTTAAGACCCCAGGCACTATATCTTTTGATAGCCGGGCACCATCAGCTTTCTTCACCACATTTGCTTATGTACCCGCTTTGTCCTTAGTGATTGATTTGGAACAGGCGTGTGTGCTTCTTCCATGTGGGTTTTATTTCTCAGCTATATGGCTGCTTATTTATCTTCAGGCCTTTAAGACCTCAGATGCTATATCTTTTGGTAGCTGGGCACCATCAGCTTTCTTTACCACATTTCCTTGTGCACCCATTGTCTTCAGTGATCATGCCAGAAAGTGAGCATCTCAGACTGCTGAATTTTTAAAACAAAGTGCGCTTACATTAAGGGAGGACTTGAATGGGGACCCACTGTCCATTTGTTCCCTTAATACTAATCCTATGAATATATGTACATAAATCTATTTCCCCCTTGTCATCTATAAATATACTTGCATCTGTATATGCTTTTATTTAGATCTCTATAACTGCCCTTTGCCTCCTAGTCCTTTCCTCTATTTCTTTGCACTTTCCTCTTGTCCCTTATCATGTTCAGCCTTTATTTGGGTTTCAGGAATTGCTCTCGGGTACATTGACCTTGATCCAGCCCTGCCAGACCTCTTACACCCTCCTTACCACTGATTTTGGATCACTTGTTATTCCCTTGACCCTGGATTTGTTAACACCCACTTTCTTTACCCCACCTCCCCTATGTGCCCTCTGAACTGTCATCCCATTGTTCTCTCTTCCAGCTTTTTTATCCTGCCTCTCCCTTCCAGGTATACATGCAGCAAGAACAATATGTACCATCACAAGACTAAGGACAATGTAGCACCAATAGGAAGTAAAACAATGGTTACAACAACAACACAAAAAATATATAAATAGTTCAGGGTCTATATGTTATCCTTCACGGGAGCTTTCCAGTCGCGTCTGATACGGTGCCAAGACCTGGCCCCACATCTATCCCTGGGGACTTCATTGTTCTGCTCCACCTGCTGCTCTGCTGCATGCCCCCAGTGTCTGGCTTCGTCTCCGCCTATTTTTGTCTGTAGTCTTGAGATTTGTCTCCTGTAAGCAGAAGATTGATTGGTTGTGTTTTGTAAGACAGTCTGCTAGCCTCAGCTTTTAATGTCTGAGTTCAGTCCATTGATAATCAGGGTTATTATCTCCATCTGTGGACTTGGTGATGTCATAGGACTCATAGGACTCATAGGAAAACTTCTTCTAACTGCCTGCAGCTAATTTCACTATGGAATTGGCCTACCACTTTATCCTCCTGTGGCCTCACTTTCTCTAGTCAACCAGTATTCTGTTATTTGGAGGGAAAGTTTCATGGTCCTCTCAGAGGATGCTGGTTGAGTGGTTGTGGACCCACGAGGATGGTGTTGTACTGGGCGATATCATTAGAAGTCGTGATGGTGTGGTCCACAGAAGCTTGGGACATGCAGAGGGTGTGCGGGGTGCCTGCTGCCATGGGAGAGCCACAGAATGCTGATTGGTTGTCCACTTTGGTGTAGAGTACCATGAATAGTGGGCAAAATTGCCCTGTTAGGTAGATCACCGAGGAGGTTGGGCAGTTTCCCACAGCAGTGTGGAATGTTGTTAAGTGTTGACAGAGAAGACTTAGGCCGTGTTAGGCACTATATCAGGTCGGAGGAAGTTCCCTCAGTCATGAGGGACCACAGAGGATGGGTAGGAGTTCCTTCAGGATTTCTCCCAAAGAAAGGGGTGGGACTTCCCCAGCCAGTGTTAAGCACTACAGAGGGCAGTGGGTGGAATTTCCCCAAGAAGTAGTTGAGGGTGGATATCCCCTGTTGGAGGGTGGGTGGGTGGGATTTCCACAGAGTCAGATTACACTGCAGAAGGTGGAGCTCTCCCAGCTGGATAGAGGGCAGGCATAAATGCCCTAGATTAAGGGAAGGGGTCTGGAGGTTGGGTGTAGTGTGAGAGAAAATGAAAGAGAAAATGAAAAAAATAAAGAAAAAGAAAAAAATAAACCAAGCCCACTGAGAATGTTGGTGGATAGAGAGAAGAGAGGGAAACAATAGTAACAATATAGCTGAGCCCCGATGCCTGACTGTGGGTATGGAGGGTTTTAAGGTGGCAGCAAGCTGTGGCTGTGCTGAGATAAAGCCCCTGCATTGGCTCCAAATGATCCTAACTATGGCTGAGACAGTGGCGGGGCTAAGGTCAAACCCCAGCTGGCCTCCACTGTGGTAAGCCAAAAGCCCCCAGCTCCTCAAAACCTTGTGGAGCTGTGCCTTCTTATCTTTATGATGCTCCTCCTGTGACCCGGCAGTTTGGAATTTCCCTCTTAGTAAGTCTCCTGTGCTTGTTTCTGCAGAATTCCTCTGGTATGTGTTACTCAGTCACCATCTGCCTGGAAGTCCAGTAATTGTAATTTTTAAAGTTATCCATTACCACGAAAACTATCATAGCTGACACAGTGCAGCATTTAAAATGAAAAAAGAGCAAGATAAGTGTACACATTTTTCATGTGAAACCATGCATACATTTAAAATTTAAAACCTTGCTTGAAAAGACTTTTTTTAACTTTTATGTAAATTTTTTCTAGGGATTTGGGACAAATGGAGCTGAGGATGGGTACAAAAGAATGCTTACCTGTACTTGTAAACTTTTTTGTTTTTTTTAATGGATGTAAAACAAAAAAAAATGCTGCACAGAAAATGCAGCTTCTTTGAGGTTATTTATTTGAATTAATTCAAACAAGGCAGAATAGGGCTGACCTTTATTAATTAACCTATATTAACCTGATCACCTAGAATTCATCTCAAAATGCTAGTGAACTATGAAGGTAGGAAGTTTTCAATTATAACACTAATGTTCATTAATCATTAACACATGGTTAAGTACAATTAAAACCATATACTGACTTTTTAGCATAATGCACAATTACCTCATGACTGAATAAAATAGAACACGATGGTGAACACATTGGGAAAGAATTATTCTCCTTTCAGATGTAAGTGAATTTGTCTATCCATTCCCATGAAACAAAAAAGACATCATTAGTAACTCGATTGCCTCTCTTGTACTTCTCTTCCACCTTTTACTCCTCCTTTTCATCCTTCTTCCTCATCCTCTTCTCATCTTCCTCTTCCTCTTTCTCCTCCAGCTCCATCTCCAACACCTCCTCCTTCTAATGCCAGCTCCACAGAAGAGAAGGGGAGAGGACGCTGGAGAAAGGAAGATTAGAAGGAGAGAATAGAAAATGATATGGCAGGAATAAAAAGGGAATAACTGAATAGAACTGAGTGGGCAAAGAAAGGGAAAGAAAGCTATAGAAGAAAAGAAGTGCAAAGCACACTCTAGCATATAGGAGCTGGAATGTAAATTTTAACCAAAAACAAGAGGTTCCTGAATCACCGAGACTTTGATTTTTAAAGCACTGTAATTAATAAAACTTGAGTTTTTTGCCTTCAACATGATGGATGTTGGGTTAGCAGGGGCTATAGAAAACAGAAATAGAGCTAATTCCACTAGCAGCATTAATTGTGTAATGATTGTTTAGCCTATTGTTATAGTTAAGTGTCGTCAAGTCTGTTCTGACACACAGTGCCCCTATGTACCACATACCAAACCATTTCCTAGTCCTGCATCAACCTAACAATCATTCCTATGTTTGTTACAACCACTGACGCAATCCCTAACATTGCCTCTCTACTTTGCCAAGTACAGTGTCCTTCTCCAGGAAGTAGTCCCTCCTGATTGCTTGTCCAAGGTCTATGAAATAAAGTCTAATGAAGTATTCTGGTTGAATTTTCTCTGCGAGAGATATATTAAAACACATTGGAAAAATTTCAGGAAGCAAAGAAGTGATTTTAAATTTTCATTTATTGTAATAATTTAATTAATTAAAATCTGTTCTCTGCCAGCATGTTTTTTATACCTTGATAAAATGGTAGTGCCTCATAGTGAAGCTCTGCAAGTTTTCATTTTATTTTCAGAACCTTACTGCCTAACACAGTCACTTTTTCATTGCTTCCTTATAAGATTTGGATTAGGAAACACTTGATTGTTTAAAAATTACAACAGACCACAAAAGGATAAAAAGGCATATAAAATACACAAATGTCATAAGGAGAAAAACAAAACACAAACCTTGTGATGTAGTAGGTTACAAGTTGAACTGCTAACCATAAGATCCGCAGTGCAAAACTCCACGCTTCCTTGCAGGAGATTGACAAGGCTTTCTACTCCCTTAAAGTCTCAGACACTAGCAGGAGCAGCTCTTCTCTACCCTGTAGGGTCCTTAGGAGTCAGGATAGACTCAATGCCAGTGAGTTTTTTGAGTTTGAATGATGGACAACAGTAGTTTCTCCTATTTCCCTAAGCAAAATATTGTATGAGCTCTGCTACCTATAGAAGACATAGCCAGGTAAAAATCTTCATTGAATTCAATTTTCCAATGGTTTCTCTTTTGTAATTTGAAGTGTTACATTTTCATAGAAAGTGATTAACCAAAAGAAATGGGGAACACTTGTGGAAGTTTGGCTGTATGTCAACTTGCACTTATGTAGGGGTGGAGTCCAACCTGTCGATCAGATCACAGTCTGATGTTGCCTCCTGGGAGGTGCTACCCTTTTATTAGACACTAGGGTTCTCCCTTTCCTTTTCCCCTTCATCTTCCTTCTTGCTGGGACTCTGTGCCTGGTCCAGGGAAGGCCCCATGTCCCCTGGACCCTGAGTTGCCACCACCCTGCCATATTTCACCCTGCTATATTTCACATATCCACCGGCTTTGGATCTGTGTTTCTATGCACCTATTGGGCCTGTGATCTTCCTGAACATTGCTTCACCCTTATATGGCACTGGGTTGCAGCTATATGAGTCTAAAGAGAGATCCAACAGCATCGGACTGAGATAGGATGCCTTCTTGATTAAAAATTACTCCTTGATATGAAGCTCTTTTTCATACACATATGAGTGTCTCTGAATTTGTTTCTCTAGACAGCTCAGCCTAACACAACACCTATAACCCCAACACCAGAGATAGCCATTCTTAATGTCCAATGGTCTTAATAGCCAATCATGTCTAAAGAAATGAAATGAAGCAATTTTGATCAGATCACTTGGAGTCCATGCCATTTGCATCCAAGAGACGTCAGCCACAATTTGGTCAATGAAACTTATGAATTGCCTTATGTCTTCTTTCTGAACTTATACACTCGTGTTATTCCTGGAAGCGTTAACCTGAAAAAGGTTTCCTGAATTCACTCCTATCCAGGGAGAATGGGTTCTGGGTATGTAGAGGAGTTGATGGAGTCCCATCATCCTTGCCTGAGAGGTGCTTGATCATAGATTACTGATTTTGGCTGTTGTGACAGCAGCTTTATCACTAGGAAATACTTAACTTGTTCAGTTATTTTGTCCTTTACATATTTCAATATGGTTTCTAGCAGGAAAGACAGGTTGGAGGAAACTCAGAATAGGGTTTGCATTCAAGATTTAAAAAACTGAATAAAAGTGAATTCTACAATGGGTTCAACAACCAAAAAGATAAAATAAAATTTACCCAAAAAAATCCAAATGTGGGTAGCTAACAATAAAACTAAGAACAGAAGCAAAATAAAAGATGCTAAGAATCACTCAATAAAATCCACATGGTCCTTTGACCTGTGTGTGCTGACAGAAAATCCTAAATCATTCCCAACAGAAGAAAAATCCTGTCACTGTTATTGCTGTCTCTGTGGTTAGTTACCGTCACGTTGATTCCAACTCATTGCAACCCTGATGTGCAGAGTTGACATCTGGGGGTTTTCAAGGCTGCGGTCCTTTAGAAGCAATTCCCCAGGCCATTCTTCTAAAATGGCTCTGGGTGGGTTCAAAATACCAACCTTTCACCTAGCAGTTGAGTGGGTAACCCTTTTTCATTACCCAAGCACTCCTCGGTGACACTGAGTTGGTTCCCATTCCTATGGACAGCAGAAGGAAACTGTCCAATCCTGCACCGTCCTTACAATTGTTCTTAGTTGTCAACCCATTGCTAGCATGTCAATTCATCATATCTAGGACCTTCATCTTTCTCACTGCCTCTTTACTTATCAAGCATGATGTCCTCCTCCAGGGACTGGTCTCTCTTAACAACCTGTCCAAACGATGTAAGACTTAAAAAAATACATTTTTTGGGGGGGGGTGCCTTCATGTACAAGCAGCACTATGCTCTATAAGGTAATTTAATTAGAAGTAAATTGCTGATTATTTAGAAGTAAAATATCAGGCCTTTATTCCAAGATGCCTCTGCATAGGTTCAAACCACCAACCGTTGGGCAAGTAGCCAAGTTCTTAACCCTTTGCACTACCATAGACTCCTGTTTCCTTATTAAGCACCTGCCAAATTAAGCAGAGATATATGCAAGAGTAATGTTCAGTAAAGCAAACCTGTTTGCCCCTTTTCCCTCTAGAGACTTCTGGAATTTCCACGATAAAGCTGAAAACTAACCATGATTTGAACATCCTAATGAATTGTAAATCAGCAAAGCCCCCTATTTTTATTTATCTTTCAACACAGGGCTTGCAAAGCACTTACAGAATTGAATGGGCATTTATTTATTTGCTTTTTCACATTGTTGAGTGAAAGGTGAATTTCTAGAGGTAAGTTTCAGTAATTTCTGTCAAGAGTGACAGTGATTTGTTGAATGAGTATGTTCTTCAAGGTTGCTGTACCAAACTCTCTTCTAATGACAGCAAGAAAATGGGGTGATGCCACTGCATTGACTTCTAAAACAAAAGGAGGTACATGGCTGAATTTTTAAAATGGGCCTTGGCCTCTAGACACAGATCATTTGTACAAAACAAGTACATTTTTTAAAAGCTCTCTTATTTACTAGTCATTTCCAAGTCAGCTAGGACGTCAGTCTGAGAAGTCACAGGCTGTTCTTCCAAGCAATCAGCCCCCATCCCAGAAGGAAGACTGTAAAAAACAGTCACAGAGAGGTAGAATCCGTGCAGGAACTGACATGGAATAACCACCTGAGGGATGACCACCAGCTACCAGCATGAATACCAAACAGTAGAAGATGCATACTTTTTTAAATGTCCCAATATAACAAACTATTGTTGAGTTGTTGTGAAGTGTCACTGAGTCAATTGCCCCTAATAATGATCCCATGTGACAAAATAAAACTGCCTCTAGGGTTTCTTAAGGTATCATCTTCCCAGGAGCAGATTGCCAAATCGTCCTCCTATGAATCCTCCAGGTGGATTTGAACCTCTGTGCTTTGGGTTAACAACTGAGCATTTAATTGTAGAACCACCACAGCACCTTAATGAACTATTGATGTTGTTGAGTTCTGACCCATAGAAACCCTAAGAACCACAGAATGAAGCACCACCTGGTCCAACAACATCCTTACAATTGCTCCTATTCCTAAATCCATTGTTTCATCCATCCCTTTGAAGGCCTTCCTCTTTTCCACTGCCTCTCTATTTTATCAAGAATGATGTCCTTCTACAGGGACTGATCTCTCTTGACAACATGTCCAAAGCATGTAAGACAAAGACGCGCCACCTTTACCACTGAAGAACACTCTGGCCATACTTCTAACACAGATCAGCTTACCCTTTCTGAGCAAAAGTTACTTTTAAGATTCTTCTTCAGCACCAGAATTCAAATGCATCAATTCTTCTTCGGTCTTCCTTATTAATGTTCAACACATGCATATGTGAAATGGAAAATAGCATGCCTTGGGTCAGGCATACCTTAGTGCTCAAAGCAACATCCTTGCTTTTAAAATCTCTAAAGAGGTTAAATAAATAAATAATGATAATAAAGAAGCTGTGTGCAGCATAATTACCTAATGTGACTCATCTTTTGATCTCTTGACTACTGATTGTGTGAACATTAATTTTGGAGCCAAGAAAGACAAAAATCCGAACAGCGTCAACCTTTTCTCCATTGATGATTATTGGCCCATTCTCATAAATGGACCAATAATCCATACTGAAGACTGCAATCCTTCATCTTCATCAGCAAATGGTTCAATTCCTCCTCACTTTCTGCAAGCAAAATTGTGTCATCTTCATATCACAAATTGTTTATTGCTTCCAATCCTGATACAACTTTCTTCACATAAGGCAACGTCTATGAACATTTCACCAGCATACAGATTAAATAAGTATAGTGAGAGGATACAACCATTCAGCACTCCTTTTTTTTCTGTTTGCATAACTGCCTATTGATTCATGTACAAATTCCAGATAAACACAATTAAATATTTTCGAACAAGGTATTGTACATATTCATGCATAATCCGAGTTTTTCAGTACATTTTAATGCAGTTTTGTGGTAAAATTGGTTGCCTTGGCTGATATTTAGATCGGCGTATACTTGAGTATATATGATATATTATTGCTGATGTCAGATTGTGATAGATCTTGGCTCCAAGCAGAGATATAGGCTAATAAATTCTTAGGAGATACTTTTTTGAGTCATTAAGGAAGAAGCACAACAGTGAATGTGTCAAACAATTCCTGACAATAAAAATCCAAGATCAGAAAGAGAATATTACTTCAAAACTTGAATTCTGAGCAGTCTGTTTCCAGAAGGTTATAGATGACAGTAAAAGCCCAAAGTTCATTTACAGAACCCTACGTGGACTATGCCTCTATTGAATTCCCTTGGTCCCTTGACCACCTATATGAATGCCTTGTGACCACCCAGAGTGGACTAGACAGGGTATTGCTGCACAGACAGTTAGGTTACAATTTAACATCTTACCATTTGTTTTCCTTTGTGATTCATTTTTATCTGGTTCAAATTCAATAATTTCTGCTATACTTTAGACTGAGATATTTTTATGTGTTGTATTCTTCTGTTGTTTTTGCAAATTTGGGGTGTGATTTTTATTATATGCAATTCAGAATAGTTAAATATACACAGAGAGCAACCAGATTCATATTCTCTGAACATAATGAAGGGGAGATTGCAGGGTGGAATGGGGAGCTAATAATAATGCATACAGAAATGAAGAAAATTTTCTAAAATTGATTGTGGTGATGAATGCACTATTCTCTTTAGTGTATTGAAACTATTTTACATAGACTGTTTTTAAAAAGAGAAATATTTAGAACTTTCACAGGATCACAATTAGGAAGCCAAATGAAGAGAGTCCAGTTTGCTCAATTTGACTCTTAAATTCTAAGTTCATCATATCCTAAATCATTTATAAAGCATATTTACTGATTGGACATGGGAAACTTTAAATAAAATGTCCAATGAAATCTAGATACACTTACTGTACATGAATATGATCGCAAGTGTTTCTTAAGTATATGTTAATCATATGCATAATAAATTGCTAACCATAGTCATCACTAACTGATAATAAACAAAGTCAGGAAATATATTTCAGAGAGCCATTCACTCACAAAAGGCAGTCCAGACTTTGTAAGTGTCATATCAAGTGCCCAGAAAGGGCTATGAAGGCATTTTAATTCCCCGTGTGTGTTTCCTGGTTAAAATATCTGTGGCGATTGACTCGGACAACTTTCTCATGAGTGATCCAACTTATAGTGGCGTTTGACTCTCCTTGCCTCTCAGTCAATGTGTCAGGTAATTCTGGAAAAGGAGAGTTTTGAGCCAGCACCTCTATTAGGCTTACTTAGCTCTCAGTGCTGCTGTAAAGCACACGTACACAAGGGGACAGGTGGCTAGGAAGGGGAGAGATATATTTTCTCAAAATTCAGGAGGCAGGTTGGTGGAATTCATCTTGTGATTTTAGGAAATGTCTGTCTTTGTCTGTATCTACTTCTTTTCTGCTGCTTTTGTTGCTGGTGTTGCTGTTGGGTGACCGTCATGGTCACCTAGCGTGATAAGGAGTCCCAATGCCTAATGACTCTCTGTGCACCTGAAGAAGCCACTGCCCAGGCCTGCACCATCCTCACAATCACTGCGATGTTTCAGTCCTTTGTTGTGGCCAGTGGGCCACTCTCTCTCGGTCCTGGAAGAGCTTCCTCCTTTTTTGCCAACCTTCTATTTTACGAAACATGACATCCTTTTCCGGAACATTGTCCCTCCTGATAAAACGTTCAAAGTCTCTGCTTCTCCTAGGCAACAAACCTTAGAGTTCCTAGACTTGTGGATCCATCTACTTCTGTCTTCATAAAATAGTCTATCCTCCCTCTTCTCTGGTTCCTCTTCTATGCGTCATTCTGTGGCCAAATCTGCTTATTTGACATGCCAAGGGATCAGGTTTAGGGTACATCTTATATTGGTGTCATATGATTAACATAACAAAGAAAATCTGGTTCAGAAAGAGGAATGCAACCAAAGGATGTAGAATCTCAGCACATGTGTGATGGGAGACAAGCCGATGCGTAACAGACCCAGGTTTTATACACTCCCACAAATGACATGTGCCACTCTGCTTCCTGACCAGTCCTTTGTTCTTAGCTACCGTCTTCCACACGACCTCCACACAATCTGGTTTGCCAGCAGCCATGTGATGAAAGTGTGTGGTCCAGCCTGTTGCTTCTGAAATTGGTCGAAACACCATTTCAATATAGAATTGACACCACTGATGGTCACAGACAAAGTCAAGTGATATAACTGATATTCACAAGACTGTTAACTCCTTGTGGAATGAAATTTGACAGTGGGAAACGGAGGGGCCACGCAGATACCCACCCCACTGTCATTTGATTTTCTTTGTCGGTTTCTGGGGCAGTCACAGGCCTATGATCAGAAGATCAAGCTGAGCAGTAGCACCGGTTAATTTCGCATTGCTTGTGCCTTTTCTTTACTTTCTTTTCTTCACCCTTGTCTCCTTGCAGCTCTCAAACAAAGCACCATAGTCTAAATATTTGCTTCTAATTCTGTTTTCACAGAAAATGGAGCTAACAATGGACTCAAACATGACCATGAGTGTGGAGATGGTGCAAAAAGAAACAGTGTGTCCTTTCCTTGTACATATGTAAGGTCACTATGAGTCAGAACCAAAGGAATGATACCTAACAATAGCACCAAGTTCAAATTCAATGTTCCAGACTTGGGGAAACACTGAAATCGCTGCAAACTGAGGGAGTATGTTATCCACTTATTTTAAATTAAGAAAATGTCCATAAATTGTTTATATAAAAAATCCTCTTTCAAGAACCCCAAAGGGTGTGAAATAAAATGCTATTCTAACAAATTATACAGCTGAAGTCAAAGGTATATTATATCCTGAGAGGCATATTATATTCTGAAGCAAATAGCCACATAAATACTGTTCAAGATTATTATCCAGCCTCTTCATTCACATTTCCAAAATAACTATGATATAGGCTGAAGGTAGGCAAGAGAAAGAAATCCTGTCACAATGAACTTCATGGTCTATATAAATGGATTTCTTGTTGCTTAAAACTTTTATATTACTCAAATGATTTGTACGTATATCCTCAGGCAGATGGAAATGAAGTAGCTAAGTTCAAACTCTATAAAGCAAATTGGTGAACATAAGCAACTGATCTAAAACATCATTAAGAAAGTGAAGTATGGGTTCTGATTTATGGCATCAAAAAACGTAACTAAAACTGCACAAACAATAAAAGATAACCTAATTAACTGGAGCCTTCTAAAAATTGAATTTGTATGCTTACCAAAAGAATAAAAAAGAACTACAAAATGGGGAGTTGGGAGTGGAGTCTTTGGAACTATAATATCAAGTGAGGGTCTCACTCTAATATGTACAGAAAACCTCAAAACCTCACCAACCAAAGATGAAAATTCTAGTTTGAAGAAAACAAAAACGACCATTGATATGAACAGACACCTCACCAGAGAACACACCCTGCTAGTTAACAAACATAGGAAGAGACATACAGGAACATGAGCCGTTAAGAAGATGCAAATCAAAACAGAACTGATATTCTTCTCATCCCTGCAAATAGCATTGATCAGTAAAAAAGTAACTGGCAGTGAGATTATGCAGATTAGAACTCTTATATACTTGTGAACAGTAGAACCACTGTGGAAAGTAGTATGGTACTGTCGTCAGAAATATCATCTGATCCGGCAATTCCACTGCTGCTTTATATGTGGTTGGGAGGTGCAACCAAGCTGGTTCCAACTTACAGCAAGTCTGAGTACAACAGAAGGAAACACTGCCTGGTCCTAATATCTCCACTAGAGGACACATGGCATGTGTGTTCTCTGCAGCGCTGTGCACAATAGCCAAAGACAGTGGAAACAACGCGTCTATCAATAGATAAATGAAATGTGGCACATATATACAATGCACTACCCTGTGCCGTGTGAAGGGTCAATCACCAAAGGACATATGATAGCACTTTTTGAACAAGTAGAGAATAGGTTTACACACAGAAAGCAATGTTCTTTGACATTTAACAGGGATGGGAGGAGAAAGGAGGGAAAATTTCCAGATAGTAAAAACATGAAGATGCCAACTCCCTGCCATTGTGTCATTCCGAGGCTGGGAAACTTTATGGGAACAGACAGCCACACCTTTCTCCTGAGGAGCTGCTGATAGGTTTTGAACCCGTCAACATTGACTGTGCAATTGGCAGCACAATGCTTAACCCACTGCACCAATAATCCTGGCTCAGTTCACAGTACTAATGAAGTTAGCACAATGTGACAAAGGTGGATGAAGACACCGAGAGACACACACCATAAAGGACAACTACAATAAAGTCTGCCTCGCTTACACAGAGCAATTACAGCAGTGATGTTTTTGTTGTTACTAAGTATGATTCAGTCAGTTATTAGGTACCACCGCTGATGTGTCAATGTCAATCTATTGCACAATGGTGGCTTGCATTTTTCCTTGATGTTGGGCACTGGTCCACCTGTTTTTCAAATACCTGCAGCGTAACCCATGGTTTCAGCAGAGCTTCCCCGCTAACCAGACTCAGAAGGACCTGGCAATCAACTTGTGAAAAAATTGAGGAAGGAAGCTTGAAAAGAGGTTGGAAGGAATACACCAAGATACTGCATTACCCTTGAGAATGATTGGGGCAGGGAATGTATGGATGTGCTTTATACAGTTGATGTATGTATATGTGTGGATTGTGGTAAGAGTTGTATGAGTCCCTAATAAAATATAAAAGAAGAAAAGAGAAAAAAATGATTAGGGCAAAGACTGTACAGATGTGCTTTATACAATTGATGTATGTATATATATGAACTGTGAAAAGAATTGTATGAGCCCCAATAAATTGTTAAAATTAAAAAAAAAAAAAGATACTGCATTACGTGGCACTTAATCATTTCAAGACATACCATATGCTCAAGACCCAGTGGTGTTGAAGGAAGAAGTCCAAGCTTCGCTAAAGACATTAATAAGTCTAGGAATTCCCAGAATACCAACTGAAATGTTTCCACAGACATTTGCAATCCTAAAACCACTCACTGTTCTCTACCATGAAATTTGGAAGACCGCTGCCTGGGAAACCCAAGTGACCAATACTAGCCCATTTACGCTCGACAATGTCTAGGCTCTCAATTCTTAAGCATCTCATTTTGATTTTTGATGAGAACAAAGTGTCCAAGATTTTCACTCCATACATTCCATGTTCTGATCATTAATGGACAGTTCCAGCTATTTCTTGTAAACAGTGACACAATGTACTTATTACTGCTGTCCTTTGGCTGTTCATCAGGTTTGCCCTGGCCAATTTTTCCACAAGTAGCTTAGATTTTTTTCTTCAATTCTTTCAGCTTGAGATATGCTGAGAGTGTTCTTCCGGTTTGGTTTTCTAACTCTGCGTCTTTGCACATTTCATTGTAATACTGTGTCTTCCCGTACTGCCTTGACATTTTCTATTTAGCTCTTTCACTTCAACATTTCTTCCATTTACTTCAGCTGTAATATGTTCAAGAGCAAGATTGAGAGGTAATTCTGACATCTACAGTGGTATTTTCTTTCTTTTCCATCTTTGGTCATTATGTTCAATGCATCAAATCAGTTCTCAGGGTGGTTTCTAAATTCAGGTAGTATTTATTCAATGTTGTATTTTAGCTCTTGTGGATTTGTTTTGCTTTTCTTCAGCTTCAACTTTAACTTGCATATCAATGTTTAACGATCTGTTACACAGTAAGCCCTGATTTTGTTTTTGCTACTGATATTGAGCTTCTTTATAATTTCTTTTCCAAAGGGAATCAATTTGATCCCTATGTGTTGCATTGGACAAAGTTCACATGTATAAACTCAAACCCAAAGTCACTGCCATCGAGTCAATTCCTCCTCACAGAGACCCTATGGAACAGAGTAGAACTTCCCCTTTGGGTGCCTGGGACCTTAAATCTTTACCAGAGCATACTGCTTACCTCTCTCTCTTAGGGAAACTGGTGAGCTCAAACCACTGACCTTTCAGTTAGCAGTTCAATGTTTAACTCTCTATGGCATCAGGGCTCATGTGTTATAATTGCCATCTATGTTATTTGAAGAAAAAAAAGGGGGTGTTCAGTGAAGATGTCATTGGTCTTACAAAATTTTAACATGTGATCTTCCCCTTCATTTGTACCACAAATGCTATATTTACAAACTGCTAATCCTTCCTGGTTGTTGACAATTTTTACATCCCAATCAATAGTAGTTGTAAATGCATTTTAGATCATTTTCTGGCTCTAAAAAATGGCAGAAATTTTCAATAGTTTCATCAGTGACCCTATTCAATTATTTATCTGTGGTGTGTGAATTTCAATGTTAGTCATATTAATTACCTAACTTCTAGGTTTACGGATAGTATCCTATCATTGAAAGCCCTCTACTTTAAGATAGATCTCCAAGTATTCTTTTTTGACAGTGAATTCCAAGCTATTCCTCTTGAATTTATCATTTTTGGCATAGTAACCCATATGACAGAAAGGAGTTCCTATTTGTGCCCATTCCAAATAAAAGCTATTCAACAAAATGCAGAAATTATTAAACAATATAATTAATATCACATACCAGCAAACATTTGCTGAAAGTGATTCAAAAATTATAGCATAGTTACGTTGACAAAGAGCTTCCAGAAAGTCAAACTGGATTTGGAAGAGGATGTGGCACAAGGGCTACCTCTGCTGACGTCAAATTGATCTTTACTGAAAGCAGAGAGTACCAGGAAGATGTTTATTTCTGTTTCATCAATTATTGAAAGGGATTTGATTTTGTGAATCATAATAAACCATGGATAACCTTGTGAAAAAAATGAGAATTATAAAACATTTCATTATGCTCATGTAGAATCCTTACCTAAACCGAGATGCAGTCCTTCAAACAGAACAAGGATATATTCAGTGGCTTAAAATCAGAAAAGGTGTGTGCCAGGGTTGTATCATCTCACAGAGTTACTCAATAAGCATGCTAATATCACTAATAGAGATGCTGGGCTATAAGAGGACCAGTGGAGCATTCAGATTACGGGGAAACCCACCTGAGATATAAGAAGACTCAACCTTGCTTGCTTACAGCAAAAAGGAATTAAAGAGTTTATTGACATAAATAAAAATCTACATCCTCCAGCATAGATTTCAAATCTGTACAATGAAAACAAAAAATCCTCACAACTGGGACAGTAGATAACATTAAGATAAATGGAGCAAAGATTAAAAATTGACCCGGAGTACCTTTTTCTTGGACCCACAGTGAATGCTCATTGGAAGCAGCAGTCAAGAAGTCAGAGGACATATGTGTACTGCCATGGCATCGATTCTGTTTCATATCAACTCTGATGGATAATGTAGTACTGTCCCTTCGGGTTTATGAGGCTTTCCATTTTTACAGAGGAGAACGCTTCATCTTTCTCCTGCAGAGCACCTGGTGGTTTTAAACTGCTGACCTTAGAGTTATAAACTCAACATGTAACCCACTGAGCCTCCTAGATAGACTCCTTTCAAAGGACATGTAGCCCTGGGCATATCTGCTTCAAAAGATTAACTTAGATTTTAAAAGAGCAAAGATGTCATGTTGAAGAATAGAAAACAGTGTGCCTGGCACAAGCCATCTTATCAGGAGAGATCAGTCCCTGCAGAAGAGAATCATGCTTGGTAATGTAGAGGGCCAGGGAAAAGAGGAAGGCCTTTGACCCGAGATTTTACTCAGCAACAACGACCATGAGTGCAGACATGGCAATGACTGTGAAACTAGAGCAGGACTAGGTGGTGGTCTGAGGTACATAGGGTTGTGAGGAGTCAGTTCATCGTGTTGTAAGATGATTACAATGTCATTCTGGTACACTCTGCTTTCAGTCAAGGTTTATCTGACATCAGTGACGACAGTCTTCATTCTAAGATCTTAGAAGTAAAGACGGAGGACTTAGTCTCATGTACTTTGGATATATTACAAGGAGGGACCAGTCCCTGGAAAAGGACATCATGCTTGGTAAAGTAGAGGAGCAGCAGGAAAGTAAAAGGCCCTCAAGAAGGGGGACGGACACAGTGGCTGCAGCAATGAGCTCAAGCTTCAAAACAACTGTGAAGATAACGCAGGACTGGGTGTTCTGTTATGCATAAGGTCGCGATGAGTCTGGATGGACTTGACCACATCTAACAACAACAACAAGGCCTTTCTGAATTCACTCTGAATCTGTCAGCTGTCTGGTGGTGCAGCTTTGGAATCTGACCTTTGAATAGCTCATTGGGAAAATCTGCTGCTAAAGATATCTTGAAACTTCTCAAAGCAAAGACTTCACTTTAGTGTGCCTGCCTTAAGCCATGGACCTTTCATCACTTACATACATGTGACAACTGGACAGCGAAAAAGAAAGACCAAAGAAGAATTGAGGCATTCTAACTGTGATGCTGTTCAAGATATTGACTATATACCAGAGACTAACCAGAAGAATGAACAAATACAGCTAGAATGTTGTGTAGAAGCTAGGATAGTGAAGCTTTAACAAGTGTACTTAGAACACAACATCAGGAAAGAGTAATCATTAGAAAATTGCATCATATTTAGTAAAGGGTCAACAAAAACAGAAAAAAACACTCATTGAGACTGTGTGAGGAAGTGAAATTAGTATGCCTCTTCTACCCATAACCTTTGCAATTACCACTAAGCAATTGGGTTGGAATATATATATATAGTGTGTGTAATGCTAATAAGAAGTTGGTGGGTTTCATCATTCCACCAAATGTAAGCAAACCAATTGAGAACCAGGAAGATGGAGAGCCCTGTGAGCTTCAAGAAACAAGAGCCTACAAATATTGGAGTCTATACCACGTTCATAAATAGGAAGACTCAGCATGTGTGAAAATGTAAATGCTATCCAAAACAACTTAACAATACAATACAATTCCAATCCAGATCCCAACATCTTCCTTTAAAGATACAGGACAATGAATCACCATCTTTATGTTGAAAGGAAAGAGACTTGGGATAAGAAACACACCACTGAAGAACTACAAAAGGGGCCTCTCGCTTCCTGACCACAAAGCCAACTCCCCAGCAAGGTAGTCAAAGCAACCTGGTACTGGTATAAAACGATACACACCTGGCCAGGGAATAGAATAGAAAACTCAGGGGGCAGATAATCGGCCTATACACCAGTGATTTTGACAAAGGGCCAAAACACACTAAAGGGGAAGATAGAGTCTCTTCAATAAATGGTGCCATCAAAGCTGGATCTCCATTTACAGGAGAAGGAAACAGAACCTATGCCCCACTTCATATTCAAAAAATGAACTCAAGATAGATTAAATAGCTACAGGTAAAATTTAGAGCGATAAGCCTCATCAATGCAAACAGAGAGACATTTAGGGCACTAATACTATCAACACACTATAAACACACTATCAAACATATTTGGTGGGGGGGAAACCACGCACGGCAGAAGACAAAGTGGATGACTGAAATCTCTTAAAAATAAGACATTTATGTGCCTCAAATGACTTCCCCAAAAGAATAAAAAAGATTTGGGGAAAATTTTTTACAATGACATCAGACAAGGGACACATTTTAAAAATCTATAGCAAATTGCAACACTTCTGCAAGGAAAAGATGAATAACCCAATTTTTAAAATGGGCAGAGAACTGACAACTTGCTACAGAAGACAGCTAGAGGGTTAGAAAACATATGAAGACATGCATGTGATCACTAGCCATGTGAAAGATACAAATAAAAACCACAATAAGATACCACCTCACCCTTGCATTGATAGCAAAGCTCTAAAACCCAGAAAAAAAATTCTGAAGAGTAGAGTGTGCAGAGAGATTGGAACCCGCATACACTGTTGGTGGGACCGTAAAACAGTACAACCACAATGGAAAGCACCATGGGACCACCTCAAGCACCTGGGACTAGAAGTACCCTATGACCCAGTTCTCCATCTAAGTTAATAACAAGGACCATAGAACAAATATATATTCACCTCAGTACTATTAACTTAGAACCTATGTTCAGTGTTGCACTATTCACAATAACAAGAAGATAGCAACAGACCAAATGTCCACTGGTGGAAAGATAGACAAACCGATGTTGGTACATATGGACAATGGAATGCTGGCATGGCTAAAGAGTAATCGGTGAGACCCCTCACAACACAGATGAACCCAGAGGGAATTATCCTGAGTGGAATTAGTCCATCACTAAAGGACATTGTATAAGACCACAGTTATAAAAATTTCAGGAAAAGAGTTCACATTTAAAAAAAACACAGACTTTGGGAATGAGGGAGGGCAGAGTGGAGACCCAAAGCCCACCAGTAGTCAACTGGACACCCCCTGTCAGAAGGGCAACAAGGAAGAGAAGAGACAGTCAGGGTGCAGTATAGCACTGATGAAACACACAACCTTCCTCTACTTCTTTAATGCTTTCTTCCCCCACCCTCCACTACCATGACCCCAATTCTGTCTTTCAAATCTGACTTGACCAAATATGTATATTGGTAGGGATAAGAGTTCAAAACACATCAAATCCAGAATGGATAAACCCCTCAAGATCAATAAGGGGGTTAAAGAGGATGGGGACTAAGGTGGAACTGATCACAATGATTAACTATGGCCTCCCTCCCAGGGGGATGGACAACAGTAAAGTGGATGAAATGAGACAGAGTTTGGTGTAAGACACGGCGGCGGGGCGGGGGGGAGAGAATACTTTATAAATTATCAAGGGGACAAGGGGGAGGGAAGGTGGGAAAAGGAGGGGGTAAAATGGGGAGCTCATGCCAGGGGCTCAAGTAGAGAGAACATGTTTTGAAAATGATGACGGCAGCATATGTACAGATGTGTTTGACACAATGGATGGATGTATGGACTGTCATGAGAGCTGTTAGAGCCCCGAATACAATAAAAATAAAAAACAGACTTTTATGGCTACCAGAGGAGGAGAAGCGGAGGGAAGAGGAAGTCAAGCTGCAGGTAGGCAGGTGCTCCAAAGGGTGAAAGGAAAGACAGTCTCCAACATGAAGGACATGGCTTGCCCCATTTCCATCCTTTTTTACCCATGTCCTTCAGGTTTGATAAGTTGTTGAATTTTAAAGGATGATCTGCTGTGTAAACTCACTGAATTGACAATCAAATGTGCTTGAAAGAAGAGCCACCAGTGACACGGATGGGAGGTCCCAGTCTGAAAAGGCGGAGGGGAGACCCGCCGCTGAAGGGAACATGTACCTGCGAGACCTAGCGTGTCGGATAAACATTTGCAGAGCTGCAAAAACCCCCGACATAGATGTGCATGGCACCAAAAATCCCCAATTCTAAAAGAAACATTTCATAATGAATTTTCCTATATGCTCGAAAATATCAATGGAAAGCTGCTTTAAATGAATCTGGGTAAGCTTTCTGCTTAAGATTTGCCCGAAGAAGATCTCATTTTGCCCTAGACAGAATGAGATTTTTATTCCTATGTGTGTCTTGTTGTTTGGAATATCAATGTACATCTGCTTCATCCCCACTCCTCTTCCATTTTCCCTTTTTTGTGGTCTGGTCCTGAGGTAATTTTAACCTTTAACCAACCTTCTCCTCTATAGCAATTTCCTTTCATTCTCGGTTGGAAGGCTCTGAGACATCAAGCAAAACAAAACAAAAAAGTGTTTTCTTTTAATATTATTTTATAGAGCTATTTGCTGACTTATTTTTCACTCAGCATGCTGCTTACTTCTGCCAGCTCCATTTTCCCTTTTTGTTTAATGATAACTAGATTAGCAATGTTTAGGAGTCTGTCATAGACCCCCATTACTAAATGCCGGGCACATTCTGGGAAGCTTCAGGATCATTTGTAACACCACCGAAGACATTTTCAATAACGGACACAATTTTGAAATGGAAATTGCTCTCACTGTTGAATTTTAAAAGCAATTTTGTTTGAAAATATTAGTGCAGTCTGCAAAAAAAAAAACAACCCATCAAATCAGACAGCTATGGAGACTAACAGTCTGAAGCTGATCAATAGACTGTAGAGATTTCTCATTCCTTTCTTCTTCCATTCTTCCATGACCGGTGCCTTTCTTTCTGCTTTCCTTCATATGTTTTGGAATACTTGTATGTCTTGCTTAACATGTAGCATACAATTGTGATCAAAGCAGTCATGGTTCTACAATTCAATGGCAGAACCAGATATTAATCAAATAATTATACTGATAAATGTAAAAGCTTCACAAAGATATAAATATGAGAGTGTTAGACTAGGGATTTGAATTAGCCCAGGGTTCAGCTAAGAGAATTCATTTCCTAAGAGACATCTAAGGTCAAAGTTTAAGTAGAGTATTGGTTACATATTTGAAGTCACAAGTTGATGTGTTCTCCTTATACTGCTGTCTCAGAGACCCTGGATGAAATAAATCTATTTTCTCAAGTAATAATTACCAATCATGTGGCACTGTGGCGGCTTCTTTTGTTCTCTTCACTGCGCTGTGCATTAGTCTAATTGAGGAGGCAAGGTGGACTTGCAAGATAAGGTTTTGTAGCATAACTAAGAGCCCAAATAAGATCTGAGGCAAGGACTGATGTAGAAGCTCAAAGGAGAAGATCCAGGGCTGAGATAATCATGGACGCCATTGATATGGTTGAGAAAGGCAAAGGAAAGAAAGAAATGAAGGAGTTGGGTAGGGGGCTAATATATAAAAGCAGGTTTGGGCATAAATAGAGGAGGATTCTGGCAGGACCAGAAATGTATGTTAGTAGTAGCTTAGCCATTTAGGTTAGACAGTGGCAGAGAAACTGATTGGAGTCCCTTCCAGTTGGTGGTGTGGGGGGTGGTGCCCACAAATGCCAGCAATCTGCCCCCCCCAAAAGAGCACAGGACAGTCTTCAACATGGTTTACACACCGGATTGCATCTAATTACCCATGAGATCTGTATCATTCACTGAAAGAATTTTGAGCTTTCTCCCTCTGCTGTCTGAGCTATTCCTTTCACTCTTGAAATCTAGAATTTTTCTTTGTTATGTTTTTTGGACATGTTGTCAAGAGAGACCAATCCCTGGGGGACATCATGCACTTGAAATTCATAGTGTCAAACCAGCTCCAGAAGCAAACACATCAGTGTTAATTCCAAAGCCTTCTATCAAGTTCTCAACATCAGCCTTAGTTTTTTCATTCATTGAGTTTGATTATCGTTCCTCTCGAAGCTCATCTTTGAGCCTTTCTACCCTTCCTTGCATAGTCGATCCGCCTAAAACTCTTGCTTTCGGTAGAGAAATATTCCTGTAAATTTGGTGCAAAGCTTCAGTTATTTGAGGTATCCACTTGAATTTTATTAAATATTTGATACTAGTCCTGATTTAAAAAATGGTATTTTCCATGACACAAAAATACACTTTTATGTTAAAAGCCCTGTAACAAGATAAGAAGAATATATTACTGAGAGAACTTGTCTGTACCCATGATCTGGTCTCAGAAACATATTTAGACATGTTTGGTTGAAATAAAGCTATAATGCTATGCATATATGAACTGAAACCTTAGTAGGAATAATTTTTAAATACCCTTGTATATCTACTGAGACACTAAAAATACAGTTGACTCTTTGTATTATATGTGGAGATGGAGACATTATATTTTTATTTTTTCTCTCTCTATTTATTTTTGCTCAATTCAAAAAATTTATACAAAAATAATTGGAGTAGATTGAAATGGAAATCTTTCTACATGAAAAAATATATAAGTCATTGAACAATGGAGTTGACTTTTAGAAGTTTACATGTTTGCTCCATTTGAATGCAATATGGCCAAGGGTAGCACAAATGGCTAAGCACTGAACTACTAACCAAAATGTTGATAGTTCAACTTCTCCCAGAGATGCTCAAAAGGAAGGCCTTATAATTTCCTCCCGCCAGATGATGACAGCCTTGACAAGCTGATGAATCAGAGTTCTGCTCCATACCCCTGGGTCAGAATCCATTTGACAATAGCTAAAACACAGCATATATGGAAATAAAATTAGGTAATATGCATAAACCAACTGTACAGTTTCTGATGGTAACAAGTGATTACCCCATGCTTATCATCAAGAAGTACAAATCCTGCTGCTCCACCTCCGTGGAGTTACTAGAAAGCATTTCTTATAGCAGATTTCTTGTAGCTATTAAAATAAAAATCACCATCTGCAAAAAGAACAATGTGGCAGAGGGTGCTTCTGGCCTCCTTTAACTTCACAAGGGGGTAGTAGGAACAATCTCTACTGCCGAAGATTGATTCCCATGTTGCTGAGGTCAGACACACCCCACTTCTGAACTTATTGTCCATTCTGTGATCATCCATCCTTCCCACAATAGCTGAACTCATTAATTGATTGTGATGGCCACAAAGAACTCAAAGAATGATCATGAATATGGGGCTTATTAAGAAAGTGAGCAGGTTACAATTTAGGTGAGACATGCTCAAGAGAAAATTGTTCAGGCAGGACAGACTCTTCTTTGTCATGTCAGGCAATGTTACAAAGCTTTTTTAGGATTGCCAATAAATGCCTACTGGTTACATTACTCTACTATAAGTCTTGGCCTGAAGGCAATAAGCTCTAGGCCCATGTATCAGTAAATCCAGCTTTCCCAATTAAGAATTTAGAGGCGCCCCACTCCACAAAGCAGTATCCTGCCCCAAATCATCAGCTTTAGTTATTCCAAGAGTCTGCGCTAGCTCGTGCGCTGTTTTCTGGTTCTGCTGGGGCCACTCCTCTGTTGCCCTTGACAAGTCACAGCCTTCTCTTAGATCAACTTCAGGAATCTCAGCAACCAACGAACTTGCTTTATTCCTGCCTCTTACCTCTAGGTGGTAGTGAACCCCTCTCTTCCATATTGATTCTGAGGTGGCCAGGTTTATATAGACAGGATGGCACTTTCAGTTATTCCTATGAGCAATCACTTATGACTGAATCCTATTAGTATCTTCCCCTCTCTTCTCTTACCCAGTCCAATCAGGAAAAAGCTATTTGCCAGGAACTAGAATAACTATGGCTAGGAGTATATATATATTGTTCATCACCTCATATGAATGAATGTATATATACACACACAAACACACATATATGCAATTTGGACATTGAATAAGGAAAACCAAAGAATCAATTAATTTTAATTGTGGTGCTGGAGAAGAATATTGAAAGTACCATGAACCGCTAAAGGACAAATAAATCTGCCTACGAAGAAGTATGTCCTGAGTGTTCACTAGAGGCAAGTATGGCAAGACTTCTTCTGCCATGCTTTGGCCATGTAAGGAAAGACCAGTCCCTTGAGAAGGACATCATGCTTGATAACATGGAGAAGCAGTGAAGGAGAAAAAAGCTCTTAAGGAGATGGATTGACACTGGCTGCAACAATGGGCTCAAGCATAGCAATGACTGTAAGGGTAGCTGTGTACGGCCCCCTTCCATTGTGCATAGTGTTGCTATGGGTCAGAACACACACCCTGGCACCTGGTAACAACAACAACAAGCCACATGGACCAAAGGAGAGCTAGGCATAATGAAAGCTAAAGTCAAAGTCACACAATCAAAGCCAAATAGAAAAGAGCAATGTGTCTTCTAGACTAGAATTTATACAGATAAGCTTAATGTCTTCCTTGGCATAAGTACCTGGGCACGTACTCCATAAATCCTGCCCTTGAAGTTGGCTCCTACCGCCTATTTTTGTATCTGTCCACATGACACATGATATAAAGAATGTGTTGGATACCTGGGCATAAACATTATATTATGTTCAAATCTACTTTCAGTTGAGGTTGAAAGAGCATTCTCTGGTCAGAAAACACTCTGGGATGTTAGAGGGTGGCCTATCTTCACAGTATCCATGTCATCCCACCTTTCTAGTTCCACTTGACTTCTGTAACTTGGACACATTTTTTTTTTGCCAGTCCCAGAACCTACTCAACTACGACCACCTTTTCTTTCTGAGATGCTCACCTTGTCATTTACCAACTCGCCATCTGTTCTTGTTTATTTCCCACGTACACACTTAGACTTGCTGGTAATTATAAGGGGAGGTATGAAGCCATGACAGTTGACTGAACTATAAATTCTCATTATCTACTCATAAGCCAATGCAAGCTTTCAGAAATCCTCGGTAGCAATTTTCACTGAGTTTTACAGTATCCCCCTTTCCCTCAATGGCTAATATCACAAAACTACCTCCCTCACCCCACCATTCCAGCTAGATTCTCTTCTCATACTCAGCGTATTACCTGCATCCTACTCTACCTAGAATATTGACACTGTCAGATTTCAGTTTCCATCCTATCCTTTGTAAAATCTCTCTGGTCCTCTAGCTTAGTTTGCTACCCCTCTAAAACAGGAAATACCACAAGTGGGTGGCTTTACCAATAAGAAATGTCTATTTCCTCACAATTTGGGTAGTTTTAAGCCAAAATTCATAAAGGCAGCTGTAGAAGAAGGCTTTCTTTCTGTAGTCAAGTTTTAGTCTCCATTCAGTATCAGTGGGCGCAGCATCCCTTGGATCTCTCTATTTGTCTTGGCAGCAATTGTCTCTGTATCTAAGTATTTCGCAGTACATGAAACATGCATCCAAAGGACAACTCCACTCCTGATTTTTCTTTCTTGGTAGTGCTGAGGTCCCTTGGCTGACATGTTTAATCTCTTTCATATCTCAAAAGAGATCAACTCAAAAACAGCCAAATCTTGTGGATGGTATCCTGCCTCTTTAGCATAACTACTTCCAATTCTGCTGCCATAGATGTTAGGGAATTCAAGGGATAATTCCATTAAGTCAAAGCTAGATAATACTACATTTTACTGATGACTATGACCTAAACAAATATATGTCAAATGAGCTCTGACTTCCTATATTATTTGAGGAAAATATGGATAGTCAGTTTTCCATGTTTGAGCCATAGGGTTGCATAGTGAGTGAATAGTGTGCTTCTAACTACAAGGTCAGCAGTTCCAAGCTCCTAGCCACACTGTGAAAGATGAGGCTTCCTATTTCTGTAAGGATTTACAGCCTCAGTAATCCTATATAAAGTTGTTGAGTTGCAATCAACTTGGTGACGATGGATTCATCTTCCATAAAAGAATATTCTAGCAAAGCAATAAAGTCCCTGGGGATGCCAAAAATAGATTTGGGGCAATCAGACTGGACTGGAAAACACTCCTAAGGCCAAGAAACAGACCTGTAACTATTTATAGACTTTTCTTTCTTTCTGTTTTTGTCATTGGGGTTTTTGTTGTTGTCCTTTTGTTGTTAGATTTTGCTGTCTTGTTTTTGTGCTTATCATCTCTGCATATCTATCTAGACAAGATTGGTGGAATGAACAATCCGGAGGAGAAAACAATGGGACTTACAGGGGCGGGGTGGGGGGCCAGAACTGACATGGGAATGACTGACAGGGGGAAAGGAAGCGGGTGTTAACAAACCCAGGGACAAGGGAAAACCCAGTGATCTAAAATTGTGGTGAGGAGGGCATAAGATGCCTGCCAGGGTTTGATCAAGGGCAATATATCCAAGAGAAATTACTGAAACCTGAATAAAGGCTGAACATGATAGCGGGACAAGAGGAAAGTAAAAGGAAATAGAGAAAAGAACTAGGAGCCAAATGGAAATTTATAGAGGTCTAAAGACAAGCATGTACACATGTAAATATATTTATAAATAACAATAGGGAGATGGATCTATATACATATATATATATATGTTAAGAATTAAGGTAGCAGACAGACATTGGGCCTCTACTCAAGCACACCCTCAACACAAGAACACTTTGTTCTAATGACGTGGCATTCTGTGATGCTCACCTTCCTGACAATATCACTGAAGACAAAATAGGTACATAAACAAATGTGGTGAAGAAAGCTGATGGTGTCCAGTTATCAAAAGACATAGCATCTGGGGTCTTAACGGCTTGAAGATAAACAAGGGGCCACCTAGCTGAGAAGAACATAGTCCACATGGAAGAAGCACACCAACCTGTGTGATCATGAGGTGTCAATGGTGTCAGGTATCAGGCATCAAAGACCCAGAAAAAAATCATATCAAGGTGAATGAATGGGAGTATAGAGTGGAGACCCAAAGCCTATCAATAAACAATTGGATATCCCCTTACAGAAGGGTCACAAGGATGAGACGAGTCAGTCAGGGTGCAGTATAGCACTGGGAAACATACAACTTTCCTCTAGTTCTTTAATGCTTCCCACTATTGTGACCCCAATTCTATCTTACAAATACAACTAGACCAGAGCATGTACATGGGTACAGATAAGAGCTGGAAACACAGGGAATCCAGGAGAGATAAATCACTCAGGACCAATAATGAGAGTAGTGATACCAGGAGGGGAACAGGAGGGTTGGGGAGGGATAGGGAACAGATTACAATGATCTACATATAATTCTCTCCCGGGGGATGAACAACGTAAAAGTGGGCAAAGGGAGACACTGGTCAGTGTAAGACATTAGAAAAAATATATAAATTATCAAGGGTTCATGAGGGAAGGACGGTGGGGGAGGAAAGGGAGAAAATGAGGAGCCAATACCAAGAACTCAAGTAGAAATAAAATGTTTTGAAAATGATGATGACAACAAATGTACAAATGTGATTGACACAAGGGATGGATGGATGGATTTTGATAAGAGCTGCATGAACCCAAAATAAAATGATTCAAAAATATATATTCTAGCATTCATTCATTCAGCAAATATGTATAGGCATACCTGGATCCATTCTGTTCATTCTAATGAATAAGATATGTATGAACACCTGTAAATTTTGTGAATTTACCCTAAAGTCAGTCAGTATTATTACTCTTCAGGTTCTAGTTAGAGATGCATGAGTTTATTCCAAACAAAATATATTTATAAATGTTTCTGAGATAAGTGAATGATTGCAGACAAGTCTCCTTAGGAATAAACGTCTTTTAGTCTCGTGTCTTCTTCAGGTGGTGAGTTAGTTAATTGTGCCAACCTGGCTGATAAACACATGTTGCATTAATTGAAGGGCAGAGGTATAAGTGACTCGGTGAGCCTCGCCTTTCTAGTTCTTGGGTCTTTTGCTTTGTGATGGTCAGACCAGGGTGCAGCAGCCTTAGCCAGTTCCCTGCTTCCGCTGCCAAGGCTCACTTCCTGCAAGACAATCCTGAGGAGAAGCCACATGGACCTACCTTGATGCAGCCCTGGGTGCTGGAGCTGCCATGTGGAGACCCCTGCCAGTGCTGAGGTGCTTACACATTCACTGACTCGGCTTTCCTCCTGCAGTCGGCATCATTGCTTGTGTTTTGTGATATGGAGAAGGACTTTGTGGACTGGTGTTGGACATATGGGTTAATGGATGAATGTTGGACTCGTGGGCTTGGGCAGCACTAGGTTGGGATGTTTTCTTGATGTGCACTTATATAAAACTCTCTCTTATACATGAGTATCTGTGGATTTGTTTCTCCAAAGTATCCAGACTAGCACAGGTGGCTTCAAAGAAAAGGACCAATCAGAACAAGAACTTCTGACGGGATCTGGTCGACCAGTTCATAAGTAAAAATTAAAAATAAAGAGGTAATATTTTAAGAAGAAACAACCAAAATGTTCAGCATCCCTGCTGGAAGGTGGATTGGCAAAGAATGGGGATATAACTGTGGTTATAAATTCTTACCAAGAAACTAAAACACAGTTCTGAGACTCTTTATTCCTAAAATCCTGTGTTGGGATTATAAAATCCACGGGGACTGTCGTTCTCATTTCCAGAGATGATCTCTAAAGCTATCCAAGGCCCTGGAAGCTCTCATTTGCAGCCACAGCAGTACACCCTGCCATGCAGGGGGGTGCTTTGTCTCTCTCTCCAGGCAGCTATCACCCAGAGCCCTTCTCTGTGGGTGCTAAATGAACATTAATTAATGATGAATGCAGAAAACGTCACCATCTGTTCAGCACGGATTCAAAATATACTGTTGTTACTTAATGGGATTATTTGCACCTTGTAGTTTCAGCTGAGTGAACACTAATGGCTGGAACCACAAGACGCCCTAGCAAATCACAGCTCCCATGTTGCATTCCTTGTCCGGAGGGTTGGCTAATCACTGAGTGATAAGTACCTCTAAACAGTAACCATAGGTCTTTTCTAACATTTGGTTTTCTTAAAATGAGAAAGCATTTCCTTGTCAGTAGAATAATTCAATTCACAGATTACAAGTGAAAGCCTGAAAGGGTAGGAACTGATGGAACATGAGGAAAATCATTTTTAAAAGATGAAAAGAAAACAAATGAGATTTATCACATAGTAAGTAATATAACCTGGGTGCTCTTCATATTAAACTCTCTGTTCCTAGTCTATTCTGGGTTACTCTACTGTGCTAGCCTCTATAGATATGTACTCTCAAATAAAATTCAATTCTATCCTGTCATCCCCCATCCCCAACTTTCATGTTAGAATTTAGGATAAGAATATAGTTATTTAGATATTTCAGGGAGGACTATAGTTCAATTTTATTTTATGATCATGGATTGCATACTAGAGTGATTGATTGATAGATAACTTTAAAAAGGCTTTATTTGCCCAAATGAAAGCCTTTATTAAAGTTATTATTTCCTCTAGTCAGCTTTTAGCTACTCTAACACAGCATCACCATCTCAGATATTTGGTGGTATTTGATTTTGTAAATACAATTAAACGTATGCCTCTCAGAGGAAGTGTCATATGCAAATTAGCAGAGTGTGCCACATATGTTGATGCCCTGGGTTTAAATCCCAGTCCCACCACATGACCTTAGCCATGACCTCTCTAAGCCTCAATTTTCCCTTAGAAGAAACATAAACATTTTCATAACATCTACTTCTGTCTTATTCAGCCAGCTCCAGAGAAACAGTACCAGTGAGATTAATGGACAGATAAAAAGGGTAATTCCAAGGGAATGGCCTGTGCAAGCACTGTGTTAGGTGCCGTCAAGGCTGTTACAATGCATGGCAACCCTCTGTACAACAGAGGGAAATACTTTCCACTCCTGGGCATCCTCATAATTATTCTTACATTAGAACCCATTGTTGCGGCCCGAGTGTCAATCCATCTCTTGTCCTGGACCTTCCTATTTTTTGCTGTGCCTCTACTTTACCAAGCATGATGTCCACCAGGGACTGGTCACTCCAGACTACATGTCCAAAGTACATGAGATTACGTATTGCCCTTCTTGATTTTAAGGAGCATTCTGAATGTACTTCTTCCAAGACTGATGTGTTTGTCCTTTAGGCTGTCCATGGTATTTCAATATTCTTTGTCAACTCTCTAATTCAAATGCACCAGCTGGAACGTCCCAACTCATTAGGTCAGTCAGCCTGGTGGAGAATACCATAGGCTAGTGGCTCCAGATGCATAAGTCCAAGAATAAGAAGAGTGCTTAGTGTGGAGACCACAGAAGTGATGCTGAAATGAGGTGTGTTTACAATCTGCAGGCAGGGCACACCTTTAAGGAACTCCTTTTACGATAGATTGATTCACTCTATTGCATTATTAGATCATATCACAGAACAGCAACTAGTCTAGTATTTGGCCAAACCACAGGGAACCATTGCCTTACCACATTGACACATCAAAACAAAAATCACATCATAAGATCACATTAAACAATGTATGTAAAGTGCTCAGCACAGTCCTTGGCATTCTAGTGGCCTTTGGTAAATAGGTTTTCTTAGGACCATTTAGAACATGCCAGTGATGCCCCTTCACTTGGTGGCCCACCACTCATTGAAGGAATCTTTGTCTTCTGAGCCTGCAATGTGGATTGGGATTCACTCCATCTAGACCAGGAGTAAGGAATCTTTTTGTTGCCAAGGGCCATTTAGATACTTATAACAGCATCCTCATGAGGAACAAAATTACCAACTTAAAAACTAACCTGCAGTATTTGGTCAAACATGGAATGAACGCACCCATCATGGGATGACCGGCCCAGCTTCTCATTGATGAGGCGTGTGGTTTGAATGAGTTGGTGATTTCATGGTCATGCCCACAGAGACTTGACCAAAGGAGAGAGCCAGGCTCAAGGACAGCCCATCTCCACACTAACCAGAGACCTACCAGTTTACCTCATGGAAATGCTTTGTTCCCAGAGTGGTGAAAACTAGGATTGCCCTCTACAGGGGGAAAAATGAGGTGGGAGGAGGACCTGTTGGCAGATGAAGTAGAAGATAGAAAACACATGGGAAAAACACTGAATAGAAGTTGTCTTCGTGTTTTAGTGCTGGGGCAACAGAAACTCCACACTGGGTGGTTTTATTTCCTTAAGGCTTGGAGAGCTGGAAGCCCAAATTTAGAATGTGGCTCTTTGTGATCAAAAGAAGAAAAAAAAAAGTTCTCAAACTCACTGCCTTGGAATTGACCCAACAGGGTAGGGTGGGTAAAATTGCGCGCTGCAATTTGTGGAGAGAGAGTAACTCTACTCTACAGAAGTAGGAAAGTAGGAAATCTCGCCTTCCTCTGGTGGAGTTAGTTGCTGCTGTTTTCAAAAAGCTGATCTCACAGTTAGCTGCCCAATGCAATGCCCATTGTGGTTCCAGGGCTCTGCTTCCAGAAGTTGCTGGTTTCTGGGATTCCTGGCTTGTGGATTCATCTGCCTCTGCCATCAACAGAAAGCATCTGTCTTCCCCAGCCTGTATCCCTTCATCTCTGCAGACACATCGTTGTTGTTGTCCTGGAGTTCATTCTGCAGGATGTTCAGGGCTGTGACTGTCCCAAAGCAAACCACCACTCCTGGGGCGTCTCTAGGGGAGTTTGAGTTGCTATCTTTTTGGCTAATAGTTGAGCACTTAACTCTTTGTGTTACCCGGGAACTCCTCCATGGGTATCTAATGGCTAGAAATCCAACCCATATTTTTGGAGGACACAATTTATCCCATCACCTTTCACCTTAGGTCCCCTCCACTTCCCCCATTGACTACGCCCTAACCACATGCACAATTACCCTCTCAAAGAGGACATCAGACAACCAAAGCAAAACTCCAAACCCAGTACCGTGGAGTTGATTCCAAATCATGTCCTTCAACTTGCTCACTGCCATCCAGTCTTTGGACTCATTGGGGCCAAATAGGACAGAGAAGAACTGCGCCTGTGAGGTTCCAAGACTGCAAACGTTTGTGACAATAGGAAGCCTTCTCTTTCTCTTATAAGACAGGGTGGCACTGCCCCCTTTGGGCTTCCAAAACTGTAAATCTTGACTGGAGCAGAAAAGTTCATATTTCTCATTAAGTAAAGCTGGTGGGTTTGAACTGTTGACCTTGTGCTGAGCACCCAATGTGGATCCCATTATGCCACCATTAGACAAAAGAAGGTATAAATCAGCCATTGCTTAAGGCGAAGAGAGACTGCAGTGACAGCGTTCACAGAAGCAGGCACAGACAGAGAATGAGTCGATATAATGATGTACTGCAAGCACGGTAACAACACGCTTTTGCTACAGGCTCCACCACATGCTCTGGTCTCGGGAGCTGACTGCACTGTTCTCTCCAGCTGTCCCTTCTGCCTGGGCCTGGGTTACAGCAGAGAGAAAAATTCTGACAGCAGGTTGTCCAAATTGCTCAGAAATTAGGTCAACTTATACAGAGCATCAGGGTGTCAGCTTCCTTTTTTTCCGGCTCCTGAACCTTGGGCCCAAGTCCCCTAGTTTCCTACACATGCCGTGCAGTTTAAGAGCAGAACAAGCCACACAATACCGACACACAGCTGCCTGCTTCATCGCCCACGGTGAATTTGCCAGCATCAGCAGGAAAAGCGACAGTTGGCGGTCTCCAGAAATTATCTGGGACATGCAGGCTGGAGTTCCTCTTTCATTCCGAGTTGAAACCCTTCCCCTTCATTATCTTCCCCCTCGCTTCTTCAGACTTGCCTCTGACTTCCCCCAAGGTGCCACTCAGGAAGCCACAGAGACGCCAGCCTCCGGGTGTATTTTATTTTACTTTCTATGAACCTGGTTTGCCGCTTTCTAATAGCACTGCTATACAGTGAGATGTTCTCATGAGGGCAAGCTGGAAAGGGTGAGGGGAGGAAGCACACCGAGAGGAAGCTGAACTTCTCGGTGTTCTGGACACATCTGTGGACAGGACAGGCCAGAGAGCCCAGCACAACCCTCAACCATTGGCCAAGGAAACCAGGTAGAGAGAGATGCTACTTCTTCATCCTTCAGGAGTACCTGATTAAGGTATTCAGTTAATGGGACTGGTGGCTAATGGACACTTGGAGATTTGAGTCTATTCAGAGGCTGTTGAAAAAAGCCCAGTTCATCTATTTCCAACAAATCAGCTCTGTTAATATTTATTGGGGCAGAAAATTCCATCTTTCTCGTTCAGCTGTAATTGGTAGATTTGAACTGTTGACCTTGTACTTATTAAGTACCCAGTGTTGTATCCCATTACACCACCATGAAACAAAAGAAGGTATAAATCTGCCAAAGCTTGAAGTGAAGAAAGAGAGACTGTGGTGATAACATTCCTAGAAGCAGGCACAGATGGTGGACAGAGATCCATTGGGACACACATGAGGTGGTTCTGAATGGGGATCCATTCAATAGCAACTAGTACAGGTCTTTCTTCCCCTAAGGCAAAGACAATACTGAGAGGGCTTGTCACTGCCCCTTACAGGATCACCTGCTCACCCACACATTCTCTAGTGCCTCTCTTTCCTTCCTGCCTCTTTTCTGTACTCTTCAACAAGGGTGTCTGGGAATCACTGTACAAATAAACAGTTTACACTCTGGTCCTTAGCCTGCTTCTGAGAGAACACAATCCAAAAAGCATCTGAATTGCGTCTTCTCAATGTGGTGTTATCAGACCTACTTAAAGATGGAAATCATCTCTCCCAATTCTCTTCCCTGTATAGTTCCATGTGGGAACATTGGAAGGCGTGTGAAGTAGAAGTCATCGATCTCAGAAGGCAGTGGTGGTCTAGACACAGTGGCACACCCATGCAGGTGTCTCACCGACCTCAGCAGCCAGTCTTCTTGAGTTCCATCCCACCAATGGCAAACGTTTGGCTACATTTCCCACCCATAACCAGTTGCCATCAAGACTTTTTCAAGTTCATTTGAGACCATGGGAGTCAGAGTAGAACTGTATGCCACAGGGCTTTAAATTGCTAGGGTTTGAGCAATTTCTCCAAAACACCTCTGGGTAGATTTAAATCTTGAAACTTTCACTGGCAGTTGAGTGTATTAATCATTAATTGTTATTTTCCAGGAACTCTGCATGTCCCACAGGAGCTGAAAATGTGCTAATGTATACCCCACAGTCTCATTTCACCAGCCAGCCACATGTGATTTCTTGGGTTTTTTATCAACTCCCGCCTGTCCGTGCAGGCCAGTTCTCTGACCACCATGTACAGTGGCTGCCTCGGATCCTCTGACTTTTGTTCAGACTTGGATTTTTCCCCCTGTATTTGTGTGCATTCTACTGGCTACAGCAAGTCTCTTGTTTCCATAATATGTTAATACTTAGATGTTCCTGATGAAGATATCTTCTAAACTTAATTAACAATCATCTAAATGGTCGATGTTTTTTGTTGTACCCCACAGGTATAGAGAATTACAGACCAATTTCTCTAATGAACATAAATGCAAAAATCCTTAACAAAATATTGGCCAAGTATATAAAACATATCATCCACCACGACCAGGTAGGATTCATCCCAGGGATGCAGGGATGGTTTAACATCCGAAAACCCATCAATATTATACACCGCATCCAGAAGAAAAAGTATAAAACCATGTTATAATATCCATAGATGCATAAAAAGCATTTGACAACATCCAGCACTCATTTCTAATCACGACACTCATGAAGAAAGGATTGGAAGGTAAGTTCCTTAAGCTGATACAAGCTATCTATGAAAGGACGATGGCCAACATCATAGTCAATGGAGAAAAGACAAGAACAATCCCACTGAAAAAGGGTACAAGACAAGGATGCCCCTTGTTCCCATTTCTATTCAATACCATTTTGGAGGTTCTGGCTAACAACATGAGACAGCAGAAGGACATCAAAGGGATCCAAATGGGAGAGGAGGAGTTGAAACTATCGCTGTTTGCAGATGACATGATCCTTCCTGTACATTGAAAACCCCAAAAGCTCCACAGCTGGAATACTTACAGCGATAGAGGAATATGGAAGAGTGGCAGGATGCAAGGTCAATAAACAGAAGTAGGTAGGTTTTCTATACACATTGGACAGGACCATGGAAGAGGGGATTAAGCAGGAAGTAACCTTCACAGTAGCTAAGAACAAACTGAAATACCTAGGAATATATTTAACAAAAAATACTAAAGACCTATATAAGGAAAACTATAAGACCCTACCGCAGGAAACCAAATGCGACCACCACAAATGGAAGAACATCCCCTGCTTGTGGACTGGAAGGCTTAGCATAGTAAAGATGACAATCCTACCTAAAGCACTTTACAAGTTCAATGCTATACCAATACAAATACCATCACCCTTCTTCAAAGAATTGGAAAAACTGACTACCGATTTCATATGGAGAGGGAAGAAACCCAGAATTAGCAAAGAACTCTTCAAGAAGGACACAGTTGGAGGACTCAGCTTACCAGATTTTAATGCCTACTACACAGCTACAGTGGTTAAAACAGTGTGGTACTGGCACAATGACAGACACTCAGACCAGTGGAAAAGAATAGAAAGCCCAAGAATAAAACCATCAGCATATAGACAAATGATTTTCAACAAGGGCCCCAAAACCATCAAGTGGGAAGTGGATGCACTTTTTAACAAGTGATGCTGGAAACAATGGATATCCACATGTAGAAAGATGAAATGACGTTTACCTCACCCCATGCACAAGAATAAACTCAAGGTGGATCACAGACCCCAAACCATCAGGACCATCAAGAAGGGAATTGGGACTAACTTCAGAGCACTGACCCAGGGAACTCATAGGCTCACTGCAATAGGGAAGGGTATACACACAGGTGAACTGGAAATCGATGAATGGGATTTAATAAGAATAAAACACCTTTGCACCTTGAAAGACTTCACCAAGAGGGTGACAAGACAACCCACAGACTGGGAGAGGATTTTTAGTAATGACACATTGGATAAAGGGCTCATTACAAATATCTACAACACCATCGTGACCTGCAAAAAGAGGAATACAGTTAAGCCCCTAAGGAAGTGGGCAAAAGAACTGAAAAGAACTTTCACCAGGAAGAAGACTGATATGGCCAATAAACTTATGAGAAAGTGTTCCAGGTCATTAGCCATAAGAGAAATGCAAATCAAAACAACCATGAGATACCACCTAACACCCCTGAGGCTAGCCCAAATCAGCAAATCAGAGAGCAACAAGTGCTGGAGGGGCTGTGGTGAACTAGGAACCCTCCTCCACTGCGGGTGGTCATGTAGATTTGTACAGCCACTGTGGAAAGCAATCTGGCGATACTTAAAGAAAATGCAAATTGATCTACCTTATGACCCAGCCATCCCTCTACTGTGCATATACCCGGTGGAAGCAACAAATAAAACACGACCAGTCATCTGTGCTCCAATGTTTATTGCAGCACAATTCACAGTCGCAAAGACTTGTAAACAGCCTAAGTTTCCATCGATAGATAAGTGGATTCGTAAACTCTGGCACATACATACACACAGGACAGCACCTGAGACACAGTGGGGGATGTGCGACTGAGCTGACCCCACAACACTGAGGCAAAACAAAGGGGGCGTGCAATGGAGCAGTGGGGGAAGCAGAGCAAGGGGGTCCCGAAGGAATATAAAGGATTGACTTTGGGGCCAGGACATGGCATCCCAGCAGACTCATCCGGAAAACACTCCTAAAAGTCAACAAACAGACCTTGAACTACTAACAAGCTGGTTTTTGTATTTTTTTTGCTGTCTTTTTGTTTTGCTTTATCTTTTTTTCTCTTCTTTTAAATTTTGTATGTCGGTGGCTTTTTCGTTTGTTAGCTTGTCAGTGTTGCTGCGGTCAACGCCATATTCTTACATGCCACTGGGTGTTGTCAAAGCCATCTGCAATTTGATACACATATTACTCTATCTGCAGGTCCACCTAGATAAGATAGGCTGGACACACAATGTGAGAAGAAAATAACAGGAGCAACAGTTTCAGAGAGACATGAGAGTGTGGGAGGTAGGGGAAGGGAGGAGGTATTGGCCAACCCAGGGACAAGGGAACTTGTTGAAGTGGTTCAAAACCAGTGGCAGGGAGGGTGTGGGAGGACTGGTAGGGAGTGACCAAGGGCAAGGTAACTGAGCAGAATTACTGAAACCAGAATGAAGACTTAAAATGGTAGTGGGACAGGAGGAAAGCGTAAGGAAATAGAGGAAAGGAGTAGGAGGCTAAGGCATACATAGAAGCCTAAATACAGACATGTACACATGCAAGTATATTTATGATTATGGGGGAAATAGACCTATGTGCATGTATTTATAGGTTTTGTAGTAGGGTAGCAGGTGGACATTGGGCCTCCCCGTGCACACTCCCTCAATACAATAGCACCTTGCTCAGCTAAACAGTCATTCCATGATACACACCTTCCCGGCATGATAACTGAGGACAGACGTGTACATAAGCAAACGTGGTGAAGAAAGCTGATGGAGCCTTGCTATCAAAAGATATAGTATCTGGGGTTTTAAAGGCTTGAAGGCAAACAAGCAGCCATCTAGCTCAGAAGCAACAAAGCCCACAGAGAAGAAGCACACAAGCCTGTGTGGACATGAGGTGTTGAAGGGATCAGGTAGCAGACAACAAAGGGAAAAAAACCGTCATTATGTGATCACCTTACCCACATAAATGCTGAACGTGAATGTGTGCATAGGTAAGTGTGGTGAAGAAGGCTGATGGTGCCCAGCTATCAAGATATATAGTGTCAGGGGTCTTAAAGGCTTGAAAGGAAACAAGTGGCCATCTAACCCAGAAGCAGCGAAGCCCACATGGAAGCAGCACACCAACATGTGTGATTATGAAGGGCCGAGGGGACCAGGTTTCAAGCACCAAAGAGGGTGGGGAATAATATCATCGTGAATGAGTGGGGCATGTGATGGGGACCCAATGCCCATCTGTAGACCACTTCACTGGATATCCCTTGCAGAGGGGTAGTGGGGAGGAGATGAGTCACTCAAGGTTCAGTATAGCAATAATAGTTCTTAGACGCTTCCTCCCCCCAACTATCATGATCCCAATTCTACCTTGCAAACCTGGTTAGACCAGAGGATGCACAGCGGTACAGATGGGATCTGGAAACACAGGGAATCCAGGACAGATGAACCCCTCAGGACCAGCGGGGAGAGTGGCGATACCGGGACGGAAGGGGGGATAGAAAGGGGGAACCGATTGCAAGGATCTACATATAACCTCCTCTCTGGGGGATGGGCAACAGAAAAGTGGGTGAAGGGAGATGCTGGGCAGTGTGAGATAAGATAAAATAATAATTTATAAATTGTTAAGGGTTCAAGAGGGAGGGGGAGCGGGGAGAGAAGTGGAGGGGAAAAAGGAAAATGGGGAGCTGATTCCAGGAACCCAAGCAGAAAGCGAATGTTGAGAATGATTAGGGCAATGAATGTATAAGTGTGCTTTACACATTGATATATATGTGGGTTGTGATAAGAGTTTTATGAGCCCCAATAAAATGATTTTAAAAAGAAATAAAGAATGGAATTCTGAGTATGTCCATAAGTAAGTTATTTTGTTTTGTTTTCTGCAAAAGGGATGGTAGGCCAAATAAATGTGGGAACCTCTGCTTTTATATTAACTCAAAGTCACCTGCTTATGGAACTTAATTACTATAAAAAATCCCTTCACATATGTTTTTATTGTTGTTGACTGCCATCAAGTTGATTTCAACTGATGGCAATGACATTGTTACAAAGTAGAGCTGCCCTGTAGGTTTTCCTAGGCTGTACTCTTTATAGAATCGTATTATCAAAGACAATCATATTGTCTTTCTCTTGCATCGCCATTGAGTGGCTTTGAATTACCAACTTTCTGTTGGCATCCGAGTACTTACTCAGGAATTATTTTTGTCTGAACATAGCATAATGTAATCATAAAAATGATATCACATCAGTATGTCATATACTATAGTTAGAAGCCAGTCATGTCCCAACCAAGTTAAGGGGAACAGATTCCACAAGGGTGACAAGTCTAGTGTGCAGGAATCTTAGTAAACTCCACAGTTTGTTCACCTACATATAAAAGAAAGACAAGTCCCAATAATGCCAGGCTGTGTTACAGTTTTAGGATTTTTTCCATAACACCTAAAAGAACTGAGCTCTCAATTTACTAAATTATAGAAGATGGCATAGAAAGTTTAGCATAGAGTGGGGAATCAAGAATTGAGTTTCAGACCTGCTACCTTTGAAGAGCTGGTCAGACAGACCAGTGAAGATGTCAACATAAGCATGCACAAGCTTCAAATGACATAGGAAGGCAGTGTGGTTACCTGAGCAGAAACCAAAATGTGGCATTTGCCTGCATGGATTAACCACTTTGAGGGCCCTTTCCTTCCATCTGGAAGGTTCTGAAATGTGATTTCAATATTCCCTTGGTGTTCAGACCAAAATTGTGGACTTATAAGAAACAGCAGGACTAAGGAGAACATCTAAAGTCACTGTGGTTAATGTCACTCATTGACTTTAGTATGTCACTCAGTAACTCAGACTGGATATCAATGTGATTAGCACCTTATCCCATGCAGGGATGTTGTGGTTACTGTTAAAGTGTTCTCTAATGACTCAAGGTTGTCTGTGAATCTAGTGCCTACCTTACTGATCAATAAATTCGTTCCTTATCTCCGAAATGTCCAGTCTTCTTTACTTCTCCACCGCTCTTGCCATGTGAATCACTCACATCCTTAACATGACTCATTACTGCAAGAAGTCTTAAAAAGATGGGTGTGTCATGGTGGGGTGAGGCAGACATTTTTATCAAAAAGAAGCAAAGAATGAGACCCTTGAATCAGTGCTATTCCACCATATAATTCTGAACTGGATCCCCACTGGGACTACTGTTAAGTATTTCTTTAACGGGTTCTTTTCTGAAACATTTGATATGAATTCATAGCTCCCCGAGAATAATTTTAGTTTCTTATTTCCCAGTGTCTTGAGACTCACTTTATATAACCGCATATAGCTTTGATCCTATAATTTCCTATTTGACAGATGGAAAATTGAGGCTCAGAGAAATTGCATAGCTTCCCATAAGCACCACATTTTGAAAGATTCAGGGAAATTCAAGACCAAATCTAGAGAAACCTAACAGGTATACTCTCATGTAGGCATCTGCATGTGTAAAATTGCCCTAAGGCTGAGTTGGGTAGGAAGGGTTAGAAGTGAGAGGAACAAGCTAAGGAAAGTCTTAGCAGAGTCAAGCTAAAGCTTCAGTAACTGGAATAAGCACATCTCCAAATCCCTATTTCCTCCTAAAATCATTACTGTTTATTCAGCGTCCCATTCAAGAGCCTCTTCCAACAGCAAGTCTTACTGAATTCTCCAGAGAAATTCAGTAGCCCTCTAACAATGCTCACAGAGCACATTCAGTGCAGTTCATGAAGTGTAACACTTACATTTATTGAAATTCCTTCTTTCCCTTCCCAGGTGTGTCCCCACCAGTCTATGTGCTTCCGGGGCGTGAAAGCTGTGTCTCAGTGGTGCATCTTCAGCGCAGGGCACCCTCAACCTCAACGATGCTCAGGAACATTTTGTTCAGTGAATGAATTAAATAATGAACAAAGGATACTCCAGGTCCCATCACTGTGCGTGCTATCATAATAATTCACTGCTATAAACAGAGATAAAATTGTCTTCTAGTTGGTTAAACCAAACAGTAAACAAATTTCAATTTTCCTACCAGACTGCATCTAACTTTAAATAATAAATGTCAATGGCTGCTCTTTGTGGAAATAAATGTATCCCATGTGCTCCCTCCTTTCCTCATGCCATCAAGTCAATGCTGACTCGTAAGGACCCTACAGAACAGGGTAGAACTGCACCATGAGTTTCTGAGATCTCTCTTTGATTCACATGATGTTTTAGTTCTCAAAAAAAAAAAAAACAACAACAACAACCAAAAAACATATAATGTATTATTCTCCTCATTCCGATTTGAAATGACTGACTTGACATTGAACCTAAGTACTCTGAAAGGATGTCACCTCGGTGCACGGCTCTGCCAAGACATAAGCCCAGCTATCCCCCGTGACTCTCTGGTGCTTTTCCAAATGGGACTGAGTAAATCAAGGTCTGAGGAAATGCGATGTGGAAAAGATAAAACAGACCCCGAAATTGATTGTCCTTCTTTTCTTTCCATGGCAGTTCTGCTCTGTGCTTCAGGGCGTATATACCTTCTACAGCTATTTTATTGGGCGACATTTAGAGCGTCTCCCTGGAGAATACCCCGTCTCGCAGAAGTCTTGGAGTTTGGCACTGGCTCCCGATTGACTGATGAAGCTACTGCATCTGTGATCTCTGCATTGACTGTACGTGTCTGCTTTACTCTAGGTCTACCCATTCTGGCGCTAACATATGGTTCTCTGTGTTAATTGGGCTTTTTGTTATGCTGTGTCGGCAAAGCTTCTTTTAATTTATATTCCGGTGTTTGCTCTCTTCAGGCAGTCTGCTCTGTGCTGTCTGGGCCGGTTTTGTGACCCATGACGATGGCACGCTTTTGAAGCTGCAGCCTGGCAGGTGATTTGCAGTTGTCCGCCATGAGCAAGGATCCTGCACGGTCTACTTACCCAGCCTTCCCATCGAGCTTTGCGAAGGAGTTGGGGAAGAAGGTTAGTGACGGCATCCGTTTGAGTAAATGGCACAGTTAGGACGGAACTAGATGGCGTGAAAGCCAGCCTGTGTATGAAAGAGTGGGGGCTGGATGGTTCCTATGGCACCCAGTGTGGATAAAAGCCAGCCCTGTAGCAGGCACTGAGCGTGGCTCAGGATCAGGAGATAGTGAAAAAGAAGATAGGCTAGAAAAGGCGTCAAGCATGCAGTGGCGTCCAAGCCCCAGCGCCACTACTCAGCAGCTGTGAGGTCATCAACTGGACCTCCGTTTTCTTGCCTATCAAACATGAATGATAATATGAGCTAATGGCTGGGAAACACCGAGATATAGTAATACTCAGTAAGGGTAAGCTAATGTTATTGATTCTCAGTATTGTTACTATACAATGAGAGAACGGTAGAGCTTTCTGCTTTTGAGGAGGCCAGGAGGTGACCTTGCCAATTGCAAGGTCAGCAGTTCAAAACCACCAGTTACTCTGAGCGACAAAGACAGGGTTTCTACTCCTGTAAAGAGCTGCCGCCTCAGGGACAGTTCGGCCCTGTCCTACAGGGTTGCTATGAGTCAGTATCGTCTCAGTGAGTGAGTGAGTGAGTGAGTGAGTGAGTGAGTGAGTGAGTGAGTGAGTGAGTGAGTGAGTTATGCATCCTTGGAAACCTGTCCTATAGACTCTCCATGAATCAAACTGGGATCAATGACAGGGAATGTGAGTGCAGTGTTCTAATAAACAGAGGAATCCATTTCACCCGAGAATCTTTGGTGGCACCAGGGGTTAAGTGTTCCGGCTGCTAACCGAAAGGTCTGCAATGTTGACCCGCCAGCCATCCCACAGTATACAGATAAGGCCGTCTGCTTCTGTAAAGGTTCCAGCCTCGGAAGCCCTCTCTCCAATTGCATCTTGATGTGTCTCCTAGGAGCAGGAATTAACTCTAAGGCAATGGATTTATTTTTTTGTTGTTGTTGTTGTTATGCTTTGTGGTGTGTGTGTGTGTGTGTGTGTGTGTGTGTGTGTGGTGGGGGGGATTTGGGCCTTGGGGTTTCAGCTAACCCAAAAGGGATGGGAAAGCGGAAATGAAAAGTTCAGAGGGCTAATCAATACATTCCACATTGCTGCTCTGTAGCACAGAAACCCGTGTAAAGGATAGCTGCTCTGGACTGAAGAAGAGTGGGAACTGCTTCGTTAAGCAGACAGCTGTGCACAGCACGGACCAGTACTAGGCTAACCCCACTGTGATTCACCGGGAGGATGGAGGGCAGTCAAATCTTTTTTCCAGAAGTGCAGCTTCGGGGGCTAGTTTCCACAGGCAATCCTCTGTGGAGTTCGGACCTGGATTACAGTTGTATGCTGTCAGATAGAGGGAAAATAAAGCTAAGGTGGGCTCTTAGGATACCTGTTAGGTAACACACACACACACACATGCACACGCACACACAGTCCATTGTAATTCTTGGTGTCAACATCCGTGGTGAGATACAGCAGCATTATGTTGGTGTTTCATGCTTCTCTAGAAGTTGTCTTGGACGAAGGGCAACCAGAATGCCTCCTAGAAGCTACAACGTGCTTCAAGAGGAACTAATCCCTGAAGAAAGACGTTATGCCTGGTAAAGTAGAAGATCAATTAAAAATAAAATTGACAAAGACACTTGACAAGGTGGATGAGCAGTGTTCCTCTGTGCCTGGTCCACAGTTAGGATGGGGCAGGACTGAACCGTGTTTCCTTCTGTTGCGCACAGAGTCACTGAGAGCCAGAAGATTGACCGTGGACCCCCCGAAGGAAAAACAAATCTATCTTGCAAGAAGTACAGCCAGAAAGTGCTGTAGAGGCAAGGGTGGCAAGATGTTGCCTCACAGACATTGGATGTGTTTTCAGCAGAAGGGTACCTTGGAGAAGGGTATCTGTTGGTGAAGCCGAGGGCAAAGGAAAGGAAGAAGGCCATCACTCAGGTAGATGGACACCGTGGCCGCACCGATGGGCTCCAACAAAAGAACACATGTGTACATGGCACAGGACTAGGTAGGTGTGAGTTCCATGGACACAGGATCACTGAGTCGGGACGGACCCCAAGGCACCTCACAATGAGTCAGAACTGACTTGATGACACCTGACAATAACAGCAGAAGAGAATTTCCCAGAGGAGAAGCCCAGGAATCCCTAAATCCCCCAAAGGTAAAGGTCCCAATGAAACTTGCAGTCTGCAGTCAGCCAGGGACCTTCTCGTGGCTCGTGTGAAGCTGTAGAGAAAACAAGATTTGGTTCCAGCAAAGAATGCAAATACACTTGATGTCCTTGTCTGCTCTATATATTCTCACACGGTGCTCTAAGTACAGAAGAGTGGGGCAGGAAACATAGAGAGAAAGAGAAGACCTAAAAAAATCACAAGGAACCCTGGTGAAGTGTGGTTTTAACACTCAGTTGCTAAGTGAAAGATCAGTGGTTCAAACTCAGCACCCACTCTACAGAAGAAAAAGGTGCCTGTGTGTTTCCATAAGAGATTCCCAGCCTTGGAACCCCAATGAGACAGTCCGTGTGTCCCTTAGGGTTTCCATGAGTTAGAATCACCTCACAGACCATGGGTGTTGGACGGGAATAAAACAGCTCGAGCCAGAAAGAAGTGACCATCAATGTGTTACAATGGCTATTTTTACATTGGATTTTATTAAAGTATGGAAATAGGTTGGACAGTTTTCATGTAAACATAATTCTTAAACATTCTTTCTCCACAGATCTAGAATAGGTGTGGGAAAGCGAGCCAATATCTATCACCTCCTATTTAGCCAAGAAAGTATTGACACCATTCTAATTCCTAGCTCTGAGTACTATTAAGGGCTGTTTGAAAGCTGTCATGGGAGGAAGCTGTGACTGCTTCGGTAACGATGGGCAGCCTCAGAAAGCCCACGGAGCCATTCGACTTGATGCTGTAAGGCCTCTGTGAGTTGGAACGGACTTGAAAGCAGTGGGTTTGGCTTTGGGTTTTAGAAGCTATGAGAACAACAAGAAGAGGTGTTTGTAGTCACCAAGGGAGAAGCAAGGGAAACTCTATTCAATCCACGCTAAAAGCAGGCAGAGTGAATAGGACGTAGCAAGGGGACAGCCTGTGACTGGGAGAACGCTAATGAAAAAGAGACGCTCCCAGGAGAAATCATATTTTAAGAGAATGGTGGTGAAGAATGCAAGGAAGCAAAATAATGAGAAGATGCTCAAAATTGAAGTGTGTTCCTGAAAACAGACATGGTGCAATCCTTCCCCTTGGTACCTGTTAACATAATTTTCTTGGAAACTAGCCCTTGGAAGATGGCATCAGGTAAGTCCATATGAGGACATCCTGGGGCAGAGAAGTCCATGGTGCAACATCCTGACTGGTGTATTTTCAAAGAGAGGAGAGGCACAGAAGCAAGGCAGCCTTGTGAAGAAAGAGGCAGAAATTGGAGCTTTACTGTCAGAAGCCAAGGAAAGCCAGAGGTTACCAAAAGCTAGAGTCAAAAAAAGGCCTTTCTTTAGAATCCTGAAAGAGCTAACCCATGAAATTCATACTTCCAGCCTCCAAAGCAATAAGACAATAAATCTGTGTTGTTTTAAGCCACCATAGATCAGTTTATATAGCAACCTGGGAAATCAAATACAAGAGATGGTGAGGTAATGCACAGCAACGAATAAATGTCCCCACCAGTCAGATGAAGGGTCTTGCAATTTCTCTTGAGGATTATGTGGTCCTAAGAAAGTCTTCTATATAGAAGAGGAGCATGGTCACTTTGCCCTTTAGAAAAATACCCCAGGGCTGCAAGGAAAATCCATTTAGGTGGGAATCATCCTGGGGGCCACAAACCACTTTGGAAGCTTCTTGAGTTAAGAAGATACAAGATGGTGATGGCCTCAACTGGGAAGTGGAGGTCATGATGGGGAGAGAAGAGACAAATGTCAAGAGAGAAAATCTGCTATTGATTTGATGTGAAGAAGGGCTCATGGCTCATTATAAAGGTCCTTAGTAGATCAGATTCACTGATTTAAGGCATAAAAAGTAGGTGAAGATAAATTGGCATGTATGAAGTTTCAGAAGTCTTCTCACATAAATACATAGAGATGTCCAATGGGCAGAAAGCAAAGAAGTCTCAGGAAGTATGGTGAATAAAATCAGCAATAATAATTAAAATAATATTCAATGGTGTCATTTGATGCTAAGAAAATAGTAAGATAAAGCCTTAAAGCCAGTATTAGTTGTCAAAAAGTTGATTCTGACTCATGGAAACTGCTGGTATGCCCCTGTAAAGCTATGTCCCATTGGGTTCTTAAAGGCTGATTTTGGGGGTGAACATAGAGAGCCAAGCCCTCCTCCTGAGCCACCGCTAGGGTGACTTGGACTCTCCACACATTGACTAACACGTACACCATGTGCACCACCCATCTACTCCAAAGCCAAGGGTGAATTCTTAAAATGCTATACCAATACATTTGTTTCAATAAATCAACAGCAACGACAGATCCTGTGCACTGAAAAATGAATGAATGAGACAGAAGGAAGAGGATACGCCCTGGAGGGGGTTGACCATGAAGGGAGGAAGAGTGACACAATGGATGCTAGAGTCGGGGAAGGAGGTGTCCTAACACCTTGCTTTGATGAGAGGAGAGACTTGCTTGGATGTTGAAAAGTAGGGGCCAGTAAAGAAGGAAAATTATGGGAAGAGTAGATCAAATAAGACCTCTGAAGAGGGGAGAAGGGACAGGATCTTGAGTGTCATGTTGTTAGGTACCACGGAATCAATTCCGACCCACAGTGACCCCATCACCACTGACTGAAACACTGCCTGGTCCTGCAGCATCTCCCAATTGTTCCTATGCTGGAACCCACTGCTGCAGCCATGGTGTCGATCCATCTCCTTGTGGGTCTTCCTCTTTTTTGTTAACAAAGATCTTTGTTTTGTCTTCATAGTAATTGGTTTTGTATTCATGCCAACATATCAGAGCTAACCATTCTATCAGCGGTAAACCTTGCCAGGCTCATTGGTGATTGCCTACAGTCAGCCCTATGTAAACAGGAACCCTCTCGGTTTTACTTATCCTGGGAGCGCCGTGCTCATAGAAGATGCTCAATAAACAGCATTGCTTAGAATACTGCTGTTGTTGTTGTGTTCCGTAAAGTCAGTTCTTGAAGGACAGACCAAAGCTGCCTCTCAGGGTTTCCTAGGCTGCCAGCTTTACAGAACAGACCAGATGGCCTTTTCTTCCGGTGGAACGGCTGTTGGGTTTGAACTGCCCTTTGTCAGGACTCACGTGCCTTAAAATTGAGCCACTAGGGTTTAAATGTATCATTTTAAAATGATACCATTAAGTTGATTCTGACTCATAGTGACCCAATATGCGGTGTCCACGGGTGTAAATCTCCACGAATACAGAACCTCATCTGTCTCCCGAGGAACAAGTGGTGGATTTGAACCACTGGCCTTACAATTAGCAATTCAACATTTACCCAACTGTGTCCCAAGGCTCCTTAACAAAACAAACTGAAAAAACTCAGACTCACTGACATTGAATTCAATTCCCACTTATAGCAACACTATAGGACAGAGTCGAACAGTCCCTGCAGATTTCTGAGGCTATAAATCTTTATGGAAGTAGAAAATCTCATCTTACTCCCAGTGTGGCTGGTGGTTTTAAACTGCTGACCTGGCAGTTAGCAGTCAAATGCATAACCCACTAAGGCACTAAGACTAAAATAGACACAGCTCAGCCCTCCCTCCCAGTTTTAGATTTAATTTGATTGGATCAGGACCTCTGTATCAGTGTTTTAGAAATTTCTCAAATTATTTGAATATAAAGCACCATTAACAATTGTTTTAACAAAGTGAATTTTCATGTGTGTGTTTTGTTTTCTTTTTAATAAATGGAAGTACCAACTTGGATTGCAACCCAACATCTGTTGTTTATTTTTCATCTCCCTTTTGTCATGAGCACTGGTCACTGGTTTTTAAATGAAATAAACATTCTGCTTCACTAGTATCAACAAACACAAATTAAAATATCAGTATCATTTGGTAAATTGCAGTGAATTCAGTATATTTTATAGGAATATATATTGACAGCCATGGAAGCTGGATTGAGAAGAGCTACATCAACTATATTGTACAGACCCATTACGTTTAGGACACAACATGCAGAGAGACACTGTGGAGGTAGAAGAACTTTACTCAGGAATTGACCTATATCTACTTATACTTCCCCCAAAATGATGGAAAGAACACCAGGAAAGCAGTAGGCAGTGATGGAGGCAAAGCTCACCTCAAGACTTCTGTTCATCTGATCAGGGCTGCATTGAAAACAAAAAGGCCCCATAACAGGTGATGGCAGCCAACCCTGTCTTCTCCACCTATTGACAGTTTGTAACAGGTAGGAACAAAGAGACAGAGCTTCACCCAATATTCTTCCTATACTTCGTCTCCATTATGATCCATAACACCCTACCAGGGCAGTGTTTTGTACCATTTCTCAGATGAGGAAACAATACCTTAAACACTAACAAACTCCCAAACTCACACCCCTAGAAAAAGGCAACTCCAAACTTTGAACCTGTCGGTCATCCCAAAGTGCTTTGTCTGGCAAGCAATGGCTCCCAGACACCTCCAGGACTCATGCTGTTGTCGTATTGCCACTGTATGAACAACCAAACACTACACTGTCCTGCACCATCTCCCAGGGGTCATACTTTGCAGTCAATGTGTCGTGGGGCTTCCTTTTCTGGTGACCTTCGGCTTCACCAAGTTTGATGTCTTTTCAGGGTTTGGTTTCTCCTGCTAGAATGCCCAAAGCAGGTGAGAGGAAGTCCCATCATCTTCCAGGAGCACTTTCATTGGATTCTTTTTCTAGGATGAGTTGTGTCTTTGTTTCCAATGCTTTTAAAATGTCTGATGCAGCAGATTTACTCGATGCAATATGCCCTTTGATTTCTTGACTGCGATTTCCATGAGAGTTGACCAGAGATACAAGAAAAATGCAATCCTTGACAACTTCATTTTTTTTCTCTGCTTATCATGATGTTCTCTACTGGCCCTGCTTTGATAAATTTTATTTTCTTCAAGGTGAGAGTAATCTAGACTGAAGGTTGTAGTCGAATGCTTCAAGACTTCTTATCCTTCAGTAAATAAAGTTGTGTCGTCAGCATATTGAATATTGTTACAGATTCTTCCTCCAACTCTGATGCCCCCTTTTCTTCATTTAGCGTAGTTTCTTGGGTCACTTGCCTCAGCACACAGATTGAATAAATATGGTGAAAGAATATAACCCTGACACACATATATCCTGAATTTACACCATTCAGAATCCCCTTATTTGGTATGGAAGACTGCCTCTTGATTTATGCCCATGTTCCAAATGAGAACAATGAAATGTGCTGGAATTCCCGCTCTTTGAAACACTGTCCATATCTTGATACGGTCCACACAGTGGATGCCTTTGCCTCGTCAATAAACACAAGGAAACATTTTTCTTGTACATTCTGCTCTCAGTCAACATCCATTTGATGTCAGCAATGATATGCCACAGCCCCTTCTGAATCCAGCTTCACTGACTGTCAATATATTGCTAAAACCTTTACTTTTATGTGTTCTTAGGTTCCAGTGAGTCCATTCCAACCCATAGCAACCCTGTGCATAACAAAGTGAAACACTGCCTGGTCCTACACCATTACTTGAATGTGATATTAGTGATATAGTTCAATAATTGCACATTCTGTTCGGCCACTGATTTTTTGAATGAGCAAAAATATGGACCTGAAGCAGGTTACAAGTAGAGCTGTTAACCAGAATGTCAAGGATAAGATACCACCAGCCACTCTGAGGGAGAAAGGCAAGGCTTTCCGCTCTCATAAAGATTGACAGCCTCATAACCCCACAGGGACAGTGGTATTCTGTCCTAGAGGGTCCTTCGAGTCAGAGTTGACTCAATCACAGTGAGTTTTCATTTATTTTCCTAGTTATTTTGCCAGGTAGTTGTCTTCCAGGCTTGTATCAGGCCTACCTTAGTCCTCAAAGTAGCATCCATGGTTTTAAACATCTAAAGAAGTCTTGTGCAAACAAATTTACCCAATGCAATTTGTCTTTTGATATCTTGATTGTTGCTTCCTTGAGCACTGTTTGTGAATCCAAGCAAAAAAAAAAAAAAAAAAAACTTTGACAACTTCAACCTTTTCCCCTGTCATCATATTATGCATGAAGTTGTGAAAAAAAAAATGATATTCTTTACATTGAGGTGTAATCCATACTAAAGGCTGCGATTCTTGATCATCAGTAAGTGCTTCAAGTCCTCCTTACTTGCAGCAAGGTGGTGTCATCTGCATATTATAGGTTGTTAATAAGCCTTCCTCCAATCCTGATGTTGCATTCTTCATGTAAGCCAGGTCTCAGGATACAGATGGATTAGTAGGAGGTGAGGATACAATCCTGTCACACACATTTTCTGATTTTAAACCCAGCAGTATTCCTTTATTCTGTTTGCACAAATGCCTCTTGATCCATGTGAAAATTCCACAGGAGCACAATGAAGTGTTCTGGAATTCCCATTCTTCTCCAGGCGATCCATAGTTTTATATGACCCACACAGATGCCTTGGCATAGTCAATGAAACACAAGTTCACATCTTTCTGGTATTCTCTGCTTGAGTCAAGATCCATCTGACATTGCGATGGTATCCCTTGTTCCATATCCTCTTCTGAATCTGGCCTGAAATTCTGGAGGCTCCCTGTCATTTCGATTGGCATTCTATCAATTCCAGAAGTCTTGTTTATGGGAAATGTTTTCAGGGCAGCTTGAACTTCTTGCTCCAGCACCATTGGTTGTTGTTCATATGTTGCCTCCTGAAATGGTGGGATGTCGACTTTTTGGTCCAGTGAGTCTGTTATTCTTTCCATCCTCTTTCGATGCTTCTTGTGTTATTCAGTATTCTGCCCGTAGAAGTTTTTCATATTCCAACTTAAGGCTCAAAGTGTTTCTTGAATGCTTTCAGGTTAAGGTAAGTTGAGTGTGTTCTTCATTTTGGGTTTTCTAACTCTAGGTCTTTTCATATTTCATTACAGTCTTTGGCTTCCTTCTCGAGCTACCCTTTACAACTTTCTCTTCAACTCTTTGGCTTCTTTCTTCCACTTGCTTTAGCTTCTCTAAGGCGAAAAGCTAGTCTTGTAGTAGTCCCTTCTGATATCCACGTTGATTTTTTAATGTATAACCTAAATTCCCAGAAAAATAATTCCAATTTCTAATCTTTTATTTTTTTCAAAATTCCCTTACTTGGAAATCTCTGGGATCAGAGGCATAATGATTTGGGAAATATTGTAAATAATAGCAATTTACTTTGCCCTGGAAACACAAAACTTTCCACATTTTGCTGGAATAGCAAAATGTCTCCTTGGCTCATGCAAATAATCACTTTTTAAATGACAAAACCCTAATATGTTTTATAAGCTCTTTGCAACATGTCTCTTGGGACTTGCTCTGAGCACTTGCATAAATAAATTATAAGTGGAGACTTCGCTACTCACTGCACCAAGCAAGGTGAAATCAGCAGAGCGAGTTTTAAACTGAACTCAGCAATGAAGATCTGTGTTCAATACCAGGTAGAGCCCAGATATATGTCAAAATCCTTCCACAAATCTCCACGTACCTGGAGTCACCAAGTAATCGCTTCAGTGTCCTTCATCACACTTAATCTTTCTTCTTTCTCCAGTAATCAGATTGCACACTCTATGTGGCCTTGTTAACATTGACTTCTGAACAAAATATTAGGAGAGATGCAATTGGCTTTCCAGGCAAGTCAGTTTTGTGATGACACTGGAAGTGAATGCTATGCACATTAGTCTAAGCAGGGAAATAAAGGAAGAAAGGTATTCCAGTAATCATAAAGCATTACTCGTGCAGGAGGAAAGCACCTTGCTGAACAATATGTCTCAGCTGTTCCCGCAAGATGCGATAGGAAGGGGCTATAACATACGACCCAATGGAAAATGCCATTGGCTTGCAAATTAAAAAGCCAAATGGACAAGGCTCCCAAGCTCGGTGCTGTACACACCCAACATAAAGTCAGGCTTGGAAACCATTCAGCTTGCTATAAATCCAGCGCCTTGGAAATCCAAATGGAGTCCTAAATCAGGAAAAGGCACGGGAAGGCGCAGGGAGCATACTCATTAGCTAAACCCACCCTGCAGTTTCACGTGTCCCTAATAGGGGCTGAAAGGACATTTATCAACCCTCTGATTCAACCCACTTAGACACCGACATTAGACTATGGGATCACAACGTGGTTGGCATTCCAGAATAAAAGCTTTGAAACCCCAGCTATAAAGAAGGCATTTAAAAAGAAAAAAAACTCATCTGAGGAGTCTTGAGGAGATTGTTTATTTGTAACCTTTGTCTCCCAGGTTTAGTCCTAATAATCCAATTCTAAAGGTGTCTTTGGGAAAGGCACCTAAAGCCAGACCTTGTCCACCATCCCATCCCGTCATTTAGAACACCCCCTTTCTTCTCCCTTCGCCTCCATATTTTCATTTGCTGTCATATAAAGAAGTAGGATGATTATAATTACTGGCTACACAGCTGCTCAGATGTGTGGTTTTTCCTGCTCAAGCTCAAAGCAGAAGATCCCCTCAGCATGAGAATGAAGCAGGCAGCACAGTCCACTCTGGCTTCAGGAGAGTTTGTTTTAGTTCATGTTCAATACGGAATCCAGTCCCCCCTACTTATGATATCTCTTAATCTAGGTTTTTAGCTAAATCTCATGTCTGAGTAGAAAGCTGACTTTGGATCCTTTCCTATGTTCTGTTTGGGATTTTGGGGGGCAGTCAGTATGTATGTGGTGAATCGAATAAGTGTCAAAAACAGACTCAGGTGTGTCAATTGCCAGGATCCTATGAGATTGCTCATGATGTCATAATCTAATGATTTGTTTATTGCTTTCCTAAAAGTTTCACTCAAATAGAGGACCCATATTCTCAGTCTGGGTACCATTTGTTTTCCCGTAAGAGGCACCCTTCGATGTGTTGACAGAGACCACTAATCAGCAGTAATCAGATGCACAGTGTGATTGTGAAAAGTAACCCCTAACGTGACTTTCAAGAGAAAATTATTGACAATGAAAGAGCATGTATGCACTTCCTGGATCTTCACACTCCTTTCATTTAGTAAACGATTTCCAAAATTAGTCATCAATGTAGGTATTTTAAGAAGTGAATCATGAAATATCACTAAAGGGACACAGAGATGCTCTCACTCAATTTCCTCAAATAATGTATAAAAGAGAAAGAAAGATAATCTTGAGATGTGAAGTAGTTTACTCAATAACTTCAAACAATCAGGATCCCAGAGTCCACCTTCGTTACCATAACCATGTGGCCATTTGGGAAAAGAGAGTCTATAATCCATGGAGTGTATCCATGAAAAATTAAAAAAACAAATGAGCCTACATAGAGAAAAAGGAAGTAATGCAAATCAAAAATATAAAAAATATGAAATTATTTGGAATGATTCTAATTTTAGAAACAGAATAAAATAGGGAAGCTATGAGAAGTGGATGTGCAAAGCAGGACCTGAAAAATATATGAAACACTTTCCTTAAATAAATCTCCATATCATTTTTAAATTGTAATCAGTATAAATAAGAAAAATATTCACCAAGAATATCCCCCCATAAAGATAACCCCAATTAACCTTTTAGGAATCACTTTTCTCTTCCACAGCTTTTCTATTGTCTGAAAATTATGAGAGATATTATTTTAAAAGACAGTGGGTAAAGGGTACTTCAAAAGATTCATTTGTTTTAAGAATACTAGCATTAATGGGAGCTCTGACTGTCATAAGACAAGGGGATATCCATCAATTTGGGGAAGACACACTTTACAGTGTGTTTGGAAATTTCACACTATTTTAATCTAAAATATCCACCACTTGTCTGTCAGTTTGTCATACTGAGGCGCTTCTGTGGTGCTGTGATGGCGGCAGCTATGCTACTGGTATGTCAAACGCCAGCAGGGTCGCCCACAGTGAACAGGCCTCCGTGGAATTTCCAGACTTAAGAACAGACATTGAAGAAGGAATTAGCTGCCCATTTCAGAGAAAGTAGGCACTGAAAATTCTATGCACAGCTATAAATCATGAAGTGTTAGTCTAGGTAAACTAGAGAAACAAATCCACAGACACTCATATATGTATAAGACAGAGTTTTTCTATATAGGGTGAGTGTACATATAGAAAGCATCCCAACCTAGTGCTGGCCATGCCCATAAGTCCAATGTAATCCCACAAGTCTGACACTGATCCACATAGTCCTCAATTTCACAAAACACATGCAATGATGCCGACTGCAGAAGGAAAGCTGAATCAGTGAGCAAGTGAGCATCTCAGAGCTGGCAGGGGCTCCACACAGCTGCTCCAGCACCCAGGGCTGCATCAGGGTAGGTCCATGTGGTTTCTCCACAGGGATGTCTTGCAGGAAGTGAGCCTTGCCAGCTGAAGCAGGGAACTGGGTAAGGCATCATTGCACAGTGGTCCGATAACCAGAGAGCAAGAGACCCGAGAACTATAAAGGCGAGGCTCACTGAGACATTTATCTCTCTGCCCTTCAGTTAACCCCACATGTGTTTATCGGCCAGGTTGGCAAAATAAACCTTACCTACCTCATATGGTTAGATACTGAAGGCTTAGGAACAGGCACAGGGACAACTGTGAGGATGGTGCCACCCTGTGCAGTGGTGTACACAGTGTCACAGAGGGTCAGAATGGACTCTCTGGCACCAAAGAGCATCCATGACTCTTAAATATCTACCAGCACTAGTTGCTGTCAATTCAATTCCAACTCATGGTGATCCCATGTGTGTGAGAGTAGAAATGAACTCCAAGGTGTTTTCAATGTCTGTTTTTTTCAGAAGTAGTTTACCATACCTTTCTTCTGAGGCACCCCTAGTGGACTGGAACCCCCAACCCTTAGGTTAGCAGCCAAGCCCATCAACTGTTTGCACCACCCAGGCACTTCTTAAAACAGTCTACAGTTGGTGTTGTTTTTGTTATTGTTGTTAGTTGCCATGGAGTCGATTCAGACTCATGGCAAACCCATAGTGTGCAGACTAGAGGCGCTTCATAGGGTTCAGGGCTATGATCCACATCAGACTGACAGGCCCATCTTCCAAAGTACCTCTGGGTGAATTCAAACTACCAGCCTTTTGACTCATAGTCAAGTACGTAGCCATGTGTGCCGCCCACAAACGCTCTGAAATATCTGTGTATCCTCCCCAACCGTTCTCTCCTCTGAATGCTCATGAAAGCACTTCATTTGATTCAGGTGCTCTGGCGTCTCTCAGGAAGAAAGGACAGCAAACTCCCCACGTGAGGGTCTGTGGGGAAGGTGTCAGACTTTTATCTGTGCAAATTATAACGTGATTCTGTCTACCCTGACCCCAATGGAGGGGACATGAACACAGTTCAATGACAACAAGGAGTGTAGCTGTGGAATATGGTAGAAGAACTCTCAGGATGAAGATCTAATTCTTAATTCTGCCTTTTCATAGATAGACCAGAAATGAAGTCTTCAGGGGAGAAAACTCTCAGGGTATGGTATAAACTAGGTAACACGGCCTTCGGTGTGTATTGGTTACCTATCCCCAAAGAAAAGCGGAGTGGAAACCCACCACAAACAGCAGAGGGAACAAACAGGTGCATCATTGCTCAGTGTCTAGAATCGTGTGTGACTTGGCCGAATGGCTCCACTGCTTTGGGCTGAACCAGCTTATTTGTGTGGGGTACTTTGGCTATCAGATAGGGCAAGAAGAATAGCTTGGCTCTGCTCCAGGTGTCTCCAGTTCAGGCATGTTGTCATGGTGTTGGGGGAAGGGTGACAGTGAGCAAGTACCACTGGATGAAAGCTTTCCAAATCTCCAATTGGCCGAGACCAGAGTGAGCGTGAGAGAGAACCACACTGGACATTGTGAATGGGAGAGGTGAACAATTGGAGGCATGTCTGTAATCTAACATAATGTTTAATGTAAGCATGGGTAACAGGATAATGGATTTTGTGTTTAGTGTTGTCAGGGGAAGCCAGCCCCTAACACATTATTACGGGTCCAGTAGGCGCAATTGTACAGCGATAATAAGTAAAGATCATAGTAAAGTTATAGAGAGCATGAGAGATAGAAGTGAAGTACTGAAATAAATGGAGTCAGATACGTTTCATGGTAGCATGCTGACCTCAGCCCCACTCGATGGTCCACGTGGAGAGAGAGAGAGAGAGAGAGAGAGAGAGAGAGAGAGAGAGATTTAATGCTAGCCCAGGCCTTTTATATTCTCTGGGGACATGCAAGCCCGCTAATTACAGGTGAGGACTTATGTCACTGGAAGGGACTGTCCTATGGGTAATACAGTAATGAGAGGGGCGTGGTCTAGAGATATACACGCAATAGGAAGGGGAGGGATTGGGGTTATACATGTGACAAGATGGGAAGATCCTAGGTTTAGGATGGTGGCTTAATTTTGGCCTATCCCTAGATCTCCATAGGAACCCTTATCAGTAGGGTGTAAACCCCACCTACTGGAACCAAATAGATGTCTGCAGGCGTCCATTGTCTTTCACAGCAGGGAGTGGGGCCCACTGCAGTCTGGCAACTGGGAGGATGGCTGTGAGCCTCCCCCCACATAGAGTCTTGTTTCTAACTCTTTCATGAGGATCACATCAGGATGGGCATGGAAAGAGGGTGAGGTGGAATTTTTTTAAATGTATCTCTTTAAAATGTATAATGGTACAATTGGTTATTTTCTCATTACTAAGAACATTTGTGTTGCAAACATTTCACAAACTACAGCACATGTATCATTTTCTTCTTTTATTTCGTGCTGCACCTTTGAACAAAAGCTTGTCACTGAAAACTGGTGTGATGCATTTTGTCAGTGCCAGATGATCTGGTAAGCCACTTAAGTGCAAAATGTGATTCGTTTCCTCACGCCTTTTAATAGTGAATTCTTTACGAGATGATTTTTCCATTGCAGAGACCATTTCACACATAAAAGTACTCCTCGCTCCATTTACTTAGAAACACATGATTTCCATCAATGACTACTTGACAAAGTTTGAAATGGCATTTCAGAAGCAGTGCGTGGCATTGACAGCAAGGTTTCCGGGTCAAAATAGCAATATGCTTCTTCCCTCTCTTTCCTTGCAGAAGGCCAGTCACGTGGTCTGAGATGCTCCTCCCACCTCCTTCAGATCTAAACTGAGATGCTATATCCTCTGTCTAGAGGTCCTGAACCACCAAACGAGGGAGAATGGTATTAGTGCCTATTGAAAGAAAGTTAAAGCAACAGAATGCATTGATTAATGAACTAAGTCATTAATATCAAACCCAAGTAAAATTTTCCTGAAGATAATTCAAACATGCTTGCGGCACTATATCAGTAAAGAGAGCTGCTAGAAATTCAAGTTGAATTCAGAAACTATATGTAACAAGGGATGTCATTGCTGGTGTCAAATGGCTCTAGATAGGAAGCAGAGATACGAAAGTGATGTTGACATTTAACTATGTGGACTTTAACAAGCTATGGGTAATATTGCAAGGAATGGGAATTCCAGGACACTTCATTCTCAGGGATTTCATCTTATTTAAATCAACAATCCAAGACCTGATATTTCCAAATACCTTGAAATTACTAAGGACTGCCTGAAATACAAACAAATATGTCTTAGAAGAAATCTATGCTCCTAAAAAGGAAGGCTAGGGAGACCTGGTCTCAAGTACTTTAGACAAGTTATTAGGAAGGACCAGTCACTGGTAAAGAACACTATGCTTGGTAAAGTAGAGCTTCATTGAAAAAGAGGAAGACTACCAATGAGACTACAACACAAAAAAAGAGGTAGACAACACAAAGCCTACCACACCCAAAATATGACTGAGGTAGAGCTGCCTTCTAAAGTAGAGTCAATCACAAAGATGTGAATGGAGTAAAGCCCCTAGGAATAAAACATTCGGGACCTTCATTGGCTGCAGGGCATGATTCCAAGTGAGAAGAAAGAACTGCAAACATCTATTAATAATTGAGAGCTGGAATGTCCTAAATATGAATCTAGGAAAATTAGAAGTCATCAAAAATGAAATGTAATGCACGAAGGTCAGTATCCTAGGTTTTAGTGAGCTGAAATGAACTGGTATTGGCCATTTTGAATCATAAAATCATTTGGTTTACTATGCTGGAAGCCACACAAGCAAGTTGCAGTAATGGTCAAAAAGAAAATTTCAAGATTTATCTTGTAGTGCAATGAAGTTGGTGATAGGATTATATGCATCTCCTTCAAGGAGATCCAACCAATCCAGTTATTATTATAATGTATGCACCAGCCACCAATGCTAGTGATGCAGACAGAAATTGAAGAATTCCACCAGCTGCTTCATGAAATCTCATAGCAGAGAGGTTACACATTGGACTGAGATCTGAAAAGTTAGCAGTTTGAAACCACCAGCTGCCCCATGGGAGAAAGACTGAGCTTTCTACTTCTGTAAAAAGTTAATGTCTCAGAAACTCACAGGGACAGTTCTACCCTGTCCTAAAATAACCCTCCCCTAGGGGGACAAATAACAGAAACGGGGGTGTAGGGAGACAGCAGATGGTATAAGATATGAAAATAATAATAATATATAATTTATCAAGGGTTCCCAAGGGTGGGAGAATAGGGAAGGGAGGGGAAAAAAGAGGAGCAGATACCAAGGGCTCAAGTTGAAAGAAAATGTTTTGAAAATGGTGATGGCAACATATGTACAAGTGTGCTTGCTATATTTGATGTACAAATTATTATGAGCCCCCAATAAAATGATTTATGAATATTTTAAAAAGTGGGTGTCAGAAGGACCTCTGAAACTTGATCTTAATCCTACAGTAGCTAAAGGAAATGGAAGAATGAAGTCAACGAGCTGAATAGAAAATTTGAAAGGGCAGCTCAAAGAGGCAAAGTAAAATACTATAATGAAATATAATAACCTATACTACAATGAAATTCAAATACCTAGAGTTTGATAACCAAATGATATTGCAAGAAGGCTTACTAACAGCCTTCAGCATACAGATGACACAACCTAGCTTACTGAAAGTGAGGAGGACTTGAAGCACTTGTGGATGAAGATCAAGGGTTTGGCCTTCAGTGTGGATGACAACTGAAAGCCAAGAAAGCCAAACTGCTCACAACTGAACCAATAGGTAACATCACGATAAACAGGGAACAGGTTGAAGTGGTCACGATTTGGTCTTGCTTGGATACACAATCAATGCTTATGGAAGCAGCAGTCAAAAGATCAAAAGGCAATTTGCACAAAACCTCTTTAACTAAATGAAAAGCAAGGATGCTACATGGAGAAGTAAGGTGTGCCTGACCCAAGTTACGGTATTTTCAATTACCTCATATGCATGTGAAAGTTGAACATTGAATAATGATGACCGAAGAATCATGGATACATTTGAATTGTGTTGCTAGAGAAGAAAATTGAAACTGAACTGCTAAAAGGGCAAAACAAACTGTCATGGAAGAAATAGACCAGAGTGCGGCTTAGAGGCTAGGATGGTAAGACTTCGTCTGACATGCTTTGGACATGTTGCCAGGAGAGACCAGTCCCTGGAGAAGGACCTCATGCTGGAGAAAGGAGAAGGGCAGCGGTAAAGAAGGCCCTCCAGGAGATGGGTGGACACGGCGGCTGCGACATTGGGCTCAAGCACAGGAACAATGGTGAGGAGGGCGTAGGTATGTGCATAAAGGTGTTATTGGTTGGAACCTTCTAAATGGCACCTACCAACAGCCACCATGCTGACAATCTGAAAAAGACTGCTACACTACTCTGCAACATTCTGTTGTAATTCATGGGCTTTTAAATGCATATGGCATATTAAGATCATGGAGATGATGGAGAACCAGGCAAGGCTTAGCTCTGTTATACATACATATGGTCACCATGAGTGAGCGTCAACTCAACAGCAGCGAACAATGGCAATCTCACTCTCCATTATCACTAAGATACAGCGTGTCATTTTCTTCATTTCCAAGATTCATTCTAAGACTCCTCATAGATCAGATGCAAGGACTAGGTCCTCCCTTTTCTCCAGATTCAGTGGGAGCCCCATAAGTGGCTCAGCATTGCTTCAGAGACATTCATTGTTGAATTAATCCCAAAAAGTCCTACTTGGTTTTTGGTATCTTCTTCTGAATGAGACCCATATCCATTTAAGGATGAGTTCAATTACACAACTCTATGAATTACAGATACAAATGCAGTTATAAAAATGTGCTTGTCGATGGCAGTTAAGGAGTCTTGGTGGTCATCCTCACAATTATGTACTCAGCAGAGAATGGAAAAGTTAATGGTTCACAGCCACCTAGAAATTTCATAGGACGAAGATGTGACAATCTGCTCCCATCAAGACTACAGCCAAGAAAATGCTCAGGGTCTTAATCTCTAAGACATGAGGTCATTCCGAGCCCAAAGCCAAGCAGACTCAACAGCACAGAGCAGCACAGTTCCTGCCTCTCCTAAAGCCCAAAGCACACCTACTGCCATCAGGACAGTTACAACTCACAGTGACGCCATTAAATAACAATGACAATTTTTTATTTTTCCATAATTTTTAGTCATTTATTTTTCAAGATAACACGATTGTTTTAGACAATTCACACAAATCAATGGCAACCTTAATTCATACTACCAAAAGATGCCTGCTCAGATGAGAAAAAGGTTGTTGAAAATGGTAGGAGCCACATGAACTGCTCAGGTCTAACTCTCCGCTGCACGCACGTAAAATAATGGCATTCAACCTTGAGATGACTGAGAGGAATCCCAGGCCTGTCTGTGGTGCCTGAACTCTTCTCCGTCACTGAAATCACACAGTGTGATCATCCAAAGTTACCTACCTAAATGCAGCTTCAAAACATCTTCTTTCTTCTTAAACTCCTTTATAACTGCTCTCCTTTATTCCTGCCCTTCCTTATAACCCACCCCCCAAGAGGAATCCTTTTTCCTTTTTTAATAGTTTTTTTGGGGAGCCATATCTTACACAATCCAATGTATCCATTTATATACAACTTTGTTTTTAGATCCCATGTAGTGTGGTTATACATTCATGTTAGTGGATCCCATCTAGTGAAGTTATACATTCATGTTAGTGGATCCCATCTAGTGGGGTTATACAGTCATGTTAGTGGATCCCATCTAGTGGGGCTATACAGTCATCGATGCTATCAGCTCCCTGCCCACCCCTCTGCCCCTGACCTCTCTTCCCATACCCTCAGGGAACCATTTCTCCCACTGCATTCTGATGGGTTATCTATCTTGACTTTCTGTACCAAACAATCTTAAAAATACAAACAAAGATACACAATCTAACACGATTCATAAGGTAAAACAAATAAAAATTATAATATTAAGGGGTGGGAATATTTAAAAACTAGAGCATAGTTCTGTGGTCCATCAGTGCCATACCACACCCTGGATTTATCATCCCTTCCCTGTGTCCCTTCTGGGAAGGACTGTCCAATTATCTTACAGGTATGTTTTGGGTCTCCACTACATCCACCCCCCTCCCTTCACATCGATTTGGTTGCTTATTTTTGAACTTCTGATACTTCTTCTCTTGGATACCGCACAATTACACAAGCTGATGTGCTTCTTCCACCTGGGCTTTGTTGCTTCCCTGCTAAATGGCTGCTTAACTATAAGCCTTTAAGACCCCAGAGGTTATATATTTTCATAACTGGAAACAATCAGCTTTCTTCACCATATTTGCTTATGCACCCATTTTGTCTTCAGCAATTGTGTCAGTAAGATGATGCTTTGAAAGTGATGGTGGTAGCAATTGTACAACACTACTCAATGTGTTAGAACTATGGATTGTTGTGATATCTGTAAAAGCTACCAAGAAAATTATTTTTTAAAATTCCTAATACTTATTTTCAGTTATTTCATAGTTTCAGTTTCAACTTACATTTGTTAAGTTTAAACAAAATTATTCTCATAGATGTTTTATCATTTGTCCTGATAAATCCATTAACAGTTTTAAATTTTAGAATTACTTATAATTAAACTGTGATTCCTGTTTTGGTGAATTTATTCTAGATTAATTTCTATTATCCTGAGATTATAAAGACATTAATTCAAGATATTTAAAAATATTGAGCCAACTATCTATGACTGGACCTGCCCTGTTCACTTTGTATATATTACCTCTTGGCATTCATTAGGATATTTATTACTTGCACTTAATTTAAAAATAATTTCAATTGCTAGAATATGTGTTCCTGTTGTAATCTGAAAAAGCATGAAAATGTTTGAAGATATGCTGGTTAAAAAAAAACCAAAGTTAACTAACTGCTTGAAAACCACTATTCTAACTTAATACTGACCAAATTTTCTAACTCCTTGGTTATTTTAAAAAGCACTTATTATATAAACCTAGAATTCATAGATATATGAAGTTTGCTAAATAATATTTCTAATTAACAAAAAAGCCCATGTGAACGCCTACTCCCCATCGTTCCACCAACTTCTATCTTTCATATATCTCTTTGCTTTCAATCATTACTTTTACTTCAAATCCACTACAATATTTACCACGCCGAGTGTCACACCTCTTTGGGCTTTTCCATGCTATCTACTAGTCTTTGTCCATATGTGTACACATTTCATTTCTACATAAGTGTGCTGAGTACATATTATCTTTTATAGAACATTCAACATTATCGTACTTAATACCAGGCATTTACCATTCTTTTTATGAAACCTTCAGAATTGGTTTTCATGACTGTCTTGTGGCTCTTAATGTCCTCACACACAGCCTAATTCTTGAAGATTCAGTGTACCTCTATTTTTCCCTATTATGAAAATGGTTTTAGATATTATTGGCTTCTCTCTTCCCTTAGAATAAATTTCCAGGGGAAAAATAAGGATGAAGATATGAGAGCATTTCTATGACTGTTTCTGGCCATAGGTTTTTTTTCTTTTTTTTGCAACAAGGTTGGTTCAATTTGCATTGGTCTATCATTTTGTGAATGAGACCTGACGTCACAGTGGTTAAAGTGCTTTACTGCCAATCAAAAGGTCAGCAGTTCGAACCCACTCAGCAGCTTGTCGGGGAAACGCCCTGACAACCTTCTCCCATAAATGTCACAGCCTAGGAAATGCGATGGGGAAAGTACCCTTCATATTATAGGCTAGCTCTGAATTGTGACGGATTGACAGCACACAACAGCAGCAGCCACTTGTGAGTGCACCAGCTAATAAAGACCTCCGACCAATTGACTTTTAGCTTTAATTTTCTATTTTGATTATAAGAAGAAATCTCAATTAACATTTCAAAATTAATTTCCTGAGGGAGGGGGCTCAACATTATTCTAGGCTTAGTGTATAGGTAGAGATGAATTGTTTCTTCACATTCTTAACCCATTCTCCTATTGCTTTCCATTTTTCAGGAGATCTCTTAATTAGCTACTTGAAGCCCTGAAAATAAAGCTCTTCGCCTGACCTACATGCAAAAGGCAAACTCAGCACAAGTGTCCCATGTCACCTTAGAAAGTTGGGCTGTCACCCAAACCACATTCACAAAACATCCTCTTTCAGGGAGAGCAAGTCTGCTGAACCTGCTCAGTGCTGTGGGTTCCAGGCAGAAAGAAATATATTTCCCAGGAAATTGAGGGCTAAATTAATTAGCAAGTGATATGTGTTATTTTTAAGTCACTCAATAACTTTTTCAACAAGAATGGGGATGGGTCAACACATGATGAAATTGGTGCAATGTCTGCTTCTACCTAAGGATTGGGGGAACCAACGCAGTTCCTGAGTCGTACAAACAGCATGATTTATAGAATGTCTAGAAGTCATGGAGGAATGGTGTTTACAGTCACTTGGACCTTGCACTTTCCAAACTATTTTGTGCGGATGCTCCCCAATGTTATTTGACATCACACAGAAGGGCCACCCCACGAAGCACCCAGTGTTCAGGGGGCTGAGCCGTCCTGAGCTCCACAGCAGCGATGTAGTTCAAGTCTGTTCGAACTGGCTTCTTATAGATGGGGCAGGAATAAAGCCGAGGGTCTTTCTGATCTGAAAAAAAAAAAAAGTCACAAAAGAACTCAGTGGCTTTACATTTTAAGCTGTCCAAACAGAACAGGTGCAGTCAGAGTGCTCCTTAGAAATGAGGAGGGCAAGACTTCAGGTACTCTACAAATATCATCGAGAGACCAGTCCCTGGGAAAATATGCCATGCTTGGTAAAGTGGAGGAGGGCAAAAGCAGATGAAGACCCTCCAAGTGATAGATGGAGAGCAACTGCCACAGTGGGCACAAATTCAACAGCAGCTGGGAGATGGCTCAGACTGGGCAGTGTTTCATTTTGTTGTTCAGGGGGTCTCTTTGAGACAGAGCTTGTTGGAAGGGGCCTAAGAACAAGCCAGGAACAAGCATATCTCATCTGTGCATTCTGAAGGTTATTCCAAAGAGAAACCAGTTACATAAATCCTCGTATTTACCCTGAGAGTCCCCTGCCTCATGCCCTTGACAGCAAGCTCTGTCACAGGGTCATGGTCTTGGCTAACCACGACTTCCTTTTCCTTTCCGTTCAGACACCCTTCCTCCACTCTTTCTTCTTGGTCTCCCTCCTCCATCAAATCTTGCACACATATCCACTCTCTTTTTCCAAACCCATTCTCCTTTTCCATGCTCCTAAAACCAAACACCAAACTCGTTGCCATAGACAAGACAGCATGGTGGAGGCCCCATGTTGACTTCCAAACACTCCCCTTGGCAGTAATCGCTAAGAAAGAAGATCTGCAGTCTTTCTTCCCAGGTGCAGTTGGAATGGGTCCAAACTATCAAACTTTTGCTTAGTGGCAAGTACAAACCACCACTCAGTGACCTTCCCCTTCCCTTACAGTTTGCCTTTGGCCCCAAAGAGCCTGCTCCTAGACAAGGATGGGGTGACTTCATCTTAAATATTTGGAAATGCTACCAGGAGAGTCCAGTGCCTGGAGAAGGACACCATGCTTGGTAAAATAAATAGGCAGCCCAAAAGAGGAAGGTCCTCAAGGAGACAGATGGGCACAGTCACTGCAATAATGGGTGCAGGCAGAGGAACCATTGTGAGGGAGGTGAAGGATCAGACAGTGTTTCGTTCTGCATAAGCCACTGTGTGTTGTAACAGACTCAATGGCACCTAACAACAACTTTTTATCAGACATTCAGAGACAGCTGACCATTGGTTTCAAAACTTTGTCTCCAGCCCCCACCCAATTCATAATCCAACTGCTTGTTTAAATTGCAGGACCAAGAATGAGTCTATTGTTTTGAATTCCTTACATGGTGTGTTGAATTCTCCATGTGTGGTTGGGAAGCAGAGCAGTGACACAATTCAGCTTCTGCAATTTTTAAAACTGCAGGAATAGATGCTTCACAGAGTTGCATGCATATCACAAGGCAGCTTCATCAGCTTTTAGCCAAGGTATTACTCTGTGGTGTGTGGTCTGTGTGCATTTGCCCTTTAAAGATCATGTGCAGGTAAACCAATGTTCAAGGTACCATTGTTCACAGTAGCCCAACCCAGGAAACAACCCAAATGTTTCATCAGCTGAAGAATGGATAAACAAAACGTGGAATCGAACTCAGTCATAAAGAGAACTAAAGTTCTGATACATGTTCTCTGAAATTGGTCTAACAAGGACAACACAAATAGATATTGTATAATTACATTTATATAAAGTATCAAGAACAGGCAAATGTCTAGAGGCCTAAAGTGATTCCCCTGGGTGGGCAGGAAGATAAGGGGAAGGGTGATTCATTACTTGGGTGACAATCAGCTGCTATTAGGTGATAGAAATGGAAACATATCATAGTGGTGTAAAGGTGATGGGTGAATTGGTTATTCAATGATTGACACAATTATTGTTTGCTAAAAGTGATGAACATGACTTGTTGTTTGTCATCCAGTCAATCTTGAGTCATAGTGACCCTATGGACAGATAGCACTGCCCGCGGGGACAGGTGGAACTACCCGTAGGGTTTCAAAGACAGTAATCTTTCTGGAAGCAGCTCACCAGGCCTTTCTCCCACTGATCTCTTGATGGGCTCCAACCACTGACCTGTCGGTCACTTACCCATTGTGCCACTAGGGTTCCCCACACTATGTGTGCACACACACACTGCCACAGAGTCACAGTGACCCTACTGGACAGGGTAGAACTGCCCTTTTGCTTTTCTGAGACATCACCTCTTTCAGTAGTGGAAAGCTGACCTTTCTCCTAACACAATTAGTACCGAGGAGTGGTACCTCTGAAGGGGTGGCTCTACCCTGTGCTACAGGGTGGCTCAGAGTGAAAATTGACTCAATGGCAGGGAGGGAGTGAGCATGCATCACCAATTGGACCGCTGGACAAAAGGTCTAGGTTCAAGCCCACCAACAGCTCCACTGGAAAGAGAGGCAACCATGTGCTCCTGTAGATGTGGACAGACCTGGAAACTCTACAGAGGATCACTATGGGTCAGATTCCACTCCATGGCAGTGGATGGGACATATGAGCAGCCAGGAATGCAAGGTCCATCTCCCTCACATTCAATGTGAAGTTTATGTACACATCTCATCGTCCACATCTCAGGGAGAAGCAAATTATTCCTTTTTACATTCTAGATTATAAAGTGAAGCCATAAGCTGAGTACACACTCAACCTTAGACTCTCCGAACTGCCAATACATGTTTCTAAGCGATTGCCTCATAACTATCAAAATGAGTCACATTCAACGCCAGAGGAGTTCACCTAATTGATTTGACTTTGGTGAATTATGTGACCAAACACAGGCTTTGAATCACATAAAGGTAACTTACTAATGCTATCTCAGGATATCAAGAATAATGAATTTCCCCCCCAAGATTAACTTGCTCAATACTTTGGCTTTTTTCTAACAAATTACACAAAGAAAGCACTTTCCAGACTTAAAGTTTCATTGTCAGGACCAGCAAAAGCTTCAGCCTTGGGTGCCCGGTGGTTTTCACAGTTGCACTCCGATTTCCTTCTAATGGAAGGGGTTAATCATCGGAGCGTGGTAACACGGGGCCTAGATCTCAGTACAAAAAGAACTTTCCACGGCGGATATTCCTAGTGAAGGACAGCGCATTCGCTATCTCCTACAGTCCTGGGGTCCATTTCCCAATGTCTACCGACATGTGCGTTGTCACAACCGTGGCAGTGCTACGGTTTAGTGAGTGACGGGCAGGCAGGTGGCTGCACACCTTACCTGACACGGCCCGCGGAAGCAAAGAGCTAGGTGACACAATGGCAAGAGTGCCAAGACCGAAAAGCTCTGATTTTCCCAACAAAGCCACAGATACTGTAATTGATCCTGTGAAATGAGGAGCCAGGCTGTGAACAAACTGTCTTCCGAACCTGATGCTGAGTTTTCCTTCGTACAGTCTGGTTTCTCAGATTATCTGTGTACAGACTGAGTAAATCCAATGAAGGGATGCTGGCCTTTTCTGATTGTAAGCCCTGCAATATTGGCATAGGTTCTAACATCACAGCAAGACGCAAGCTACCACCCAAAAATATGCGTTGTCAATCCTGAAGGTTATGCCTATGGTTAGAACCCCAATAAGGAATGGGGTGCCTCTGTTTGGCTGATGAGACAGGATGAGGATAGGGTTTATCTTGAGTCAAGCTCTCATGTAATATAACTGGAACAGATTAAAGAAACAGATCAAATAAGATAGATGCCAACGCACACAGGGATGTCCAAGGAGCCACAGAGCAGAAGTTGAAGAGATCCGGACCTTCTGCCAAAGCCTACAGAGAGAAAGATGTTCTCCAAAGCAGCAGTCTAAATTTAGATTTGTAGCCTCCTGGGCCGTCAGAAATCTAATTTCTGTTTGTAAAAGACATCCACTTGTAATATTTCTGTTATGGCAGCACTAAGTCATGAAGGCAACTAGAAATAGTATGGTTGTTGTTGTTGTTAGGTGCCATTGAGTCAGTTCCAACCAATAGCAACTTTACGCACAAGAGGACAAAGCACTGCTTGGTCCTTTGCCATCCTCACAGTTCTTCCAAGCCTGAACCCACTGTTGCAGTCACTGTGTCAATCGATCTCTCTGGGAGCCTTCACCTTTTTCTCCGCCCTCTACTGCACCAAGCAGTGATGGTCTTGCCTGACAATATGTCCAAAGTACCAAACACACATACTAGAAATAACGGGTACATAAATGAAAAATTATGATCAAGAAAGCAAGAGATGGTGAATTTATGAACACAGTAAGTATTAATTATACTGATAAAGTAAATTTCTCAAAACCCAGGACTTGTAAACATGTAACAAATACTTAACTCATTGCTCCTCTTTGCTGCACAATTGGCAAACAATCATTTGATAAACCCTGAAGTAGGCCCCTGGAATCTTACATCTGAACCCACTCATTATAATAACTATACCTAGGAATGTATTCTACTAACTTGATTTTAATCTTGAAAGCAGAATGCAATTGGGAAAAATATTCTGTTACGTAAGTAGGTAAAAAAAAGTAACTGGAAATAAAAATATTACTGGAAATGCATGTCCAATTCAACTATTTTAATTGCTTTGGAGGGGAAAGGGCCCACGCCAAACACAGCATGGAACAAACCACTACACCTGGATTAGAAGCTACTGAAAATATAATTTCATAGTGAAAGTGCTGACGACACGAAACAGCAACATGCACAGATGATTCACAGCCACTCCCCCTGACTAGGCAGAGAGCTTGGAGGACGAAAATAAACATGCTGGATAGTTGGAACAAATCAGCCCACTGTAGTTAAAGCCGGAGGCTCCAGAAGGCGAAACAGAGAGAAGAGGTTGTATAAACTGGTGGGCTATACACTGTAAGACTCTAAAGGTTCTGATAGAATACCTTGTGGGGAATTTCATTTTTTTACTATATAACTTCCCCATCTAGCCTATATTTTTCATTTGAAAGTTAGTACATCATTTCCTCCTGCATTCCTTTTTCCAATTCCCAGTACAACCAGCTTACATAGAGATATTCTACATTAGCTTTAGATCGTGTTGTTTTTAAGCCCCTTTTGAAAGAATACTTGACTTGGAATTACTGGACAGTACACTTTCACAGCTACCACTCACTCATCTGTCTGTTTGTTGTGTGTGGTGGTTTGTGTGTTGCTGTGAAAATGGAAGCTAAGCCCCCGGTATTGCAGATAGCAGCCAGATCACCAAAGTGAAAAGGTTTCAGTGGGGTTTCCAGAGTAAGAACAGGCCATGAGGCAGGACTGAGCTGTCCACTTCCGAGGAATTCGCCACTGAAAATCTTAGCATGGTAGTGAAAGCTTGACTGGTACAATGCCGGGAGCTGAGTCTCTCAGGTGGGAAGGCACGCAAAATATGACCAGAGAAGAGTTGCCTCTTTAAAGTGGAGTTGGCTTTAGTGGTGTAAATGAACCCAAACTTTTAAGACCTTCATTTTCTGTGGAGGACTCAAAATGAGAAGAAACAGCTGACAAGATCTAATAATAATTAGCCAGCGGAATGATCCAAGTAGGAATCTAAGAAATGTGTGTGTCATTCAGAAATGGGACCTGGTTGCATAGTGATTACGCATTGGATTGCTAATTGCCAGGTCAACAGTTCGAAACCCCCAGCCACTTTGAGAAAGAATGATAAGGCTTTCTCCTCCCGTCAAATTACAGATATGTATAGGTGCAGTCCTATCCTGTCAAATAGGGTTGCTATGTGTCAGCATCCACTCGGTGGCAAGGGAGGGACTGGTATTAGCTATTTTTAATTATACTATAGTTCACTGTGCCAGGAATGACAATGTTAGAGAAATGACACCCTAAGCACCACCACAAAAAACACTGTAAGATCTATCATCAAGCACAATTCTATAAGTGAGAGGATAATGTCTTACATCTATAAGGAAGTCCGGTTAATAAAATGCTGCTTCAATTTTATACACCAATTACTAACATTAGTGATGAAGAAAGTGAAGAATTCTACCAACTTCTTGAGTCTGAAAGTGATCAAACAAGTAATCAGGATGCATTGATGATTACTGGTGATTGGCATGCAAAAGTGGGGAACCAAGAGGAAGGTTATGTATTTGAAAAGTATGGCCTTGGTGATCAAAATGAAGGACAAGGTCAAGGTTCAATCATTTCAAGAGGTAGTATGTGTTCAAGAACCAATGATCTTGAAGGAATAAATGCAAGCTGCAATGAAGGAATTACAGAAAGCAAATAGAATATCAATTAGAATGTAATTGGCTAAAACAAATAGAATATAGAAAATCATTGGTTGAAATGTTTTCACAAACTGAGGCAATAGTGGAAGACGAGAAATTTAAACAATAACTGCCTGGTCAATCCACTGGAAAAGGTCAATATTTATAACTATTCCAAGGAAAGAAGGTCCGAAACAATGGGGTAAACATTGAATAATATCATTAATATAACACAGAAGCAACATTTTGCTGAAGATGGGGAGTTGCCAAAAATTAAAGCCTGATTCAGAATACGTAGAAAAAGTTTTATCATTGCTCATGCCACGTGGATCTTAGCTGAAAGCACAGAATAGCCAGTATCGAAAGTGCCATGGTTCTATGTTCTAGGTGTAACACCGTAATGCAAATGTATGAATTCTTCTTTGATCTCATTTCATTGTCCAGCTCTCATGTGCGTACCTGTCCATTGTCTTCCTTTGGTCAGCAAGACCTTAGTCCTTAAGGTGACATCTTTGCCTTTGGCTCTTTAAAGTGGTCTTTTGCAGCAGATTGATCCAATGCATTTGATTTCTTGAATGCTATTTCCATGAGCCTTTGATTGTGGATCCAAGTGACATGAAATCCTTAACTATTTCAGATGAATAAAAATGTATATACCCAGGTTTGGAGTACGTGAATGGAAGAACACTCACTGTTAAAGAATTGCATTAAATAATTACAATCTGTGCAACACTTCATAAGATGAGGGAAATCTGGAGGACGTTGTGCTGAGTGGAGGTCGTCAATAACAAAAGGACAAATGTTTGTATGAAACCACTACTGTAAAAAGTGAAGAAAAGGTTTTCATGCTGAAAGGAATTCTTTGATGGTTACTAGGGACGCAAAGTGACTGGTAAGGAGGTAGCTGAGTGTGAACTTGGGTGCAGAGGAAGGCAACAATAAGAATGAGATTGATAAAAGAAAGGAGGGGGCTAGGGAAGATGCTGGGAAGTTTGCAAGTGTTAAAGGCAAGAAGAAGACAAAGACCAAGACGAGGATGAAGAAGAAGGAAACAAAAAAGAAGGTAGAGAAGGAAGGGAGGAAGGAAGGAAGGAAGGAAGGAAGGAAGGAAGGAAGGAAGGAAGGAAGGAAGGAAGGAACAAATCTATCTGGGAAGAACTAGTGTCTAAATGTGCTTTGGAAGGGAAGATGGCTAGACTGAATCTCACATACTTTGAACGTACTATCAAATGGCACCGTCCCTGGGAAAGGACATAAGGCATGGTAAAGTAGAAGGTCAGTCACAAAAATAAGATGTTCAATGCTCACTGAGGTTGGTTGACACAGTGGTTACAGTAATGGGCACAAACAGTCACAATTGGGAGATGCTACAGCACTGGGCAGAGTTCCATTGTTTTACAGAAGGTCCCTATGAGCAGTAACTGACTTCAGGGCACTCAACACTAACAACAATTATGCCTCCCCAAGCTGGACAAAGAAAAAGGAGGACCAAAGAATTGCTGCCTTTGAATTGTGACATTGAATCTACCAGGGAAGTCCCGGAGGATGAACAAATCCGTCGTGGAAGAACAGCCAAAATGCTCCTTCATGTCACATGATTTGGGCAAGTTACCAGAGGGAGCTTATACCTAGGGAAGAACGGCGTGCTTAGCAAAGCCAAGTGTTAACAAAAAAGAAGACTTTCAATGAAATGGATCCAAAAGCCTTGAAAGAGACTCAACTCTCTGCCTCTCGTCTCTCATTGCAAGGATTCCCACGACTGAGCTGCCTTCTGTTTCTCCTATCCCTCTGCTGATCACTGCCTTCGTTCTGCCTCACCTGCCTGCTTTACTGAAAGAGCTTCTTCAACATTTCCTCCTCAGTGAGGCTTTTCCTAAAATTATCGCTCCAAAATTATCATTCTCCCCAGCATACCATGGCTGTGCATTTCCTGAAATCAACATGCTCACTTATTATTTCCTGCTAGGCTAGCAGCCCCCCACCCTCAAAGAGTGAGCTCCTTTCAAATGAGATCCCCCCTTTGGTGTTCTTTTCTTTTAAAAAATAATTTTATTGGGGGGGCTCTTACATCTCTTATTACAAATCCATACATTTATCCAGTGTGTCAAGCACATTTGCACCTATGCCGCCATCATCATTTTCAAAGCATTCTCTTCCCACTTGAGTGTCTGATATCAGCTGCCCATTTCTTGCCCCTCACCCCCACCCTCCCTCCCTCATGAACCCTTGATAAGTTATAGATTATTATTTCCATATCTTACATCATCCTCCATCACCCATCACCACTTTTCTGTTATTTGTCCTCCTGGGAGGGGGTTCTAGATTGACCCTTGTGACTGATTCCCCGTGTCTCCCCCTACCATCCCTAATCCGCCTGGTATCTATACTCTTCTTGTTGGCCCTGCGGGGTTTATTTGTCCTGGATTCTCTGTGTTCGGGCTTTTAGCTGTAGCAGTGTGTGTGCTCTGGTCTGTAAGGTAGAGTTGAGGTCATGATAATGGGGTGAAGGAAGCACCAAAGAACTCGAGGAAAATTGTGCTTTCATTGGTGCTATGCTGCACCCTGGCTGGCTCATCTCTTCCCTGTGACCCTTCTGTGAGGGGCTGTCCAATTGTCTCCCTTTGGTTTTCCTTGTGAGCACTAGAGTGATGCTCGGTAGATGGTCCATGTCAGGTATGTGGTCACTAAATGATGAAGGAAACTACAGCTGTTTCCCTCTGCCAAGGAAGCTTTCCCTTGTGTATCTATCATGCCCATTCTTATATCAACTCTATTTTGATTATACATCTCCCTCACTGGACTGGGAGTCACTTGCGGACAAAATCTGGTGTGTAATCATTTTTGTATTTCTGGCATCTAAAGTTACAGTTGGTGTACATTCCAAAACACCATTCTCCATAGAAGCAGACTGCCTCCTCGTTCTACGGTGGAACGGGTGGTGGGTTAAAACCACAGACCTTTTGGTTAGTGGCCCAAATATGTAACCATGGGGTAAACAGATCCCTCTATTTCTGAGCACACTGAACTCACCCTCACTGTCATTGAGTGGATTCTGACTCACAGGGATCCTTTAGGACAGTGTCAAACTGTCCCAGTGGGTTTCTGAGGCTGTAAATCTTTCTCAAATGCTCACTGCCTTCAAGTCGATGTGGCCCCATAGTGGCCCCATAGGACAGAGTATAGCACGCCCTGTGTTTCTAAGACTGCATGAGAAAGAATAGGAATAGAAAGCCCCCCTTTTCTCCAGCAGAGCAGCCGGTAGTCTCAAACTGTTGACCTAGAAGTTAGCAGCCCAATTAGAGAGTACTATGCCACTCGGGCCCAGAGGGTATCTATATGCTCATTGGGAAAAGTACATAATCAGTTTATGAATCCCCTTTGCCGATGCGCATTTCCACGAGTCTTCCTTATCTCAGAGGTGTGGCGACAAGCAGTTGTCTTTTTAAGAGAGATTCCTTTGTTCCTTTATTTACTGAAACGGAGCCGTTGCAGTGCTGTGGATGGAAAGGTAGGGGGTTTGAAACCACCAGCTACTCTATGGAAAGGAGATGAGTCTGTCTGCACCCAGAAAGATTTATACTCTCGGGAACACTACTGGGTTTCTATAAGGTGGAATCAATTCAATCGCTGGTGGCTGGGTTGCTTAGTGAAAGCAGAATCTCTTGTACTTCAGTCATGAAATCAGATCTTGCTAAGGATCTACCCCGATGGCTACCTCTAGAATGTGTAGTCCTTCTTTGGAAACGCACAGGGAACTCCTTCCTACACAGGAAAACAGTTGTTACTGGGGATATGGTCCCTGATGAAACACAGCCACACGCCTCCAAGCCAACGATGGGAAATAGTTTAGGTATTTTCAGACTTATCAAATAGAGCTTTGACAACGTTGTTAAAGTAGAAATAACACGTATGCTTTGTAGAAGTGTTAACGTATCCATAGACAGATGAAGTCAGCATCTTGGCATTTGCTAAAGGATGGATTCGAACACTTTCAAATTCAATCTCAGTTTCACAACTTGGCTCAAACCTGGAAGCTGATGAAGTTGAAAACAACAGCGCACCTTCACATGAGCCTCATGGATTTCTGCCCAGAAATTCTTCTCTCCTGGGACTTTCTACTCCCATAAACATCTAAAGTTTGAGAAACCTACAGGGGCAATTCTACCCTGTCAGAAAGGGTCACTATCAGTTGGAATCAATTCGATGGCAGTTGAGTGTTTATAAGGTCATCCGATGAAATAATATCAACTACTAAGAAACTTACTGTTGTTTTCTGCAAAAATCCTTATTACAGGCATCAATTCAAAGAGCACTTTTGGCTTTGACTCGATGAGTTTCATGTTCCTTTTGTCCCAGCCAGCCCCTTCAAGGTATAAGCCGTAGACATAGACCCCCTCGGTCGGAGAAGCAGAGATGTCATCCTTCATCCACTTGGTGACCTCGTTGCTAAGCACTAAATTGTCCAGAGCCCAGCCTCTGTTGGCTCGAGTTATTTCCTATCGAGGCGAGAGCAAAAAGAAAGGATGAAGGGCGAAGTCCAGAGACTGTCTTATTGTGAGGACCATAGCGTTGACGAGCAGGTGGCCCCAGATGACCCCAAACCCAAAGAGTAAAGATTTCAAAACAGTACCCCATAAACAATATCCAGGTTTTAATGTAACCACTTGCATTTTAAAAAGAAACAGGACACACAGTCCAGTGAACCTGTGAAAGCCAGAACCTGCATAAGGCCCACTGACCAGTGAGGAGCAGGTCTTCCTAAGACAAGGATGTAGGACTGTGCCCTGTGCCAGGCAGAAAACTGGGAGACCTGGAAAAATGGAGGCTTCCAGCTTTCACAGCTGTCTTACAAATAAGACTGTGAGGTTCAAGCTGGCAGTCTGAGCACAAGTTGCTAGATTTACGTTCACGACAGCATAATTACTAGTGCCAAGAAATGACAGTCATTCTCTGTCTAATTATAAGTTTCAAGGCTATAATGAAAGGCAAAAACCTTAGTGAATAAAGTGATAATAACCAATGGGTGCAAATCAGAACAATTACCTGGCGCATTGCAGTTAGAAATCCTTGGGGGTTAAAAAAGCCCGTCATCCAGAAGCAGTGGGGTCTGCCGCTGAAAACCCAGCTTGTGAACTGGGAGTTCCTTTCCAGGAGTTCCGTGAACCAGAAACCCAGAGTACTTGAAACCCACGAGGCCTGAAAGGCATTCAACAAAAGGACTGGTTACTGTAGATTCAATCCCGCTGCCCAACTGACTGTAGCATAGTTCCCCGCACTTATTTGGATTACTGCCCCCTTTTCAGGAAAAAAAATTATATATATATGTATTACTTGCCACCCCAGGCAATTAAAAATGTGTGTGCTATAACCCATAATCCAAATAAAATGGAGGCATCTGCTTCTGAAGCTGTCCTGGTTTCCCAACCCCCCAGGTGGGGCGATGGCACCCACTTTGGGAAATGCTGGGCTATATGCATAGAAAACTGATGGGAAAGCCAGGTTACAGTTGGAATGTTAACGCCTCGAAGGCATGAGTTCTCCTGGTGCGGTGCCATTGATGGTTTTCGAATTGTTCTTCCTCCTTAATCATCTTAATGCTATGCAAATAAGCTCCACTCACAGCTTATCAACACATGAACAAACCAGATCCATGGCCATGGAGTTGATCTCAACTCACGGCTACCCATGCATGACTGAGGACAACAGCTCAAGTGGGGTTTGGGGTTTTAACTTTTCAGAAGCGGATCACCAGGTCTTCCTTCCGCAGCACAGCTGAGTGGGTTCAAACCACCCATGGTTATCTTAGTCAAGAACAACTCCTGTGTGATAGCCAGTGGCCTATCGCATAAGCACCTGGTCAGTATGAAGATCAGTATGCTACTCAGGCATGTACACCCAGAGGTACAAACTTGGTAACCAGTGGGAGGCTGCCAGTGGATCATTGTGTGGCCCGTACAGTCAGGGTTGCTATGAGGCAGAACTGACAGCTCCTAACAACCATGCAGTGCTATAGGTCTGATCCATAGGATAATCTTTCACAAACAAATGTAAACATCATTGCTTGGGTATTTATGGAAGTTCAGCCCCAAAGGCTCACTGCTCCGAAGTCTATTCTAACTCGCCAGGACACTGTGGGACAGAACAGCACCTCTCCGTAGGGTTTCTAAGATGCTGAGTCTTTACAAAAGCAGACCACTCCCCCTTTCTCCTGAGGAGTGCCTTGTGGATTTGAACTTCCAGGCTTGCCTTGAGCAACCCAGTGCTTCACCCACTGTGACTACTAGGTCTCCTTTAAATGCAACAGGTTTCTGCTATTTCTCCTCTGCCAGAGACTCATGGTCTCATCAGGATAAATCATCATCACTGTAAAACATAATGCTGCAGAAGGATGGAGCTTTCTACTGCTGTGAAGAGTTACAGTCTCAGAAATTCACTAGCCGCCAGCTTCGACTACACGGCAGTGAGATGAGTACGTAAGGACACAAAAACAAAAAGCAACTCACTGCCCTCGAGTTGATGCCCAATTATAATAATGGTCCTACAGGACAGGCTAGAACTGTCCCTGCGAGTTTCAGAGAGTATCACTCTTTCAAGAGTAGAAAGCTCCATCTTTCTCCCTCAGAAGAGCCGTGGTTTTCAACTGCTCACCGTGTGGTGAACCCCCCAATGAGTACGCATTATGCGGCCAGGGCTCCTGGGAAAGTGGGTAGTAAACAGAGCATTAGGAGTCCTGTCGGGTAAGCACTGGACTGTTAACCACAAGGTTGGTGGTTCAAAACCACCAGACTCTATTCTGGAGAGAGATAAGGATCTCTGCTGCAGTAAAAAGGTAAACCCTTGGAAAAGTGGGATTCGACGTGAGGGCAGTGGGTTTAGATCAGGTGTTCGGTGCAGAGTAAATCATAGACACTGCCTCCACCTATCATTTTGATGAGGTCAACGAGGTTATTTTCTGGAGAGTTTGCCCTGTAGGCTGTGCTTTTATTTCCTCTACTGGAAAAAAATATGGAAATTGAAGTCTCTTAAAAATGAAAAAAATACTACTACCATCAAGTCAATTCCAACTCAGAATGACCTACCATGAAGTGTCTAAGGCAGCAATTTTGTTTTAATTTTTCTCTTTTTTTATCATTTTATTGGCGGCTTGAACTCTTATCACAATCCATACATCCATCCGTCATGTCAAACACATTTGTACATTTGTTGCCATCATCACTTTCAAAACTTTCTCTTTCTACTTGAGTCCTAGGTATCAGCTCCTCATTTTCCCCTCCCTTCCCCACTCTCCCTCCCTCATAAACCCTTGATAATTTATAAATTATTATTACTTTTTCATGTCTTACACTGACCGAAGTCACCCGTCTGTTATCCATCCTCCTGGGAGGGGGTGATATGTTGAACTCTGTGGTCAGTTCCCCCTCTCTGCCCACACCTTACTCTTACCCTCCTAGCATCACCACTTTCAGTATCTGTCCTGAGGTGGTTTATCTGTCCTGGATTCCTGGTGTATCCAGCTCTTATCTGTACCCATGTAAATGCTCTGTCTAGCTACATTTGTAAGGTAGAATCGGGGTCATGACAGTGGGGAGGAGGAAGCATTAAAGAGCTAGAGGAAAGTTGTATGTTTCCACGGTGCTAGACTGCACCCTGAATGGCACGTCTCTTCCTTGTAGCCCTTCTGTAAGGGATGTCCAATGGTCTACAGATGGGCTTTGGGTCTCCACTCTACATTCCCCCTCATTCATAATGATATGATGTTTTGTCCTGGGTCTTTGATATCTGATACCTGACCCCTTTAACACCTAACTCGTGATTGCACAGGCTGGTGTGCTTCTTCCATGTGGCTTTGTTGCTTCTCAGCTAGATGGCCCCTTGTTTATCTTCAAGCCTTTAAGATCCCAGACACTATATCTTTTGATAGCTGGTCACCATCAGCTTTCTTCAACACATTTGCTTATTCACCCATTTTGTCTTTGCCAATCATGTCGGGAAGGTGAGCATCACAGAATGCCAGGTTATTAGAACAAGGTGTTCTTGTGCTGAGGGAGTGCTTGGGTAGAGGTCCAATGTCTGTCTGCTACCTTAATTCTTAACATAGAAATATATGTATATAGATCTGTCTCCCTATCGTTATATATATGTACATGCCCATATTTAGACTTCTATAAATGCCCATTTGCCTCCTCATTCTTTCCTCGTTTACTTTCCTCTTGTCCCACTATCATGTTTGACCTTATTCAGGTTTCAGTACTTCCTCTTGGTTATGTTGTCCTTGATCAAGCCCTACCAGACATCCTATACCCTCCTTGCCATTGATTTTAGATCACTTGTTGTTCCTTTGTCCTGGGTTTGTTAACACCCACTTCCTTTCCCCTGCCTCCCCCTTTCCCCGTGTCCCCCAGAACCAGCGGCCCAATTGTTTTCTCCTTGGGATTGTTTATCCCACCTATCTTATCTAGATAGACATGCAGAAATAATAATAAGCACACACACAAAAAAGGCAGAGCAAAACAAAACAACAACACAAAAGATGACAAAAAAGAGAAAAGCCTATAAATAGTTTAAGGTCTGTTTGTTGACGGAGTGTTTTCCCATTGAGTCTGATGGGGTGCCATGCCCTGGACCCAAAGTCTATTTTTGGTATTCCCTGAGGACTTCATTGCTTTGCTCCCCTTGCAGCTCTGTTACACACTCTTAGCATTTCACCCCAGAGTGGTGGGGTCAGACTGGGCACAATTCCAGCCCTGTGAGGCTGTAAATAGTCTCATCTTTCTCTCACAAAACAGTTGGTGGGTTAGAGCCCTGACATTGTTGTTAGAAGTTCAATGTTGACTGGACAGCACCATCTTTAAGTCCACAAATTAACTGCTTTCTCCCTGAATCCTCTTCTGGAACTTCCGTTCTTACAATCATCATGTATTTGTCATCGTTTCTCTGAGCACCTGCCCTGACCAGCATCTGCTGTCATCTTTAAAACTGTATTATAATTGCAATATTTTATGTATGGATGAATGTAGTAGCCACAAGATTGTCAGTTCAAACCCACCTTGCAGTACCGTAGAACATATGGTTACTGACCAGCTTGTGTTAAGATTCATTGAGGAAACTCATCATGCTTTGTAAAATAGAGAGGCAGCATAAAAGAGGACGGCCCTCAACGGGAGGGATGGACACAGGGGCTGCCATCGTGGGCCCGGGCATGGGGACAATGGTGAGGATGGTGCAGGACAAGCAGTGCTTCAATTCACTGTGCATTGGGTTGCTATGGGTCAGAACCTACTTGAAGGCACCAAAGAACAGAACAACATGGTCTACTTCATAACACATGCAAAATCCAACCATTCACAGCAATAAAACTACTGTGCAGATGAGCAGATTAGGAGCAGGCTGGTACATACTCTTTTCCACCGAGTAGGAATTCTGGCATCAAACATACAATCCAAAGCGTCTCGTAGATTCTCACTCATGATGATGGCGCCATCAATCGCCAGTTTGAGCTCCGACAGGGTGGTCCGGACGAGGCTGAGCACCCTCTGCATCCTGTCTATCTCCTGTCTGAGGAAAATGTTCATGGGCTGGAACGGCCCCATCTTCTGCAGCCTCTCCTTCACCTGCCGTGAGAACGTTCAGAACACAATCAGTAGGCAGCGACTGCAGAGGTCATAGAACTGCACCCTGGGGCTTCCGGAAAGGCTCCGAGTTTTACAATTTCATAAACGATAAGCTTTCTCTTTTTTTACTGCCAGAAAAAAAGTACGTGAAACGGAATGTCTGTTACTTGATTAATCTGATTTTGTTCCTTCCCAGTGGATAATAATAGGTAATCATTCACTCACAGAAAATGACAAAACATGGCTACCGCCACACAGGCTTCTACATTAGCCGCTGCGGTTATGAGGAAACCACCGTGTACCGCCCACCTGCCCACAGCCAGACCCACTTAAGGACGCATGCCAGCAAGTGTGTGCACAGCACAGCTATTTTGCTGACTGCCTCAGAGAACTGGAACTTCTGTTTTAAAGGCTTTTCTGTTTTTGTTTTTTCCAATAAGAGCTGGCATCCATCTGTCCATCCACCCATTTATTAATTTTCATCCTACTAGGTATTTTAATAGGTCCATTGTGATATTCTTCACCTATCACCCAATTTAATCATTCGATCATATGAAGAAGATTTGTACTATCCTCACCACAATCAATTTCAGAACACTTTCTTTTCACACCCATTGTTGTTGTTAGCTCCCCCTCCCACTGCCGCCATCCTCTCTTGCACGGCCCTATACAGTGACAGTCTCTATAGATCTGCTGCTCTGGACTTTATATTCAGAAAACCATACAAAACAAAAACATCATCAGGCAAAACCAACAAAGCCAATAAACAAGCAAAAAAACTAAAACAGAAAATCTCAAAGAGAGAGCCGACTTTTCCTTGGCTGGGTGGCTTCACCCTAAGATTACATTAGTTGCATCAAGTTGATTCCAACTCCTGGGGTTCCCATGTGTGACAAAGTAAAACTGTTTGTTAAAAGTGATCACCAGGCCTTTATCAGAGTCTCCTCTGTGTGGGCTCAAAACTTTAACATTTTGGTGTTTTTTTTGTAATATCATTTTATGATACAGAGGGACCGACTTTATATAATGTTTCTTTTTATATATTGATTTGAAAAGATGTACACAGTAACTTGTTGAGTTGAAGAAGCAGGTTATGAAGCACAACACCTGGAGTATTTATACTTGCAGAAGCATCTCGAAAGACATAAAATGAAATCCTTATGAATGGTTATTTTTGAGGAGTAGGATGAAGGCCTGTAGATCATGTTATTTTAAAATAAATATGTCTCCATTTTCAGAAAAAAATACAACAGTACAAATATTGAAGGAATATCTCATGACCCTGAATAATACGATGATTTTTAAATAAAAATAAACAGATTTCTAAACTATATAGACAGTATGATTCTGACTCTCTATGTTGATTCATAATAGAAAAGGTATGAAAAGTTAGACACCAAAATGTTACCAATATTATTTTTATAAACAGTTTTATTGGGACATCATCTAAGTATCATACAATTCAATTGTTCAATCATATCTACCTTGTCTGTCAGGGCCTACATGTGGTAACCATCTGCCCCACTCAGGGAGCAGCAGCTCTGAAAAACACAGCGGAAGGGTGTAGACTTTCCTAAACACCATTGTTTAACACTTTTTAGCTTAGTTTGGGTGAAAGTTTAAATAACAAATTGGGGGAGAAGGAGGCAGGGGAAGAGAGTGGTGAGCAAATAACATAATGGACAAGGGAACAACTAAGGATCTAAAATTGACAGTAAGTGGGGTACAGAGTTCCTAGTAGTATTGGAGCAACAGTAATATAGTCAAGAGGAATTACTTAAAGACCAATGAAGGGTTAGTGGTTCAGTGAGACAGAGGCAGGTAAAAGGAAAAAGAGGAAAGAATCAGGAAGCAAAACTATGTATAGAGGTATAAACATAGATGTGTACATATGTAAATATATTAATACATAAAAATAGGGGTATTGGCCTATGTACATATATTTATATGGCAATGCATTGAGGTAGTAGATGCACTCTGCAGGGCCTCTACGTAAGTAGTCCCTCAACACAAGAACACTTTGTTCTAAAAATGTGGCACTGGGTGATGCCCACCTCCATGACACAATCACTGAGGACAAATGGGTACATAAGCAAATGTCGTGAAGAAAGCAGATGGTGACTGGCTATTAAAAGATATAGCGTTTGAGGTCTTAAAAGCTTGACATAAACAAGCAGCTATCTAGCAGGAAACCAATAAAGCCTATATGGAAGAAGCACACCAGCCTGTGTGATCATGAGGGCTTGATGGGAACAGGCATCAGAAGTTCAATATTACACAATATCAAGGTAAAGGAGAGGAGTAAAACTAGAGACCCAGAGCCCACCCATGGATAATTGGACATTCCCACACAGAGGTGCCCCACAGAAGAGAAGGTACATGCAGGGGACAGTTTAGCAAGGATGAAATACACAATGCTCCTCTAGTTCTTTAATACTTCCTCCCCCCACTGTTATAATTTCGGTCCTACCTCAAAAACCCTGCTAGACTGGTGGACATACACTGGTACAGATGAGAGCTTTCAATATACAGAATTCAGGATAGACAAACCCCTCAGACACAGTAATGGGAGTAAGGACTCCAGGAGGGTAGGGAATGGAAAGGGAGAGGAAGGTGGGGGGGGGGATGCATAGTAATGAGGGTGGAATAAGCCCCCTCACAGGGGATGAATACCAGGATAGTAGAGGAGGTATAGAATGGACAGTGTAAGATATGTATAAATCATAATAACAATACATAATATATAAAAGGTTTGCAGAGGTAGTAGGGTGAGGGAGGGAGGGAATAAAGAGGAGCTAATATCAAAGGGCTCAAGAAGACAGATAATGTTTTGAAATTGTCGATGTCAACATTTGTACATGTTCCCTGGATAAAATGGCTGCATGGATTGTTATACTATATGTAAGAGCCCCCCGTAAAATGATTTACTAATTTTAAAAGTAACAAAATAAAGAGCAAATTGGCTTTCCATTCAACAGTTTATAGGTAATTTGGGCCGTGATATTAATTGCAGTCCCCACAATGTTTCAGTACTCTTCCTTCTTCCTCCCTGAGCTCCCCGTTTCATCCAGCCTCTGCCCCCGCCTTCTGCACGCTCTGTTTTGAGCTAATGCTTCCGCTTTGGTCTTGCGGGGCTTGAAATCCTCAGGAATGAGTTCTTCATGGGTATCACGTGTCCCTTCGCAGTCCTGTCTACTGTTTGGCTGAAACTTGATCCAAGGGGGTGAGTTCAATTCCAGGCTTGAAATATGCCAAAGGGCTCCACTTTTATTTATGTAATCATTGTGAAATATCTAAACATTTCAAAGGAACTCTAGTGAAGCTGTGAGTTAGTTTGCTAACCTTAAGGTCGGTGGTTCAAACCCACCAGCCGCTCCATGGGAGAAAGGGGAGACTGCCTGCTGCTCACATAGAGATGAAAAGTCTTAGAAACCTTCTACAGGGTGTGATGGGTTAACAATGACTTAAGAGCAGTGGATTCTGACGGCTTCATAGATGTCTCATCCACCCTCGGGCATCAACGATCTCTTTGCCACTATGATAAGGAAGTATTATTACGTATTGCCAGCATTATAACGAAGGCTGTTTATGAAAACGGCCGCTGTTGTTGGGGAACGTCCAGTCGGTGCCTGCTCACATTGACCCGGTGAGACGGAGTAGAATTGCTTAAACATCATGATGGAAGCAGTTGGTTGGGTCCTTTGCCTCCAAGGAGAGGTTAGGTGGACCTCTGGGTTAGCAGTCCAGCACTTAACCAGTGAGCCACCAGGGCTCCTTAGGAAAGCAATTGTGTTGTTTCCAAGTAAGGGTGCCTGCTTCCTTCCGGGGAAAATGATTCTCCAGAGTACAGGTCCTTGAGTTCACTGTGGCATTAGCAACCGAAGGGCCTGCGCAGCGAAAGTCGGTAAGAAGCTAAAGGGACAAAAAGATATGTGCTCCAATGACAAAAGTGTCATGCGGCTAATTCCGGCCATCCGTTAGGATGACGTGGAAAGGAAGCCACTTACTGTGAATTTTAGAAAAGCCATAAAAAAAAAAAGTTGAGTTGCTATTAGGATAAGTCTTTTCATAATAGCTATCAAACTATCTACAATATCCAACTTTCATAATCATAAATTTTGCTTAGAAGTCACTTGCCTCCTTTTTAATAAAAATTGATTTTGAAAACGAGTGAGATGAAGAAGCCGCGAACTGTGAAGCAGATGGAAAGATGGAAATGCCAGCTGCCTGGAAGAGGAGAGCCTCCATTTCAAGGAGTGCCTTCAACAAAACAACGTTTCCTGTTTGGAATGACCTGGCTGCTTCCCTCTAAGAACAGAGCGCTTTCTTTCCAACAAAAGGCCAAGGGAAGAAGCTTTGGAGAGGGCCCTGGAAAAGCAAACGTCAGCCACCCATGGGCGGGGGCCCTGGGACACACAGGTGAAGTACGAGAGTGCTAACCTGAGGCTTTGGTAGTTCAAGCCTACTTGCGACTTGAACTCACCAGCTGCTCCACAGGAGAGAATGAGGCAGACTATGCAATTGTACAGACTTACAGCCACGGAGTGGGTTGGGGGGGGGGAGGGCGTGGGGATCAAACTCACTGCCATCAAGCCGATTCTTCCCCAATGGGTTTCCAAGGCTGCAACTTTAAGGGAGCAGTCAGCCTCGTTTTGCTTCTATGGAGTGGCTGGTGGTTTCTAACTGCTGACCTTGTGGTTAACAGCAAAATGCATAACCATTATGCCACCAGAACTCCCTTTCAGAAACCCTAGGGATCAGTGTTACTCTGATAGGGTCACTGGGCAGCCTGGTGTGAGGCAGGTTACATACTGGTACTGCTAGCTGCAAGATCAACAGTTCAAACCCACCCCCTGCTCCGCAGGAGAAAGACCATTGCCTGCTCCCGTAAAGATCGACAACTCCTGATTGCAATGAGTCAGAATTGACTCAATGGCAGTGGGTTTGGTTTTGAGTTTAGAGAATCACTTTGAGTTGACGCAAGAGCAGTGAGTTAGTCAGTGCATGCTTTTCGTTTAAAAATATTAGAATTCTCATCTGCTTTCTTTATTTATATTTCAGAACCACTACCTTCACAGATTCAGAAATGTATCAAGAAATGATACCATTTCATTAATTTTCTAAAAATCAGAAAAAGGGGATTATATTTTTCTCTGATTCTTTCTTCCTGACTCCCCCAGTCAAGCAAACACACACACACACACACACACACAGAGCTGACATTTGGTCAGAATCTAATCAACTCACTTCAAAGGGGCTGTAGTCCGGGGGCAGCTTTCCCAGCATATCATCAGCCAGCCGGGCCACCACCGCCTCTCGGGTCTCATTCCCTCCACTGGAGCTGTCCTTGGGTTGGATGCCCAGAATGGTGTCGAGCACATCCTTGGCCAGCTTGCTCTGGTAGGTGATGTCCGCATTGGGGTGCAGCCCGAACACCTCAGGGCTGTCATAGGCAGGCAAAGTCTGTCAGTCAACAAGTACTCCAGGTAAGCAGAGATGGCAGACATAAGCACGGTCAAGCAATAAAATCTTAAATCAAAAACCAAGCCCACCACTGCCAAGTCGGCTCCAACCCCTAGCCACTCCGAGAACAGAGGGGAACTACCATCAACGGGCTTCCAAGGTTGTAAAACTTTACAGAAGCCCACGGCTGCCCTGTTTTTCTCTCATAGAACTGCTGTTGGGTTTGAACCCCTAACCTCTTTGTTAGCAGCTGGGCACTCTAACCACTGTGCAACCAGAGTTCCTCTGAAACAGTCATAAAGTAAAAATGCTTTTATTAGAATAAGCAGTTACACAAAATGGCCTTTTTTATGTCACAGTGTAGACATCAATAACTTCACCAGAGAAGATTCAGCTGTTGCCTTAAAAAATACAGTAAGCTTTGAAAGTCATAACCCAGACACACAATTCTCTAAGACGAATGGCTAAAATCCTGAATCAAAGGCATGCCCTCTGGCTATATAACACATGTGAGGAGAAGGCCGTTTGTGGCTTGGCAGCTTGTTTCTCGATGGTCTTACCTAATTTCAACCAGGTGTCTAAATAAGCACTATGTAATAATAACTATATTGTCAAGACCCACAGAAATAACAGTTTTAGCAATTAGATCCCAAAGAAGATGCCGGGTGGGAGTTGTACTCTTGTAGGGAGAAAATCAGATGCTAGGAAAAGAGGAAAATGTTGAGAGAGAGGGAGAGAGAGAGAAGGAGAGAGAGAGAGAGAGAGAACATATATCGTGTCAATCTTGTGTTAAAATTGTTTACTCATATCTTCAGGTTCCCTCTACTTCTTTACTTAATTCCTTTTTACATAGCGTCTTCTTATAAGCTACTTCCAATTCATTGTGGAATGAAGTGCACAGAAATGCATGTATTTACAGGCAAACCTATATTTATACCTAGATAGGCTCTCCGCCTATTCACTGCTAATAATTTAAAAGCACAGTTAGTATAGTTAGGACAAATATATGTTGATTTGAATTAATCAAAATGTTTGGTGGTAATATATAATAAACCCCTAACATTTATATTGCAAAGAAACCTCAAAATACACTGATAAATTTAGCCCTTTGGGGTTTCGCTTCTGTTTGTTGACTCCGAGATAAACGGCTGAGGCGGAGGAGATGACTAAGGAATGGTCTAATGAATCCAAGGTACAGAGACAGAGCACGTGTTCATTCGGAGACACAAATCATGCGTTTTCCCTGCATATCCCCAAATTTCCAGTCAAAATTTATTTCATTCTTTCTCTGTGTAGCTCTTCTCTACTGAGGGTGAGCTTAACCCCCTCAGGGACATTTGACAGCCTGCGGAGATATTGTTGGTTGTCATTATTTGTGGGTTAAGCATTGTGGGCTGCTAACCACAAGGTAAGTGGTTCAAACCCATTAGCTGCTCCATGAGAGAGAGATAAGGCTGTGGGATCCTACAAAGATTCATAGACTCGGAAACATTATGTAGGGTCGCTATGAGTTGGGTTCCACTCGGTGGCAATGGGTTGCTTTGGTTTGGGCTCTGGTCACAGCTTGAAGGGAGGGGGAAGGGGTTCTAGCATCTAGCAGACTGAGGCCAGGGATGTGGCTCAAGTTCCCAAAGTGAACGGGATAGCCCACTCACAATTTAAAAAAACTACCCACTCCTGAACATGCTGAGGCTGAGAGACCCTATCTTAAAGGAAGTGTCTATTCCAAGTGGGTTCCTGGACAAGGCCACGGGCTGTCTACTGGGCTAGAGTAGAAACCAGGCCACAGATGAGGCAAGAAGACGGAAACACTGAGCAGAGTCTAGTGGCTGCCTTTTCCCTATGAAGTGGTCTCACAGAAGTCTCACGGGAAGAGAACTCCAAGAACACTGTGCAGGTTCCATAGTTCCAAACCCACTCATCCATCACCACCCCCAAAGTCTATTCCTCTCTGAGGCACGCAAAGAAAAGAGGGTTGGGGAGAGTCACACCAAACACATTCAAGAATAATATTTTAATCAAGTGAATATAAAGTTACTATAGAAAAGCATTCATGGTGAAAGCTTACTACAGATCAGCATTCAAATTAATTTTAAAGAAGAACATACAATTAATATAGAAAGGTAAAATGGTTGTCATTAGTTGATGTAAACGTAATTAGTTGACATAGACATACCTGAATATACTGAAGATAATTCTCCACAGAGCTGCATTTTGGAATATTGTATCCTTCGTAAAAGCTGAAATCAGGGGCAAACATATTTTCACTGAACCAAACCTTAGCAAAAGTGTTCAACAGTCTCTTATCATAGTCATCGGTGACTCGCCCTCCATATTGAATCTCTCCTATCATGTAGCGGACAGTGGTCCAGGAGACTCCCTGGGGAAATTTAGAGGAAATTTGTGTAGAAATTATTATCATCATATCATTACACCCCCAACAACTAATAATGTTCGTTGTTACAAATAACATGAATTCATTTATCAAGCTACATGGAAAATTTAGAGAGAAAATTAAGTAGGCAAGGGAGAAAATATAGAACAGAATTTAAAATTCCCATGGCATGCAGACTTGCTGGAACCGTGGAGGATGGAGGAACCTCTGAAATTATTTTCTTTAAGAACGATTTGTATTCACAATAGCAACTCAAAAGATTAGATTGGGGTGGTGAATCATGGGGAAGGAGCAACTCCAAAAATCAGGACACGAATGGGTCAAGGAATGGCCTGAGATCCTGAACTGCACATGGAGAAATTGTTGAGTTAGTGCCATGCCCTGCTAGGCGCATCCTCAAGCATGACAATAAAAACAGAATAGAATGGATCCTGAAAACTAAGTGTAAACTGAAATTTAATTAATAGAACTTAAAGAAGATCAGTCACCTAGAGCTCACCTCTAGGATTTGAAATAGACTGCTTAGTGAAGCATGCACATTAGAGGGAGCTTTGAAAAGTACATGGGAAAACACCGCTCTTTTTCAAATCCATTTTTTCCATGAACTTTTTGAAGCACCCCGTAATTTAGTACTTTGATTTCAAAGGAAAGAAAACAATTTTCTGATAAAATTTAGTTCTTTGAAAAGTGTACATTTGAAAAGTAATCTAAACCCTCATTTTAAAAGAATTTTTAAAAACTATTTCCCTGCCCATTTTTTTGCAGACCCTTTTGGATTGCTTTATATGTATTATCAACTTGCCTCCGAGTAATAAAAATGATCAACATTTGCCCATTTTATACCTTATCTCAAGAGGCAGTGTCACCCAACTTGCCATGGCTTAAGATAATGGGTTTGCCAACATAGAAAATCACTATTCTCCCATGATTTACCCCGAAGTGAGGTGGTCTTCTTAGTTGGAAGACCCAGTGCCCCACCACCATAGGCAACACCCCTGCAGTACCTTTTTGATGTCCACGTCGTCCAGGTGGTTTTGGATGAACTGCACGGTGGCATTAAAATCGGCTTGGTTGAACTCGTAGGGTATATTCCAGCCAAGTGGTCCAAACTTGCGCCTTTCCTGGACCGTGGAGTGCAGGAAAGCCACTGCATACAGCGTGGGCTTCCACTGCGTTAGAGTGCTCACATCCAGCAGGTCCTGGCTCACCCCTATTGGAGACAATTGGTAGGAAACGCATCATTTTTCATCCATCTCATTTTCTACTATGTTAATAAATTATTTTTTGTGTAATTTCCTGACACTAAATGTCACTTATTTCTAATTGTTTCATTGCATTCACATGAAAATTGGAATTTGACTTTTGATATCTACAGAACATTTCTCTCTGAGAACAACCTGCTCAGAGATTTTGTGGACAGAGGAGTTCCCAGCAATTCAATGGAGGTGCATTAAACATGGTATAGTGGGCACCAAATAGAGATAGTAGAATGATGATAGGAAAACAATGAATAAAAATAACAATTGGAGTGGAGAGCAAATGCTTTGAAAATGATGAGGGCAAAGAATGTACAGATGTGCTTTACACAATTGATGTGTATATGGATTGTGATAAGAGTTGTATGAGCCCCTAATAAAACGTTTGAAAAAAATGATAATAATTGGGCGTGTGCTTGGGTTGCAAAGGGCTTCCATATGCACTATTTTATTCACAATTAAATGATTGCCTTATTTAATTTTACTGTCACCATTCTCCTACTTCCCGTTTATCCTCATATTCCTTATAGAATGAAAGGAAGTTGAATCCTGTTAGCCACACTCAGAATCATCTCTGCAGATATTTCAGGCAAAAATAATAGTGACCATTATTACTATTATTAATTACGCTATTTAATAAAAGTATATTTCAATGCTCCTAGGTATATTTTAATATGCCTATTTGACAGGCGAGGGACTGAATGCCATGTTGCTGTCCTAACTGGTATCCGAGCAAGCAAAAGACTGGTCAAAGGAATGAGCAGAATCCGGCTACCTGACCCCACATTTCATGCTCTTCCCATGACCAGGAGCCACAGACCCAAATCCATGAGGCATATGTGAAATGGTACAGTATTTTCCTTCCTGTGGTTCACTTAATTCACTCAAAATAATGTTTTCAAAGTCCATCTGTGTCATGGCATGTATCAAGGGTTCACTTCCCTCTGCAGTAAAGCCCCATTACACATACACAGTATACATTATACCAGACATCTCAGCTTCTCATCTCATGGCCATTTGGATTGGTTCCATCTTTGGGGGACTGTGACACGTGCAACAATGAACATCGATGTACAGGTGGCAATTAGCATAGGTACGCTGAGATCTCTTGGCTCTTTCTAAGAATGGAACTAATATGAAACCCGTAGAATAGACCAATGAGAATAGCCCGGAGAGGCCAGAGTTAACAGCGGGAACCAGGGCTGGGCAGGAAGGGGCTCTTTGCTTTGCGAGTATGAGGTTTCCACGTCTGGGGGCCGAGACGATGGCAGGGGATAAGGGTGACACTTGCAGAACATGACCAGTGGAATTGGTGCCACTGAATTGTACAGGGGCAAAGGGTTGGATTGGAAAAGGCTGGGTTACTTATATTTTTACAACTTTTTAAAAAAGTCTATGGAGCAGAGAGCATAGTCTCTGTTCCCTGGTGATTGGAGGGACATTTGCATCTCTTTTTGTTGTCTTGATTCATTTATTTTTTGTTTAAAACCGGTAGTAAAGCAACTGTAACATATAGTTTGACATTTTAACCAGCTAGAAGTGTGCAATTCAGGGACACAGGTTACATGACTACTATCTACTTCCAAAAGGTTTGGATCACTGCAAAGAGACCCTCAATTCCCTTCAACAGTGAGATCATGACCCCCCTGCTCTCTCTGCATTTGCCAATCCTAGAGATCCCATTAAGTGAGATTAACTAACATCCTGTCATACAGCCCGAACAAAAAATGTAAGTGGCCCATAATTTTAATTCCGTTTCTTCTCTTGGAAGGGTATGAAAAACAATGACAAAACAGGACCAAATGCTTCCTGATGCAGGTATGAAGCTGGAGGAACTATGTGGAGCCCTGACTGCCTGTCATCTTTGGACCATGGTGTACCTAGATTCTGACTCATGAGGGCCATCACCAGTGTTCAATGACCAGTCCATCTGCTGTAACTGCAACCTCGCAAACTGTTTTCCAATGTCCTTCGTCAAACACCCTAAGTCCAGGCCGTGCCTGTGGGCTCAAAGGCTGGTCTCCACTCACCGCCATACGTTCTTTTCAGTCCTGCCCGGAGGCCCTGTGGAGGCTCGTTGGCAAATTTAATGGACATCTGAAGGAGTGTGATGGGGAACTGCTTATGGACCTCGGTGGTCATCCAGAGGCGGAAAGCGTCATGGACAGCCTCCGTCTCTGTAATTATGTCCATGAGCTCGTCCATGAAATCGAGGCCCAGGTGGCAGTTCTGCAGAAGTGCCCATCCTCCCTGAGCCAATGAAAACACATAGACATGTGGTTGCTTCAGGTTTTAAGAAGAGACCAAAAGTAGTAATCCTCCAGAAATTAAACAACTAGCATATTAGTCACTTGAAACGCATGTAGATCAAACCTAAGATTTCAGAGACTGCACTGAGAGAAGGGAGTTTCCTTCCTTGTTCCCTGCATTCTGTCTCGTGGTAGAAGTGAAGGCCAATCGAGTAACAATATGAGGCTCATGGGAAGCATCCCTTTAATGCTGTGCCCTCCCCAAGTCCTACGACAACTACAAGGAAGATGGATACTTTTAAAGGCATGAACGCTTAAGAACAAAGACAGCAAGGGTGAAGCTAATACCAATAACATTTTAAACCGATTCAGTGGTCTCTGGTTGGCATGCAGCTGCCAACTCAGAGATTTACAAGTCAAGTCTACCAGGCGGCACCTCAGAAGCCTATTTTGGCAATCAATTTCTGAAGAAAAGAATCGCCATTGAAAACCCTGTGAGCTCAGAAGCAAATAAGCCCACATGGAAGAAGCACACCGGCCAGTGCGATCACGAGGTGCCCAAGGGACCAGGTATAAGGCATCATGCAAAAAAAAAAAAAAAGATGTAAGTGTGTGTATGTATGTGTATATATGTGTATATGTATATATGTATGTATATATATGTATATATATATCATATTAAATGAAGGGGGAAGTGCAGAGTGGAGACCCAAGGCCCAAGTGTCGACCAATGGAGATCCCCTCATAGAGGGGTTTAGGAGAGGAGATGGGTTAATTAGGGTGTGAGGTAGTATCGATGAAGAACACAGTTTTCCCCCGGATCCTGGATGCTTCCTCCCCCCAACTACCATGATCCGAATTCTACCTTGCAGGGCTGGATAGGACAGAGGCTGTACACTGGTGCATATGAGGGTTGGAGGTACAGGGAATCCAGGGTGGATGATACCTTCAGGACCAAGGGTGTGAGGGACGATGCTGGGAGAGTGGAGGGTGAGTGGGTTGGAAAGGGGGAACTGATTACAAGGATCCACATGTGACCTCTTCCCTGGGAGAGGGACAGCAGAGAAGGGGGGAAGGGAGACTACGGATAGGGCAAGATATGACAAAACAACGATGTATAAATTACCAAGGGCATATGAGGGAGGGGGGAATGGGGAGGGAGGAGGGGAAAAAAAAGAGGACCTGATGCAAGGGGCTTAAGTGGAGAGCAAATGCCTTGAGAATGATTGGGGCAGGGAATGTATGGATGTGCTTTATACAATTGATGTATGTATATGTATGGATTGTGGTAAGAGTTGTATGAGTCCCTAATAAAATGTAAAAGAAGAAAAGAGAAAAAAATGATTAGGGCAAAGACTGTACAGATGTGCTTTATACAATTGATGTATGTATATATATGAACTGTGAAAAGAATTGTATGAGCCCCAATAAATTGTTAAAATTTAAAAAAAAGAAAAAAGAAAACCCTGTGAGCAGAGTTCTCCTTGTGTATTCATGAAATTACCATAAGTTGCAGCTGACTCCATAGTAAATTAAAAAAAATACATAGCACTCCTTAATAAGAGTCATGGTGGCATAGTGGTTTGTGCATTGGGCTCCTAACCACAAGGCCAGCAGTTCAAAACCACCAATTGCTCCTTAGGAGAAAGATGAGGCTTTCTACAACTGTAAAGATTTAAAGTCTCAGAAACTCAAAGCCACAGGAACAGTTCTACGCTGCCCTATGGAGCCACTGGGAATCAGAACCAACTCCATGCCAGAGAGTTTGGCTTTGTGGCAATACCCTTGGCAAGTGTTAAAACAGACTCCAGAAAGCTGACTCCTAAACTGGCATTGAGGAAAACTGAAATAGAACCTCATTTAAAACACTCAAAAGAGTAGATGGTATGCCTCATGAAGTGATCACTGAAAATATGGGTGTTACAGCAAAGTGTGGTGAAGAAATTAGATGTTGTTCAGGTATTTGCAAGAATAGCATCTAGGTCTTAAAGGCGCATCTTAAAACATGCAGTCATCTAAGTGAGGTGTTCTAAGTCCACTCAGAAGGAGCACACCGGCCCCTGTGATACAAGGATTATAAATAGTAAAATACAAGATCATAGGAGGGAATTATATTCTAGTTTAAGTTCTGAACACTCGGCTTGCAGAAGACTATGTATGACAGTGAACGCCCAATATCCATTGCATCGTCCCCACATAGATGTGGCCTCCACTGAATGCCCTCAGACCACTGACAAGGGATGTGAACAACCTTGTCTTTAGAGAGGACTTTAGAAAGTGAGTTATTGATGATGTAGTCAGGTTAAAATTTAAAATATTATCATTTGTTTCCCCTTTTAACAGGTGTTTGTTTGAGTTCCTATCATCTTCTGATTTCCTTTGGATTGAAGTATTGCTGTGTTTTGTTTTGTTGTTGGAGGGGGCTTTTGTCTGATTTTTGTATATGAAATCTAGGATTGGTAAAGCTATAAGGATAGTAACTAGGTGAGTAGGTCCTTAGCGTTATGGACGGGAAGTGGGGAAGTAAAGGGAGTTAATAATTATGGGTACCAAAATGCAGAAAATTTTCTAAAACTGATGGTGGTGATGATTGCTAAGCTGTCTTTGATATAGTTAAACTGTTGAATTGGATAATACATTAATTAGATGCTCAATTAAACCTTTAAAACAAATGAGTTGGAGGCATGCGATACCTCTGAAGGTGCTGGGAGATGATGTGGCCCAAACAGAAATGCTGGTTCAAATCCAGCACTCCTCCAGACAGGGGCAGGAAGCTCCCTTCTCCTCTAAGTGGCAGCCAGAGCGGTGATCTTTAGAATGTGAAAGGTGGCCACCCCAAATGCAGGAGCCTTGACAAATAATAAGCATAGTTCATGTACAATGTTTTCCCTAGACCTAGCAGACTGGTTTTAGAATGTAAAACAAAGCCAAGAAAATAATTTAGGTTAAACAAAAATAATTTTCTTCATACCTAATCATTTTTGCTAAAGTCATGTACAATATCTATTTTTTCCCAATCTATTACTGGTGGTGTTCTCCTGGCTCTGTGCCTCACTTTGGGTCTTTTAGGTTAATCCTCACATGGCCCCAAGTGTTGAACATTCAGCTACTGACCAAAAAGTTGACGGTTAGAATTGATCCAGAGGCTCCTTGGGTAAAATGTCTGAAAATCTGCTTCTAAAAGACCAAGACATTGAGAGCTCTTTGCGCTGTCCTTCTCTGAAACATAAAATTCTACCTGGACACACCTGGAGTCACCTTGAGTCAGAATCCCCAGCAATAAGCAGGTTTGCCTGTGTTTGTACTCAGTCCTCCAACAAACCAAGGGGCGGATCTAAAATCTTAGTGGAGTTCCGTATGAACCAGCCATTTGCATCATCTCACATAATCCCTAATATTTCCTTCAGATAAAGAGCACTGCTCAATAGGCTTCCTGCTCTATGCAGTCTGAAAACTGCGGTTGATACTGCTCCGATCCAAATCAGAGCATGCGCAATACAAAAGGACACGGCAACCTGCAGCCCCAGGTGCTCTCTTTCATCCAGGAGGAAGGGGACACTGAGCTAGCCAAGCTTCCAGGTGGGAAAATTGACTACAATCTCCACCTTAAAGTAGTTTAACCCATGTTGCTTCTTTGGAATTGCTCTCCTAACCAAACCAAACCCATTGCCAGGGAGTCGGTTTTGACTTACAGTGACTGTAGGCAGGACTTCCAAGAGGGCCAGTCTTTATGGGAGCAGACAGCCTCATCTTTCCCCCATAGAGTAACTGATGGATTTGAACTGTAGGCCGTACAGTTACAGCTCACTGCCTAACCCAAAGCACCACACTGCTGTACTCTATGTCAAACACCCGATTTTCTTCTTATTGAGCAGATCATACATTTTGCTCTCCTTGAGTCACTGGTTTATCTTTCTTTGTTACCACAAAACATTTCATACAACCCTTTTTTTAACAAAACTTTTAAAACACTAACATCTCTAACAATTTATAAACATGATGATAATAAGGATTCGGTTTATTTTATTTGAGCATAATAAATTCCTAAACAGAACACAGGGATAGACTGGAGGTAAAATTGCTCTATTCAAAGTCTAGTTACCTGATGCCATCCTTATTTATCTTAATTTTAAATTACACAAGTACATCATTAATGTTCATGTTTCTCATTCTTAGAACAACACTATCTTTGCACCCGGCGTAGAAAACGAGATGTTCTGGTTGAGTGTGTTTTCAACAAATGTTTTAAGTTGTATCTGTTTTTCTTTGAAACCAGTATTTTTCACAGTGTAAAATGACATTTTATGTTAAAATAGTATCCATGTCTAATAGATATATTTTGCACGGCTTAGTAAGGAGCATGCATCATGTAAATCCAAGCTCTTCCTAATGATTCCTACGTTCTTCTCTGTATTGCTATCTGACAAGGAAAGGCAAGTTTAAATGCCTGGCCTTACACTGGCCATGGTCTGCTGCAACAGCTTGCGGGCATGGACCTCTTGGCCCTGACCCATGGACACATAGCGGGTCTCTATTTTCAATCTCTTCCCCAAGGCAATGATGGAATCTGTGGGGTCTGAGCCCATCGACAGAAGACAGATGAGTGGCGTTCGAGGGTCTGATTCCTCCCACGTCTTTTCCAAGTCCAGGATAACACCTTCGGCATAGCTTTCTCCCATGGAGTCCATGATGTACTTGCGGGCCTACCAAAAACAGGACAGGAGTCACTCAGAGCCCAGCCGCTCCATGTAAGCATGCAATATGGTTTTCCAAATTTCCTGTCTTTAAACAGGGTTATTATGTCCACAGTAAGCCTGCCAGAGGGTTGTTGTTTGTTTGTTGTTGGTTAATTTGGTCCCCATTTGGTTGGGGTGGAGAGAGTGTTACTTTCCAAACCAAAAATTACACAGTTGAAGAACAGAACTCAAGTGTGTCCACTATTTCTCTGGAACCTAGTAGCTCTAGCGGTACTGTCGGCTGTGCATTGGGTTACTAAAGTCGGCGGTTCAAACCCACCAGCTTCCCCACAGGAGAAAGATGAAGCTCCTTGCTCCCCCCAAAATTCACAGCCTTATAGGAAGCCTGTGTGGCACCTCTAAGCATCAGAATGGACTCAATGGCAGTGAGTTTGGGGTTTGGTCTCTGGAACCTATTTGAATTGCTGCTTCTTGCTATACATATTAGAAATTCTTATCATCTAAGATGCTTGAATGGAAATACTTATATATCTAAATCTAAAACAGCATCCTAATACCCAGAATTTAATGAATAGCAGTCAAATAATTATTGAATGACTGTTTATTGAATATAGCATATCAAATATTTATTGAATGAGTAAACAAATATTGAAAACCCTTAGCTCATAAATATTCTATGTATGTAGCAAAATTTGAATTCTATGACATTAACCAAGAGCACTTTTTCTCCAATCCATACTACTTTCTACTACTACATATTTTTATCATCCCAAAGCCAAAACCATCACTACTGGCTAACTCGGTTTCCTCTAGCTATAGTAGCAATATTCTCAAAAAAAAATTCATTGTCATGGAGTCAATTCTGACTCATCTGGAACCTCTAAAAGAGCATAAAACGTCCCCTAATGGTTTCTGAGACCGTAACTCTTTACAGGAGTAGCAAGTCTCATGTTTCTCCCATGGAGTGGGTGAACTGCTAACCACCCGCCCGACATGTACCCAACAACCCTCTTATCAAGATGGCAGTAGAGATGGGGTGAAGTGCATCATCTCAGAGTCTTATATAAGAATTGTAGCTCCTCCGCATAGGAAAACAAATACATATCACCTTATGCTCACTTTCAGAGCGCGGTCAAGCACTGTGAGTTTGAAAATCAGACACAGGATTGTTAACTACGTTTTAAAAGTATAGCACAAACAGGTCATGGATGGGTAGGCTCTCCTTGGGTCATTGGTTTATTTTTCCTTGTTACCACAAAACATTTCATACAACCCTTTTTTTAAACAAAACTTTTATATAGTAAATAGTCTCCTATGAATTAGTCTCTGTTCTTCCTGCCAAAAAAGTAATCATGGTTTCCATAAAATGAAATCATAACCCTGATGCTTCTCAATCATGAAATTTTATAATTTTATATATTAACTGTCATGTCTTAGATACTACCTGGGTGGACAATAATTACATTGCCTTTTGGTCTTTCCTTCCGTCTTTTTACTTCAAGGGTCAGTCTTTGACCACCTATGGGCACTGAACAATGGAGGCACCAAAGGTAAGTGTGTTGCTAGGGGAACAGTTGAATGGAGATTTAAATTGACTGTACTTGGAAATGTTTTTCAGGAAAGAAAGGAATTGAAGTGTCTTCCCAGAACAGGAAGTTACTAGTCCAATTCCTCCAATAGCAGGGGGAAAAGAGGCATGACCCAAGGACCTTACAAGTCTTAGCTCAAGCATCTGCTCTGCCAACCTGAATTCCCACATAAGTTCCCATTACTGAACTGTCTCCTTTGGGACTCAACTCCAGGTCAAGCTCCAAGCTGTAAGTGCGGAAGGGGCAGGATAGCCAGCCCAGCCAGTTACCTTGTTCTTCCCAATAGCTGCTAGCTAACTGTGAACGCTGATCCCTGGATTATCAACTAGGAAACCAGAAGTGGGTGCTACAGAGATGGTGCCCCAGAGAGGATCCTATAAGTATTAATGGTAGACCAGGATGCCCGAGGATGTAGGACCTGAACCAGAACCAAAGAAGTCTGCTCTAGTTTGAGATTTCTGAAAGACATCCAACCCTCCACCTGGACAGGAACTTCAGGATTTACTAGGATGCTGTCACTCTGGTTCTTTTATGTTATCAGTCAGATTATTCTCAGTGGTGGGATGCAGTCTGTTTGCACCTATTTGGAAGAGCCAATATCTAATATTTTATTGAGTTTGGTGAACCCATTGTTAAATGGCACTTGCAATCGGAGTTCTAAGGTAGAAATCACAAATTTGCTTGCTTTCCTCTTTTATAACGTTCATCTGGCAACAGCGATGTTCTAATATCATGAAACAATAAACTACCTTTGGATGTAAAATTCCTTTACACTTAAAGCATCCATTAGGGCAGCGAACTGGAAGTAAATTCTTTGAATCCCCTCACGGAATCCCATCTGTGTTGGCAAGCTATTGACTCTGTTGGAGTCTTTCTCTCTCCCCACTCCCTCACCTTCAGTAACGTCCAACAGCTCAATAAGTCTAGAAATCAGGCACCGGGTTGAGCTAAATTGCCAGGCTCAGAATCTTATTCTACTCATGTGGTCATGTGGCTTTGGATTTCTTTATTTATGCATCCTTTGCAGTACGGAGGCAGTAATTAAAATGGCCAAGCTTAGAGGGTGTCTCATGATTTGAATTGTGCCTTCCCATATGTTTTTAAATTTGAAACTCCAGATGCATTTGAATTATGGTGTTAGCAAAAAAATGCTGGATGCACCATGGAGTGCCGAAAGAACAACAGCTCCGTCATAGCAGAAGCGTAGCTAGAATGCTCTTGAGAGGCAAGACAATGACACTACCTGTCAGGTACTATGGACACGCTATCGAGGGACACCAATCCCCAGAAAAGGATTTCATCCTTGGTAAAGTAGCAGGGTCGCAAAGAAAAGAAAGGCCTTTGACAAGATGGATTGACAGTGGCAGTGCCAATGGGCTCAGACAGACTTAAATTGCACTGTTGAGAAAACTATGTTTTCTGTCAAAGAAAGAGAGAGCAAGAAGCTGCTCCAACATTCCCTTCCATGCTGCTGTGAAATAAGGCGCGTCTTGTGGACGATTCATTTGGGCAGGATAAAAGTAATGAAGTCCAGAAGACAAAACGAAGGAAGGTGCCCTGTGCTGCAAAGCTCATTTTTCTCTTCTCAATAAATCTCTGGATGTGGTTGTTTCTATGGCTCCACAGTGGACCGAGTGGACTTGGCGGTGGTTATGCCCCATGTTTTTAACACCCCTCTGGATAGCAAAGGGCAGAGCATCCTTCATTCCATTACAAAGCCTGGCCTATCAGTTCTCTACAGCTTATTTGAAGAAGTCCTTCAGGAACCAGCCTGCGCTGAATGTTAGAAACGTGTCTTTTCATATGTGAAGGCAAGACTCAACAGCTCTCTGAAAAAGCAGATCTTCTTGAGGCAGGAAACACATTGAAATGTTGCATACAATTCAAATAGGAAGGGGTTCACCAAGTTCATGAAAAAAAAGGAATTAAAAGATAGTTTTCCCCCACAAATATTTTTGAACCTCCCTTGTAGTTCTAGCCCCGATTCCTTTCTTGCATATAGACACTAAGCAAATGTTAAAGAATAGAGCCTCCCTCTAGTCTACCCACCCTTCTTAACAGCTTGACGCCCTTCATGATCAAATATTGTTTAGCTCCTAGCAAACCGAATAGCCTACCATCAGGGGGTTACAATAAAATACAACTGCAGAAGAATACATGACCCTGATGTTCTACCTGTTTGTCAAGCGTACGAATATGGTTCTCTCATTCACTCTTTCTTATATACCACTTGGCCCAAAGAAGATTCAGAGATCACTTAGAGTGAATGTACACCTCACAGCATTTCTTCATGTTAGCTTTTACAGTGTTCACATTTGCATGGATAGAAAAGCACGTAAGACTGTACTAGAAAATTCTCATTGAAATGAACATTTTTAATCTTTCTTTAAGTATAAAAGGTAATTCTCCTTAAGAATATTTCAATCTCCTCTCCCATTTTGCCCCCTGCTTTGCCTCCCCATCCCCCACTTCTCTCCTCTCCTTTCCCATGTCCCTTTCCCTGTTTCTCTCACTTGGGCAATGGTTCGATCAGGACACCAGGACCTAATCAGGAGAAGCCGTCTGAAGCAATCGAGAGATTTATCATAGGCATTTGGAAGAGGTTCCTCTTCAGGATTTTCTTTATCAAACCAAATTTTCCACACTTTCTCATTTCTTGAGATCTGAAAATACCAGTGAGGGGGGAAAATATGTCACACCACACAAACAACTTGCAGTAATAATGCACAGATATCTTTTCATCAAACATTCTGATGATTCCAGAGGTGTGTGAACTATATCCCTTGTCTAGTACTTTCATTGTTATATTGGGACGTCAAATAGTCTGGGAGTCTAAGCTACAAGTGGTTTTCTCCAAAGACAGTCTGGATTAACGCCAGCTCATGGCTAGTTCTCAAAACAGGGAGATCTTCCATCAATAAAGTCTTCTGTGACATTTTTGGCAAAAAATGTTAAGTATAAATAAGCCAGTGGAAATGCATTATCATCAATTGAAGGAACTCGGACTTGCTCTTACCATCCCCTCAGGACGAGGGACCCAGTTTCATTAGCCTACGTTTCCACATTTCCCATACTGCTTCAGGCCAGAATGAAGATATTTAATACATGTAAAATTGTAATGGTAAAAATGTTGGTCAATATTCTAGCAGTCTAGGGAAATGTGAAATATATGACTAACTAGATGCATCAAATATATGATGGGACACCTGCTGGCAATTGAAAATGAGAAAAGGAAGACACTCATTACCCTTTGGGGCTTAACAACAAGAGACACAGCATTACACAGGCAAGCATCTACAGGTCACTGAACAAACAAAAGAGACCTATAGATAAATACAATCTTAAATTCTCTGCCATGATCCCTTTGATGAAAGTCCCCAAAGTATTGCTTGGGGTTTCACCAAAGGGAAAATATCATCTCAAGTATTTACTTTGAAAGTATCCTGTAAGAAAAAAATAATAAACTCTTTTAATCATTTAAAGATGATTGTGGTATTTACATCATCTCTTGTCAAATTGAGACTTACAAGGGAAGGGGTGGAGTTTGGCCTGTCAATCAGGTGGCTGCTTGATGACCTTATTTGGAGACACTAAGGAGATAAATAGCTCACTGGAGGCAGGACACTGACTCACTCCCTGTGAGACATTGTTGTGGACAAGACACATGGAGCTACATTTGAGCGCAGCAGCTGAAGGAGCCATGTGAAGCTCCCTGCCCACGCTGAGATGCTAATAATACCACTGGATCCATAAGACTTCCCACCCACTGGCCCGTGATCTTCCTGCATTTGGAGTCATAGCATGTGTTTTGTGAGGCTGGAGAGGACTTTACAGATTGGTATTGGACACATGGGCTAAATTGGGCTTACGGACTTGACCTGGACTGGGCTGTGCAGCTTTCTAAATGTACAATTACTCTGTATATAAATATCTTTCTTATACACGAGTGTCTTTAAATTCGTTTCTCTGGTCTACCCAGATTAACACAATTATGTGGTATGAAGGGATTTTCAGGCGTAAAATATAGGTAATCTCTAGGAGAGACTGAATTCAATAACAAATACAGGACCCCTGTGAAGAAATGACAACTTGGCTAAGACCATTGCAGGGAAGAGCATCCACAGTCCCTGAAACTCTGCTATTGACCCAAAAGAATGGTGGTCCCCCCCCCCACGCACATGGCAGTAATCACGAACATCATTGCCAGGTTCCTAGCAAAGGGGGACCAAGGAAGAAACAAGAGGGGAATGGAGGAGAAGGCGAGCGCAAGGCGAGAACCAAAGCTTAGTCTTCACAGTATTCAGTTTCTCTCTGTAAAGAAGGCATGGCATCACAGATGCATCTAATCATTCCAGCAGCCCTTCCTCCAGTGGACATCCAATTGGTGATGCTGCCATGACCCAAGACAGCACCAGTAATGTTCCTGGTCACCTTTCTTCCCGCAGGATCCATCCATAATGATTGGAGTGTCCCTGGACAAAGTCAAGGTGAACCGAGAGAAAGATCAAGTACAGGAAATAGGAAATTTACTCTTTATTTTAAGAGTAAAATATTAGAAATGTTCTCGGTCACAAAGATTGTTGTTGTCATTGTTAGGTGCTGTTGTGTGGGTTCCTGCTGAGACTGAGCTTTTGGATAACAGAACCAAACACTGACCAGTCCTACACCACACTCACCCTTGTTAGGTTGGAAATGACTGTAGCAGCCACGGTGTCAATCCATCTTGTTGAAGGCCTTCCTCTTTTTAGCTGCCCTTCGACTTTACCAGGTATGATGCTCTTCTCATAGACTGGTCTCTCTAGATTGTAGCTAGTGATACACCCAAAAGCTTCCCCCAGTGATCGTAGCAAGAGCTTATTTAAAGCACAAGTTACCTGATCAAGAACATCTGAAAACTGCCGAAGTTTGCTGAGCTCCACCAAATTCAGCCAGGTCATGTCCAGGATCCATTTAGAGGGTTTAGTTGGACAGGCTTTAAGGTCCAATGAGGCACCACCTTTAAAATTAGACACATGAATAATCACAATTGTCTCGTTAATGAAAAGCCATCCATTTAATATATCTTCACTATAATTACGATTCTTGACACTTAAGTGCAGAAATATAAATTACAATTAGGCTTTAAAAAGAAAATAGCTGCTTTGGGTGAAAACGCATGTAATAATTGGTAATACAGCTATTTGTCACCCATTTGTCAGTGTGTCATGTGTGTGTTGCTACACTGCTGGATGTGATGACACTAGTATTTCAAATACCAACCGGGTCACCAGTGGGAGGCTTGCTTCAGCAGTTTTCAGACTATCAGTCTAGGAAGAAAGGCCTGGTGATCTACTTCCAAAAATTAGGCAGTAAAATCACAACAGATAATCCAATGCAGTAAACAGCATGGAGGGGTGGCCATGACTGACCCCCTCTGTCTTCCCTGTTGCCATGAGGCAGAAATCCAACATGACTCCTTCCTCCATCTTTCTTTACTGTATTCTGACACCAACCATTCCCCCATGGCACTCTATGTCCATGCTGCGGTTGATAATTCCTTGCAACACCCACCCGGCACTCCCAGACAATACTCACAATGACTGGGATTATTAGAGAAGCTAATAGATGATCAAAACTCAGGATCAGGAAACATTCCAGGTACAGTCATTGATCTACAGCAACACCTCTTTTCTGCCAGTAGCTAAGTCTCCCTCCAGGCCTCAGCCTCTCAGCCCTGTGGTCCCATGACCTTTCCTTCCATGGATCAGGAAGCCAGCCCACTGTTCTGACTCACAGTCACAATGAAGAGTGCCAATGGGGCTCCTCTGCCCTGTCTCATGGTCTCCCTGCCTCAGCCGCTGGTCTCAGCTTGGTTGCTTTGCTCCCACAGTCCCTATCCTGAGCCTCCAGTGCCTCTGGTCTCGGCCCCTGCCACTTCAGACAGATCTGCAATGTGCTCCACTTCTAGTAGGCTTGGAATTTCTCCCTTAGCTCCTGCTTCAAAGATGGCTCATATTTATAAGCAGTGATGGTGGCGGAGTAGTGACTAAAACTGAGCAATCCCCTCAATTAGTATTGCACATGCCCTATTTGCATAGACACACCCAGTCTCTTGGTGGGAATCACTGAGACCTGCATCCTCACTCACTCCCTTGCTGGCCGCCATTGTTCCTACTGAGACTCTTAGCAACCTTATAGGAAAGAATAGAACTGCTCTAATGAGTTTCAGAAAATCTTCGTGGGCATAGAAAGATTTATCTTTGACCTTGTGGTTTTCAGCCCAACTCATAACCCATTACACTGCCAGGGCTCACAGAGACACGGAGAGAGGGGCCACATGCGGAATTTCACCTCACCACATCCCAAATGGCATTGAAAGATAAGCCTGCCAGGTCACTGCACACTCAGCATGCACCAGGGCCACACCGATCTAACTGGAGGATACCCCGAGTCATGACAATGGTGACGGACCAGAGAAAAGTTCAGTTCTGTTGTCCATGGAATTACTATTAGTGGTGGCCAATTCAACAGCAATTAACAACATGCCTATCAATTCTGTCCTAGTTCCACCTTGACAAGGTCTAGAACAAACCATCTCTCTGGAGCTCTGAGTTCCAAGATGAAAAATGGAAGACTTCAGCCTGGCTGGGCAAGTGCTCTGGTAGTGACATGTAGCTTGTTTATAAAGCCCATAGATGGAGGTCTAGCACATAACAAAGTATCTATTGTCAGTATTAAGGACCATCCAGTGCTGATGTCAGATCTCAGCTAAATACCGAGAATACTAGAAAGACGTTTACTGGTGTTTTATAGATTATGCCAAGGCATAACAGATGGTGGATCACATTGAGAAGGAAAAAAAGAGAATTACAGAATTCTTCATTATGTTCATGGGGTACCTGTACAAGAACCAAGGTCAAGACCTGTACAGGAATCAATTAAAGAAGAAGAGGCGCAAGGTGATGTGATGGAGGATGCGGGGAATGGAGAGTTTGAAGTAGAAGCAAGTCCTCACAGTGCTCCATGGGTGGAGGTCAGCGGGATTTGGGGACCAAAATCAGGACCTACATAGGAATCAATTCCAACAGAACAAGAGAAGACTGCATGGTTTAAAATCAGGAAAGGTGTGCATCGGGGTTGTTTCCTTTCACCTTATTTATTTCATCTGTATGCCAGGCAAATATTCGGAGAAAAAAAACAACGCAGCAGGTTTGACGGAAGGCTTACTAACAACTTGCAACATCCAGAAGACATAACCTTGAAAGTTAAGAGGACTTGAAGCACCAAGTGCTTTCATGAAATACAAGGAATTCTGCCTTCCTTATGAATTGCAACTCAACACAAAAGAAAACAAAATGCCTCATGACCAACAGACAGCATCATGACAAACAGAGAAAAGATTGAAGTTGTCAAAGATTTCATTTTACTTTTTCTCACACACTTGGGACATGTTTTCAGGAGAGACTAGATTCTGGAAAGGGATATCATGTTCAGTATGTTAGTAGTACCAAGTGTGTTTCAATGATTCTACTCTACAAGTCAAAACAGTTACAGCCATGTTGAATCCACCCCAAGGACACTGTGCATGTAACTTATTTTTGGTCAATCCACTGACAGCAAACAATTCCATTTGGTACTAAAGCCTCTTGTTCATTGGTGATTCACTTAGTAGCTCATATGACTTGCACTCTACCATAAAATAAACAGAACCTTCAAAATGCCATTGTTTCCCACCTCGGGGAAAATGGCTGACCAATCATATTTTATTTTTAAGTCTGAGTTAATAAATTTTCTGCAAGATAAAACACACTGTTTAATAACATCCTTAAAGGGTTTCAAGGAAAAAAGTCTCTGAGAATTATCTGTAAAGCATATCTCATCCATTTGACCATCTCTAAAATCTAAAATTGTTCAGACAGAACAGGTAATGAACAGGTAATAAGACTGAAGATATTTACTGGATCGATGTCTACTTCATCCCGGTACTAATAGACACTCGGTTAAATGGCTATCTTTGGCCAGGTCCACTTAGCTTATTTCCAGCAAGAGTAGTGTGACCTTAAAGTCATTTCAATAGAAGTATTAGCTCATAAAATCAAAACTGATTGCTTCAAGACCAGGGAACAGTTAAGATCCTAAAGGCAATGCCATCGTGTTGAATAAATGCTACACCAATTTCCATGGCAACTGTCCACTTTCCCACAAACTGGAAAGAATGGGGCACTAACCAGAATATTAGGGAGTGTTAATTTAAGGAAAAAGGAGGTCTTTGAAGGCCAAAACATTATTCATTATTTAGCAGAGGGTAACGATGTCACAGGTCATATAGTAGGAGTCCTGGTGGCCCACTGGTTTTTAGTTGAGCTGCTAATTGCAAGGTCAGCAGTTTGAAACCACCAGCCACTTCTCAGGAAAGACAGGGCTTTCTACACCGATAAAGAGTCACAGTCTAGGAAACCCACAGCGATAGTTCTACCCTGTCCTCCAGAGTTGCTATTAGTACACACCGATTGAATGACAACAAGTTTGGTTTTCTAACCATGTCATGAGGCAGGGTGGTTCAGTGATAAATCTTGTCTTCTACACAGGAGATGCAGGTTATGTACCTTTGGCCTCAGCAGACAGACCTCTTCTGCAACCACCATCATCCATCAGTGGAGGCTGGCATGTTGCTAAGAGAATAAATCATTTTCTGCAGACCTTCCAAACTAAGATGGGCAAGGAAGGAAGATCTGGTGATTGCCTCCAAATGTAGCCAATGAAACCTTATAGATCCCAGTGGTCCAACCCCCTACATATCAACTCCCCGCAATGGCACAGAGTTGGCTCGCCTTTTGTTCCCTGGTGTATGGGAGTAGCGTTTGCCAGAAGCCACTTGGAGGCAGCTAACCACCACACGGTGGCCTGTTCCAAAGGGGTCAAAGAGCATAAAGAACATTTTTAATTAGAGATGGTGTAGGGGGACGTATTTCTAGATTACATGGCACTGGCGTTAAGGCGTTCTTGGTGAATGCACAGTCATGGAACTGATCATTGAAACTAAGTTCTCAGGATTCCGGATCATTTTGCCATTTCCACCATTATTTGGCTCTTGCTTGGTGGAGGGCATGTGTGGGCTTTTATCATCGTGCTTTCAAAACTGACACATGTGTGTGACGATAGGTTTGTTTGGATTTCGGGTTTGGGGGTTTGCTTTGTTTTTTTCAAATTGTACCCTACAATCACTATGGCCATGGCCCCACATTGATTCACTCACATCTTATCGCGGGCAAGCTAAAAGGCCAGCATCCAAATGGTATGGCTATGTGGACATAGGATGTTAAAGTTCATGCAGAAGGACGAAAGGACACTTTCGCTACCCTGACTCCCAAAGGGCAATTATGCAGCAATTGTTTTCCACAGAGTTCATCAATGAACTCTGTCATTGGCTCTCACCCCACACTCCAAATTTACTGCCATGCAGTCAGACTCATGGCGACCCCGTGGGACAGAGGAGAACCACGCATGTGGGTTTCTGAGACTGTAACTCTCTGTAGGAGAAGGAGACCTCGCCTTTCTCTCTGGTGGTTTCCACCAGCTGACTTCCAAGTGCAAACGGCTGAGGGTTGCAGCCCGAGGTGCTAACCCAGTATGCCCCGGGGTCCTATGGACTTTCAAAAGACCCCACATACACCAAAAAAGGCCAAATTATGCACATTCCAGATTGAAGATATTTTAATAATGACTATCATTTGCTGAGCATATTCTACACATCAAGATTTATTTTTAAAATGTGTCATTCCCAATGATCACATTATGTGATTCCATTATCCAGGTTTTATACATAAATGAGGAAACTGAAGCTTGTAAATATTAAGTCACCTTCTTGACAAGGTCACTCATGGAGAAATGTCAAGGACATTTGCTCTCTCCTTCACTCTAAAGCCCCGTTTCTAATTGTCCACCAGGCTCGGACACGGTTGACAGAAGTTCCACCAGAACTGGACATTGTGGCCAGGTTCATTTCCAGGGGAAATGCACTTCGTTCCTGCATTAAGGATGTCAGACACTACTTTTCCTTAAAAAACAAAACTCCATCAGCTGGAGCTCAGAGTCCAGAGTCTGAGGCCAGAACTCGGTGACACGTTTCTGGCTCCTGGGGCAGGGTTCCCCCAGCTCACCCACTGTCTGTCTGATCCCACGGAGGAAGTGTGGAAAGTAAAGCTGCTCAGTTGTTGTCACAGAGCCAGGTGAAAGCCACACAGGCAGAGACGATTCCAAAGTCAAACCCTTCCAAGCTCCAATTTAACTGCCTGAGCCTTTGCTGCCTTTACTGTCACTGTTGTTGGGTGCTGTGGAGTCAGTTCTGACCCATAGAGACCCGGTGCGCCACAGAAGGAAACAACACCTGGCTCTGCACCAGCCTCATCGCTGGTCTCACATTTGAGCCTCTTGTTGCAGCCACTGGGTGAAGTTCATCTCATTGAAGCCCTTCCACCTTTACTCTGCCCCTCTGCTCTACCAAGCTTGAAGTCCTTCTCCGAAAACATGTCCGTAGTACATAAGATAAAATCTTGCCATCCTTGCCTCTGAGGAGTTCTCTGGCTGTGTGTGTGTGTGTGTGTGTGTGTGTGTGTGTGTGTGCGCGCGCGCACAATGATATAAAAGTACATTCATCTATCTAAAAATAAGAATGCAGACCTATCCAGTAAGCACATCGCACCGTTCCCTACTGCCTCCAGAGGGACAGTATTCAAGTTGATTTGAAATTTTACATCCCAGGGGAAGGCGAGAAAAATAGATAAATACTTATTTATAAATAAATAAATACCTACCCTCTTAAATAAATAGATAGCTAGGTAAATGTGTGTGAAGTCTTTAAAGGCTTTGCTTAGAAGAGTGTCATAGTAGATGGAACAGATTAAACCATTTTGATCCTCGATCATCTTCCCAATGGGAATGTACATTATTTTCTTCTAGGCATTCAAAAAGGTGGTAGTGAATCAATGTTCCCCAACTTTTTGCCGGGATTTACTGTTCCAGTGGAACAGAGAATGGTCAGGAAGCAATACTTCTATACGTGCACTAGAAATCTCTGGACGATTACATCTCTAATTGGCTAGCTGACTCTGGCCGACTTCTGGTCACTTCCCCCATACAAGGCCAAGTCACACCCAGAGGCTCCTACGCTATCTGCCTCCAGCACACTCCCTCTAGAAGACCTCTGGACAAGTCCCTCTCCTCCTTGGGGTTGTGCCCTGTCTGTCCATCTCTCAGGAAGGATGGCCCCACTCACTACTACTCCCGATAGAGGCCATCGAGTCAGTTCTGACTCATCGCAACCCCGTCTGCTTCACGGGATGTTTAATGGCTGCTTTTTCTAGAAAATCACTGGATCTGTCTTCCAAGGCATCTCTGGGTGAACTCAAGGCTCCAGCTTTCCAGTTAGCAGCCGAGAACACACAATTTACACCACCATGAAAAACCCCATCACAATGACAACCCTCCCCCATCCCACAGCCCTTCAAGTCCTCATTCTTCTCACCTTCTCACCGCGTGCTTTAATGTAATTACATTCTTTCTTTGTACTTCCTCATTCTCATTCTTTTACTTTTCTAGAGTATTTACAAAAAAAAAACAAAACTCCCCAAAAGTCACTGCCATTGAGTAGATTCGAATTGATAGTGACTACATAAGACAGGGTAGAATTGCCCCTGTGAGTTTCCAAAGCGATAACTCCTTATGGTAGTAGAAAGCCTCATCTTTCTTCCACTGAGCATCTGGTGGTTTAGAACCATGGACCTTCTGGTTACCAGCCTAGTGTGTAACCACTATGCCAGTGGGGTTTTCAAGGTGACTGCCACTAGTCTGTCAGTGTGTGGTACTGTGGTGCCTTGTGTGTTGCTGTGATGCTGGAAGCTAAGTCACTGGCATTTACAACGGGGCTTCAAAGAGGTCCTGGAAAACATAGAATTAAAGATGGTGCAGTTTTTCTACAAATGTTTGAAGTCCCCTCATGTTGTCTCTCATACTATATTGTCTCTCACAACTTATATTATTACTTTTGTATCCCCACCAAAAAAACTATTTATGGATATATCTGTGTGCACGCAGGGTGTCCTTTTGTTTTGTTCACTGAAACGAGGAGACTTCAAAACTTTTCTTGGAAAAATAAATGAAAAGGTAATGTTGCCCAATTTTACATGTAGAAACCGTTAAGTTGTTACATATTTTGCTGTGTATACTTTCAGGAATAATTTTTTTTAATTTAAAGAAAAATAAAGACAATAGACTTTTTCAAGCACTCTCTACTTCTACCTGAGACATTCCCAAGTGCCTATTCCATGCCTGGGCACACAGTTGCCCCTGAGCTGGTGCCATCATGGCCCCATGGACCTAGTGGAACTGCCCAAGAGGGTTTCCTGGGCCTCACTCTTGATGAAAAGGAGCCCGTGGCACAATGGGGAAGCAGGCCTTCACTGACCAAAAGGTGGGGAGGTGGAAACCCCCAGTGGCACCTGGGGACCGGCTCCTGCAAACATCACCATCTAGAAGACCCATGGGATGGCTCTACTTGGGCCCACAGGCTTGTTATGAATTGGAATCCAGTCGACAGTACACATACATAACAACAATGACAACAATCTTTAGAGAAGCAGACGGGCAGGATTTCTCTCCCTTGAAGCCCACTGGGCGGGTTTGAATGGGGCCAGTCTTTCAGCTAGAAGTTGGGGGCTTAAACACAGCACCCACAGTCCTCCTTGCCTCCCAGAGTAGACTCTCCCTGAGCATCCACCGAATAGAGGAATAAATAACCATTCCACATCCGTGCAACCTTAAACGAAATGCAATTGAATCTAAATAAAAACAAAAGCTCTGCAAAGAACTTTCTCAAATCTCCTCCTGCTGCAGCTGGCTTATACAATCTGTTCCACGGTGAGCGTGACCTTTAATCAAGGTGAGAAACTCCTCGTGCTTGATGCGGTTCCTCTGGATGTCGATCTTCAGGGTCAGCAACAAGGTAAAGAGGAATTTGTGCTCTTCGTACAGCCCCCGGGCCGCATACTTATAAACCTCGTAGGTCATGTGCTCAATGATGTTAGCAATCCTCTTGCTTGTAATTGGGCTCTTGACAGACCTGCAAGATAAAGCATTTCAATAGTGTTGATTCCACTGCCCTTTCGACGGTGGACAAAAGCACGGTCCTTAGCAGAAAACAGGTAACTTCGCAGGATGGTGTCTATTGGGGTACATCAAGAGAAAGCCTCCAAATGCTAAAATTACGAGCATCTGTCCACGTGAAATAACAACAGAATCCTCAGTGTTTTCAGAATCTGTCCTTCCTTTCCACAGGGGTCCTCTTATTGAATGGAAATGCATGAACATGAAGGAATTAAAAGTACTAACACACTGTGCGTTGGGCTTTCTTTGGGCTTGAGATGACAAACCAGATGATTTGTTAACACACTAACCTTGGATTTTTAAAAAAAAACAACTCTTACTAACAACGGGAATGGAACGTGCTGCCACAATGCCCTTGTTCCTCTCCCACAGATAGTGAATTCTCCTTTGCTGCCTCAGTGTAGACCTACCTGGCTAAGGAAAGGTCAAACAAGCCAAGGAACTGGCGCAGTGAACTCTGATACATCTCGTTCACCAAGCTCATCTCTGTGATGAGGAAGTAGAGGATGCTGCCTCTTGTAGCAACTGAAAGACAAAGAGCATAGTCACAAGGGTTGTCAGGGTGGGCAATGGAGGACCAGTGCATGCTGATCAGCCAGAACAGATACTTCAAACAAGCCTGAATTGTGTACTTCGAAGATGGGGTTTTCTGCCCCCATAAGCAGGTACAGTCTAGTAAACTCGCGGGACAGTTCACCATGAGTCAGAACTGACTGGATGGCGGTGTGTTCGGTTTGGTAGCTGATGAGCACCTCCCAGCAACGTCCAGATCAGTGCTCATCAATTCCTAAATCCAATATTCACATGTAAATCATGGTCCTTGTTTTGCTGGTGGCGTTGAGAATATGCACAGCAAAACATAGACCAACTCCACACCCCACTGAGTGAGAGTGATTACATTGTTTGAGTTGGGCACCCATTTTTGCCCTCCTTTTGTGTACTGTTCTTCCCCCATTGACATCAATACACTGCCCTGTAAGATGCCAGTACTTTGCCATTCAAGCTTTTGCATGAATGCTTCTATGAGTCAGAGCCAACTCCACAGCACCTAACAACCATGTTCAAAGAAGGCATTCCTTACGAGTACAGCTAAACCATTTTTTTCCATTTTATTTGAAGAAGATACCACGGTATGTTTTCGGATGAATGTTCAAAACCTATCCTAGGACAATATTTTGAGAGATCCATCCAATCTTCATGGGACCAGGAAATCCAAAGTCCATTAAAAATTTGAAATTCTGTTCTGCATTCCCCCCTTTTGATTATGAAATCTCTATGGGATTTCTTTGTCAAAATGTTCAATGATAGTAGCTGAGAATCACTAGATTCTCTTCAAACTAAAACCAAACTGATTGCCATCAAGTTGATGCTGACTGACAGTGAAAAGGAAGTTGTTGTTCATGGAGTGGACTAGCTACACATTCCATATGCTCTCCCTTTCCCTGACTCTCCTTGTTCCTCTGTTGTTTCCAAGCAAATGGAGATTAATTGCCATTTCTTGGATGGCCACTCACAAGTTTTGAAGCCTCCAGGCACAATGCATTCAATGAGGAAGAACAGTAGTACTAAACATGCATTCAATGAGGAAGAACAGTAGTACTAAACATGCTATTCAATGAGGAGGAGCAGTAGTACTAAACATGCTATTTGATGAGGAAGAGCAGTAGTACTAAACATGCTATTCTATGAGGAAGAGCAGTAGTACTAAACATGCTATTCAGGCAATTTATTGGAATGTGCCATGCAGTCCTGACCCTAAACCTTCAAACCAAGAAGCCATCCCATGAGTGTTTTGTACATCCTAAATCGAATCCTTATGCTTTATGTTTAACACTGAGTCAGTGCATTTGAACTATAATTTCAGAGAAGAATGTTCAATGTACAGTGGACTGCCGGAAGAATAAAAATCTCAGTTTTGGAAAAAGTATAGTGAAGACGCATCGCAGAATCAAAGACGGTGAGACTTCATCTCACATACGTCAGACGTTGATCAGGAGACACCAGACCCTGGAAAGGATGTCATGCTTGGTAAAGTCAAGTCAGTAAATTAGAGGAAGATTTGCAAAGATCTGGATTGACCCAAAACTGCAACAATGGGCTCAAACTTAACTATTGAGAAGATGGCACAGGGCCGGGCAGTGCTGCTTTCTGCTGTACATTAGATCACTATGAGTCAGAACTGACTCAGTGGCACTGAACAAAAACAGTGGTGTAGTCATGTGAGGACTTCATGCAGAAGTTCCATGCAGAAGTAGTGCTGAACTTTGCCCTGATGTCCACAACCCAAGTCATTCCAAATCGATGGTTCTCATTCTCCATCAATAGATGATATAAGTTGGACTGTTTATCCAGGAGAATTGATAAATGACTAAAATGAAGCCATTTGAATCCCTTTAGTATGTAACCAAAGAACAGCATTGATTTGCCACTGGTGGCTCAGGTTGAATAAAACTATCCACACAATATCAATTGATTTCTACCAAATACCAAACATCTAGGGAGCAGCCTTAGTGGTGCTGTTGGTTAAGTACTGAACTGCTAACCACAAGGTTGATGAGTCAAATTCACCAGCTTCTCTGTGGGCTATCTCCTCCCCATAAATACTTCTATCCTTGAAACCCCTCTACAGAGTCTGCATGAGTCAGAACAGACTTAATGGCAGTGGGTTCAGTTATTTGAGTAGAGTCTCACTGTTAGAGGGAGCAGCCCATCATTGTCCCACTAACCCCTCCGACTTCACTAATTTTCATTTCACTAATGTCCATGTAGTTAGATGATATAAAAATTAGTCCTTCTCTTTTACTGTCTAACTTAAAAAATAAGTCTATTCTTAATGCATGCTACAACATGGGTGAACCGTGAACATCTTATGCTGAGTGAAATGTGAGTCACCAAAAGACACATCTTATGATCCACCTTACTAGCTATGTCTAGAATCACCACCAGCTTTCACTGTGCAATGCCCAACTCACAGCACCACAATAGCCCACTGCCATCAAGTCAATTCTAACTCATAGTGACCCTATAGGGTAACCCTTGCATAGCGGTTAGATGTTGGGCTGTGACCTGCAAGGCAGGCAGTCCCAAAGCACCAGCAGCTCCAAGGGAGAAGGACTGGGATTTCTACTCCCATAAACAGTTGCACTCTCTGAAACTCACAAGGGAAGTTCTACCCTGCCCTAAAGGGTCGCTAAGAGTCAATATTGACTCAATGGCAGTGAGACCCTATAAAGCAGAGTAGAATCACCTCTTTGGATTTCTGAGTCTGTAAATCTTTACAGGAACAGAAAACCCCATCTTTCTCCTGCAGAGCACCTGGTGGGTTTGAACTGCTGACCTTGTGGTTAATTGCCCCAGTGTAACTCACGACACCACTAGGACTCCTGCACCATCAGGGCTGTTTATACTTAGGATAGGCAAGTGTACCGAGATAAAGGTCTATTAGTAATTCCCAGGGTTGTGGGCAGTGAGGAGAACAGGGGACCTTTAGGAGAACTGAGCTTCTGTTAGGACGATGAGAAAACTTGGAAATGGATAACCACATGGTGATGGCTGACCAACATGGTAAATATAATTAACATCTTGATTGTGAAAGATGTTGATAAGGCAGATATTTTGTTACACATATATCCAGCATGATATTTAAGCATAAAAATGTACACTCGTATGAATCTCAAAGATGCTGCCAAACTGATATGAACTTTGAGCAACTGAGGACTTTGAACCATTAAAGGACCCCTGTCGGTGCATTCTTTAGGCACTCGGTTGCTAACACAAAGGCCAGCAGTTCAAGCCTACCCACAGGCTCCACGGCCAAAAACCTGGTGATCTGTTCTGGCAATGATTCCAACCTAGGAGACCTTATGGGACAGTTTGTCTCTGTCCAATAGGGTCTCAAATTGAGCAGGAACCCACTAGACAGCACACACAAAGGGAGCAAACCATTACACAATTTGTTTCTACTCCATTTCACTGAACATTTCCCCCGAGTTCTGCGCCCAAACCATGACTGCACGACCGTGCTTTGTGAAGTCATTTGTATCGCCTCCTTCCTTCTTTGCCTCCAAATCTCACCACTCCCTCTCGATTCCTCTTCCTGCACCACGCGTGTTTGATTACCAGACTCACCAGGTCGGTATTCCTCCCGGGCCGAGTTGATCTGAATCTCCGTCTCGGCAGAAACCTCCAGCTTCTGAGTCACCTCCTCGGCTGTCCTCTTGGTATTACTGAGCACAAGGATGAGGCTCTCGTCTTCCACCAGGGACCCCTGAGTGCTCGTCAGGCGGGAAAGCAAATTATCCTCCAGCTGCTTCATCTTCCGTTTGTTTGCAGTGACTTCTTCCATGAGATGAGTCCGTTCTTTCTCCAGTTCCTGTGGAAGCAGAGCCGGCAGTATGAAATGAAACTTTTCAAACCTTACACAAGCAGCTGGGCCTCTACTGCACTAGAGACCCATTGTATTGCAGAACAGAACTTTGCTCCATGGGTTTCCCAAGACTGTGACCTTTGGGAAGCGGATGACCAGGTCTTTATTCTCAGGCACTTCTGAGTGGGTTTGAGCCACTAACCCTTCACTTGGGAGCCAAGCGCTTAGCTGTTTGCAACACTCAGGAACTCCAAGGTCATGACACAGGGATACTGAAGGTCCTCGAAGAGTGCTTGGGTGGTACAAAAAGATAACATGCTTGACTGCTAATCAAAAGGTTGAAGTTTCAAGTCCACACAGAGGTAACTCAGAAGAAAACTTGCCAATATGAATTGTGAAAAACCAGCAAAAGACTGATGTACTTGGACTTACCCTGGGTTGGCATTCACTCACACACACTGATGAACGTCCTCAAATATCAACAGACAAAACATAACAGATGTATATTGTCAAGGCGGTTTTTACCTCTACTGCCTGTCTGTGGTCAGAACGCTGGCAGGTCAATACTGCCAAAAACACTTAACAAATTCAATGCACTTCCAATCCAAATGCCACCACTCTTCTTCAAAGAAATCAAAAAACTAATCACCAACTTTATATGGACAGGAAATAAACCCAGAATAAATAAAATGCTAGTAGAAAATAAAAGCGAAGTACGAGGCTATATCTCCAAGACTTTAAAATGTATTATAGAGCCACAGTGATCAAAACAGCCTCGCACTGGTACAATGATAGATATGAAGACTAACAGTAGAACCGAGGATCAGAAGTACAGCAAACACCCATGGACATCTCATCTTTGGTAAAGAACATACACACACTGGATTGCGAAGGGATAACATTTACAACAAATGGTGCTGGAAAAACTGGATCTTCCCTGGCAAAAGAATGCAATGGGACCCATCCCTCCCACCATGTACAAAAATGAACTCAAGATGGATCAAAGACCTAAATATAAACCACACAGTTATAAAAAGCATCGACTGAAAAATAGAGACAGACTAAAGAATCCTAATTCAAGGCATAAATACACTACCAAATATAATGAAAAATATCCACACAATAGATTATAAAATAAAGAACTAGTCCCTACTAAAAATATGACATTTATGCACATCAAAGACTTCATCAAAAGAGTCAACAAAGAATATACAGATTAAAAAAATTATTCAGAATAATATATCAAATAAAGGGCTAACATTTTACCAAGAAAAATACAAATATTCCAAATTAAAAATGGGCACAAGATTTGAATAGACAATTCAACAAAATATGGAATCCAGGCAGCCAACAACCATATGAAAAAATGTTTGTGTTCATTAGCAGTAAGAAAAATACAAATTAAAACAGCAATGAGATACCACCTCGCACTGACCTTTTTAACAAAATTCTATTAAGTAGAAAATAATAAATGCTGGAAAGAAAGCAATGAGATCAGAATGCCTTTACCCACAGGGAAAGAGGGAACAGACTTCAGCCCAGTGCCCCAAGGTATGAATGTAATATTCTGGCGTGGAGTAGGGAACCAGTGGAGAGGTGTGGTCGGCTGGCCCCAGTCCCAAATACTAAGTGGATGCCTGCCCCTCCCACCAGAAGAATTTATTTCAAAGGACGACACTGAATCTGTAGCTCCAAGAGAAGGATATATCTGATCCGAGCAAATGGGAGCAGATGTAAGGGGAGTAGGAGAGAGTGGAGTACATCCTGGCCCACCAGGTCTTCAGGATGACGACCCCAGTTGGAGCAGCCAGTCCACAGAGAGGACCACATGGCCAGCCCCACTGTGAGACATGACGCCCCTCACTGACCCATGGCCCTGCGGGGGACAGCACCGGAGACAAGTGTGAGAATTGTGCCTGATCTGATCCGGCCACACCAAGGTAAAGCACTGGGGGAGTGCAGCGGAACAGCAAAGGAATGGAGCTGCAGGGTCCCCAGGGAATGCTGAAGGTGGACTTTGGGGCCAGGGCGTGGTGCCCCAGCAGACTGGACTGGAAAACGCTCCTAAAGGCCAACAAACAATCCTTGAACTAACTACAAGCTTTTCTTTCTTGTGTTCTGTTTTGTTCTTTGTCAGTGGTTTGTTGTTATTATTTTGTTATATATTGTTGCTTAGTTTTGCTCTGTCTTCTTTTTGTGCATGTTATTATCTCCACAGGTCTGTCTAAATAAAAAAGGCTGGATGAACAAGCTGGAGGAGAAACAATGGGACCGACAGTTCCGGGGGGAGATGGGATAGGGGGAGATGGGGAGAAAGGAAGTAGTGTTAACAAACTCAAGGAACAACAAGTGATCCAAGGGAACAACAAGTGATCCAAAGTGGTGGTGAGATGGGTGTGGGAGGCCTGGTAGGGCATGATCAAGGGTAATGTAACCAAGAGGTATAGCTGAAACACAGGTGGGAACTGAGCATGATAGTGGGACAGGAGGAAAGTCCAGGGAAATAGAGGAAAGAGCTAGGAGGCAAAGGGCATTTATAGATGTCTAGATAAAGACATGTACTTATGCAAATATACATGAGGATAGGGAAATAGACCTATGAGCCTATATTTATAGGTTTAGTATTAAGGTAGCAGAAAGACATTGGGCCTCCACTCGAGTACTCCCTCAATGCAAGAATACTTTCTTCCATTAAATTGGCATTCTATGATGCTCACCTTCCTAACACAACAGCTGAAGACAAAGTGGGCAAGTAGCAAATGTGGTGAAGAAAGCTGATGGTGCCTGGCTATCAAAAGATATAGTGTCTGGGGTCTTAAAAGTCTGAGAGTAAACAAGAAGCCATCTAACTCAGAAGCAACAAAGCCCACATGGAAGAAGCACACCAGCCCATGTGATCACGAGGTGCTGAAGGGATCAGTTATCAAGATCAAAGAACAAAAAAATCATATCATTGGGTGCACACCTCCATGAGACAACTGCTGAGGACAAATGGGTGCATAAGCAAAGGTGATGAAGAAAGCTGGTGGTGCCAGAGTAATCAAAGGTATAGTGTCTGGGGTCTTAAAGGCTTGAAGGTAAACAAGCGGCCATCTAGCTCAGAAGCAACAAAGCCCACATGGAAGAAGCACACCAGCCTGTGCGATCACGAGGTGTCGAAGGGATCAGGTATAAGGCATCATCAGAACAAAAAAATCTTACCATAGTGAATGAGGAGGGGAGTACAGAGTGGAGACCCAAGGCCCATTTGTCGGCAAATGGAGATCCCCTTGCAGAGGGGTCTAGGGGAGGGGATGAGTCAGTCAAGGTGCGATGTAGCGATGTAGCAACAATGAAAATACAACATTCCTCTAGTTCCTAAATGCCTCCTCCCCCCACCCACTATCATCATCCGAATTCTACCTTGTAAGTCTGGCTAGACCAGAGGATGTACAGATAAGAACTGGAATCACAGGGAATCCAGGACGGATGATCCCTTCAGGACCAGTGGTGTGAGTGGTGATACTGGGAGGGTAGAGGGAGAGTGGGTTAGAAAGAGCGAACCGATAACAAGAATCTACATGTGACCTCCTCCCTTGGGGAGCAGACAACAGAGAAGTGGGTGCAGGGAGACCTTGGACAGGGCAAAATATGACAAAATAATTTATAAATTATCAAGAGCTCATGAGGGAGTGGGGAGTGAGGAGGAAGGGGGAAAATGAGGACCTGAGGTCAGGGGCTTAAGTGGAGAGCAAATGTTTTCAGAATGATGAGGGCAATGAATGTACAGATGTGCTTTATACAATTGATGTATGTATGGATTGTGATAAGAGTTGTATGAGTCCCTAATAAAATGATTTTTTTTTAAGAATGCCTTTACATTGCAGGTGGGACTATAAAATTGTACAACCACTATGGAAATCTGTATCACAACCTTAAACAAATGCAAAGATAAGTACTTTATGATCCATCCATCTCCCTACTGGGTATATACCCTAAAGAAATCAAGAATACAATAAGAACAGACTGTGCACACCTATGTTTATTACAGCAATTTCTCTACTAGCAAAAACATGGAAAGTACAACAAAAAAACCCTATTATAGAGGAATGGACCAACAAATTCTGGTGTATCCATACCATGGAGTAGTATGCATCAACCGAAAATAAGGACAACTCTCTTAAACACTGCAAAACATGGACAAAGCTAAAGAACATTATACTTATCAAACTCAATTTTTCAATAACACCACTGTTATAAGAGAAAGAAATGTGGTTTATACACCAAAAGACAAGACTGATAACTAACTATGGGGAGGCCAGGGACAGGGGTGAGAACAGAGAGAGGGAAGAGATAGGATATTGAGAAAGAAGCAAGAAATGATGGCGGAAGCCGGCACATTCATAGAGGGTTTAAGCAGCATCTCATTGTTGATTGCATTTCTTGAGATGGGATGTGTAAATATATTCAGTATATTTCTTCGGGGAAAAAAAACAACACTACAGATTCTTAAATAGTTGTTTGAGTGACTTTAAAAAAAAACAGGAAAAGAAAAACTGAACTAGACTTGGAGCCTTTAGTGAAAAACAAGTTCATCTCAAAAAATGAAAAAGCTACAACAAAAAAAAATCAACCACTGGCATGGGGTCCATCCAGCCATACTAGGTCAATAAACCTCATGTGAATTTATGAAGTTGGATTAAAAGCTCTTTCAAATTTATTACCCTATGACTCATGTGCTGTGGATTAGAACGATGGAGAGAAAAGACATAAAAATGAGAAGAGAGAAAAGAAGAGAGGGAGGGAGAGGGAGGAAACGTAGATGGGACAGACACATGGAAAGGTTCAGGTGAACAAGTATACCGCAAAACACCAAACTCACCGGCATTCAGTCCATGCCGACTCATAGCGACACCCTGTGGGCCAGGTAGAACTGCCCCTGTGGTTTTCCAAGACAATAACTCTACTGGAGTAGAAAGCCCTGTTTTTCTCTCGCAGAGCAGCTGGTGGTTTCAAACTGCTGACCTTGAATATAGCAGCCCAATTCGTAACCATTATGCCACCAGAGGACATAATACACAGAAAATCTAAAAATATACAAGGAGAGGCATATCCCAAAAGTTTTTCCCTGCATAAATATTCAGGTCAGTATAGGTGGGGCGTGAAGTAAATAACACTCCTCAAGCTGTAGAAGCCAGCAGAAAAGTAATAGGAACTTGAAGAATCCACGCCTTTTCACCGAAGCACTCCCGTTGGACTCATCTAGATTTCTTTGTTTAAGATTCACAGTTTCCCTAGCGTAAAAGCTGACTCAGACAAAGAAAGTATATAAATTCTTGGTCATTTTTCACTGAGCATTAAGTTATCCCATAAAGTACAAGTAGAGGAAAGAGATATGGAGAGAAGCTTCTAGACCACACATAATTTAAACATAATGAAGCCAGGGGCCTCCAGCAAGTTCACTGTGAAACTCACATCTCACCAACGTCCACACCCAGAGATTCTATCACAAATACGGATTCATAATGCTCTTTGTTATTGGACACCAAGGCTTTAATTTCATATCCCAAAGCTTTAATCAAATGAAAGAAAAGTCAGACGTGGGAAGGAAGGCAGGAAGTCAGCAGGTGAAGAGAATGCACCACAGAATACATTCTTCAGAAAAATAAAGCAACGAAAGAGGATAATAAGGAGGCTGAAACGCAGCCTGATGTTCTCAACAGCTGTATCAGTCTGTGTAAGAGCAATTCACGAGACCAGTCGCTTCTAAAACAGACGTGGCACACGGAGAGGTAGATAGCTGGTTAATCCTTTTCTTCATGTAAAGAGAAAACACTTGGGGATGGTTTAATCGTAGAAACATATAAGGAATAAATGAGGAAATCTCAATGCCAATGCTAGATTATTTCAGTTTCAAGTGTTACTTCTCAATTTTTAAAATGTCCCTCTTGACCCATGCTGGATGTGTGCTAGCTTTAAATATTTCTCAATAGAAGTTTTCTCTCTGGCATATTTTAATCTTGCTGGTGGTCTTGTCTTTCCTCTTCTAAACTTATCTATACTGTTTTCATTCTTTTTTCCCCTTTCTCTTTTCAGTCTTCTGTATGTTTCCTGCTTTAAGAAGTACAGGAGTCAGGGGTGTGGTGTGTAAGGACAGTCACTGATGTAATGGCTTGTCATGGGAAGGGGGAGATTGAGGGAATTGGAGAGCAGTGGCGAGGTGAATTCAGGAGAGGGGGACGATGACCTGGAACCGACTGCAGTGATATATATATATATTTAATACAACCTCATTATGGAAGTGTGTGTTATGTGAATTTTTTGATATGTGAATTAGGGTTCAATAATACTATTGGGGAAAATGGTTTAGAAAACACTGATTTTGTCTTTGTGGGGATGGAAATTTTTAGCAAAGGATATTGGTAAGAGTCACACAGTGTGACTGCTATACTTGATCTTGCTGAATTGTGTACTAGAGAGATGTTGAATTGGCAAATACGTTACCTATATTCTTAATTGAGAAATGCAATCAACCCAATGCAGCTAAGTAAGTCTCTGACTACCCTTTGCTCACCTGCTTCTCTGTGAGGATAACTCTTCCCAGTAGCTGATCTTCTAGACCTTTCATGGTGACAGTAAAGTCGATGATGGAGGTCCGAGCACTAATTTCAGGTGTGTAGGCTGGATTGGGAAGCTTGGTGGTGATGTAGAGTCGGAAGCCATCCATAACGTCTACCTCCTTGTCACCAACTTTCACCTGTTTGTAGTAAGGCAGTAGGAATAAAACAGGTATTTCTTAATCACTGTGCCATATTTTAATAGGATTAAGTATGACTTGAAACAATCTGCTTTAACTATTAAGTTGCCTTAAATGTATTTGTTCTTGGAAATAAAGAGATCAAATAAGCATTCGTGGAGCTTCAAGCTGCTTGCATGCAAGAAAAACAGGGGAAAGGAACCAAGGAAAGGAGAGGGGCACCGGAAAGGAGAGGGGAACAGGAAAGGAGAGAGGAGCGGGGAAGGAGAGGGCAACAGGAAAGGAGAGGGCAACAGGAAAGGAGAGGGCAACAGGAAAGGAGAGGGCAACAGGAAAGGACGGAAGAGGAGGAAGGGTCGGTGTTCTTCACTTGGCTAACCTACCTTAAAGGTGGACCCAGTTTTAATGAAGTTTCTTTCCAAAACATTATCCAAGGCTGGATCAAGTTCCTCTCCAACATCTTCAATAAGCAAGGGCCTTCCAAGAGAAAGGCTGTCCTCCAGGTGGTTTCTGAAGTACTTGTGATTTAGAGATGTGATCTAGAAACATGATCACGAGGTTGCTCTTGATAGGTTACAGAATCATGACGCAAGGATCAAACCAAAAGCAAACAGACAACAAACTCACTCCCATTGAGTCGACTGGGATTCAGAGTGACCCTAGAGGACAGAGTAGAGCTGTCCCTGGGGGTTTCCAAGTCTGTAGCCCTTTACAGAAGTAGAAAGCTTCATGCCCTCTCAATGAAGTGGCTGTGGTTTCCTCATGTACAAGGATGATGTTGCTGTTGTTAGCTGCCACTGAGTTGGTTCCGACCCATAGCAACCCTATGCACAAGAATAACTGCAACCAAATGCATTCTTTTTTGCAGACTCTTGACTTTGGAACCCATTCTGGATGAAATAGCACAGAGCGTTTCTGCTTTTCCCATCCTTTCCGTTAGACGACAGTAACAGGCCTCATGTAACAAGACAGTGTTTTCCTCACCACCATCACTTTTATGAAAAATAAAGTGAAGTGTTGGACACTGTGGTTGCTGTAAGGTGCCAGTAAATTGATTGTGAGTTGTGGCAAACCCAGATTAGAATTTCCCCGTAGGGGTTTACAGAACAGGTCTTCGGGTCTGTTCTCCCACCGAGTTGGTAGATGGGTTTAATCCATCAACGAGCACTTAACTGTTGTGCCACCAGAATACACATTAAGGTGAAACAGATACGCCCTGCTCTAATCAGTGAGAGCTTTCAACCCTCTCCAAATAGGGCCTGTAACCACTGAAGACGGCATTCGTAGAGCACATACAAACGCGTGTAGTGCTATCTTTAGAAAGGATGTTAGTACCGTATTTTAGGCCTCTTTTTGTTACTGGGAGCCTTGATGGTGTAATGCTTCCATGTTGGGCTGATAACCAGAAGGTCAGTAGTTCGAAACCCCGAGCTGTTCCTCAGGAGAAAGGTGGAGCATTCTACTCCCATGAACAGTCAATCGCAGAAACCCAGAGGGGCAGTTCTCTCCGGTGCTGCCCCGTCACTATGACTCAGGACAGACTGCACGGCAGGGAGCTTGGTTTTCCAGAGTCTGTCTCTGCTCTGCCTACAATTACAAACCATCTCCATCACTGTGCGGCTTTTCTTATTCTACGCTTCCCAGTGACTTAGGTCAATAAAGTTGACGAGTAATATAAACATACTGAAATACAAATTACCTGGAGTTCGTTCTGGTTTTCTTTGTTTTTAATCCAGATCTTGCCTTGAGTCTGTGGATCAATCAGCAGCGGATACCGAGAAGCCTTCGTGACAATAATACCATTCTGAATGGACAGGTCATCGTTGGGCAGGCCTTGCAGATTCCACTCACTAATAGTAGGAGCATCAATCAACATGTCGTTGAGATTTAGGTTGCTTCCAAACGGAATCTCCCGGGCTTTCATCTCCTTCTGCCAGTCGTTTAGCAACAGATTGCGAAACTCTTGGTTAAATGGACCAGAATACGACAGAAAAGCCGTAGCCAACAAGACATCCCCTGAAACAGAAAAACAACTGTCATCCTTGTAACTGTACAAAATGTTTTAAATGGGTAATGGGGTGGGGTGGAAGGCAACCATTCTTTGAAGTTCCATAGCTCAAACAAGTTGCTGGTCCTCAGTGAATAAATAGTGGTTGGGTTCTTCATTAGCCAGGTACTGAATTCTCTACCAAGTAACTGTTAGTGGCCAAGTATTGGATTATTTGACTTTTCTGGGAAATCAGGATGGCCTTAAGAGATGTCAAATTTCAGAAGGCAGCAGCTACATTCAAAGTGGTCTTGATCAATAATCTCCTGAACTCAGAAGGGAATACAAAAGTGACCTGATAATTAGAGGCTTTCAAAGGTCACCACTACATCTCAACAGGACAGCACAGATGACAGAGCATCATCCAATCCTCTGAAAGGGCTGGACAAGGATTTGATAGAAACTGAGTGGTGGATTGATTCTGATTAGAGTTCAATTTTGCTAATTTGCACACATAATCTCAGTCAACACAGAAAGACAGTAAGAGAGGAATCGGCGTACCTACGAGTCTTTTCGTTTGCGCGGCAAACTCTTTGCTTTGCTCTGTCCACCGTTCCTTTTCCCCTGCCAAGCCACTGATCAGGGTGGACGCTGTCTGCATCTTATGCCGACACCTCTCTGCATCTTCAAGTAAAGTCTAAAGAAGACCGCAATCAGAAGGAAAGTGTTGAGAGAACTAAAGCTTCTGGCTCAAAAAAAAAAAAACCTTAAAAATATTTTATTCACTCTGCCTTAGAACTCAACATAAGCAATTGAGTTCATAGAAAAATCCAACTGCAGGGAGACTCCTGTCCGCCCTCTCCAATGAACCCGCCAATGGGGTCAAAAGTAACAATTTTATGCGAATGATACAAGAGCAGGAGGAGTTTTGTCGCATTGTGCATAGGGCAGCTATGGTCAGAACCAACTGACTGCGTCTGTGCTAGGTAGGTTTCTTGTACCGACATGGCCAATGAACGTGTGAGATTCATTGAAGGGCGGGGAGATAAATGGCTTGGCAAGCCTCGCCTTGTTTGTCTTGAGCTCTTTGATGATTGGACCAATGTGCGGCTGCCTTGCTTGTTCTGTGCCTCAATTTACAAGCTACACTACCTGTGGGACACCTAACCTGTGGACTGTGTCGCTGTAATTTGAGGTTCCTTCAAGACCTGCTTTGCCACGTTACTGGAGTGTACATCATTTGAGCTGGGGACTGTCAGACCCTGTCACCTGGCTGGCTGTTGGTAAACTGCCTTGCTGTTTGCTGCCTGTGGCTGGATAGCCTGAATTTCTCTCTACAGAGGACAACCCAGTGTCCCTCAAGACTTGAAGGCCTGTCCATGTATTAACTGCCTCATGGAAGTGAGCTGCACTAAGCCATTTGTACTGTTTTATAGATTAATTATTTATTGTTATATATCTATATAAATATATATAAAATCATTAGTGTCCTGGTTTGTTTCTCTAGAGAACCCTGTCTAACATAATTGGTACCAGGAGTGCTTCTAGAGAAATAAAATCATAAATAGGGGTTCCTTAAATTGGCTCTCCAGCTTATTTAAACTTAACAGCACTGATAATGCTATTCCTATACCTAAAGACATGGATAATCTGCCACTCTTACTAATCCATGGTGTGAAATAGCAAAAATAATACGGTAGCATCACTGATAGATGAGGTGCTGGTTAAATGAGAGGCTCTGAGTGATCCTATGTTTGATATTTTCCAAGAGTTTTGTAAGGATGACAAAAATAGGGAGGCTGGTTGGCTGGTCCTTCTTACAATGGAAACTGTGATTAAGGAGAGGGATGGTCTCAGAACCTCATAAGCACGCCTCGAGTGCTGAATAACAGATTTGAAAGCTGCCTTCTGTGCCTTCTCTCCTCTAGTTATAAAGCTGACGTTATAAAGCTAGTTATAAAACTAGCTCCTCTGGTTATAAAGAGTCTCATCAGGCGAGTGGCTGAATTACAACATCAGCTGAATTGCAGATCTAGAGCAGTATCTGAAACTAAAACGAGGGCACTGATAAGACAAAACTTGGGACCCTGAAACATGGGATGGGAACATATTAATTGGTGATCCAGAAGAGGAGGCTATTGAGCCCCTAGAAACTATTGAGCCGCCCCAGTCAATAGTGCCACCCCTCCCAGCTGAAGGTATTAATCCACTATCAATAAAACAACCTGCACCTGAACAGATTAGCCAAACTGTTCAAGCTGAAATGCCGGTTGGGGCTGCATCTGTAGCACTGCCCGAGGAGACGCCTTACAAGATATTGCTGAATGCACCCGGGAAACACCCTCACCACCCATTATTCCCTAGACCTGTCACTAAAATTAGGTCTCAGAAAGCTCCTAAAGGTGAGGTTGAGATGATTACCCAAAAAGAAGCGTACTATACTGACAAAAATCTGTTCGAGTTTTCTAATACATACAAGCAGAAGCCTGGGGAATATCCCTGGGAATGGTTACTAAGGGTGTGGGATACTGAGGCATGAAATGTAATATTAGACCGGTCTGAGTTTCTGGGTGTGGGACCCCTAAGCACAGATTCTTCTTTCCATGTCTCAGCAAGAGAGGCTAAAAGAGGATCTAATTCCTATTTGGTTGGTTCACTGTAGCATGAACTGCCAGATAGCCTAGATTAGACCAACTTGAGGTACCTGACCTACCTTGGAAGGCATCCAAAAGTTTAGGGAAGTTGATATGTTGGAATGGATCTATCAGGATATTCCCATAAATCCAAAAATGGGGGGGGGGGTGTCCTGAGGACATACCCTTCAGTACAACCATAAGGGACAAGTTTGTGAAGTGGGCCCCAGCATCTCTGAAGACTCCTGTAATTCCTATTTTATGTGCACCAGGATTAACAGTGGCAACTGCCCTAAGCAAACGCCAACATTTGCCTACAATGGGGCTGATTGGTCCCCGTGATGGTAGAGGGCAGGTGTTGGCACTGAATCAACAGAGACAGGGTGGGCGTGCTTATAACAAGATTTCTGTAATCATCAAAGCCACCTGTCTCGTGTGGAATTATGGCATTGGCTACTTAGTCACGGTGTCCCTAGGAGTGAAATACATGGGAACCCTACTAACTATTTACATGATCTATACAGACGGAAGAATGCTAGATCAGGTCAACAACAGAATAGATAGTCACGATCACTCAACCAGTTCCCAGACCCGAGCCACTTTACAGACCCACAACCCCTTGAATGAGGGGAAGGCTGGGTCCCTTGTAAGGAGAACCCTGATATATCACCGAAGGTCCATACTGTTAGTCTTTCTTCTAGCCTTCCCCAAAGGGACCTTCAGCCTTTCACAAGAGAGGAAATAACAAACTATTGGGGAATTATTGGACACTGGCTCAGAACTGACACTAATTCCAGGAGACCCAAAGTGTTTCGAAGGCCCACCAGTCAGAGCGGGGGCTTATGGAGGCCAAGTTATCAATAGAGTTTTAGCTCAGCTTTGTCCACTATGGGTCCAGTGGGCCGCCAAACCCATCCTGTGGTTATTTTCCCAGTTCCAGAATGCATCATTGGAATAGATATACTTAGTAACTGGCAGAACCCCCATATTGTATCCCAAAATGTGGAATAACAGCTATCATGATAGAAAAGGCCAAGTGGACACCATTAGAGCAGCCAACAATGACAGGGAACCCTAAATGACTTATCTGGGTGGTGTCTTGAGACAGCTGGGCACCATCCCAGGAGTTCACAACTGAGGAATAACGTATTTCCATTATTTCCCACAAATGAAGACAGGAGGAAAATAGAAGCATCAATCCTAAAAGGAGCCCCGGCGACACAGGTCTAACTAAAAGGTCAGAGGTTCAAATCCAGCTATTCAATAGGAAACAGATGTGGTAGTCAGCTTCCATGAAGACTCACAGCCTGAGAAACCCTATGGTTGAGGATGGCATCGGACCATGCAGTGGTTTATTCTGTTATCTTTAGGGTCTCTGTGAGTTGGAACTGAGGCACAAAGGCTAACAGTCCCAGCACATCCAGTAGGTCTGCAGACTACAGGGCTCAAGGTCTGCTTCAGGGAGGTCACAGCTTTGAAAACCCTATAAAGCGATCCTACCCTGTGCACACGGGAAAACCACAAGTCAGAACTGCGTGACAGAATTGCACAACAAATGACAATGTATTAAATCATCCTGACCACTTTTAAATGCGTGTTTATAGAGTTGTGTATTCAGATATGCAATGACAGAGTAAAATATTATTAGGCATTATCTCCAAGTATTCCTGTGTGCATGTTCTATAATGGGCATGAATTGCTTTTGTAAAAATAACACAAGACACTGTTTTTCAAAAGCAAGGTATTTATCCCAGTCTCCTTTTTGTTCCAGAGTACTTTTCGCTTTTCTTCTCTCTGCAGCTAATGCAGAAAACCTGAAAGCCCTCCTCAGTGGCATGCCCCCTATTTGTTGTCTCCCCCCAGAAAGATGGCAGCTGAAAGGCAGGAATCTACATCATTCTTGACTGCCCACTTCAGAAACAAGCGTTTTTATGTAAATTTTCAAGTGATGTTATCAGATGCTTTTAACATGAATTTGTTTCTCCATGTTCTGCACCTATGCTCTTAGTGAGTTAATAAAAGCCAGATACCTCCCTCTCTGGCTTTTGTTTTCTGGAAATCTAGGTCAGCTGGTGGTGCGGGCTGCTAACTCAAAGAGCAGGGTTCACACCGACCAGCAGCTCCAGGGAGATGAGGCAGGGTGTCCTTCCTGTACAAACGGCTGCATGGGAGCCCCGCCAGAAGGGCTGTGCTGTCTTGGAGGTTCGCTGGGAGTCAGAATCAACTCAGGAGCATGAAGCAAAGGCCGCAGGGCCCTGTGGTAGACTGTGATATGGAAGAAGACACAGACGTGAACTCCAAGAGCATACGACAAAAACAGATTCGCTTCAGTCTAGTTAGGGAGAATTGCACAATCCACAGGTTCCAGGAGGCCTGCCAGCACGGTGACACTAGAAACCTGAGGGCTCTCCCGCAGGCCTTGGATGCCTGAGCCCCAGGCCAAGGATCTGAGCCCTTAGTGGGGCACACACTGCCTCATGGGACCATGTGGTTATAAGTGGTGACCATGATAAAGGCCCTTCCCTGCCTCCCAGTGACCCATGCGCCCCCATGTTCTCATAGAGCTCTGTGGGGGCCGGGAGCAGGAAGACAACAAGAGGGAATGTTGACCTACGTGATCTGGAAGCCTGGAGCTCAAGTTCACAAACCCAGACATTTGTATTTTTCATGAAAGATATTTCTTAAAATTCAAATTTGGTTTTGTTTTTCAAGTTAGAGACATGTCGACAATAGTAGCTCTTCTAAGAGTACCTAATAAAGGGTACATGCTCCAAAGAGAAGAAATAAACTGAGCTGGCTGAATATATAAATGTTTCGATATTGAAAATCCAACCTGACTGAACAAGGCGGTACAATACTCCAGCTGTATTCACCTGGCGCTGCCAGATACACCTGAGTGCTCAAACTGGCAGAAATGACAGCTCTCCTTCCTCGACCATGGACCCTTCCACACTGCACGGCTTTCTCTTTATCATGAGTGCCGTGGATAAAACCCCCCACAAGTGCCGTGCACTCCTTCCTCGGTACCTCAAAAAGAGGTCAGGGTTGCTCTCAGGAGATTTATCTTTAAAAGAAAACACCAGTATTCTACATCGAGTGAAAGTGAATCATTATCTAAACTCCCTCATGGGGACAGCTCCCTGGGAAGAGAGTAGCAGGCAGGCATCACAACTCAGACGGACAGGGAGAAGGGCCGAAGCCTCCGAAATCCCCCAGGAAAGAAGAGAGTGAATCCAGCTCCTTATGGACCGAGTACGAGATCTCTCAGAGGCAAATTGTGCGGAGCGCATGCTTTAGAGAGTGGTCCCACATGGACGTATAAAGCATGAACGTGAAGATGGATTGGGAATTTGGAGGGGGGTGAGGAAATCACTGCAGAATCCAACCTCATGGCGACTCCTCTGCCCACAGTCCAGGGGTCTGAAGAGCCGTGCTATCAGACAGAGATCATTATAAAGCTAATGATGGCAGATAGGTTAAAAATACCTTCTCATTTGATCTTCCCTGTTCGCCCATTTGAAAGTGCAATTTTTTTATATTTGCTAGGTTCTTTTACACTGAGGTTTTCCTATGTTCTGCTTTTCTATTGCTGATGGTTTTTAGGTGTGTTGTTTGTTGATTTTTGTTTTGTACAATTTCATGCATCTGAAATCCAGAATAGGTAAATCCATAGAGACAGTAACTGGATTTCAAACTTCCCAGGGGTAGAGTAGAGGAGGTTGGGAGGAATTGGGGAGCTAACAAAAATGAGTAGAAGAGAGCACAAGATATTCTGAAGTTGATTGTGGTTATGATTGCACAATTCTTCTTCATCTGATGGAACAACTATTAAATTGTATGATATGTGAATTATATGCCAAAAAATCAAATGTTTTTAAAATCTTGGTGATTAACTCAGACCCCCCTTCAGCTGAGATCTCTGTAGTAAGAATTTTACCTAAATGCTTACAAACAAATACTTATTGATCACAACTTGACTTCTCTTCCCTTTAGAACATTCTAGAACGCCCAGCAACCCCAGTCCTCACAAGGCCAATGCAATTGAGAAGCCCTGAAACATGAGTTACATTAGGTCTCTGAGTCTCGATTTTAAGGATGGATTCCTCGGTGGAGCTAGTCTGTGTAAATGAAAGAATTGTATTCTCCAGTGAAGCGGTCCTGAAAGGTACCAAAGCATCAAACCATACACAGGTTGAAAGGTTTTGGTCGCAGACTTTGTGACATCCCATGAATACAGCCATGTGGACCCGTCACACCGATGCAGCAAAGGATGCTGGAACTGACCTCACAAGGCCAAGATTGAGCCTGGACTGTGCCCCTGACCAGCCCGATACCCAGAAGCCCTTCTTGAGCCATATTGGACACATCCTCTAACATGAACACTCTCCCTACTATATAAGGTTACAGGAGATACAGTGAAAAGACATGATTTGCAATCACAACCAGAAAAAATCTACACAAGATGATCTCCTTGTCACCATGAATGAGGGCACTGGGAACATTCTAGATGACTTTTGAGCATTATCTCTGGGGGTATTGGCTGACTATCCAGACACGTGAACAGGGTGAACTGAGGGGTCATATGTCATGCACGTATCATACATCAATGAAATGCATCACCACTCATCGGACACTTCATCCTCGGAGAGAGAAGTAGAAAGGGAATGTCTAGCTTCCTGTGGCCACGTCAGCCCCCGCCCACCCACCCACCCACCACAGGACCGTTACCTGCTTCTCCGTCATGGCCTGCTCATACTCGGCCTGCACCACATCGAGCTCTGCTTGCTTGTCGTCCAGCTCAGCCTGGGCCTTCTGCAGGTCCTGCATGGCCAACACATGGCGATTCTCCTGCACCACCAAGTTGGCCTGCCCGGGGCACACAAAAGATGACAGGTGAGCAGCAAACCTCCCCACCACTGGATGCAGGGTCAAAACTGTCCAGTGCCCCCTCCTGCTACATTGTCTTTACCGCCTCCGATCATCTTCTCAAAGCACAGACAGTCAGCACCAAGCCTCACAGAGGAGGTGACATGAATTATACTTCATTACGACTGAGGTTGTAATTTTTTTTTTTCTGAAAAGCCCTAGATAGTAAATATTTTGGATTTTCTGGGCAGAAAGGCAAAGTCGATGACGTTATAGAGTTGTAATGGCTAGGTGCCATCCAGCGGCTCTCAGAACAAAATGTTGCCGAGTTCTATGACATCTTTATGGCTGTTGACATCACCATGCCACTATTGTCTCTGTCCATCTCTTTGAGGGCCTCCTTTGCTTCCACGGACCCTTGACTTTGCCGACCCGCATGTCCTTGCCTGGGAATTGCTTTTATCCAGATGCTGGGTCCAAAAGACATGATGAAGTTGCTTGGGTAACAACCATTAGTGTAACTACTTTCCTTGTTTCTTAAGCCACACAAAACTTTCAGAATGGGACCCAGGTTGATCACAGGGTTGTAGTAGATGGAATTAGTTAAAATGAGTGATACTGGAGTAGGATGAAACCTAAATTGCTTTATTGCTGTCCTTATAAAAACTCAAAATTCACCGCCATCAAGTGGGCTCACAGTGACCCCACATGAGCAGCTGCCGGTGGTTTCAAACTGCTGACCTAGTGGTTAGCAGCCCACTGCATAACCACTACACCATCAGAGTGGTGTCCTTAAAAGAAGCAAAAAGGGCAGACAGAGAGACAGAAATAAAGGAAGAAGATCTTAGGAAGATGGAGGCAGCTTTGGCCCCAAGATCATTTTCCCCATACAATTGTTTAAACATTGCTCTATTAAAAGTCACACAGAAGGAAAAAGGAATATTTAGAACAAACTATTGGACTATGTCTAACTATTTCTAATAGTTATTAATATTTAGATCAAACAAGTAGGACTTGTCACTGCTGAATAAAGTAAAGGATAACGTACAGAATTATTCACTAACTGTGAATGCATTCACTAGGTTTTGTTTGTGGCAGTGGTGTAAGTGGTTCATGGTTTTCCTATCATTTTCATATAGTTTCCACCATCCAGAAAATAACTGATGCCTAGAGCTTTGTTGTTTCTTTTAAGGATGCTACCAAAATGAAATCAAACCACATAATGCAAAGAATTTTAGAGAAAGACAGGTGTAGAAAATATCCCAGGATGGCAGGGGGTTAAATCCTTTCACGTACATACACACACACACACACACACACACACACACACACACACCTTCACGTACACACACACATGAAATCATGTAGAACCAAGTTCTCATGAGATCTAGACTTTCTGGAGCCCTTGGGGTTGGAGGAAGCTCTGAGACTATTTCCCTGAGAAAATCTTTAAACCTTAAGCCAAAAATGTCCTCTAAAGTCTTCTGACAAACTAGTAGAGTAACTCTTAAAAATAATAACAATAAAATAAAGCTCACTGCCATCCGGTTGACTCCCACTCAGAGTGATTCTAAAGGACAAGCTAGAACCATCCTGTGGGGTTCCAAGACCGTAACTCTTTAGGAAAACAGAAAGCCTCATCTTTCTCCTGAAGAAGAGCTGGCAGTTTTCAACTGATGACCTTGTGGTCAGCAGCCCAATACATAAACACTACGCCACCAGGAGCCTGCTTAAGCCCTGTGTTCATTTAAACAACTATCGGTGGGCGATCAAATTGACAGCAGCAACTCAAAAGGTTCGACAGGGAGCTTGGGGAGCAGAATGCTTATGTCAATGACACAGGGATGATTTGGAAAAGGAGGACGAGGATGGCTGTACAACTCAGTGATTTTTATTGATATCAAAGATATCGATACCCCTGAATAGTACACGTTGACTTTATCAAGCTGGTGTGTGTTCTGTGTGTATATTTTCAACAACAACAAAATAAAACATATTATTAAAAATACAGGAAGATCTCATTTTACCCCCTTTCAGTCCACACAAGGCTAAAATGGGCTCAAGCGGGTAGATGCACTACGAGGAGCCGTATTCTCTCTGAGGTGTTTGAAAACAAAAGCTTATTCTTAAATCACTTATTTTCAAGAGAAACTTTTCCTCTTTCAAAATCTCAGGTGATTACAGTTCAGCAGAACCAATCTTTCAAGAAAAAGTAAAAGCCCTATCACTGATTCTAGCCAATGGCAGGCAAAACCATGGCTTAAAAAGTATCGTTAAAACAGACATGGGTTCGTGGAACCCTGTGTTTCTTCCCCAGACACTGGTCTGAGCTGAAGCTGTGGCCATGGCTTAAACATGGAAGAAACCCAAGGCCACTGTATCTAACCACTTACTAAAGTATCACAGTCACAGGGTTCTGAATATGTTTGTTGTAGTATTTTATAGACTTAAAACAAAGAATTAAAAATTAAAGTAAAAGCTCTCAAAATAGGTGACCCAAACTATACCAACAAACAATCCCCCTGCCATTGAGTAGATTCAGACTTAAGGTTATCCCTTAGCATACAACAGCGCAAAACACCACCCAGTCCTGCCTCCTGCTCACAATTGCGGACAGAGTAGAACCGCCCCCATGGGGTTCCCAAGCCTCTGGTCTCTGTGAAATCAGACTCTCGTATCTCTCTCTCCTGGAGTGGCTGGTGGGCTCCATCCTCAGACATTCTGGGTAGCAGCCGGAGCTTTATAACAGACCCAAAATTTAACACCTGGCTCACTTAGCCTGGGTCTTAGAGCCATTATGACTCATGTTCTTGTGAGCAGAGGAAAAGCCCCTCAGAGACAGAGACCTTGGGAAGAAAGCCATGCTTAGAGGTGGAGACTGGATTATCCAAAAAGCAAGTAACACCAAGGAGTGTGGGCACCACCAGAAGCTAAGAAGAAACAAGGAAGAATTCTTTTCTAAAAACACTCATCACGGCATGACTCAGTCAATCCTTTAGTTTCCAAAGCAATGAGAGAATACATTCTTGTTGTTTTAGGCCACCTCTCTTTCTCACTCAAAAAAATAATAACAACAAAAGCTCACCTCCCATCAAGTTGCTTCTGACTCACAGTGAGCCTATAGGAAAGAGTAGAACTGTCCCTGCGGGTTTCAGAGATTGTAAATGTTTAGGGGAGTAGAAAGCCTCTCTTCCTCCCTCAGAGTGGCTGGTGGTTTCAAACTACTGCACTTGTGGTAAGCAGCCCGGCAAGATGAGCCACCCAGTTTGTGGTACTTTCCCATAGCAATCTTGATGTTATGATGATTGTTATTATCCTGTTCACACGTAGGACACCGTTACTTTAAATATTATGTTGATGTGAACTAGACTGCTGCGTTGACAGTGAACAGAGGGACAGAAAAAGGAGGAAGGCCCTCAAGGAGCCGGATGGACGCAGTGGCCGCCACGACGGGCTCAGGCACAGCCACAATTGTGAAGGTGACTCAGGACTGTTCCGTTCTATTGTGCAGAGTCCTTACGGTGGGAGCCAACGCAATGGCACCTTACAACAACAACACGGGCTGATATGTATTGGGTTTTATACCAGGTAAATTCCAATAAAATGAGGATTCATAGAATCTACCGTATATACTCATGTATAAGCCAAGTTTTTCGGCACAAAAAATGTGCTGAAAAACTGGGGTTCGGCTTATATACGGGTCAGTGGTACTCCAGCAAGGTGTACCATCTCGCCGAGTCCCCCCCCCCCGAGGTAAAGGGATGAGCACCCCTTATCTCACAGGTGATTGCCATTACTCCACTGTTCATTCAAAGCCCTGCTGACACTGCAGGGCTTTGAATGTTTGTTTACTGACATCTAACCAATCAGAGTCATCCTATGATGTGGACGGCTCCAATTCGCAGAAGCACCCGTAGTGATTCACTTAACGCCAGCAGCTGAACTGGTAAGGATGTGTCTGTGGCTGTGCTCAGTCTCTCCCCTCTGGTCTCTGTGTTAATTCACATCCTGCACTCCCCCACCTGCACGGACTCCACCTTCCGGCTAACACATCGTAGGGGCCATTACCATGAAAGTTCTTTTTCAAAGTCTTGTTTTTTTTTATCCTATTAGAAATGGATACTCTTGAACAAAAACAAAAACGCCGGTCATATGTGGCTGGCTTCAAAAGAAGATTGTGTCAAGAGCAGAAGAGAGCAATAACAATATATTGCAAGTAGGGAATTCTGTGTTGACGAAAAGGAAGTGAGGGAGTGGTGGAAAATGAAGGCTGACTTGGAACAGATTCCAAAAGATCATCGTGGTTTAACATCTTTTTATGAGGCTCTAGAGAGTGAATTGCATAAATGGGTTATGGAGTGTTGTCAAAATGGTTACTGCGTAACACGCATGGGAATCCGCATACATGATCTACAAATGGCTAAGATTGACAAATATAAAGCACCAGGCATTGAAAAATTTGCTACGTCAGCAGGATGGTGTACCCACTTCATGAATAGGTTTGGCCTACTATGTTTGACACAAAGAACAAAGATTTCCCAGAAATTGCCACAAGACCCTGAAGAAAAAATTATGTCATTCCAGTCATTTATTATAAAACAAATAAGGATTTATAATTATGAGCTGGCAGATATTGGGAATATGGATGAAACTGCCATGACTTTTGCTCTTCCAAGCAACAGAACTGTGGCAAGTTTAGGAGAAAAAAAAAACATTTTTCTCAAAACCATAGGAAATGAAAAAATAATCACTTTTCAGTTGTTCTATCATGTTTGGCTAATGGAACTAAGCTGCGTCCTGTCATTATTTTTAAAAGAAAGACCTTGCCTAAAAAGATCAATTTCCCACCAAGAATTACTGTGTGTGCACATGTTAAAGGCTGGATGGATGAAGACGGAGCAAAAAATGGCTGGAAGAAATTTGGAACCGACGACCAGGAGCAGCCTTAAAGAAAAAGCCATCGTTACTTGTATGGGATATGTTCAGAGCCCATCTATCGGATGACATAAAAAAATTGGCAAAATCTAGTAAAGTTACTTTAGCCGTTATTCCCGGTGGACTTACATCTGTACCGCAGCCTCTGGATGTATCTTTGAATAAGCCTTTTAAAGACAGTGTGTGAAGGATGTGGCATGAATGGATGTCATCTGGTCAAGCCAGACTAACAAAAGGAGGAAATCTCAAGAAGCCTGACATAGAGTTAATAGCAAAGTGGGTTCGAGATGCATGGGAAGACATTCCAGAAGACGTGGTGTGATGTGCCTTCCAGAAATGTAGTATTAGTAATGGTATGGATGGCAGTGAAGACTGCACTTTGTATGAAAATGACAGCAGTGATGGTGATGACGGCAATCTCAGTGAGGACAGCGTCTATGATGACCTCACACCAGCTGAAGCTCTGCATTGGGATATGGATGATGATGAGGAATCCAGTTTTGAAGGATTTTAACTCTTCACATTTTAGCTTCGTTGCTGATTGAGCTCAGGGAATAGTACTCTTAAGGTATCACTGTTGATACCTTATTGTTTTTGTTGAACTTATTTTCCACTTACTGTGCTGGTTTACTAATGTTAAATGACTTGTCCTTTATTTTATTCTATTTATACAACTTCTCCATGTATAATTCAGTACGATTGATTGGACTCTGTGTTGTACAACTATTGATATCCTTTTCCAAATTATTCCACCACCATTAACATAAACCCAGTGCTACCTAAGCAGCAACTCCTTCTCGTTCTTTCACCCATGGTAACCCTTAGTTAAGTGTGTTTTGGGTTTTTTTTTTTGTTTTTTTTAGTAATTTTCTTTTTTTAAATAATTTTACTGGGAACTCTTACAGATATTATAATAATCCATAATTTAATTAGATCAAGGCAGGAGAAAAGAAAAAGAGGAAATAATAAAATACTAAAATTTATATTTATAGGAATAAATATAGATATGTATATAAGTAACCATATAAGTGTATAAAAATAGGTGTATTTGTCTGTGTGTGTGTGTGTGTGTGTGTGTGTATACACACAAGGAAGCATATAGAATTTGGGCCTGTCTTAAATCTTACCTCAATACAAGAATGGTTTGTTCTAATAATATGTCAATATATGATACTCACCTTCCTGACCCGATTGATGACGTCAAAATGGGTGCATAAGCAAATGTGGTGAAGAAAGCCTATGGTGCCTGGCTATTACAAGATAAAGCATCTGAGGACTTAAAGGCTTGAAATTAAACAAGCATCCATCTAGCAGGGAAACAACAAAGCGCACATAGAGGAAGCACTCCAGCCTGTGCGATCATGAGGTGTCAACAGGAATAGGTATCAGAAGTTCAAAAACAAGGAAATTGATGTGAAGGAGCATAGACAAAGTGGAGACCCAAAACTCACCTGAAAGATCATTGGACAGACCCTCATGGAAGGGATGATATCTCCAGGGTGCAATATAGCACTGCTGAAGCACATAGCCATCCTCTAGTTCTTTAATATTTCCTCCCCTCACGATTATGGTCTTAATTTTAACTCATTAATCGTGTTAGACCTGCATATGCTCATTTGTATAATTAAGATCTTTTGATGCATGAAATCAAAGTTAGATAAACCCTTGAGAAATAGTAATGAGAGTAATGAAAGTTAATTTTGGTTGGCATTAAAAAGAGATCAGGCTTCTAGACAAAGCAAAACAATGACACCAGATGTGTTAATGAGGTATCAGTATTCTATTTACAAAAAAAATGAAGTACTTGCCTCTTTATTTACTGAACTCTGAGTATCTTTTAATGGAAAGGTGTCATACACAATGAAGCTTAAAGTGAAGCAAAGCGTAGTCTCAAAGTCATAGTACAGAACAAATAAGTGATGTTTGGTTTCTCTTCTGAAGAATAAGAAAGCAGAGAAGTGGTATCCTCTCATATCTTCCAAATAAGGCCAGGTGTCACCAACTTATTGTATCTTAACTTCTGCCTTGCTTATACATTACCTTAGCAGGAGATCTTGAATGTTATAGAAATATCTTTTGCTATAGTTTCCTGTGGTTTTTATTCGATATTGATATTTGGAAGGAAACTATCCAGCAGAGCATAATGGGACTTTGTATCCTTATAGGGAGTCTAGTCTTAAGGCCTTGGACAATTCTGATTGGAAAGGAGAACCGAGAAGAATGAAGCACACGCTGATTGGCCTTTCTGTGCCATGCTGTCCCTGGGACTTGAGGACAAGGACACAGAAGTTGCCGCCTCCTGGGTTGTAGCGAGAAGATAAGGCCGGTTGACCTAGAGACCTTATACGGAAGCATCCCATGCAGCTCTGCCTGGGATATTTACCTTCAGAGGCAACACCTCTTTGTTGATAGAAAAGAAGGAAGCCATGGCTTGTGTCCAGGAACAAAGCCCGGCCACATTCCCACACACGCGCTTCGCCATCTCGATGTTGTAGTCCGCCATTTCAAAGTACGGGGTCAGGAGTTCTATCACTTCTTCATTGATCGTGTCTTTGGGGAATTGCTATGAAAGAAAGCCATACACTAAGTCAAAATACTGCTTTCCGTGAAATCGTTATACTCACATTTGGCACGTGGTTCAAAACTGTGGAACAGCGGAGTTGGAGGAATGACATCCTGTCTTGCCAACATTTCATTGTATTATGCAAAAGTCCTGGGGTGCGAACAGTATGAAGCGATAGCGAAGCAATCTGTAATGGTACACGTTACCTTCTGTAGACAAGTGATGTCAGGTGTAAAATGTTGTCTGGGATTCAAGGACACAGTAAATTGTTATGTGGTGAACACTACCATGGTCATTAGTATTTCCTAAGCACTGCAAAATTGGTGTCATGAATTTTAAGTAGATGGTTAACAAAACCTATAAAATCAGCAATGAAAAGCAGACACGGGTACCTTCAGTCTACCTACCCACTGCCAAGGACCCAGTTACAGCTCATAAATTGCTCACCAAGGGTTTCTGAGCGACTACGAATATTTATGGCAACAGACAGCCTCCTGTTGTTCCATGCAACAGAAGATGGGTTGGAACCACCAGACTTTACATTAGTAACCTCACCCTGATCCAAGAGCAGTATCGAGGCTCTTTATATAATAACGACACAGTTTTAGGACATATATACTTAACAAGTCATGGCATTTTTCAATTGTGTCATATGCATGTGAAAGCTGGACAATGACTTATGAAGACCAGAGATGAACTAATGCATTTGAATTATGGTGTTGACGAAGAACACTGGAAGTGCCTTGCAATGCCAAAAAAAAAGACAAATCTGTCTTCAAAGAAGTACAACCAGAATGCTCTTAGGGACAAGGATGGCAAGATTTAGTCTCACTTACTTTGGTATATTATCAAGAGGCAATAGTCCCTAGTAAAGGAAATCATGCTTGGGAAAGTGGAGGGTCAGTGAAAAGGAGGAATACCTTCAAAGATATGGAATGACACACGGGCTGCAAAAATGGTCTCAAACATAACAATTGTGAGATGAATTCAGGACTTGGCAGTGTTTCGTCCTGATGTGCATAAGGTCACTAACAGTCAGAACCCACTGGCCAGCACCTAACAACATCAATAGCAACACATTTAACACCTAGGGGCAACAAAATGTTAAATAAATTCAATCAGAGGGGCTGTTAAATGCACCTGAAATGTGAAGATAATAACTTTGACATTAGAGACCTAGAGGGTGGTGAATTAATTTTTAATCATAGAACGATCAAGAGTATGAATTATTGTTTCCTAGGGTATAACATTTGAAAGTAGTCACAGAGTGGATTAATCATGCTTTTCTGCATCTAAAGAAAAGACTAAACAATGAAACTGAAGCTTTTGAAAGTGGTGTTTTATCATTTAAAAGAGGATGATTAAATACTTGCAAAATAAATTTACCACCTAAATAATTCAGTAAAACAAGCCTTCATGGAACACAGGTCGCAGCAGGAACACATTTTCATCCCGACCCTTTTAACACATTTCTTTTATAAGGACTGAAGGATAGAGACAGAACAACATGAAGGACTGTTTGGGAGGATCTGAAGGGTGGTGGCAACGTAAAGACAAATCATGAGGGAAGTTACAAGAGCAGTATGGTCCCGGGTCATCAAGACAGATGCCAAGATCCTATTTGAAGCCCAATTCCAGTTTTATACTTTTCTATAGACACCTTGTAATTCTTGCTCCACTACCAATGTCATTAGAGTTCATCAAAACCTCCAGTCAAATTGTGTGTTAGACACCCATGATGACATTTGTATCCTTGTTGGTGGCGTCCGACAAGTCCATTCCAATTCATGACAACCTTATTGTGCCACATACTTGTCTCGGTCACCTCTGAATGCTCTGGTAGTTTCATGAGTTATGTCCTGAATATCCATTAATCATAGCAGTTACTTGACCGATGCTGGAATGACATTTAGGGCTGAATCTCTAGTTACCGAAATCGATGTTGGTTGAGTATCCCTAATCAGTTCCCCCTCTACAGCTCACATTCTATGAAGCAGATTCAAAAACTTTGTGGAAAAATGGAATGAAAAGGTAATGAAATTTTTCCATGGGCTATTTATTATATCCAGTTCTCAACTCACAGCAGGCTGGCTTTCAATACCCCTAGTGTCCACTTCCACTACCCCCTGGTGTGTGTGATAAATATATAAGTAACAAAACATTGGACAGTTCTAAAATTTGGAATCGAATAATTCTACCCACTTCTTCAGCCTAAAATGGATCAACTATTTAATCAATATGCATTCATAACCATTGGTGATTGGAACACAAAAGTTGGGAACAAAGTGGAAGGAACAGTAGTTGGAAAATAAACAAAGTTGGAGATTGCATGATAGAATTCTGTAAGAGTACTAACTTCATTATGATTATCTTGTTTTTCAACATCCTAAATGGCTACTGTATATAGAGACTTCACCAGATGAAATTAACAGTAATCAGATCAACTCACTCAGTGGGAGGAGACGATGGCAATGCTCAATACCATCAGCCAAATTAAAATCAGGAGCTGAATCTGGGACAGACCACCAGTGGCTCTCATGCCAGTTCAGACTGACACTAAGAAAAAAAGATTGAAACAGGTCCGTGAGAGCGAAAGTGCCACCTTGTGTATGTATATTCCACCTGAATTTCAAGACCATCTCTAGAACAGTCTTGATAGTTCCAACACTAATGACCAAAGACCGGACAAGAGATTGGATGCTGTCAAGAACACCATACATAGAAACACAGAAGGTCTTTAAAAGCAAGAAAGGAAGAAGAGACCAAAATGGAGGTCAGAAGACACTGAAACTTGCTCTCGTGCACCTGTGATAGCCGTACAATAAATAAGGGAGACTAGAAAATAATTGATTTGTTTGAGTTATGGTTCTAGTGACGAATAGTGGAAGTATCATGAATTTCCGAAGAATAAACAAATCTAGGAGGAAATACATCCAGAACTATCCTTAGAAAAGGGGAGGGGGAGACCACCTCACGTACTTTGGGCATACTATCAGTAGAGTCGAGTTCCCGATCAAAGACATTGACCTTGGTAAAGTAGAAGGCCAGTAAAGAAAAAGAGGAAGATCCTGGAAGAGGAGGGCTGATTCGGCAGTTGCTACAATGGGCTCAAACTTAACACAGTCTGTGGCTGATGCAGAACTAGAGTCCCGTTCCCTTCTCCTCCATACGGGGTTGCTGGGAGCGGCAACTGACTCAATGGTATGGAGTTTGAGGTTGTTGTTTTTTTTTTATGAATCAGAGGAGACTTTGAAGGCACACAACAACAATAATACATTAAAGAAATGGATAAATGTTGTAAGAATCTTATTTTTTTAATTGGCAACAGATCGGAATAGACATAAAGCAAAGAAAATTCCCCAAAAGTTCATATACCTCTGAAAAAAATTTGGTTATCTTTAGTCATCAAAGAAATACAAATTAAAATAACAACAGGACAGTATGTAAATTCATCAGATAGTCATTAAAATTGGAAAGTGGCAAAGATGTGCAGGACCTGATAAAACCATTTTTGAAAATTCTTTGGTAGTATCTACAATCTGCTTATCTGATTAAACGCATAGGCTGTGGCTCAGCAATTCCAGGTCTAGGTACGTGAGACAAATAGAAATCCGTGTATATGCCCATAAAAAGGCCTGCAGCACTCTATGTTTATTAACTATATTTGTAATGGCCAAACACTAGTAATAACCTAAATATCCATCAACAGTGCAATGAACAAGAAAATGGAAATGTTTTACAGTGTTTTACTCTGGCGCTGGCTCCTATGGGCCCATGAAGTAGAATCATTAAAGTTTCAGGAATTCTGGAAGCAGGTTGTTATACCCAGGCATTAAAAATAATAATAAATCACATAAACTTGCCATTAAATAAATTATAGCAAAAGTACACCCCAATGTACATACAAACCCAACGCTTTCCACCTACCGGATTGCATCTTACTTTATAGGCTTGTAGAATTCCCCCCTCTGCGGCAACGTGCCGCTCCAGGGGCGCGAAGTCCCCCACCACCACCACCACCCTAGGCCAGCATGGCTGAACTACCAACCTGTAAGTTCTGGAGAAAGTTCCCGGCCGTCATCAGTTTCAGAGATTCCTGCCAGGAAGGAATTGTGCAGCTTTTCTCCAAGTCCGTTTTCACCGCGTTGACTTTCCTTTGGAAGAGCAGCAGCACACAGTCCATGATCCGCATGATGAGGTGCGGGGGCCGGCCCAGCGTTCTGACGGTGGCGATGTCAGAGGGCTTGATGGTCTGCGGAGGTGGGGGGTGGGGGTGGGGGTGGGGGAGCAGAAGTGCGTCATCCTTTTGCGGTCAAAATATTGCAGACAAGCAAACCTAGTGCTGACCTTTCCACAGACGCCAGCAGACTGTGTTTGGGTTTTCTGGGGTGTTTTTGTAATATACCTATTTTGTTATTGGTGTTGAAAATGGACACAGCAAGACAGACACCAAATCGGCTTCATGGCAGGGAGTTTGGCTTGGGGTCGTGCAACCGTTTCTACATGCACAATTCAGTGGCCTCCTTGGTAGTTTTTGAGCTAAGCAACCTCCTCACCTTTTTCCTGAGAGGTTCCTCCCTCCTCACGTGAACTCATGGCCCGCTCTCCCTGACCCGGGTTCCTGGCTGATCTGTGGAGTTACTCTTATAGACCTGATCCCATTCGGTACTTCTTTAAAAAGCATATTGCTCAAGGTAGACGTTTTTATTGCACGAGTTCAGCTAACTGTCGTTTGGTCTTAAGAAGACTTGAGGGGATGTTTTCTGTTTTCTTTTTTATTAAAAAACCATTGTATTGGGGTCTCTTGCAGCTCTTATAACAATCCATACATCAGTGGTATCAAGCATATTTGCACATAGGTTGCCATCATTGTTTTCTAAACATTTACTTTCTATTGAGTCCTTAGTATCAGCTCCTCTTTTGTCCCTCCCCCCCCACCTTCATGACTACTTGATAAATTATAAATTATTATTCTTTTCCTATATTACACTGATTGCTGGCTCCCTTTCCCTGTGGTTTCTGTTTTTTGTCACCCCCCCCCTCTGGTGGGGGGTGGCTATGTGTAGATCATTGAGATTGGTTCCCTCTCCCTCCCCTCCATTCTCCACCTCCCCGCTACCCTCCTGGTATCGCTACTCCCAACCCTGTTCCTGGATTCCAGGTGTCGTGAGCTCTTATCTTTTATCTCCACCTGTGTACCTGCTTGCGCTGTAGCCTGCACTGAAAGGCAGGACTGGTATCATGAGAGTGGTGGGTGAGGAAGCCTCAAGGAACCAGAGGAATCTTGTGTGTTTCATCTGTGCTTTACTTTTCCCTGGTGGACTCATCCCTTCCTTGTGACCACTCTCTACAGATGGGTTTGGGGTCTCTGCTCTGACCACTCCTCGTGCTCAACAATATGTTTTGGTTTGGTTTTCTTTAATTTATTTGCTTTGGGTCTTCTGATGCCTGTTACACCTCATGATCGCACAGACTGGTGTACTACTTCCACGTGGGCTTGTTGCTTCTCTGCTAGATGGCAAATGGTTCACCTTCAAGCCTTTAAGACTGCAAATTCTATAGCCAGGCACCATCCACCATCTGCTTTCTTCACCACATTTGCTTATGCACCCATGTTGTCTTCAGCGACTGTGTCACGAGGGTGAGCATCACAGAATTCCAGGTTGTTAGGACAAATGTTCTTGCATTTAGGGAGGGCATGCACGAGCAGAGGCCCAAAGTCTATCCATTATCTTAGTGTGTTGCCTTATAAATATATGTAAATAGACCAATACCAGGTTTAAAGGCTATTATTGTAAAGCAATCATTGCAGTTTACCCAGCGTCTGTGGCTTCAGAAAGTCTGTGAAGAAAGCCTTTTTTGTTTTTGGTTAGATGCAAGACCATTGGGTCAAGATGCATATTTAACATGTCCCCCACCCACCACCAGAAATTTTTTTTCATGTGTATCTGGAAAACATGGTAAATTTTATCACTTGATCTGGCAGCAAGAATAGAGAGATGGGGAGGAAGAGAGAGAAATAGAAAAAACAAGGCATGACAGCCCTCTAAAATCCTACAGACAGACCACTTTAGAACAGGAAAAGGGAGGGGTAATCGGAGGGGAAAGCATAAACGGCATTTCAGTAGATCTCAGGGATTCTAAACCCGGAAACATAACCAGCCTTTCTGCAGTGCTTTCCTCCTTATTACTTATGTGGGTCAAGAATCTGCCTCTGTCTCTCTCTTAGGCAACTCAGACTATCATGAGAACTGACAGGCTCTGGGACGTGCAGGGCTGACTGATTAAAAAGTGAGAGCATTCATTGTGGGAACCAGGCTTTACAGGGTGGAACCCCAGTAACAGTAGTCTCACTAAGAACAGAATTTGGAACCGGTTCATTCTGGTTCTCCCCCACCGCCCACCCCCAGGCTGAGAAGTTGCCTCTCCACCCCCGATAAACAAATACTGAATCTATGGTTTAAATAAGATTCCCATGGGCGTCTCATAGATTCCACACAAAGACCTAAGAATTATCTGGGGATCTTGTTAAAATGTCTATTCTGCTTCAGTACATCTGGGGAAGAAATGCAAATTCTCAGCTTGAGGTCGAACCTGCATGAACCAGTTCTAAATTCCCACTTTTAAAAGTTCCATTCCACCTGCTAGTATAAGTGTTCTTCTAGAGTGAATTGCGTATGTCACTCACACAGAGACCTGGCTGGGTGGATAATAACGATCCTCTTAAATCCTCAATGGAGTAATCAATAGGGGGAAAACTAAGTACAAGAATATGCCACAGTCTACTTCTAAATCAAAGAGTGCATAGCCATTCCTTCCCGTGCCCTTGCAAACCTTTCATTCCTTTGGCATCTCCATCATGTTAGTCAAAAATAAGGTAACCAATAATTTCATCCAAGCTAACGATCATTTCTCTGAAGATTGGGAGGACTGGGGAAGCCCGAGCACTGAACATGGTACTTTTAAAGGGTAACTAGATGCCTTAAACTTCTTTGTTTCAATAGGTGAGCATTTGTGAAAGCCAGAGGGTAAAGAAATGGAAATGGCACATATACCTTTATTTGAGACAGTAGCTATAAAAGGAAGAAGAGAATTGTAATAGCAGCCAATGAGGAAACTTGGGTTAAATTAAAGTTATGTAAGATGAAAAGGCTGGCACTGCTTATTTTGCTTGAGCTTTTAAGAGAGAATGTTCACACGGGACTGGACTCAGCTGTGTTGGGTGCCACATAAAAGGAGTTGGGGGAAGAGGGTCATATCTGGAACCCTAAACAACTTCAGCTAAATATTGAATTCCCATTTTTGCAGCAGGCAAGGCAGCATGTTGTTTGTTGTTAGGTGCTGTGTAGTCCATCCCTGTTACAGATTAGAGGAACTGACATATTCCCTTGGACCTAAAGCGGAACTATGCCAGTGTGAGAACAGCAGATGATTATGACCGCAAGGTTGTGGATTTAAAAGTCATTGGGTGGATGTTGGTTCAGATCCTTTGCTTGAGGGTGCTCAATAAGTGACAACTTAAGATTACTTTGTTTTTGTCATACTCTCTCTGCTTTATTATGATATGTTTTAGTACAGTGGGCATTTTTTTCCTGGTAAATGAGTATAATTGAAAGTTTCACCTATCTCCAAGTTTCATTGTTCTCATTGACTCTCCAAGTCCAGTCAGTTAAGGTTTTAATTTGTACAAGTCAATGATCCATATATTTTAGTCTAAAAATATGTCTTACCTTCCATTTTGCAACAATATTTTCAATTCTACAACATTCGTTAAGTGAATGATACTATCAATAGAATTACCATAAACCCCAGGGGGCTGATTTATAATATTCCCCAGTAAAATAATAATGGTGTCTCTAAAATGTAATGGGGATATACATAAACCATAGATGTATGAATGTATTTCAAACTTGCATTTTCCCATAAGCGCTAAACTAAGAACAATTCACTTTTATGACATGGATCTACTCAATATTTTCCCTTATGAAGTGATCAATGAATATAATGCTATAACAAAGTGTGGTGAAGAAATCAGATGGTGCCTGGCTATCAGAAAGAATAGCATCTGGGGTCTTAAAGATTTGTCTTCAAACAAGCAGCCATCTAAGTCCACAAAGAAGCAGCATACCAGCTTATGTGATCCAAGGATTGTAAATAATAAAATCTAAGAGCAGATGAGGGAACAGTAAAATTATGTGCACACAATTTGCAGAAGGCTACGGATGACAGTGAAAGTCCAGCATCCATTTGCAGCATCCCCATATGGACGAAACCTCCAGAGAGTCGTCACTGACCATTGACCACAGATGTGGCTAGCTTTACTATCAGAGTGCATTGGAAAATGGATTAATGTAGACGAACTTAGATGAAGATTTAACTGCTTATCATTTATTCTCCCTTTTGACATATTTAAAATTAGTTTTAGCTGTTATTATTTTCTGCTCCTTTTGATTGAGGTGTTTCTCTATTTAATGTTGTTATTGTTGTATGGGGTGGGGGTGGGGGTATGTTTTTCTTTATATGAAATCCAGGATAGGCAAATCTATAGAGGCAGTAACTGTTTTAATAGTTTCTAAGAGTTATAGCGAAGGAGGTTGGGAGGAAATGGGGAGCTAGTGAGTACAAGAATGAAGGAAGTGTGTTGAAATAGACTGGGTGATGATTACACAACTCTTTGTAATATATTCAAAGCAGTGAATTGTACAGTATGTGATATACAAATCAATAAAACTTAATTTATTTAAGACAAAATATTTAAAAATAAAATGCAAAGATGTCAAAACCAAAGAAAACTACACTTATTAATGGCAGTGATTAATTGAAAACCCAGAACTGCTCATCACCAATTTATGTGACACTGCCCATTATGTATCAGCAAGGAAAAAGGGATGCTAAGTAGCAAACCCCAAATCTATAGAGAGCCAGTGAAGACTCTACTAAGAAAATATTACCTATATTAAGCAAATTCGTAGCTAAATCTTTGATCTAAATTGGTATGTCAAGATTTCTTTGCTATTAGGAATCTTTTCGCTTTTGTCCTCCCAGTTGCTCAAGTTGACCCCATTATATCACATCCACTTACCTGCAATGCTGCCTCAGCTTCTTCTAAAGCTGGTTTTGCTGCTTCCAGCTTCTCTTCAGCAATGGCCTTATCTTTAGAGATGCTATCTACAATGGCCTGGGCTTTGTCCTTCACCTTCTGAACCTCAGCCTTGACTTTTTCGGCAGCCTGTGCTTTCATTGTCACCTCTTTTAAGACCTAAATCATATGGAAATATTTTTTAATCTCCATAACAGCTACCAAAGACCCAGCTGAAAGAATGTTATTTTTTTGCCTTGATATTTTTAGTCTCTCTATTGACCCAATTATTCACACATACAACCAATAGCACTTAATTCTAGTGGAAATTCTTTTAAATACATACTTGCGTGGTTACCTATGAGTAACTATGAACCTCTCATCAACACTCAAGACCTAGGGATTAAAAAGGAAGACATGTAAGCGTCCACCTACTGTATCAGCTTTCTGATTGGCCGCTTGAAGCTCCTTTTCTTTCACTTCCAGTTCTTTGCTCAGGGCTGCCACAGACTCGGAGGCCTCTTTCAGCTTCTCCAGGCCAGTATTCATTCTGGGATAGGAAAATACCAGCAAGCAACGTTCACGTCAGTGGTGCCCGGTCACACTTTCCAAATCCTACTAATATGATCAGTGCACACCATAGTTGAAGAATGAATATGATGCAAAATAAAACCCCATAGAGTCTGAAAAGCAAGTTGGATTCCAGGCTGGAAACATTTGACTGTTCCTCACAGACCATGCTTGGAAAGGGAAGGTTTCATGGCATGGGGAACCCCAGTGGAGTCTAGAATCTGTATCATACAAGAAAGACAATTTAGTTCAGTTAAATAGCTGTACACTTCAAATGCTTGAAGCCCTACTATAGAAAGGTAAACATAAATAATGTATGTTTCCTTTTAAAAACATGTCTGTCTTTTTGGGGTGGTTTTTTTTTTTGTAACTTTATGTGTTTTTTATTCTTCCCCTTCTGCTTGTGGAGTGCAATACAGGCACAAAGAAAACCTATCTGTGTAGTTTTACAGCCCACCGCAGCAAATCCATGACAGTATCCCATTCATACTCCCCCACAGTATGAGCTTCTTTTTGTTCTTTTCTTTCGCATCCTCCCTCCCACCTTGCCTTCCTGTCCCTTCTCTCTCCTCCTCCCCCACTTCAACCCAGGCCTTGTTGTAGCTTTTAAAGGTTTATCCTTGGGTGTGCAAACAATTTTTGTTTTCCTTTGCGATAATGCTGTCATAAAATATGTATTTCTATAAGATGGACTAGATTTGCTGAGCACAATGTTCTATAATTTTGTTCATATCTGGAAGCTTTGGCAGACTCCTCCTCAAGTTACTTTAAGGATGCATGATATCCCGTTGTGTGAATGTAATACTGTTTCTTTATTCATTCCTCTACAGATGAGGTTTTGATTGTGTCCATCTTTTTGCTATTATAGAAATCACTTCAATAAATATAGGTGTGCGTCTATCTGTTCATATTTTGTTTGTTATTTCTTTAGGGTGTAAAGAAATTATAGGATCATAATATATTTGTATTTGCAACTAAGGAAGCTTCATACTGATTTCCACAGTGGTTGCACAATTTGTAATGTGTGAGTGTTCCCATCTCTCTACATCCTCTCCAGCATTATTTTTTGTTTTTTAATATTGCTAAGCATGTCGGCATGAGGTGATATCTCATTGTTGTTTTGATTTGTATTTATCTTATGGCTAATGACCACAAAGTTTTCTTCATATGATTGTTGGTTACCTGGAAGTCATCTTTAATAAATTGTCTATTCATGTCTTGTGCCCATTATTTGATTGGGTATTTGTATTTTTTCTTATTAAGGTGTTATAATTTTCTATAGATTTATGAAATTGGTCCCTTATCTGATATAGCACTAACATAATTTTCCCAATATATGGATTCTCTATTGATTCTTTTGATGAACTCTTTTGATGTCCATAAAATCCCTATTGTTGGACGGTCCCAGTCCTCAAGTTTGTCTTCCATAACGTGAGTATTTTTCATTATGTTTGGCAGTACGTGTATGCTCTGTATAAAAGCCCTTAAGCTTACCCCTCTTTTTTCATTGATGCTTCTTACGGTCCTAGGGTTTATACTCAAAGCTTTAATCCACTGTATTTGTTTTTGTACACGGTGTGAGGTATGAGTCCTGGTTCATTTTTTTGTAGTTTGAGATCTAATTTTCCTAGCACCATTTATTGAAAAGGTTTTCTGTTCCCCCTCTTAATGTGTTTTAGTACGTTATTGAAGATCAGGTCTGTGTAGGTGCTTGGTTCAATTTCTCGTTTCTAAATTATAATCCAGTGGTCTCTATGTCTATCGCTGTAGCAATGCCCCAGGGTTTTGATTAGTTGGCTATATAATAGGCTTGTAATCTGGAGTGATAGGCATCATATTTTATTTTCTCTTTGTTTCTTTCCTTACCACATATGTTGGGAGCCGATAGCCATTAAGACCCTGGCCTCAGACACGTAGCAGAAACGTGGCCGCTTTCTAACAGCAAGGCTTTGTTTCCTGCCCAACTTCGCCCCCACATTCCAAACTACGTGCTCAGTAGCATGAGCAGTTGTGATAACTGACCTTGTTGCCATTAGTCAAAGTACTGAGCACCCATTGAACTGCAGATATACCATATTAGGAACATCGTGATAAGTTCACCCGGTAAGCCTTGATTTGCATGCGGATGTCACCACGGACGTCTTTGAGTACTGTTGTGCACCCTTTGTACCTTATTGGGAACATGTGGCTGATTGGTTGTTGTACAGTGTGCGGTTGTTACACAGTGTGCTTCCCACTTGGAATATGTGCCTCCCACTTCCTTCTCTGTTGTGAATATATACCCAGAGTTTTGGCAAAATAAACGGGCTTGATCAGCACTTGTCTTGCCCCATGTCTCTGTTTCATTCTTCCATCCAGGTTCACTGCCCCTCCGGGTCACCGTGTGAGGGTCTCGCTGGACGAGACCCTAACACACATAAAGTTGGTGATTAGTTTTCCATTACTTTGTAGAATTGTGCTGGCATTTGGATCAGAATTGCATTGAATTTATAAAGTAGTATTAGTAATATTGACAACTTCCATATATTAAGTCTTCCTATTCAGGAGCATGAAACCATCTTCCATTTCTCTGGATCTCTTTTGATTTCTTGTAGAAGTGTTTTATACATTTCTTTGTATAATTGTTTTGTTTCTCTGGTAAGATTTATTCCTAGCTATCTTATCTTTTAGGTTTTTAAAATTGCATCATTCTTTCAACTTCATTTTCAGTGTGATCTTTAATTTACAAGAATTCCATCAATTTTTGTATATTGATCATATAATCTGCTAAATTGCCAAAATGTACAATTAGTTCCAGCAATTTTTAATTGAGTCTTTGGGATTTTCCATATCTATCTATATCATCTTCAAACAAAGTTTTGTTTCTTTTGTGCCAATGTGGATGCCTTTAATATATTGTTGATATCTTATTGCTCTAAGACTTCCAGACCTATATTAAATAAGACAACAAAAGACAACTCTGTCTTGTTCCTGTTTAAAGACATTTCTCTCCATTAAATAAGATGCTAGCCATTTGTGTTGCATATACGGCCTTTACTACATGGTGGAATTTCCATTCTATTCCTAGTTTATAGTGTTTTTTTAATCATTTTCTTAGGGGCTCATACAACTCTTTTCACAATCCGTACATACATCATTTGGGTCCAGCACATCCGTACATGTGTTGCCATCATCATTCTCAAAACCCCTGCTTTCTACTTGAGCCCTTGGTATCAGCTCTGCATTTATTGGCATAATCATATGGAACTTTTCCTTTGTTTAATTTATGTGGTGGATTATATTGATTTTTAATTTATTTAACATCAACATATGTACTATGAATCCCACTTGACCATGATGTGGATGTGACTTTTGGTTTTGTTTTTATTTTGTTTTAGTTTTTGATGATTTGTTGGGTTCTGTTGGCAAGAATTCTGTTGGGAATTTTGGTGCCGATATCCATCAGACATATTGCTCTACAATGGTCAATTCTGGTGGTGTCTTTTCCTGACTTAGGTATCAGGATCATGCTTACTTCATAAATGAATTTACCTATATTTTATCCTCTTCTGTGTTATGAAATAGTCCATGCACTTTCTTTGTTAACGCTTCTCTAACTGCTTAGAATTCCCCAGTAAAAACATCTGGTTCTGGACTTTTTGGTGTTGGGAATGTTTTAATGACCAAAATATTTATTCTTGTATTATAGGTGTCTGTTGAGATTTTCTCCACCAGTCTAAGTTAATTTAAGTATCTAGTGTGTTCCTAGAAATTTATCCATTTCTTCTAGATTTTCAATTTTATGGAATATAATTTTTCATAATATCTACAATTTTTGCGTCTGTTAGTTTTGTTGTTTTGTCACCGTTTCATTTCTCATTTGTAGAATTTGCTTTGTTGCCTTCTTTTCCTTGTTAGGTTTGCCAGTGGCTTGTCAGAAGCAACTTCTTGTCTTGTTGATTTTTTTAAAATATTTTTAATTGGGGGATTGATTTATTTTAGCTCCAATATTTATTATTTCTTTCCTTCTAATATCTGGAGGATTGTTTTGCTGGTCTTGTTCTACTTTTTGTAGTTCATGTGGTAAAGTACTTGTTTTAACTCTTTTGTCCTTTTTAATGTGAGTACTGATTGCTAGAAACTGCCCTGTGAGTACTGTTTTTGCCAAGTTCTAAGAATTTTAGTATACAGAATTTTCGTTCTCATTTGTTTCAAAAAAAAATTGTTGTGTTCTTTACTCCTCCCATAACCTGGTGTTCTTTTAAGTAAAGTCAATTAAGTTTACGTGTAATTGACTAATAATTTCTGTTTTTTCTAAAAGCACCAAACCAAAACCAACACTGATTGGCATTGAATCCATTGGCACTTATTTATAATGAAGCTGAAAGAAGACAGATCAAGGATCAAGAAAAAAAAAACCAGATATAAAACCATCAGAACAGCCCCACAAAGGGACTTGATGCCTGACTGAACTTAAAATCATGTGATCATAATGCTTAGAGGCCTCAGAAGTAACTTAGATCCTCTAGAGAGCCTCCAAGGCTGATTCTAGTCAAATCCAGGAAGAATATCTGGGCATGCAGAAAAGAGAAGAGCAGTGCGATGAACTGGAAAACACTTAAGTGAGGAAGGGTCTTCACCATGGGGTGTGTTTTAGAAAAAATATCCAGAGATACTCATATATGTGGGAAAGAGAGCTTTATATCAAAAAGTAAGTGTATATTAAGAAAACATCCCAGCCCAGTCCAGATTAAGTGCATCAGTCCAATGCTAGTCCACAACTCTGATACTAGTCCATGAGTCTTTCTTCAGAGACACACAGCCACATGCAACAATGCAGAGATGAAGGAACATCACCGGCCGGTGGGTGCAAAGTCTTGTGGATCCAATAGTGGTGGCAGCATCGCAGAGATCTGGAGGGTCTCAGCATGGCTCTTCAACAGGAAGGTAAAGGCAGAGAGACCGAGGAAGTTCCCTGAACCCCCCTTGTGAGAAGGCCATGCCACCTGATGTGACCTGATGGACAGGCTAGCGTCCACTCCTACACTTTTATATCTTCATGTTGATATAAAATTATGTAACTACCACAGGTGCGTATAGTGCTAGCAAGGCACGTCTACCCTAGTGACTCCGTAGCGGTGGGAAGTGAGGGAGGAGACGGGAATGAAAAGAGGCCAGCACTCTCAACTTCCTTCCATGTCCTGGAATTCTGTCGCTGTGGTGTAACATTGCAGAAAGTGTGTGTTTGTTGTTGTTAGCTTCTATTGCGTCTGTGCCTGACTCATGCTGATCCGTGAACAAAGTCATGAACTGGCGCTGCACCCTGTCCACAATCGGTTGCATCTTGGGCCACTATGATGCATACAGTCTTTGTTACCTGTTTTCAGAAGGAGATCACCAAGTCTTTATTGCTAGTCCATCTTAGTCTGGACACTCCATTGAGCTATCAGCCTGTTCAATATCACAGCACACACACGGTTCCACCGACAGATGGTTAGACCGACAGTATGTTAGATCCATCAGCCAGAAATCAAACCCAGGGCTCCCGCCTGGAACTCTATCACTGAACCACCAATGCCTCATCATAGAAAATTGTAGTCCACCTAAAAACTTAACAGAGTTTCATCCTGTTGGGAAACGATAAGGCTCGTTGGTGTTGTTTGTTGCTAGTTGTCATCAAATCTGTTCTGGCTCATATCAGCTCTACACAATGGTGCAATGCTTTCCAGTTGTGCAACATCCTCACAACGGTTGCTAAGTTGGAGACCACAGTGGCAGCCATTATGTTCATCCATCGCTTTAACAGTCTCCCTTTTTTTTAATGACCCTTTCACTTTACAAACAGGATGCCCTTCTCCAGGGACTGGTCCCTCCGCATAATATATGTCTGAGACAGAAATTGTAGAACTGTGCTACCACCACCACCCCCGTGAGGTTCTAAGGCTGTAAATCTTTACAGGAACAGAAAGCTTCATCTTTCTCCCAAGGAGCAGCTGGTGATTTAGAACTGACAACCTTACAGTCAGTAGTCCCACTCATAACCCACGATGCCACCAAGGCTCCTCTGCGATCTGTGGTAGAAGTTGGGAAGCAATCCGCTGGATAAACTTAAAAGAGTATGGTTCCTAAATCTGGGCACTATGGACATTTGGGTGTTCAATAAGTCTTTGCTGAGAAGGCCTGCCTTGTGCATTGTAGGACATCCAGCAGCATCCCTGTTCTCTGCGGCAAGACCAAAATCAAGCTCACTGGCACAGGTGAATCCATAGTCTCCCTGTAGAACAGAGTAGAACCACCCCCACAGTGTTTCCAAGGCTGTAATCCTCAATGAAAACAAGCTGCCACGTTTTCCTCCTAAGGTGTGGCTTGTGGAGTTGAACCCCCCAGCCTGTCTGTTAGCAGCCACACAGGCTGCTTTCACCACTGTGCCACTTGGACTTCCGGTCAGCCACCCACCCTCTACCCACTATAAAACTGAAAAATATCTTCAGCCCTTGTCTATTAGCCCCTGAGGAGTGGGGAGCAAAATTGCTCCTGGTTGAAAACCACCTCTCTAATAATTTCACATTTCAACTCCACATCTACCTGTTGGCCAGGGTTTGCACTTCAGCGTGTTTTTCTCCATAGATGAACTTGTATCCCTGGATGAAGGACAGGTACGATTTGGGCGTCACATGGGTCGAACGCCGGAATCTCTGGAAATAATCCACACACTTCTCTGCCACCCCGTCCTGAAAGGAGCCCATGCACTGGACCACCTCCTTCTTGGTCTCCGGACTACAGTCGATGTCATAAGCCGAGAGAAAGTGTTCAGACACTAGGAAGAACAGAGAAGGCAATGTGTGAACGAGGACGGTGGAGATCCATTTTTAAAGTTTCCTAGCTACTTTCAAAACGGACTTAGCTACTTATTACTACCAAATCTCAATCTGGGGAGCACCAGCAAGATGGGGCTATGGCAGCCTATTTAGGCCCAAACAAGCCCCGAGTTTGTCCTCTCTACCCCCAGCTCCATGTATTAACGCGAAGACGTGAAGCTTGTCCTCACTCTAGGTTTTCTAATCCTCATGCAGAGAAGCCACAGGTTCTGGCCAGCTGCCAGCCTGTCTCATAGTTTGCATATGGACGAGAGTGTTCCAAGGAACTCAGAAGCCAGGGGCCACCTGGAAGAAATATTTAACAATCCCATTCATTTTCCTTTTACTCCGGACTTGTTGTACACTCAGTTCCCCAGAGCCCTGAGTGCATTTAGCGTGTGGAAATGTTCACCACTAAACTTTTTTATGTCCAGTCTTGTCCATAAATGTGACAGCTGGCCATTTGCAGCCCATTCTAATTTACAGTGACCTCTAGACATGCTTGAGCAGAATCTGCTGTTGGAGACCTTGACCTCCCCGATCATGCTGACTGCTTTTTAGACAGCGTTTCCTACGTAAGAACAAACCAACATCCCAGAGCCCATCAATCTGCACCTCTAGTGAGTGTCTGCTCCACGTTCACCCCTGTGGAAGGTCCTTGGAGTGAAAAAGAAATATGAAGCTTGATCAAACCCCAAGGAATTTACAAGGTCTATGCATTAGGCAAGAAGCCCCGATGGCTTAGCTGTTAATACACTCAGCTGCAAACCAGAAAGTCGGTGGTTCAAACCCACCAGCTGCTCCCTGGGAGAAAAGATGTGGCAGTCTGCCTCCCTAAAAAGTACACCTTTGATAGTTCTCTGAGGCAAGTCTACTCCCTTCCTTCGGGTCTATAGGAGTTAGAATTGACTGGAGGCAATGGGTTTGGTAAATACATAGACATAAAGCAGACAACAAATATCACCACTATCTTGATGTGACCGAGAAGAAATGGGCTATGGATTTGCATAAAGAGTATTGGAAAATGAATCTATAAGCTATAAATGGAAACAATGGCCAACAAAAAGGAGTGAAAGAGAAAGTATCATATGAACAATTTTAACAGGGTATAGCAAAGGCATAAAGAATTTTCCACTAAATCAAGTTCTTTATATAGAAATTATGAGGCCACATATAAATACTTCCCCATTTACATAGAGTTACATCTGTGTAAATAATGCAGGTCATTTATCAGGTTGGTTACAATTACAGTTTACTATACACAGAAAGGCAATGCATTAAGACACCCCCAAGCCATATTTTCTCATAGGCGTTAGGAAAGCTATGATAAAGAATAGCCTATGTTTAAATTCTAAACCATTTACATCAGGACACTGGAAGCATAAGAAGGGCTCTTGTGTAGGACAAATTCTTATAGATGCTATCACTTGGTGTCAGGCACCAATTTCTGGACCCTTCCTGGTATTTACCCCCCCCCCATCCCCTTTCATATGTGAACAGAAACTTTCAACAGTGATGGTGTTTTTTTGTTATTTGACCCATTGTCTTTTTGTTTCTCCAAACAAGTCAAAAACAGAAACTATGGGATCGATTTTAAATACGCTTTCCCACACGAGCCCATTCTCTGCCACGGGTGAGGTTCTTAGAAGGGGCTGAGCACTCCCTCACCGAGAGGCCCAAGCCCACAGAAACTCAGGCGAGAAGTCATGGACCGCTGTGCTGTCACCTGCAATGTCTGACTACAGCAGCATGGCCGGCTTTGGGGCCTGCGACCTGTCCAATAACTGGATAGTGCCCTCTGACAGCTAATGTCGGAGCTTAGAGTAGGTGGTATCTTGGTGTTGCTTATGTTCCTCACCCGATGGGGACTAAAGGGAGGTGTGTGGCTGACAGGGATGTCCCACGGTGAAAGGGTGGGGCTATCAGACCTTCTTGGTTGAAACCACTGGTGTTCCAATTAGCAGCTGAGCATTTATGCCACTGGCCAAGAGAGCATACGCCATCTCGACAGACTTTGTTAATTCCTTTGGGTTTGACCAAGCCACAAAAGCCCTATGGAGCAGCTCTATTCTGTCAGAAATGGACTCAATGGGACTGAACGTGTGTAGGATAGAATGGAGGAGGCTTGGTTCAGTCCTTAAAGTTTCAGTTCCTCAAATTTCCACACCATTCAAATTAAGTAAAACAAGCTAAATGAATGTACTTTGTCAACTCGAGGAAGACACTCTATCTGTCTACACAGTAACTCTCCCTCCTCCACCTGGTCAAACATACCCTTAATCTTGCATTGGGAGCCATCTGCCCAAACCTCTGATTTCTCCCACATTCTCTTCCAGCAACCAATGGCTCCATTCTGGATAATTACATGGAGACAAGAAAGCTCCTGAAGAATTTGGGCCTAAGTGTGAAGGTAATATCTTATGGGGAGCTACAGAGGTCACCTTGTGCCTATGAGATGAAAGTCACATGCTACGGATGACAGCCGGATAGAAAGAACGAGGTTCCCAACAGCACTGTCCTAGGCTGCACACCTCTGCATTCTCTTGGTCCTGGGGAAAACAATCTCCCAACTTGCTTATACCGCCCACTGCTTCTCCAGTGTTCTCTGTTTGCCAAACACAGTCCTAATTGATACATACACTCTCAGGGAGAGATTAGCCAAGAAAGGGACAAGAAGAGCTTTGTCCTGTAACAGCAGATGGGATTGAAATTGGCACCAAGTTTCATGAAATCATCTCACTGATGATATGCTACAATAGTTGTCATCTGAAATTGTTATTTTTACTTATATCCTAATTATCATATTTCACAGTAAAATCTAACGGAACTCCAAATAATGTCACCTCATCCTCTGAATTTCTCTCCTACTTCAAGGGATTTTTAAATCTTATTGTAGGTTGTATTTACCTCTTTATAGGACATAACATTAACAATCACCAGTCTTTCCTCCAACCTTAATTTAAAAAAAAAAAAGAAAACCAAATCATACTAACCACTTGAACCTCAAGCATGTCTCAGTACTCTGTGTCGAAAACCACAGATTGGAAAACCACGAGTGGCAGAAGTGATGTGATAAAAACTTAACTTCCAGGGGATTTATAGAGGTCTCAATACAGGCATAAAAATATGTAAATATATTTATATATGAGGATGGGGAAATAGATCTATGTGCATATATTTATAGGTTTTGTATTAAGGTAGCAGATGGGCATTGGGCCTCCACTCAAGTACTCCCTCAATGCAAGAACACTTTGTTCTGTTAAACTGGTATTCCATGATGCTCACCTTCCCAACAAGATTGCCAAAGACAAAGCAGGTGCATAAGCAAATATGAAGAAAGCTGATGGTGCCTGGTTATCAAAAGATATAGTGTCTAGAGTCTTAAAGGCTTGAAGAGAAACAAGTAGCAATCTAGCTGAGAAGCAACAAAGTCCACATGGAAGAAGCACCAGCCTGTGTGCTCATGAGGTGTTTATAGGATCAGGAATCAGGCATCAAAGATCAAAAAAATCATATCATTGTGAATGAGGGGACGTGAGGAGTGGAGATCCAAAGCCCATCTGTAGGCAACTGGACATCCACTTACAGAAGAGTCCTGGGGAGGAGAAGTGCTAGTCAGGGTGCCATATAACACCAATGAAACATACAACTTTCCTCTAGTTCTCTAATGCTTCCTCCCCACCACTACCATGATCCCAATTCTACCTTAAAAATCCAGCTAGACCAGTGGATGTACACTGGTACAGAGCAGAACTGGAAACACAGGGAATCCAAGAAAGATTATTGACCCGCAGGATCAATAAGGAGAGTAGTGATATCAGGAGGGGAACATGGGGGTAGAAAGGGAGAACGAATCACAATGATCTATATATAACCTCCTCCCTGGTAGACGGACAACAGAAAAGTGGATGAAGGGTGACATCGGTCAGTGTAAAACATGAGAAAATAATATTTTATAAATTGTCAAGGGTTCAGAGGGAGGGAGGGGGGAAATGAGGAGCTGATAGCAAGGGCTCAAGTAGAAAGAAAATGTTTGAAAATGATGGCAACAAATGTACAAATGTGCTTGACACAATGGATATATGTATGGATTGTGATAAGAGTTGTATGAGCCCCCAATAAAATGATTTTTGTAAAAAAATATTGATTAATCCCAATTAAAATGAAAATTTGCAAATCTGTCTGAACAAAGAAAAGAACTTGACTTCCACAGTGGATTAGAGATGTGACTTTTTAAGACATAACATATAAAAAGAAGTCTGCAGCCCTAACCCTAGTTCTTTTGACTTTTGGTACCTCTGGGAGGTCCTCTGTCGTCTCTGTTCCCAGTTCTCCATCCATTGAGAGAAGGAGATGGGCTAGCTTGGATCCCACACTGGAGGCCACTGAGCTGGAGAAGCAGGGAAGTAACAGAAGGACCAGGACACTGTGAACATGGGAGCCCCAGGCTCCATTCCTTTCTTCTCTCCACTGCTTTCTCTAGTAGGTGTATGTATCTATGGGATGTTAGAGGTGCCCTGATGGTGTAGTGGTTATACCTTGAGCTGTGATCTGGATGGTCAGCAGTTCAAAACCAACAACATAAACTGTTAGAAGGAAGTCACTGTAAGTCAGCATTGACAAGATAGTAGTAAGTTTGATTAGCTTATCAGATAGTAATCAGACTCTAATGCTTAAAAATAATCACAAATTTTGAAAATAACCGTGCTAAATAAAGCTTGCCTAGAAGCTCTGATACAATAAGTCAGGGATGAGATCTAAGTACCTATTTCTTTTAACCTTGTCATAACCTGTGGGAGATACAGAGGCCACTGACCTTTTATGCTAATGCCTTATATTGAAGGAATGGTTGTGGTTCTATGAGGTAAGCATTGGATTTCATACCTATAAGTTCAGTGGTTCAAACCCATCAACTGCTCCACAGGAGCTTTAAGCTCTCATGAAGAACTACCGTCTCTGAAAGCCTAAGGAACAGTTCTTGTTATTAGGCTCCATCAAGTGAGTTCTGACCCATAGTGACCCGATCTATGCACAACAGAACAAAACACTGCGTGGTCCGGGGCCATCCTCACAATTGTTCCTGGACTTGAGCCCATTGTTGGAGCCAGTGTGGATCCATCCCCTTGAGGGTCTTCCTCTCTCTCACTGCCCCTCCCTTTACTAGATATGATGTCTGCTCAAGGTTTTGGTTTCTGTCCAAAATATATAAGAGGAAGTCTCTAACCTTGCCTCTAAGGAGCACTCTGGTTTGGAATAAGGAGACATTGGATTGTCATTTTAACAGTTAATGGTATTTTCAATATTCTTTCCCAGAACCACAATTTAAATGCATACATTATTCTTCAGTTTTCCTTCTTCAATATCCAACTTTCACATATATATATATGAGGCAACGGAAAATACCATAGCTTGGGTCAGGCACACCTTCGTCCTCAAAGTACCATCTTTGCTTGTCAATACCTAAAGAGGTTCTATACAGCAGATATGTCCAATGCAACTCATCTTTTACTCTCTTGACTGCTGCTTCCGTGAGCATCGATTGTGGATCCAAGGAAGATAAAATCACTGACAACTTCAACCTTTGCTCCACTTCTCATCATGCTGTTACCTATTGGTCTAGTTGTGAGCATTTGGGTCTTCTTGACATTGAGTCGTAACCCATACTGAAGGCTGCAATCCTTGACCTTCATCAGCAAGTACTTCAAGGCCTCCTTACTTTCAGCAACCAAGGTTGTGTCACTTGCATATTGTGAGTTATGAATAAGTCTTCCTCTAATGCTGATGCCACATTCTTCCTCATATAAGCCAGCTTCGCTGATTACTGGTTCAGCAGAAAGATTTAACAGGTAGGATGAGAGGAAACCACCTTTGTGCACACCTTTCTAGGGTTCCCTTGTTCTGTTCATGTTTTGTTAAGAGACTAAACAAAAAAATTCAAACCATAAAATAATTTTGTCTTGAAAGAACTAGAACATTCACAAAAGTACCCTACTCCGCCCACTCCCCCCCCCAAAAAAAACCCCAAAACAATGTAAATGAAATGGGTAATTTTGAGTATCTCCTATACTATAGTGATGTGCCGATTTCTATTACAGAGTAAGAGGCCCTTGGCATGCCACGGGACCGAAGGTCAGACAGAGGCAAGCACAGCGAGAGTACCATTCATGGGTCACTTCCAGCCCGTGTCTTTTCTCAAGGACAGAAAGCACAGACGACTGCTAGGTACTGCTGTGTCTCCTCTTTGATTTCTAGCACTACAGTCGTGAGAAGAAACTGTCTCAGAGGGTTTTCGCTCAAAGCACGTATCCTGTGTGGTTGAGAGACCCACTTACAAGAGACTCGAGTGCCATCAAGGAGAATAAGTCCACAGCACCCTCCGAGGCCATCCCAGAGCCTGCCTAAGGACCCAACCAAGACCAACACCCTCTTGAGAGTCCTTGAAAAGATGAAGCTCTTTGTAAACCAGTTTAAGAGGGTGCAGATTGAAAAATGCCATTGTCTAACAACCACCACACTGCGGGGTGGGGGGTGAGGGGGTGGGGAGATAAAAATACCAAATAAGAAAAGGAATCCTGGGGACCTAGTGGTTACTTGTTGGACTGCCAACCACAAGGTCTGCATTTTGAAACCGCCAGCTGCTCTTAAGGAGGAAGATGGGCCTTTCTACTCCTCCTATAAAGAGTTACCGTTTTGGGAAATGCACAGGGGCAGTTCTACCCTTTCACTGTGAGTCAGCATCTACTGGATGCGCTGAGTTTGGGCCAAATGAGAAAGAGCACCATCTTGTGGCCAAACAAAAAATGTTTTTTGAACAGCGGACAGAGTGATCTCTGGTTCAACCAAATGCAAGGACAACCTAACAGCTCTGAACTGAAGAAAAAGAGAGAGGGGAGAAGAAAAGGAAGGAGAGAGAGAAGTGGGGACGTAGGGAGGCAGGGACTCAAAGCAAACACCCTCACACAGACGCCTGAGGCCAAACAGCTCAACATGAAAATGTGCACCACACTAACCAGCAATTAAGGCATCTTTAGGCCACCGGCTGAACCAGTCTATGGTGCATCCTGAAATCAGGGCGGGGAACTTCAAAGCTCGATTTCTGAATTTTTCGCCCACTGGTGAGAAGCAGAGCACAATGTGGAGGTTCTGCCGGACCCGGCCCATGAAGTAGTCATACAGGTTCTCGTTGGTGGGAGGGCGTCTAGGATGCTCTCTTTTCATGACTGAGATGAGATCGCTATGAATCTCATCGATTTCATCGCGGGCAAACAGGTTGGAGACCTTACAAAGAAGCACAGATATTAAAAATCCAGTTCACACCAATGAAAAGACGCCGAATGTTTAACTCAGTGCCCGCGACAATGGTCCCTCCTTTGTGTTCTTAAATTCAGCTTTAGAAAACTCAAGTACTGTCCAAGAGATGAGACGGAACACGTTTTCAAACACATAAGTGACTCTATTGTTAACTGGAACACCGAAGTCCTCTAGGGGTTTGGCAATAAAGGAGGTCAGCCAAACAAAGAGGGTCGTGATAGAGGACGGCCCCCAAGGAGCTGGAATGTCACGGTGGCTGAAACTAAGGGCTCCAACATCACAACAATTGTGAGGGTGTGTAGAACAGACAGGGTTCCATTCAGCTACACTGAAAACTGGTCAACATCAAAGCACCTTCAAATTTCTACTGGCAGATAGTTGGGGGCTGTGATAAGATACACTGGATGGGAACTGAACCGACATCTCCTGCGTCAGAGGCAAGAATTCTACCATGGCCAATCAGTGCCCCAGGATAAACAGGAGAATGGCCGTATACAGGCATAAATATTGCAGGTTTGAATCCAGGCAATCACAATAAAATGAACATCTCAGTAGGGCATGCCGCATGAAGTGTTTTATTTCTCCATGAATATAAAAATTATGTCTATACCATACTGCAGGCTATTAGAAGGAGTCCTGGTAGCAGAGTGGTTATGCATTGGGCTGCTAAATGCAAGGTCAGCAGTTCTATGGGAGAAAAACAGGGGGAAGTTCTATCCTGTCCTACAGTGTCGCTATGAGTCGGCATCAATCCAACGGCAGTGCATTTGATTTCAGTTTGATAGGTTACTAAGTGTATGAGAGCATTATGAAAAAGTTGGGAATATGGTGAGAATTACCAAAATGTGACACAGGTCTGAAGGAAGCACCTGTGGGTGAGGTCAAAAAATGGTGCTGATAAATTTGCTTGATGCTAGGTTGTCACAAACCTTCGATTTGTAAAAAGCACAGTATCTGCAAAGCAAAACCATGAGGTGCACCTGTATAAAACTGCAGTTGTTTATCATTTCTCCTTCGGATCATTCATTGAAGCCATGGGAATGAAGTGCTAACTCAGCATTTGGACAGGGAGTTTTCCTTCCACTATTTTTCATACTGATCACCTAATCCCCAAATGGCAGGACAAACTGAGCTCTCGAAAGGCAGATGGAATGCAAAAGATGAAATCCATGAAAAAGACACGGGCTCTTACCTCTCCAGACGATAGGACGTTATTCATATATTCCAAAAATGACTCTTCTTTGATTTCGCTGTCTGTGAAAATGAAAGTGATCCCTTTGCCTTGCTGACCAGCCGTTCTATACAAAAGCTTCATGTCTTCCATCAGGTTTGATGTGTTATAGGACCTAAAGAAGTGTCACAAGTGTGCCATTAGCTACGAACCTCAAAAGATGCTCAATACCAAATCGCACCCACTGGGATGCTCAGGGTTAACAACAACAAAACCATAAGATAACTAATTTGGGTGAGGATGTGCAGAAGTGGGAGCCCTGCCACACTGCTAGTGGAAAGGCGTCAGTATTGTGAGAATTGTGTGGTGCTTCATAAATAAAATTTAAAAAAACTAAAACTACCATGCGATGCAGTGTTTCCACTCCCAAAGACTTCAGCGTCAGTGTACCCTGCAGCACTATTCCGGATAGCCGAAAGGTGGAAACAGCCTCCAGGAAGAAACAAAATGCGGTCCAATGGAACCCTTCTCACGCAGCAAGAGAAATGGAGTCTGGACACATGCTACAGTCAGGCCAGAGCTTGAAGAGGCCATGCTGAGTGGAATAAAGCAATCATAAAGAAAGACAGCCAGTACAGGACCTCATGTGTATTTTTTTTAAGCAAGAAAAGGTAAATGCATGGAAATCAAAGTTTATTCTTGGTTACCACAAGTAGGAAGGCAGGAGAAAAAGATTAGCCATGATGGAAAACTGCACTAATGGAAGGTAGTGTGGCACAGCTGATTTTTGTTATTATTGTCAGTAAGTCGTACACCTATGAAAAGTGCAGTTGGCTCTCAGGGAGGAGATGAGCCAGTCAGGGTGCGATGTAGCCCAATGAAACATACAACTTTCCTGTAGTTCCGAAATGCTTCCTCCCTCCCTCTCCCCACACCCCTATCATGATCCCAATTCTACCTTGCAAGTCTGGCTAGACCAGTGGATGTACACTGGTGCAGGTGGGAGCTGGAAGCACAGGGAATCCAGGGTGGATGATACCTTCAGAACCAGGGGTGTGAGGGACGATACTGGGAGGGTAGAAGGAGAGTGGGTTGGAAAGGGGGAACCAATTACAAGGATCTACATGTGACCTTCTCCCTGGGGACGGACAACAGAAAAGTGGGTGAAGGGAGACGTCGGAAAGGGCAAGACATGACAAAATAATAATTTATAAATTATCAAGGGTTCATGAGGGAGGGGGGCAAGGAGGGAGGGGAAAAATGAGGTGCTAATGCCAGGGGCTTAAGTGGAGAGCAAATGTTTTGAGAGCGATGAGGGCAATGAATGTACAAGTGTGCTTGACACAATTGATGCATGTATGGATTGTGATAAGAGTTGTATGCACCCCTAATAAAATGATTAAAATAAAAGAAAAGTGTAGCTAGCAAACATTTCCTGATAGATACATTGACAGCTACTAGTAGGTAGTACCAAAAAGGACTGTAGCTGTGGACGCTGCTTATGCACAACCAACCACTTCCTGGGGCTGGGTCCCTTGCTTTAGAGGTCATGGTTTTATGGGCTATTCCAACTCGTCAGACTAGTGGCGAATGTAGTGCTTCTTTTCTGCCTCCTACTCTGTTGTGTAGTGCCTGTGTCTCAGAAACTTTCAAAGGACCATCCAACGCATGACAACTGGGCCCTGCCAGCCTGGAATAAAGCACAAGGAGCAAAGTCTAGGACAGGGGGTGACTATAGAGTGAGTGTTGAGTAGTCTCCCTGGGCATCTTCCTTCTCAAACAGGAGACCCAAACTGCTGCATGGGCCCCAACTACCAATACTGAATGTTTTGATCAAAGACCCCGTTGGGGAGGGAAAAAAACACAATTAAAGAGGTAAATTCAAGACAGAATTTCAAACTCTCGATGACTCAATGCTTTCTGGAGCTATGGAGCCTAGATAAACCCCTAAAACTATTGCCCTCAAATAATATTTAAATTTCAAACAAAAATATTCCCTGAAGTCTTTACACAATGAAATGTTAGTTCAGGTAACTGGTGGAGAATATCAACCTTGAGCATTGTGTTCTGTTTAGAACTATCTATCTAAGATCCAATGGACAGCCTCGATTTGAAAGACAAGATGTGAACCTCAAGATGTGGATTTACGCTAATGAGGAAAACAACTGACAAATGGAGGGTGAAAAAGTTTGACAACTTGACCAATGTAGTCACATTGAATTACACATGCAAACACTTAAGTTGATATATGTTTTGCTGTGCATAGTTCTCAGCAATAGTGACAAGAAAAATCAAAATAGAAAAATAAATATTGAGTAGGTTCCAGTATACAGTAGTGTGTTACCCCTAAAAGCTGAAATTACAATATTCCAACCCTACAACCTCAACCTTCCAAAGCACTACTTGAATTTTGTGTTGTTAAATAAATTCAAATTTCAGAACACAAAGGCAGATGGCCATCTGACTTTTTACAAGCAACTAAATATTTAACTTCTGTGCTCTCTTCTTAACACCTCTGACCTAAGCCCTAGAATCTTAAATACCGAACTGATGCATCGGTATTTCTAGAGAGCTTCAAACAAAAGTGAGTTCTAAGAGATCATGGAGGGAAAGGTTTTCAAAGACAAATCTCTCTTACCAAAAATGAAAATAAAAATCTCAAAAGATGAGATGAGGCAAACTTGCAGCCCAGTCCTCCGGGTCTCCCTGCTGTCTTGGCTAAGAAGCCCTCGTCAGCCTAGCTTGCATACCAACTCTTTGAGACATTGGTCCTCTCTTATCAACAGCAGATCATCCACATGATCACATTCAAAGGAATGGATTTAGCACCGTCAGAGGAGGTGTGGGGTCTATAATAAGGCGTTGACGTGCAGCAGAATTCATGCCAGACTAGAAATAAGAAAGCCTAGAGTCCAATTTCAGCTAGACCTAAGATCTCAGACAAAGCACAGCCGCCCTGAACCTCAATTCCAAGATGAGCTTATCTGCCTTACTAACTCATGAAGTTCTTTTTTGTTAAGTCATTTTATTGGGGGCTCTTACAGCTCCTACGACATTCCATACATCAACTGTGTCGAGCATATTTGTACAGATCCCTTTGAAGATCATATGAGCTTGTGCAAGTAAAAAATGTACATTGGAAGCTATAGGTTCTTAGCAGTAATATTGGGAACAAACATCACACTGTGGAATTACTTCCCAGTGCAGACTACCTTTTATCTAGACGTGCTTCCATCCACAAATTGGAAGAACCATCCACAAGGTAATTGGAATTATTTCTGATTTATAGCATAATATTTGGATTTATTCCTCAACCATAACCCTATATCTGAAACCAAACAAAAATGCAACAAAATCTTGAATTACTGCATCTTCAAAGCCAAGACCTGATCTTTTGCAGCTCTTGCCTAGAATCTGTGGTCTCCGTTAACACGAAAGTTCAAGCGCATGTTTTGCTTTGTAGGACAACGCAAAGCTTGAGGAAGATGCTCAGTAGGCCATAAATTCACTTCTTATAACTCAAAATTCACTTCAAATGATTTCCCGTCCAACTTAACGTTTCTCTCTGACTTCTCGCTCCTAACCCGATCCTAAGGAGCCCAGGTGGTGCAGTGGTTACGATTGGCCTGCCAACCCAAAGGTCAGCTGTTTAAAATCACCAGCAGCTCCTCGGGAGAAAGATGGAAACTCATGGGGGCAGTTCTATTCTGTCCTATAGGCTTCCTTTGAGTCCGCATCAACTCAGTGGTTACGTTTTAAATTAACCCTAACAGGGTTCATCCTAAAATTCTGTTGTTGCTGTTGTTGGTGGTGGTGGTGGTGGTTTGCTCTCAAGTCTATTTCAGTTCATTCCAATCCCAGGTGACAGGGTTTCCTAGGATGAAATCTTTCTGGTATCAGACTCCAGGTCTTCTCCCTTAGAGCTGCTAGTGGGCTTGAAAAGCCAAATGTACAGTTAGCAGCCAACTACTTAATAATTATGCCAGTGCCTGTTTCTCTATTTCTGTTCAGTTTTCGCTTTCTAACTCCGCTCGCTCCCTGCACTGCACACATGCATCCGAGGGCTGCTTCTCTGAAGCACCCTTTCTTGATGAGTAGCGACATCTTCTTTCTCGTGTCTCAAGTCAGAAAGCAAAGTATGTCAAACCCAACAGATCTGACTTCCTAGCACACTCAGCCCTTTCCTATTGGTCCGTTCTCACTGTCAACTGTTCATGACACCGTCATTTCTCACCTAAGTCCCCACAGCGGTTCTAACTATTCCTTCTTCAGCTGAGCATTTGCTCTCTATTTTGGCATGTACATATCGGCCATGCGCTCTCGATGACAACTCGCCAGTCGTTTGCTATTGCTCCTACAGGAGCTTTTAAAGCCTCCATCTCTCTTCACTTGTCCTAAAGCTGAACCCATTGCCTTCATGTTGATACTGTCCAAGGGCCACCTCGGGTGTCACCAAGCAGAACAGCTCCCTAAGAAGCTTTCTAAGCTATACTCTTCACAGAAACAGCTTTCCAGAATTTTCTGCCATGACAATGCTGAGTTGATTCACAGAGCAACCTTCTGGGTCAGTAGTCTAGCAGAAACCATTTGAGAGACCTCGGTTGGGAAAAGTCTATTCATATCTTCCAGGGCCTCAAATATGCCTTCACGTACTGGCTTGCTCTGGGGGATCTGTGCTACTGCTTGTCTCTGGGATAATTCCTACTCACATTTGGGTCTTAGTATGAACATCACTTCTCTGACCACAGGTGAGACTAGAATTCCATATGGTTCAACAGGATCTGCATTTATTTTATTTCTTAAATTTTTTGATTCATCATCCACGTACCTTACAGTTCAATAGTTTAGATATATATTTCAAAGAGTTGTTCAATCATCATTGAAATCAATTATAGAATGTTTTCTCCATTTCTTGTTCCCATTATTATTAACTCCTCATTAACCCTCAAGCTCCCGTGACATAACCCTACAGAACGATTAAATCTTGCTACTCTCTCTGGATTTATATATTCTGGATTTCATATAAACAAAACAAAAAAAACACAACCCACCAACACAACAAAATAAAACACAGAAAAACCTCAATTCAAGTGAAATCAGAAGATAATGAAAATTAACAAATTTTAAAATGGGTGAAAGGGGGAAACAAAAGATAATACGTTCACTTTGACCCTAAATTTCATCAATCATCTACTTTAGGGTCTGCATTCAATTCTCTATCATAGATCACATATACCAATATCACACTTCATTGAGTGGTTCATTCAGTGCCCAATGCTGACTCTTCAGTGATAATAAGTTCCACGAAGACAGAGGTTGGCTTTACCTTCCCCAGCATTGTCCTTCCCAACATCTAGTGAGTGTTTGGCACATAGATGGTGTCCAAGAAATACTTTTAAATAATTGGATCAATCAATCAATATAAACAATTTGTGCATTTTCCATTTGATTGAGTTTCTTATCACTGGAATTATCACTTAATGGAAATAAACCCTTGAAATGAATCCCAAAAGAGTACGCAGAATACTTACCTCCTATGGAACGGGAAAACAGTATTCATGACAGTGGGAGTAAGGAATGTCCCCAAAGAAAGTGTTTCTTTAATTGGTCGACAAACTGGTACCAGTGTGTGTTTCATTTAATATGGATGTAGGGTTACAATTTAGCAAAAATATCATTGTAGTAAATAGATATTGTGTTTGCCCATGTTCCATACTCTACACAATGAATGCATCATAGCATCTACACTCAAAATCGGTGTAGATTCACGGGATGGATCATAACTGTGACACTGAAACATGCCAAGAGAAAAAGAAATAACAGCCCTAGGACATGCAAGTACTTAATGTTAGTAGAAATTTTCTCTTGTACTTTTGTTTAGAACAAGCACCTAGCATGGCACTGAGCCTACTAGCTACTTAATTTCCGCTCCCTCCCTAACCCCAGATAGCAAAAGCAAATCATTTTGATATATAAAAAAATTAATCTAGCATGTAGTACAGAAATTAAAAAGGAAAGCTACAGGTCTGTCTAGATAAGATAAGTGGGATGAACAATCTGGAGAAGAAAACAACGGGACCGATGGTTCCAGGGTGACATGGGAAAGGGGATGGTAGGGGAAAGGAAGTTGTGTTAACAAACCCAGGGACAAGGGGACAACAAGTGATCCAAAATCAATGGCAAGGAGGGTGTAAGAGGCCTGGTAGGGTGTGATCAAATGAAATGCAACTGAGAGGAATTACTGAAACCCAAATAAAGGCTGCACATGATAGTGGGACAAGAGGAAAGTTAAAAGAAATAGAGGAAAGACCTAGGAGGCAAGGAGCATGTATAGAGGTCTAAAAACAGGCTTGGACATATGTAAATATATATAATGATAGGGAAATAGCTCTGTGTGCATATATTTATAGGTTTAGTATTAAGATAGCAGATGGACTCTGGGCCTCCATTCAAGAACTCCCTCAATGCAAGAACACTGTTCATTTAAACTGGCATTCTATGATGCTCACTTTCCCAACACAATTGCTGAAGACAAACGTGTGCATTAGCAAATGTGGTGAAGAAATCTGATGTTGCCCAGCTTTCAAAGGATGTTGCGTCTGGAGTCTTAAAGGCTTGAAGATAAACAAGCAGCTATCTAGCTCAGAAGCAACTAAGCCCACATGGAAAAAGCACACTAGCCTGTATAATCATGAGATGTAAGAAGGGATCAGGTATCAGGGATCAAAGAAAAAATAATAATATCATTGTGAATGAGGGGGGGTGCAGATTGGAGACTCAAAGTCTATCTGTAGGAAACTGGACATCACCTTACAGAAGGGTCATGGGGAGGAGACAAGCCAGTCATGGTGCAGTGCAGCAACAATGAAACATATAGCTTTCCTCTAGTTCTTAAATGCTTCCTACCCGCCCCACTCCCCACCCTCATTATCATGATCCCAATTCTACCTTACAAATCCAGCTAGACCAGAGGATGTACACTGGTACATTTAGGAACTGGAAACACAGGGAATCCAGTACAAATGATCCCTTCAGGACCAGTGCTGAGAGTGGTGATACAGGGAGGGTGGAAGGAAGGAAGGGTAGAAAGGGGGAACCAATTACAAGGATCTACATAAAACCTCCTCCCTGAGGGATGGACAACAGAAAATTGGGGAAGGGAGATGTCAGACAGTGTAATATATAACAAAATAACAATAATTTATAAATTATCAACGGGTCATGAGGGAGGGTGGGGAGAGGGGAGAAAATGAGGAGCTGATACCAAGGGCTCAAGTAGAAACCAAATGTTTTGAGAATGATGATGGCAACAAATGTAAAAATGTGCTTGACACATGGATGGATGTATGGATTGTGATAAGATTTGTATGAGCCCCAAATAAAATGATTTCTTTTTAAAAAAGGAAAACTGATAAGTCAACATCTGAGCTGAAAATCTATTATGATTCATTGTCTGTAAGAACTTTAGGTGGTCCCTATGAACCTTTTACCAAAAACCATTTCAGAAGAATGCAAGGCAAAGCTTGGAAACATACCTTGTCAGAGTGATCTGGAAGGACGAATAGCCAGCAATGAACGTGGCCAACCTCGTCAAGCTCTGCTTTCCTGAGCCGCCCACCCCGACAAGGAGGGCATTGCCTCGGGGAGTACGAATAACTCGAGAGATCTATAAGATAGCATAAACAGGCATGTGTCTGTAAACAGGTATGCATTCCTCTTTGTCATTATGTATTGAATGTAAGCACAGAGCCAGAGTAATTTTGGAAGGTGTAGGTGTCTTAAGACCAGAATGGAGTTATTCTGTTGGAGGGTGAGATAAATAAAACATGCATCTACGATGTTTAGGACAGAGCGGGAAAATAAGGGGGGAGACTTATGCAGAAGACAGATCAGCAAACAGCCGAGCACTGCTTGTTCTGGGCTCTAAAGAGGAGAGATAAAGAGGAATTTGAGGTTTCAAGAAATTTCAGAACAAGGTCTGTCCTTGAAATAGAAAGCATGTGAAATGCTTTAAGTTGAAGAGTCTTTAAATCAGAGAGTTTAAACAAAAGGAAAGACATGGCAAACATAAGGAGGTTTTTTTTTCCTTAGAAGAAAATTACCAAAATCATGGCTTAGTACTAGGCAAAGAAATATCTACCAAGACGTGGTTGTAAACCATGACTCCCGGTCTGTGATAGTCAGTAGCCTCAGACCACTCCAAGGTCCCCTTGTGGTAGAAGTCTATGTCCATTTGGCTTCACTATTGTTAAATAAAACTACTAACATCTCCGACTTCAACTGGGAGATTCAGCATATGATTTCCTGGGGTGCCTCTTTTACTTATCTGACAGCCATTTATCATTCCCTCCGACCTGCAGCCAGAACCCATCTACCAGGCACTACGGTAGGTTGAGTGTTGTGATACCAGAAGCTATACCACCAGTATTTCCAAGGCCAGCAGGGTGATCTAGGGTTAGCAGGTTTCATCAGAGATTTCAGACTAAAATAAACTAGACTACATAGATTAAAATTCTCTCAATATATCTCTGAATGTTAGCCAATGAACTCATAAGGATCACAAGAGAACACTGTTCAACGTGCTTGCTTTGGGCAAGTCATCAGGAGCTACCAATTGCAGGTTCAATGGGGTAGAAGACCAACAACGGTGAGAGGGTCAACCTTCAGTGAGATGGCTTGGCGAAAGAGCCACCATGATGGACTCCAACTACCAGCTATTGTGAAAGTGATGAAGGGTCACTACCAGACAACATTTCACTCTGCTGTCTATGAGTCAGAGTTGAGTGAGCCTGAGAGAGTGCTGGATATGCTTATTTCTAAAGAAGGATGTGGGAATGGAAATTAGCAAGAGATCACTTCTCTGGGGCTTTGGAGCGCTCCCTGGGGTCAACCAAGTTTCTTCCCTCTGTCGATATTCTTTCTAAAGATTCTCTCGGTTCAGCAGAGCTGTGTTCTGCTCCTGTTGCAACTCCCTCTGGGTTTGGGCCTGTTGTCCTGTATCTAATGTGAACTTGGGAATGGAGACCAGTGTTCCTGTCTCTGGTGTGAGCCTAAAAGCCTTCAGTATGTCAGTGTTTGCGGTAGCGACATACTTTTGTGTCAGCATGAAAATATCAAAGTGTTCGGGTGGAGGCTAGCTTGTCCATGAGGTGACAGCCCGATGGTACCTCCTTGTGGGCATGACCTTCTCATAAGGGCGTTCCTGGGAACCTCTGCCTCTCTCTCTGCCTCCACTTTCCTGCCAGTGAGCCATGCTGAGACCTGCACAAGCCCTGTGAATGGGCCACTGCCACTGGATCCATGAAGCCCTGCACCCACCAGCCTGTGATATTCCTGCATCCTGCATCACTGCTTGTGGCTGCACGAGTCCGACGAGGGATTTGTGGACTAGTAATCAGATGACCAGATTTTAACATTGGTAAAGCGGGACACATTGATGAAACTCATATCCTGGTGAAACAGCCACACGGCGGCCGAAAACCGTATATCCTAGCTTGTCGTGCATTCTTTCCAAAAATCGGGACTTTTTAAAAATGCCGAGGGACATGAGAAAAATTGTTAAAAATCAGGACTGTCCTGCCAAAAGTGGGATGTCTGGTCGCCTGGACTTATGGATTTGATCTGGACTGGGCTGGGATGTTTTCCTGATATACATTTACTCCTTAATATGAATCTTTTTCTCATATATATGTGAATGTCTCTGGATTTGTCTCTCTAGACAGCCTGGTCTAACACAGTGTTAAACCCCATTTCTCCAGCTACTTTCTGTAAGAATCTCTGCAACGTTATTGTAGGTCAGGGGCTGGGAGTAATGATGGTACAACAGGTGAGAATTTTTAGAATTCTGCAGGTGTATATTCATATTTTCCCCCGATACTACTTCTAGCTACCCCCATCTCTCAGTTAATGATACAGAGATGTTGCCATGTTGCGGGAAGCTATGCCCCCATTATTCCAAACACCAGCAGAGGTCACCGCAGTTGACAGGCTTCAGGAAGGCTTCCAGACTGAGGTAGACTCGGGAGAAAGGTGAGAATATTTACTTCTGAAAAGTAACCAGTAAAAACCTCAATGAGTCACAAGAGAATATTGTCAGATAGACAGCTGTCGAATGAGCCCTCTTGGTGGGAAGAAGTCGAAGCACAGAGACCCAGTGATGGTTAGGGAGGCTAGAATGGAGTTCAGCCTGTCAATCAAGCGGTAGCTTGATGATTGATACCTCCTTGGGGGTATGGCCTTTAGTAAAAGAGAAGGATCCTACAGAGATGATTCTTCCCTGCCACTTCATCTGCCTCCTTGCTGGGACTTCACTGGGCACTCTAAGTCTGCCTCCAGGTGCAGCCCCATTTGGCCGCCCCACCAGGAGAGCTGTGGACGCCCTGTCATGCTTCTACCCAACTTGGATCCCAGTGCCTCGGTACTCCGTGGCCTGTGACCTCTCTGCCTTCTGCTTCACCCTTCAGCATCATCAGCCTGTCCATGCATGAGTCTCTAGAGGGCGCCCCTAGCATTGGCTCTATGGACTTCAGTTGCACTGGGCTGCGGTGGCTTCTTGATGCAAAGTTGCATCTTTTCATAATTTCTGGTGCATAGATGCGCGTCGCTGGTGTGGTTCTCTAGACGCTCGGCCTAACACAGGGGACGTGAGCATGGCAGCAGTACCGGAGGTCAGGCAAGACAGGGCTGTTGTTCACGAAGTCACCAAGAGCCAGAGCTTGTTTTAACAACAGCTGACGGCAAGTTCAAGAGGCGCAGGTGAGGTGGCTGCGGAGCCACTGCGGACGACACTAGAGCAGCCGTGTCCTTTGTCTGATGCTGGGAACTGTGCTCCTCTTCTTTCTGTATAATTCGTTGCTGGCGAACCTTGATCCCAATAGCCTAGGCTGGAATTGAGCCTAGGACTTACATTAAATGTTTTTTCCTCTCCACTTGTCTCATGGTAAACATTTGACAGGTGGACACAGGTATGTACAAACAGATAAGAGACTTCGAAAACCACCTAAAACACTTACACACTCGTTTAGAAACAGAAGTGGTAGGAGAAAGCAAAGCTAACAGCGACCTTCAAATGAAGCCGTTCCCTGTAAACTGAAGCTAGAGACAATGATTTTGAAATTCCTTTATGAAATATATTTACATTATGAGAGTGCTAAGTCTAGTAGGAGGATGAGACCTACTAATACAGATATAGGAATTCTGGAGCGGAGGCAGGAATGGTCCCTTCCATTCACGCAAAGGTGGCATGCGGAGCGCACTTGAGGAGAGGGAATGGGGCACACAAATGAGTGGAGTCAGGATAGGCCTGAGGTGTCCCTGCCAGGACAGGTAGTAACCTTGGGCTGTGGAAATAGGTGAGATAAGGCAATGCACAGCTGCTTAGGGTCTGATTCAGGCATGGTTAAATCCCAAACCCATTTATAAGCACCTTCTCGGGCTCTCACCAACAGTGACAGTGCAGGGAAAGTGACAGGGCTGCTGCCCTCCCACAAACAGAGAAGCTGCTTATTTTACCACCATGCAAAGGCCAGCTTTGAGTAAGCCGTGCCTAGGCCTGAGACTCACATGATCCTCACATGCATTCGCTGCAGACAAGGCCTGAGCTCGAAGCTACAGAGCAAAACTGAGTAACACGGCAGCGGCACATTTGAAGTGTGCATGCTTTTCTTGCAAGCCTGTAGACGTGACCTGCAGCACACAATTTAAAGATTGATCGGAATGTGGCCTCATGGTCTAGTGTAAAACTGCACGTTCTCAGGGGGGAGGGGGGTTCTGGAGCAAAGCCAAGTGCCTGTCATTTCCTGGAGACGCTCTCCGGCATAACCACTGTACCTTGACTAAGTGAGCCATCGCGTCTGCAAAGAACACCATGTCCATGCCGGGGCCGCGGATGCTCTCATTGTAGAGCTGCAGGAACATATTCAAACGCTCTTTCAGGTGATGAAAGGACTCAATTGGCTCATAAACTTTGGGCATTTCAGCATCAGCCTCCTCAGATGTTTCGCCTGGGGTTGAGGAAGAAGAATCAATTAGACATCTTCAAAATTGCCAAATTTTACTCCTGTCTTCTGCCCAAATTAATACACGGATAGTCCTATCATTTTAAACAATATAATACTGATTTTCATCAAGATGCCATCACATGTATATTCAAATGGGTGGGGGGGGGGGCTTATCTAGTGAACATGTACATGATCACAGACAGTCTCCCTTGGTTTTTCTTTCTTTCTTTGTTTGTCTGTCTCACTGCCCTGGAGCTGATGCTGACTCAGAGAACTCTTTACAGGACTAGAAAGCCTCTTCTTTCTCCCTCGGAGTAGCTGCTGCTTTCGAACTATTGACTGGCAGCTTAATGGGATTAGCAGCCTAATGTGTAACCACTACGCCAGTATCAAAGGGGTCCTGTATAGTATCAAAGGGAACCTATATAGGTTCAGAAGCCAAAATTTTTACCACAGCAAAAAGCCTCATCTTTCTCCCTCTGAGTGGCTGGGAGACTTGATCCACTGATTTTGCAGTTAGCCGACGCAAGAGCGCCACCAGTACTTAAAAGGAAATACCGTTCTTGTCTAATAAAAATACTCTTACCTTTATAGGATTTCTGTGTATGAGAGAGCAAGAAAAGGTTGAAAATAAAATGTGTTGGCATTTTTCCTGGCAAAAGAATCATTCCCACTGCATAGCCATCGAGAAACCTTATTCGATAGTCATTCAGGAACTGTGGGTTAGCATGCATATCATAGATCCACTGAGGCACTGACTGGCTATCTCCAACCATTTTCAAGACATCAACAATATGTTTGTAAACAGGCCCTTTGGGCACAAACAAAAGAGAACTGTGTCTTCAGTTCTGACCCACAGTCATTGAGTCAATCTGACTCGGAAAGGTATTTGCGATGAAGAAGTAATTGGTATCCCAAAATTCCATCATGTGATCTCCATCTTCATGTCAATCACCAAGACCATATTTTCCAACTACTGTACCTTCCTCTTTGTTCCCAATTTTTGAATTCCAATCACCAATGATTTTTAATGCATCTTGCTTGCATGTCTGATCCATTTCACTGAAGACATTGGTAGAATGCTTCGAGTTTCACATCACTAGCTCTAGTGTTTGGTACATAAATTTGAATAATAGTTGTATTGACTGGATTTTTTTTGGATACTGGTAGACATAATCCTGTCACAGATAGCATTGTACTTAAGACAGATTTTGAAATATCCTTTATGAATGTGATTCCCAGCATAGTAAACCATATGATTATTTAACCAAAATGACCAATACCAGTCCATTGCAGCTCACACACACCTAAAATATAGAACTTTTTGAGTTCTGATTCATGTTTGATAGCTTCCAGTTTTCCCAGGTTCACACTCTGTACATCCTGACTCAGAAGATATGAAACAAGTGTTTAAAAGACATGAAGTTTGTGTTGACTTTGAATGTTTTAATGCAGTAGTGGAAATAATCATTTAGCTGAGTTCCATTGTTTCTGAAAAGAAGCACTCACCTTGTTTTCATAAGAAAGCTATTTATCTCCAATTTTCAAGGTTCTCACTCTAATCTCACTTCCATGGAGTCAATCCTGACTCCTGGGAGCTGGAGAACAGAGCAGAACTCGCTCCTGTGAGTTTCCAAACCTGTAACTGTTTAAAAGTGTTGACGGCCCTGTCTTTCTCCCATGGGATAGCTGGTATTTTCCAACGATCAACCTCGTGCCTTGCAGCCCACTGCATAACCACGATACCCGCAGGACATTATAACCACAAAACCGTGTCCTCCCATCAGTCATTTAATTCCAGTTCTGTTCAGTGGCCTTCTCCTGTAACTTCAAGGGCTTTCCTTTTGTTTTCAACACTAATAACTACCCTTGATTTTGTCACCATTCACTTGGCAGCCACCATGGGCCACATGATGTTGTCAGGACAGATTGGAAGCCAGGGATTAATACTTCCTGTTGAAAATCATGGGAGGGGCTCCCCTCCCTCATTCTTTCAGAATTCACTTTAGGAACCTTGTCAATGTAAATTCTTTCTCCTAAGAAGGATTAGCAATTTTATCTTACACAGGAATGCAATGGGTTGTATCCACTCATCTACATGAAGGTTGGCTCTTGGTCTCTGCTATATCTTTGCAAGATTGCCTGTGATACACTTCATTCTGGTTTAATGCTTACTCAACAATGAAGCTTTATTTTTTTCTTCTATTTTTGTAAAGACATTTTCTAAGTTGAGAGTAGATTGTATTGTTCCTTGTGTTCTTCCAACACTGTCCAAGTCATTGTTCAGGTAACATTTCATTCACTGCCCACATGATAGATATAGGAATAAGTCCACATTCATAATTTAGGAGGATGAGATTCCATAAAGTCCAGAGATTTGTCGGACTAATGTCGGGCAGAGTTCTATCCCAAATCGACATCTATTGAGTAGATTATAGTCAGACTGGATACTGCTAGGGCAAAACTTACCCTTAGATTTATATTGGTTGGTGGATTTCATTGGTAGGGGGTCCATATTGTTAGCACTAAAGTTAGGGCTAGGATATAGGTTAAGATGAATATAAAAGGTTCAAGTCTTTGACTAAGATCATTTGGTCTTTCTTTTATCCTATGCAACAAAAATCCCACACACTGCCATTGAATCCAGACCACCCCACAGCCCACCTTAATATCCCGGCTAATCTACATAAAATAATTACTCTTTGGAATTACATGGGCATGTATCTTTATCTACCCATTCTATAAATATTTGTTGACACCTAATACACCCCAGGCTATTTCAGGTGCAGTTTACTACTCCAAAATTCGACGGCCTTAAACGGCACCTACTGTCTTCACGCAGAGTAAAGTTTTGCTGAAGATGGTGGTGCCGGCAAATAATATTGGCAGCACCATGAATTGCTAAAAGAACACCCACATCTGTCTTCACAGAAGTACAGCCAGCTGGTTCTTAGACGCAAGGATAACAAGACTTCCTCTCACAGGCTTTGCACATGCTATTAAGAGAGGTCAGTTCCTGAAGAAGACCCTCAGGCTGGGTAAAGCGGAGGGGAGGGGGAAAGAGGAAGACATTCAAATCTGTTTCTATCATGTTTACCTGTAGCTTCAGGTGCATCCCGCAGGAAATCCACAAAGTACGCGTCAGTGCCACAATCCACAGAGAGCTTCTCCTCTTCACCGAACTCCTCTTGAACCAGACCTGCCAAAGCCTTATCAAACCAGGTCACATCCGCAGACACCGTGAACCGATCGGCTATGACGCGCTTACACTCATGCTTCCACAGTCTTAACAGCTCCTGTCAAAAGGGTCGTTTCCGTTCGTTATGAATTCACGCTGGGCAGTAGTTGAGAATTCACATGGATGAAACGGTACAGTGCCGTCCTTCCTAATTTAAGATACTTGACTTTTAAAAGACATGCTTCGTATGAGCTCAACCTTTCAAATTGGTTCTCATTGAAGTAAATCAAGTTTGAGATGCAAACACCAAGCCCTCCGCTGACATCCAAAGATTGGAGGTTCTGGTTTACCTTTAAGAAAGGCCTGGTGATCTACATGGGAAAATCAGTCCTGAAAACCTTATGGAGTGAAAAAAAAAATTTATGGAGCACAGTGTACTCTGACTCACATGGACTCATCATGAGTTAGTGTCAAATTCATGGCAAATAGCGTTTTTTAGGGTCTACTCATTTGCAAGTTCCAATTTTTTTAAAAAGAGTTCAAAACCACCAGCCACTCTGTAAGAGAAAGCTAAGACTTTCTCCTCCTGTCAAGATTCACACTCTCAGGCTCAGAAGCCCACAGGGCAGGTCTAATCCATCCTGTACGGTGGTTATGGTGATGAACCAGCATTACCTTGGTGACAGTGGGTGAGAAATTATTGAAACCCTAGTGCAAAATATTACAGTTCATGCTGATCAACCAGCAAACTAAGTATCTATGTAAAGGTCTCAGGTATGTGATAAATGAGTCTGTTTGAGAATACAGCTACATTCATGTAAACCCACCGTCCTCAAATCAATTCTGACTCAGGAATACAATGAGACCGAATAGAACTGCCTCATAGGATTCCCAAGGCTGTAAATCTGTGCGGGACCAGACAACTCCATCTGGCTTCCACAAAGTGGCTGGTGGTTGGAATCGCCACCTTGTGGTTAGCAGTGCAATATTTAATGCATTCATATGACCAGAAAGCAATACAAAGTATAAGTATCTGGTCTGCATTATCTAAGCAAAACAGTCAGAGAGCCAAGCATTAATTGGACATGGCAGGAAAGGAATGGCTTAGTACCCCTGTCCCTCCAGCAAGCCAACAAATGTTGGCTACACTCACCATTTGATATCAGACTAATGGACATATCTCAATAGCATTTTGTAGGCTAGGCGCTTTTAACCCTTTGCGTTAATGATCAGAGAAAGCCAGGCATTTCTACTCCTGTAAAACATTATAGTCTCAGAAACTCACGGGAGCAGTTCTACCCTGTCCTACAGGGTCACTATGAGTTGGCATCCAGTAGATGGCAGTGAGTTTGTGTTTGGTTTTGTTTGGGTGTTGTGCTAGGAAAGTAATCTGGTGTCAACTTGTGGAGGGGTAGAGTATAGCCTGTCAATCAGGTCGTTTGATGACCTCATTTGAACATGCCACAGAGTAAGTAGCTCACTGGAGGCCAGGTAGACACAGACTCTCTGCTTTATCTTCCTCCAGACATGCCACATGGAGCTATGGTGATGGCAGCCAAAGCCTTGGAGCTGGAGGAGCCGTGGGGAGACTCATGCCAGTGTGGAGATGCCTCCACTGCCACTGGATCCACAAGACTCTCCACCCACCGGCCTGTGTTCTTCCTGAATTCAGTATCATTGCATGTGTTTTGTGAATCTGAGGAGGACTTTATAGATGGGTATGGGACATTTCTGCTAATATTGGACTTATGGATTCAATCTGGACTGAGCTGGTATGTTTTCTCAATATTCTATTGCTCATATATATAAAGCTCTGTCTTAAACACATATGAGTGTCTATGAATTAGTTTCTCTAGTCTACCAGGACTCACACAGGTGTTAATGGTAAAATGTTACTTGACAACCAGAATGTCAAGTGTTTGGTAAAAAACTTTTCCGTGGATTTGGTTAAAGTGGAACTCCATGATGACACTCATTACTGGAACTGTTACGCATGAATGATTAAAGTAAGCACCTAGCGAATGCCCAGTGAAAGAATAATGTGTGAAAGCTGCAGTCCAGAATTCCATCCATCGATCAATTACGTTTGGGGGAGAAAAACGTTACTGCTCTAAAACTGACCTTCCGTTCTTAATAGTGGGTAGAACTTTCCCCCAATCATGTTGCCAGCTAGGATAGTTACCTACATTTCTACTATCTGGGACAGACTTTGGGGAAGTTAACACTAGATATACCTAGAGGCAAGTTTGGGGGTTGTTTCCACCAATTCTGTGTGTTCTACGTGTAGAAAAGTATCTTTAAAATATTTTCTTAACTATAATTTTTTGACTCCATGGGAGGCTGGAAGATAAACTTGTCTTGCCTTCACTTGAGTACACAGCCCGTGCCTACTATTTCCTTAAACACAAGCTTAATTCAATAGGGCTTTGAATGAAAAGGTTTTAACATATTTACTTCTCCCCTTATTGAGTGTTGTTGATAAGAGTAGAAAGAGCAAGAGCTAACATGGGTAGGAGGGAGGATGCTACTGAGCGTTCTGAAAGTGTTGCTAGCAGAAGCACCCCAGCCTGTGCGATCACGAGGTGTTGAAGAGATCGGTATCAGGTATCAAAGAACAAAAATGAAGGGGACTGCAGATTTGGGGACCCAAAGACCATCTGTAGACAACTGTACATCCCCTTACAGAAGGGTCATGGGAGGAGATGAGCTAGTCAGGGTGCGGTTGAACAACGATAAAACATACAATTTTCCTCTAGTTCTTAAATGCTTCTTCCCCACCCCACCCCCCACTATCATGATCCCAATTCTACCTTACAAATCCAGCTAGACCAGAGGATATACACTAGTACAGATAGGAACTGGAAACACAGGGGAGCCAGGACAGATGATCCCTTCAGGACCAGTGCTGAGAGTGGCGATACAGGGAAGGTGGAGGGAAGGTGGGGTAGAAAGGGGGAACTGATTACAAGGATCTAGGTATAACCTCCTCCCTGAGGGATGGACAACAGAAAATTGGGTGAAGGGAGATGTCAGACAGTGTAAGATATGACAAAATAATAACAATTTATAAATTATCAAGGGTTCATGAGCAGTGGGGAGCAACGAGGGAGGGAAAAATAAGGAGCTGATACCAAGGGCTCAAGTAGAAAGCAAATGTTTTGAGAATGATGATGGCAGCAAATGTACAAATGTGTTTGACACAATGGATGGATGGATGGATAGTGATAAGAGTTGTACGAGCCCCCAATAAAATGATTATTTTTTAAAAGAAAGATAGAATGTGTTCCTAGCTTGATGGGAATTCTTAAGACACTGAAAATCTTTATATTCAAGTCCATGTATAAGGGCTTATTTTGTTCTGCCTACTTGGTTATCTACTCAGCTGCCTCTTTCCAGTTGTACCAATACATACATGTAATTTTAAGAGTGTATCATGCTACATAGAAAGGAAAGATCATATCATATTTACAATAATGATGGTGTCTTTCCTCAATGTTGAATCCAGTAATCATTTCCAAAGATTACTTTTAGTTAAAATGCCAAGTTTAAAATATCCAGACAATTCTATAATAAAGACCATAGAAAACATTCCCTTGTTTAGTATACATGATGCTATAAAAATGAAATTGTGGTAGATACATATAATCATTTGTCAATTTAAGGATTAAGAGTATAGGGGTGGGGTCTAGCTTGTCAATCAGATCATAGCCAATGAGGCCTCTGTGTGGGCATGGCCTTCTCCTCTGAGAATTCTGGGAAATCTGGTACTTCCTCCTTGGAGGCAGGAGACACTTCTCTCTCTGCCATTCCCTGGGAGACTTTGCAGGTGACAAGACACATGGACCCACCCTGATGCAACCAGACCTCTGAAGCCAGAGAAGTCACCTAGAGACCCCTGCCAGTGCTGAATGCTTACAACACCACTAGATCCAAAGACTTTCTACCCACTGGCTTGTGAGCTTCTACATTCGGCTTCATTGCATGTGTTTCATGAGTCCGAAAAGAACTTTGTAGATTGGAATTGGAATATAGGCTAATGTCAGACTTATAGACTTGATCTGGACTGGGCTGGGAAGTTTTCTCAATATTCAATTGTTCTTGTATATAAATCCCTTTCTTATGCACATATGTGTGTCCATGGATTTGTTTCTCTAGTCTACCCAGACTAACCCAGAAATCAACTGTTTCTTTTATTCTGTTCATTACAAAACAATTGTGCCTATTAGTTCCTTAAGCACAAACTTAGTTTTATAGGGACTTTTAATTACAATGTTCTGACATATTTACTTCTGTTTTTTTTAGTGCTGTTGATAAGAGCAGAAAGAAAAGTCGTCTCATGCTGATATGCTCCATTAAATATCCCACTAAAAATTACATCCCTAAATTATTTAAGGTGTGTGATAAGTAACAAGGTTGCTTGTTTCTCTTTCTGGGAGAAACATGAGGCAGTGTGCTTCTGTAAAGATTGATCGCCTTGAAAATCCTGCAGGGAGGGAAGGGGAATGGGGGAGGGAGGGGGAAGAAGAGGACTTGATGCAAAGGACTTAAGTGGAGAGCAAATGCTTTGAAAGTGATGAGGGCAAAGAATGTGCAGATGTGCTTTATACAATTGAAGTGTGTATGGATTGTGATAAGAGTTGTATGAGTCCCTAATAAAATGTTAAAAAAGAAAGAAAATCCTGCAGGGTAGTTCTACTCTGGGCAGTAGGGTTGTTATGAGTAAGCATTGACTCGAGGGTAAGGAGCGTTTCACTCGCATGCAGCACGTACATCTGTTTCCTTGATAACCTCCGAAGTCGTGTTGAGCATTCCCTGCCAGATCCTGGAAAGATCTCGAAGGTTAAACACATAGTGGAATTTTGCTGGAGTTGGGAGCATTTTCGTTTTGGTCATCTGCCACAGTCGACGTGTGAGCGGCACCAGTTTGGCCACGGAGTCCCTCACCACTTTGGAGAAGCCCCTTTGGGTGCAGTAGTAGCCGACTCCGATGACACCTGACAGGGAGCAGTGCACGGGGAAAAGGGAATGAGAACACTGCAGACTTGACGCGCACACAACAACACGGCTTCACAACTCAGCACACACTAATTACAGTTCCATTCACTAATGTTTTGAACAATTTCTTGTTCAAAATGGAGCCTTGGTGGTTCACGGGTTAAAGTGCCTGACAAGTGACAACTGCAAGGTCGGCAGTTTGGATCCATCAGCAGCTATGAAGGAGAAAGATGTAGCAATTGTTTCTGTTAGAATTACAGGCTTAGGGACCCTATAGGGCAGTTCTGTTCTGTTCTATCATGTTTGTATGAGTCGGAATTGACTTGACAGCTGTGAGCTTGGACTTTTTTTGGTTTTGATACTTATTCTAATGCCAAAAAAAGATAGATATAAGTTCCAAGTAAGTCAACATTCAACTGCACTGAAGTCCATGGTGGTGGAGGTGATGGCGGTCAAGTGGAGTCTGATTCATGGCGCTGCCTTGGGTGGAAAGTAGGGTTGTTGCATAAAAGTCTGTCTTCTAAGAAGCTTTCCAGGGGACTCAAACTATCAGACCCTCAATTAGTAGTCAGCCTCTTTGCACTATCCAGGGTCTCTGGAAAAGTCTAGCTGATCAAATTCAACATTATGAATCATATTATTAAGGTCTCAGGCATGTAACACCACCTTGAAAATGAGTAAGACAAAAGGAAGTTTTTTGACTCTTCTAAGATTTCTTCACTATGTAAGGAGCCCTGGTTTGGCACAGAAGGCTGGCTGCATGTTGTGCTGTTAACTGCAAGGTCAGCAGTTCTAAACCACTAGCTGCTCTGAGAGAGAGAGAAGAGGCTTTCTAGTCCTGTAAAGATGAATGCTCTCAGAAGCCCACAGCTGCAGGTCTGCTCTGTCTGACTGGATGTCGATGAGTGGGAATCAACCCCATTGTAGTGACTTTGGTTTTTGTGTTTGTTGGTTGGTCTTACTTTTTTATTATTGCCTCTCCATGCCTTATGCAAGATTTTAATTAATTTTGTAAGTAAAAATCTTCAAGCAGTGAAAAATTAAAATCAATAACCATCAGCCATTCTTTCTTGTCCACTTTACTTTTCCTAGAATTTGATTTTTCTCAAATGTCACTTGATTTCCAAACATTCCCCACTCCTTTGATTGAAGGCTGATACTTCCCTGCTCCACTAGCCTAGGGTGCTAAGATGACATTTTAGCCAGCTAGAATGTAATTAGGGTAATTTTAATGAGTTTTTTTTTCTCAACAACAGTTACAGAAAATGCTAAATTAATACCTGCTACACATGTATACAAAAATGTTACATTATTTCTATGAAATGGGCAATTCCATAATCAGTTTTAAATGCATTTACATTACTCTGTTAAGTGAATGGCTTTCTTTATTGGTCTGATTATATTTTAATAAGATTACTTCTAGACTATGACATACCTAATCAATCAATAATGTATTATATCCTGTAAATGACTCTGAAGATCAGACTGAGGTTAATCTTTGCCCTGTGCTCTATTACTACTGTGGCCACAATAATTATACAGGCTGGTTAAATATCAGCTACATGGGCATTGACACAGTGCTATATCATTCTACAGCATAAATAAATGTATGCCTGAAAAGACAACTTCATTTTGGAGTTGATGTTTAATCTCCTTGCTGAAGAACTTGGAAATTGTAACATAAAGGATAAAAATTTAATGTACGTAGAAGAGTTGTACCTAGGCATCCAATTCAGTACATAGAGATTTTGTATCCTTACATGAAACATGCAACTTGCATGCGTGCAACATATGCAGTGTGATAGTGATGTTGTTACCACCAATATTGTTTGTGATTGTGATCAGGAGGGCTAGAAACTACATTCTTCCCACGTGGCTAAATTTTCTGCCGTGTGGCCCCTGGACAGGTGCGGAGGCTCTCATTTTCTTAGAGGAACCCACGAAAGATGTTTTCCCTCCCTACTCCCCCCGGATCACTCACTCCACGCTTATTTTACCAAAGATTTTGTCCATGGAAGCATCAGAAGGTAGTGTGCAGTTAAATACAGAGAACTGCCTTTTGAGTCTTTGGGGTATGTCATTACGTCCACCCCCAGGATGGATCATGGCGGCCAAAAACTGGATGTCCACAATGCTGGTAAACTCTCCAGGCTTCTCGAGGTTATAAAATCCATTTTGTTCCATCAGCTGTCGAACTATCTCATTCGTAACCTAAGAAAAACATCTCTCAGGATGAAAATGTCATTCCTTCATGCCACCACCTCCACTTAACGCACTGCACAACCACGGGATTTGGGAACTTAGATATAGAAAAGGCAGGAAAATCTGTACTCACTGTCTCAATGCTGTCTTACCAGAAATATCCCAAGTGGGTAGCTTTGAAGAACATAAACTCCTTCGCTCACCATTCTGAAGGCTAAGAGGTCACACCAGGGTCTCGGCCATGTGGATCCCTTTTGTAAAGGTAGGTCCCTGGATTGCATCTGTCTTCCCCGTTACGTCCTTCATTATCTGTGTCTATTCTGCTCTTTCTGTCACTAGGAGTGATTCGGTTTAGGACACATCTTATACTAAGATGGCTCCAATCAGAATCAAGTCCATGGTAATGGTGAGTGGACGGAACTCTAGTTCTAAATTGGAAGACATTCACAAGACAAAGGGCCAAAATTCCAATACCCATTTTACGTAATTCCATACAAAGCACTAGCCAAGGAGTAAACCAATGCTGAATTAAATAGGTAAAGTACTTAACAAAACCCATGTACCTGATCTCCCCACTCATTGATTACTGGCATGTTCACATCATCAATAAAAATTGTCATCTTCTTTCCTGCAGGAGGGCCATATGTTGTACCCACACGCTTATCCACGTAGCTCTCGATGGTCCTCTGTCAAACAAGAAAGCCCACAGAAAAATCTAAGAGAATATTCTTTAAGGCGCAGACAATTTTTTTTAAGTCTGAGAATTTTTGAACTGGCAAGAATGATTTCATGAAACTAAAAAGTTTCCCTTAATTCCAGCAAAGAGGACGTGATGTGGCTGAATCACCTCGCATAATATTCATAGCTTTTGAAATTTAGAATTAAAACTATAATCGGTGTAAACTTTGAATGGGCTAAGATGCTAGATTACTACAGATTTGTTCTACCAGTGTTAATAACACTATAATTCCTACAGTCCGAGGCTCTGTTGCTGTTGGGTGCTCCTGAGCAGGTTCCAAGTGTTAGTGAGTCCCCAGAAACTGGAGCAAAATGTTGCCTGGTCCTGTGTCATCCTCACAATAGTACATGTGTTTCAGTCTATTGCTGCAGTCACTGTGTCAATCCATTTCATTGAGGATCTTGCTCATTTTACTCACCCTCTACTTTATCAAGCACAAGGCCCTTCACCAGGGCATTGTCTAGCCCGATAACATGTCCAAAGTACAAGAGAGAAAGTCTGCCTCTCCTCACTCCTAAGGCGTATTCTGGTTGAACTTCTTCCAAAACAGATTCATTCATGCTCCTGGCCCAAACCAAACTAAAAGCACGAACATAAAGTCAATTTCAATTCTCAGCAACCCTATGGATAGTCTCCTCTTTCTCCACAGGAGCAGCTGGTACGTTTGAACTGCTGACCTTGCAGTTAGTAATCCAATGCCTAACCCATAACAGCACGATAGCTTCTGTCCTTCTGGAAGTCCATGGTACGTTCAGTATGTTTTGCCAACACAATCGTTCCATTTATCAGTCTTTCATTTTCACCGTCCAGTTTCAATTTGCATATGAAGGTATTGAAAACACTATGACCTGGGTGCACCTTCGTCATCAAAGTGACATCTTTGCTTGTCAACACCTTCAAGAGATTCTGAGCAGCAGATATTCTAAATGCGGTATGTCATTTGATTTCCTGACTGTTGCTTGCCTCTATAGGCATTGGGCCTTGTAATGGATTACACGATGATATTATTCATGACTTAGATCAAAGATCATCGCCTTGTTAAAGCTTTCCCATAATCACAGATGAAATTAGAGAGGGCTTTTTAACTTAAGCCTGTTTTACAATTATACTTACTTACATATTTAGTTTAAGCCATTCTTAGCAGGAATATTAAATTACATAAGGCCTAACGCTTTGGGTCTTTACTCGGCGGTGGAAAGCCTGTCAAAATCTAAAGGCAGAATGCACTTGATGGAAAAGGCTGCCCCTGGGCTTCTGCAATCTGGCAGAACACAGGCCCACCCCCATGGGGTAGATTCACATTAAATCACCCCTCATGCCTGAATCAAGATGGTGAACAGAGCACACTTGTTTTATTCTTTGTCACTTGTCCATTCTGAATTTAGGAGGTACAGAAAGAAATCATATGGTCCTCTACAACAACCATCCCGGCAATGTCATAAAAGATATGGAAAATTATTAAAGGGCCATTAGGGGAGCTGAGGCAAAGAAGGAGGACGCAAGGTTATCAACTATGGTACCCCCTTGCCACCAGGAGCTCAGTGTAGGTGGCAAATCAGCCCGTCACTAAGCATGTGCCGAATAACAAGAATCTAGCACTGACGAATGCAAAAAAGGTCTTCAAGAATCTCCATTTTCCATTCAATTCATTCTCACACACTGTGCCCTCATATCTCTATCTCTGACCCGTGATGATTTAAGGTAATGTTGAAGATGATATTAAAACATCTAGGAGAAAGTGGGGGAACGTTGAGATAAAACAAATTCTCCTTCTCCAACTAAAATAGGAGGGAAAATCTTATGACGAACATCAAATGAGTTATAAAGTATCATGATATAATTATGAAGTATGATCATGATCTAAGCAAAACTCCACACAGCTGTCTTTGGAAATCTTCACAATTTGTTCATTTCATATTGCAAAGTTACTACCATTTTATTAAATAATAAGAGATACAAAGACTCTTCAACTTTAAAAAAATAGATACATGAAGAAATTGCAACACATTCAATGCCAAAAAGAAAAATCTCCCCTAAGTATTAAGATTAAAAGAATTTCATCTTCCACTATTCCCCTGGTAAAAATGCAAACTGTTGAAAGTAATGTACTAGGCTAAATTTAGCCCTGCTTGTCAATGAATTTAAATGCATAAGGCAATTAATAATCCCCTAACACCTCCGCATGGCAGACTGGCGCCTTCCAGACACCCCCATGTCTAGTCATGAGAACGCACTGGCACACAATCTGATTATGTCTTGGAAGACCTCCCAGACCCCACGTGGGATGGCTCGGAGTCACACGGAACCACATATCCTACATTTGTCTCTTTTCCCTTCCCTTTGACCCGAAATTCTTGGAAATGACAGAAAATTACTAGTCAGATGCATATGCCATGAAAGGGCTGAGTTACCAAACACAGAAACCAAAACAAATAGAGAAGGAAGGAGACATAGGAAGTTGGTAATAAGCCTGGAATTAGGATTCTCTTTTCAGGATCGTGGATCACTCAATGGTTAACCTACTGAAATGTGGCGTGTCATAAGGACTCTTGAAGCCCTGAGGAACAATGCTGTTCTAGTCTACTCCAAGGGTTCCCAGAGTGGGCGATATTGGCCCCAGCAGAGGCCTAAACAATAACCTGGATAAAAGGAGCGTTAATCGTCAGGTTTGACCTGACAACTAATTTATTTTTCCTGAAAAGGAAGGATAAGCGAAATAAGTTTGAGGGCGTATGTTCAACCCCACCAACGGTTTGTTGCTAGGTTCCATCCAGTGGGTTACAGCTCAGAGTGACTGAGTGCACAACAGCACGACACGCTGCCAGGTGCGGCACCACCCGCAGTTGTCCTGATGTTTGGGCCCATTGTTTTAGACATCTTGTCAATTCATCTTGTCCAGGGTCTTCCTCTTTCTGCTGCCCCTCTACTTTATCCAGAATGATGTCCTTTTCCAGTGACCGGCCTCTCCTGATAACACATCCAAAACACGTGGGACAGTCTCACCATCCTTGCTTCTAATGAGCACTCTGACCGTATTTTTTTTTCCAAGATGTGTTTCTTCGTTTGGCAGTGCCTTGCGCTTTCAGTGTTCTTCACCAGCACCATGTTTTAAGTGTTGATTCTTCTTCAGTCTTATTCAGGGTCCAACTTTACATTCATATGGGATGATTGAAAATACCTTGGCATGGCACGGAGTAGGGAACCAGTGGAGAGGTCCGAGGGGCTGACCCCAATCCACAGAGAGGACCACATGGCTGGCCCCAATATGAGACACGACGTCCCTCACTGACCCATGGCCCTACAAGGGACAATACTGGAGACACAGTGTGGGAATTGTGCCAGATGTGATCCCGCCACACCGAGGCAAAACACTAAGGGGGTGCCACAGAACAGAAGGGAACTGAGCAGCAGTGAGGTCCCCAGGAAATGCTGAAGGTGGACTTTGGGGCCAGGGCTTGGTGCCCTACCAACCTGGACTGGAAAACACTCCTAAAGGCCAAAAAACAGTCCTTGAACTAACTACAAGCTTTTCTTTCTTGTTGTGTTTTGTTTTACTTTTTGTCATTGGTTTGTTGTGGTGGTTATTTTGTTTTATATTGTTCGATTATGCTCTGTCTTGTTTTTGTGCATGTTATTACCTCGGCAGGTCTGTCTAAATATACTAGATTGGATGAACAATCTGGAGGAGGAAACAATGGGACTGACAATTCCAGGGGACATGGGAGAGGGGGAGGTGGAGGGAAAGGTAGTAGTGTTAACAAACCCAGGGAGAAGGGAAAAACAGGAGATCCAAATCAGTGGTAAGGAGGGTATAGGAGGCCGGGTAGGGCATGATCAAGGGTAATACAACCAAGAGGAATTATTGAAACCCAAATGAAGACTGAGCATGATACTGGGACAATAGGAAATAGAGGAAGGAGCTAGGAGGCAAAGGGCATTTATAGAGGTCTAAATAAAGGCATGTACATATGTAAATATATTTATATATGAGGATGGGGAAATAAATCTATGTGCATATATTTATAGGTTTAGTATTAAGGTGGCAGATGGACATTGGACCTCCACTCAAGTACTCCCTCACTGCAAGAATACTTTGTTCTATTAAAGTGGCATTCTATGATGCTCACCTTCCCTACACAAACGCTGAAGACAAAGCGGGTGAATAAGCAAATATGATGAAGAAAACTGAAGGTGCCCGGCTATCAAAAGATATAGCGGGCTGGGGTCTTCAAGTCTTGAAGGTAAACAAGCGGTCATCTAGCTCAGAAGCAACAAAGTCCACATGGAAGAAGCACACCAGCCTATGCGATCAAGAGGTTCTGAAAGGATCAGGTATCAGGCACCATCAGAACAAAAAATCATATCATTGTGAATGAGGGGGGAGTGTGGAGACCCAAAGCCCATTTGTAGGCCAGTGGACATCCCCTTACAGAAGGATCTTGGGAAGGAGACGAGCCAGTCAGGGTGCGATGAAGCAACGATGAAAGCTCTAGTTCCTAAATGCTTCCTCCTTCCCCGCCCCCCTGCCACCATCATGATCTCAATTCTACCTTACAAATCCGGCTAGACCAGAAGATGTACACTGGTACAGATAGGAACTGGAAACACAGGGAATCCAGGACGGATTATCCCTTCAGGACCAGTGGTATGAGTGGCAATACTAGGAGGGTGGAGGGAAGGTGGGTTGGAAAGGGGGAACCGATTACAAGGATCTACATACAATCTCCTCCCTGGGGGGATGGACAACAGAAAGAGGGTGAAGGGTGATGTCGGACAGGGCAAGATATGACAAAATAATAATTTATAAATTATCAAGGGTTCATGATGGAGGGGAGAGTGGGGAGGGAGGGGGAAAAAGGAGGAGCTGATACCAGGGGCTTAGGTGGAGAGCAAATGTTTTGAGAAGGATGAGGACCATGAATGTGCAAATGTGCTTTACACAATTGATGTATGTATGGATTGCGATAAAAGTTATATGATCCCCTAATAAAATGATTTTTAAAAATATATATATATAGAGAGAGGCAGATCTCAAAAAAAGAAAATACCTTGGCTTGAGTGAGATGCACCTCAGCCCTCAGCGTAATATTTTGCTTTTCAGCATCATCAGTATACCTACCTATTTGGAAATGTTTGCGACAACTGTATGCTTGGTCCCTAGGCTGGAGTAAGGCATTTGAGGGCCCTAAATGCTGATAAACTGTGGAACCTTGTCTCTTCTTCCTAACACACATGAATGGTATATGTGATCTATATACATGAGGGGGTAACACCCCAAAAATAGATTTTTTTCCAAAGCTTTATATTTAAATTTTGTTTTATAAAACAACCTTATCACCTTCAAAGGACTCTCCATGACACAATACATTGGTCAAATCTGAGATTCTATTCTTGAAAACAGTTTTCAAACTCATCTGTTTGGATGGCTGACAACACCTCCCTAATTTCTTTTCTTCACCCCTTCTACATCAACAAATCTCTGTTTTTTCATGCCCCTCTTCATTCATGGAAACAAAAGAAGACACCCAGGGTGAGATCAGATGAATAAGTTGCGTGCAGCAAGAGAGGCATGTTTTTTTTTTTTTGCCAAAAACTGGTGCACTGAGATGGCTGCACAAACAGGCACTTTGTTGTGGTGGCAAAGCCAAGTCCCCTATCTGCCACAAATCAGTCATTTTTTGTCACACACTGGTACACAATCTTCTCAGAACCTCTAAAGAGAAAGCAGAAAGATTCTGGCCTGGTGGAACAAGCTGTAAATGACCTAAAAGTCGACATTTTTATCCATTCGGGAAGTTTGTGGATGTGCAGAATGAGGCTTGTCATCAATCGACATCTCACCTTTTCGGAAATGAGAAGACCACTTCTACACTTGAGTTTTGTAAGGACAGCAGTGCTATCCTTATAAGCTGTGTTCAGCATGACAACTATTTCTTCAGCATTTTACCCAAGCAGGAAACAAAACTTGACAGCTGCATGCTGTCTCTTAAATTGGCCACCACAAAAAAAAAAAATTGAACAAAACTGCTTTTACAAAAAATTTCACTGTGACCAGAGAGAACCTTCCCAGGCGACGCCACTGGGTGCACTGATTCAGAGTGAGTTGCTTGATGCTCGATGCTCGCCTGAGCAGGAAAAATGCGTACTACCAAAGCTCCACCCAATGTTTTTTGAGGAGTACCCCCTCAGCCACACATATGTGTATGCACGTTAGCTATACATGATGAATATTCATTTGGCATAGGACTATAATATTAATGATGAGACATGCATGTGGCCTGTTCCATTGCAGTGAGATGAGATTAACGTGATTATAAATATTTTAGTGGATCTGGGGTACAAAATTGTTCCTATCTGTCACATGTTCATGTGGTTGAATTGTGGTGCTGGTGAAGAATATTGAAATACAATGGACCACCAAAAGGACAAACAAACCTGTCTTGGGAGAAGTACTGACAGAGCGGCCCTTCGAGACAAGGATGGCAAGACTTCATCTTACATACTTTGGACATGTTGTCAGCAGAGACCAGTCCCTGGAGAAGGACGTCATGCTTGGTAAAGTGGAGGGACAGGTGCTCCAGGAGATGGACTGACATCGTGGCTACATCAATGGGCTCAGGCATAGGAACAATTGTGAGGATGGTGCAGGACCAGACCGTGCTTCATTGTGCTGTACACAGGTTGACTATGGATCATCACTGACTCAGGGGCACCTAACCACAACATCAACATGGCATTTTCTACAAAAACAATGCTCTGCATAATCTACAGCAAAGAAAATGAGTGAACTTAATGTTTCAACTACCAATATAAAATTCCCTCCCACAATGAAAAATTGACTATCACCAATAATGCTTTAAAAGTTTCATCCTTCCATTTGGATGCTTGTTTTTTTTAATATATTCTTATTTTTAAAAAACATTTTATTAGGGACTCATACAACTCTTATCACAATCCATACATATACATACATCAATTGTATAAAGCACATCTGTACATTCTTTGCCCTAATCATTTGCAAAGCATTTGCTCTCCATTTAAGCCCTTTGCATCAAGTCCTTTTTTCCCCTCCCTCCCTGCTCGCCCCTCACTCATGAGCCCTTGATAATTTATGGATTATTATTTTGTCATATCTTGCCCTATCCGGCATCTCCCTTCAGCCCTTTCTCTGTTGTCCGTCCCCCAGGGATGAGGTCACATGTAGATCCTTGTAATCGGTTCCCCCTTTCCAACCCACTCACCCTCCACCCTCCCAGTATCGCCCCTCACACCCCTGGTCCTGAAGGTATCATCCACCCTGGATTCCCTGTGCCTCCAGCTCCTATATGCATCAGTGTACAACCTCTGCCCTACCCAGACTTGCAAGGTAGAATTCGGATCATGGCAGTGGGGGGAAAGGGGAAGCATTTAGGAACCAAAGAAAAGGTGTATTCTTCATCGATACTACAAAACAGACAATAAAAATGAAACTCACTTTGCATGTAAATAGCATTTTGTGTTAGAGAAATATTAATATTTCCAGTATTTTGGGACATTTCTTATGTTAGTATAATATTAAATCATTTCCCATGGTAGTATTATATTAAATGTATACTACATGGTGTTTGCTTGTATGCCAAACTTATTTTAAATTTAAATTTTATTCTTTACAAAACTTGGGCCATAGCCTTATGTAAATACCAAATAGTTACAATGTAACTTAATTGAATTCAGCAATTCAAGTTCCCAGGTGTTTGTAGGTCATCAGAGCCTGGGACTCCCATTGGTTGTTGTGGCTGTTAGCTTTTATGCCAACTTGACACAATGAACGTGTAGAGGTGACTAGAGTACAACCTCTCAATCAGGTCACCACCTGATGACGCATCGTGAGGATGTGGCCTTTTTTAATAAGAAAGTGATGAACTATTCCTCGCTAGTTCGCTGGGACCATGTGTGTGTCTCCAAGGCTGACCTCATGTGGGCCACCAATCAAAAAAGCTGAATATGCCCTGTCATATTCCCATCTCCTTAGATCCACGAGACTCTGCACTCTCCAGCCTGTGATCTTCCTGACTCATGCTTCACCTTTCTCTATCATTGACCTTTGGCAACATGAGTCTGAAGAGGATTCCAGCTAGCCTCAGACCCATGGACTTGAGTTGGACTTGGCTGAGATACCTTCTTAACATAAAATTACTTCTGGATATACAGTTATTTCTTATATAAGGGGTAACCACGGGGGGAGGAGAGAAAAAAGTTCTGCTGGGTGGAGCTTTCATAGCATGCATTTTTCCCGCTAAGCGAGCATCAAGCAACTTGCTCTCGGTTAGTGGGCCCAGTGGCATCGCCTGGGAAGGTTCTCTCCGGTCACAGTGAATTATTTTCATAAAAGAAGATTTGTTTGAAGCTCGGTTTTTGTGATGGCCGATTTAAGAAAACAGCTGGGCAGCTGAGAAGTTTTGTTTCCTGCTCAGGAAACGTGCTGCTGAAATTGCTTTGATGTTGAACACAACTTAGAAGGCTAGCACTATAGGAAAAACTCAAGTGTAAGAATAGCTTTCTCGTTTTCCAAAAAGGAGATGTCAATTGATGACAAACCTCATTCTGAATGTCCATACATTTCCCAATCAACTTGTAGTGTCTTTGGAGTTCATTCCACCAGATCAAACTGTTAATCAAGCTTTCTATTTAGAGGTTCTGAAAAGATTTCATAACAGTGTGCGACAAAAATAAGGCCTGACCACAGCAATGAACCGGCTTACACAGGCATCTCAGTGCACCAGTTTTTGAGAAAACAGCATGCCTCTCTTGCCCCACGCACCTTACTCACCTGACCTCGCCCCATGTGACTTCTTTTTGTTTCCACGAATGCAGAGGGACATGAAAGGACAGACATTTGACAATGCAGAAAACAGATGAGTTTGAAAAAGGTCTCCAAGAATGGAATTGTCTATTTGGCCAATGTAGTAAGTATAATGGAGAGTCCTTTGAAAGTGATAAGGTTGTTTGTTTGTTTTTTTTAATTTTAAATACATAGCATTGAGTGAAAAATCCAATTTTGGGAGGTATACTCCATCATATAAGTGTCACTGTTTTTTTTTTCTCTAGGCAACCCAGCCTAACACAGCTGTTTACCATGACCTATATGAGACCATATCCTTATGCTTGCATTATGGCAACCAGCGGTGCTGGCCATCTGGTGGATATTCCAGGCAGTTTTCTCACTGTGGCTCGGAAAACTGTTCTCTATTAATACAATCCATCCTTGTCCAGTAAGTACTCGTGTTGGATCCAGCTGCACCTTGAGTGACTATAGCAATAGTTATACTCAAAAGTGCACCCCCTATCTCCTGTTATCAGAAAGCTTCAAAGACACAGATCCAGGAACATAGGAGGCAGAGGTCAAGGAATGAGCTGTAGTAGTGGGAGCCATGTAGCTTAAACAATTCTCAATACCCTGCAGGCAGTTGATTTCTGCCACTATGCTCCCACACACTGGAACTGGCACCAATTCCATCTAGTGCCCTGCTGATTCCCTTCCTCTTTGTCCTGTGTCCTGTTGGCTAGGTCCATACGCTTGCATATTTGCTTTGGACAATTGGCTGCCCTGTTTTGTTGACGCTCTACACACATGCTTACTTACCTTGGCTATTGGGTAATGCATCCTTGCTTGGACTGGTGTCTGGAGAGGTAACTCTACTCCTTGTTCAAGGCCACCCTTTTCATTGTGCCCTGACTTCAATCCTCTACAGTAACTGGAGGGATTTTGCTCCTGTAACCAAGTATCCTTTCTTTACCCTTGTATCTGTCTACTTCTTTATCGGTCCCTCTGTCTGTCCATTGATCATCTACCCATCTTTGCTTTCCCGTCATCATAGAGTGAAAGATGCTCAGTGTCTGCCATCTCAGCACCTTCTCTCCCTGCTCTACCTGGCACATATGAACAGACTTAAAAATGTCCACGGAGGTAGATGGGCGATGGGGGGGTGGGAAAGGGGTTGTGGGAGTAAATCATGAAGGCAGGGGAGGAAGGGAGCACTTGAATGGATTGTTATTGCAGAACACATTTTAAAGGCAATTTAATCATGGGGGCGGGAGGGATGCTCTAAGATTGATGCGGTGGTGATCAGACAATTCCCCTTGATATGACTGGAAGACTGAACTATTCAATTGTTTGATAAGAAAACACGTGCCAATAAAACTGCAGGAAAACAAAAATTTTCATGGAAACACTGAAGTAAAAGACAATGGGATTTTTCCATAAACTTTTTGAAGTCCCCTCAAACGTCACCTTTCACATCCTAACTTTCCATCGGTACCAGTTCATTTCTCATGCACCCCTCAGCCATCCATAATTTGGTTTCTGCTCACATTTCTTCATTCAATCTGGTAAGTGTACCGTTGTAATTTTCCTATTATTGAGGTATGTTTAGTATTTGACATAATTGTGCCAGCCTTTCCCTCTTGAGCAAAGCTCTCCTCTTGGCTTTTAAAATACAGCCTTTAGCTGTCTCCCTGCTCTGGGGTCATTCCTTCCTAGGTCGTGGTTTGGAGTTTTCGGCCTCCGCTGTTGGCTGTTGTTAAGTGCGTTTGAACTGGGCACACATCATATGGACCTCATTCCTAACAGACAAAACGTTACCCAGCCCTGCACCACAGCCTCACGTTCCTTGTGACACTTGGACCCAGTTGGCAGCCATTCCTTCGGTCGCCCATCTCTTCCTCTGCCCACCCAGAAATGCCCACTAATTCTCAAGTTCAGTCGTGAGCTGCATTAGCTTACTCTCCACACTCTCCAGAGGCCACTTCATCCACTTCTGTGGTTTCTATTAAAACGCAACCTAACGATTCCCAAACGTATACCGAAAATCAGACTTTCGCCTCAACTCTAAACGCGTACGCAACTGCCTATTGCTCTCCTCTGCGTAGTCCATGAGGACCTCGACCTAACACACCTCACAGGAAATCAATCATTGTTGTTAGATGCTGTCCAGCCAGTGCCACCGCACAGACTCCCTCTGGACAAGAGAACGAGACACGGCCCCGTCCTGCGCCATCGCACAGTTGCTGCGTTTGACACCATCGGTGCACTAGTGTATCTATCAGTCCTTCTCGTCAAGGGGCTTGCTCTTCATTGCTGCCCCTCGCGTTACCGGGCATGACGTCCTTTTCCAGGGAATAGGATCTCCTAGTAACCTGTCCGAAGTATAGGAGATGGGATCTCTCCACTCCCTCTTCTAAGGAGCAACCTGGCTGCACTTCTTCCAAGGCAGATTTGTTTGTGCTTTTGGCATTCTGTGGTATTTTTCAAGATTCTTCACCAGCACCGTATTTCAAATACATTCATTTTTACAATTGTACGATACTGCCTACTGTGCTTGAACTGTGGGATAGCTGTGTTAACTCTCAATAAAATGGTTTTTAAGGGGGGGGGATGCATTTTTCTTGCCCAAACCAACCAAGATCTTCTACCCCGTTCCTCAGTCTCAGCAAAAGCACATTTGAACCCTGGTTTCCTCTCTGGGCTCCTCTTGCCAACATCCCTCTGCTCCCTCGGCCTCAGTGCCTGCTATGTCTCAGCCTCCGAAACCTATTCCTTCCTCAGGGACTTTGCACTTGCTGTTCTCTCCCTGGAATAGCCTTCCTCCAGAGCTTAGCATGGCTCTGCCTCACTTCGGTCAAGTTGCTAATTCCTGAGTGCCCAGAGACATTTGTGCTGATCAAGCTATTTAACAATAGCCACCGCCTGCTGGCGCTCTTTAGCACCTCAGCCTGATTTGTTTCTGTTCCAGGACTGATCAGCACCCAACATCAGTATGTTCATTTGAAGGTGGTCCCACTATTATGAGAGCTCAGAAGGGCACGTACCTTTTCTGTCTTCCTCATCAATGTATCCTCTGTGTCCTGTTTATTTACCAACAAACATTTGATACATAGACAAATAAGCTCGACCACACTGGGACTTGCTTCCATTCTGACAACATCCACTCAAATAACGAGCCCTGTCAATTCTATTTCATCATCACAACTTGAATGCATCCTTTTATGCATTTCCATTCCTCCTTTTATGTCCTTCATCCAACCAGTCCTCCCTCCTAAGAAATTATCCAAACCATCTCCCCCAATCTCTCTGACTGCAGGCAAATCCCTTCCCTCCGGTGCTCCACGGCGTAGTGAGAATGAACTTTCCAAAGGGCAAATGCAATCCTGCTAGGCCCCGCAGTGCTTCCCCATCAGGGACTCGCACGGTAAATGACATGCCCTCTTTGCTCTCTCCTCTCTCTTCTAGAACCTCCTCCGCTCCTTCTGCTTCAGGCCCTCAAGATCATAATTCAGTCTCCTGCATGCTCAGCTATCATGTCAACAGTGCTCACAGCCCCAGGCTTACAGCACTCATGGTTCTAGCCTGGCCATAGAAGCCATCCTGGCACAGGGGTTAAGCAAACCCCTAGCTGAATGGTCAATATCAAACCCACCAGCTTTGCCATTGGTGAAAAACTTGGCAGTCTATTTCCATGAAGATTACTGTTGACAGGGGCAGGGTGGGAGGGGTGGAGCCTGTTCAGGTCTACTGTGTCCTGTAGCAACGCTGTAAATCAAGTTTAACTTCAGGACCAGTGGTGAGAGTGGTGATACCAGGAGGGTGGAGAGAGGATGGGGTAGAAAGGAGGAACCAATTACAGGGATCTTCATATAACCTCCTCCCTGGGACGGGCAGCGAAGCAGGTGAAGGAAGACGTCGAATGGTGTAAGAAATGACTAAATAAAAGTAATGTATAGATTATCAAGGGTTCACGGGGGAGGGGGAGCAAGGAGGGAGGGGAACATGAAGAGCTGATACCAAGGGTTGAAGTAGAAAGCAAATGTTTTGAGAATGATGATGGCAACATATGTACAAATGTGCTTGACACAAAGGATGGATGGATGGATTGTGATAAGAGTTGTACGAGCCCCCAATAAAAATGATTTTTAAAAATTATCAAGGGTTCATGAGGAAGTGGGGATGTGGGGAGGGAGGGAGAAAAATGGGGAGCTGATGCCAGGGGCTTACATGGAGAGCAAATGTTTTGAGAATGATGAGGGTAATGAATGTACAAATGTGCTTTGTACAATTGATGTATGTATGGATCATGATAAGAGTTGTATGAGCCCCCAATAAAATGATTTTTTTAAATATTAACTCAATGACATACAACAGCAATAGGATCACCTTATGGAGCCCTGATGGTGCAGCAATTAAGCACTCAGCAGCTAACTGAAAGATTGGCAGTTCTAACTCAAGGCCTGGCAGTCCCAGCCCACTCAGTGGCTCGGTGGGAGAGATACTTGTCAATCTATTTCCATAAAGATTGCAACCAAGAAAGCCCTTTGGGGCAGTTCGACTCTGTCAAGCGGTATCACTCTAAGTAACACATTGACTAGACTGTGCCCCCCAGACAGCAACTTGTGTGGTCCTTCTAAGCCCAATGTGTCTCTCAGGATTAGCCTTCACTAAGCGCAATGTGTGCAACATTGACTTGGATGAGTGATCCTGCATAAAGGTTACTTCTCTCAACCCAGCCATTGATAACGAATTCGCCTTGGAGAATGATGTGCTGTTAATAGAAATAGAATAGAATAAAAAAATAACTTTCCTCTGAAACTAGAGAAAAGGTAGTCAGCATGAAATCATCTGAAAGAATCTACAGAACCTACATGCATTTGTCTGTCTCATGCACAAATTAGAAGCAAGGGGTAACCACAGTGTGGCAGCAGTATTTTAAGGTCAAATACTAGGCAGTTAGAAGCCCAAGTATCATTGGAAATGGAAGTCAGGAGAGTTATCCTTCTATAGCCTCAGCTATATTCCTTGTACCCACTGCTGGTGAGTCCCTTCCAACTCAAAGCGACCGTATAGGGCTGGGCAGAACAGTCATGCAGAGTCTCCTTGCCTGTCATCTGTATAGAAACAGATAACCACAGCTCTCTCGGCAGAGAGACTGGCATGTTCAAACCATCAGCCTCTCGCTGAGCAGTCAAGCACCTAGCCGGTACATCTTGTTCTAAGCCAGGAGCTCTAAAATTAGGGGCGATGCAATTTTCTGATTTAATTTCCTTAATAGAAACTTCAGCCTCCTTTATAATCTCTAAAATTAATAAAAGTATTAAATTCTCCAAAGTAATCCCTAAGTCTGTCATTACTTTCATTTCAGTAATCCCCTAAAGAAAATGAATCCTCTCCTCGTCTGGGGTCCACACTGCACTTACCTTGGCAGCCACACTTTGTTGTGTGCATGTCCGTATCCTCAAGCGGACCGAGGGAGGGCCCTGGCCTCGGAAGGGGTATTGTCAGGTCAAGTACAGCAGAGGAGCCTGTGCACTGCCCAAGTACCTTACGAAAGGGGCCCAGTGGAGACTCTGCATCACCAGCTGGGACTTACACAATAGCTTCAGCTGGGTTCAACGTCAGAAAGACAGGGTTCTCCCCCTGCTTGTCTCCCTCGCAACCCTTGGGGCTTCCGGAAGTCACTTAACATATCTAAACAACCACTAAGAATTGGGAATGTACATAAAGATACACAAGGCATATATGTTCTTCTTGTTAGGGGCTGTTGTGTCGATTTTGTCTCCCAGTAACGCCATGTGAGGGAAAGTGCGCCCTGAAGGTTTTCCCGCCTGTGTTCCTCACTGGAACAGACGTAGGTTCAAAACGTCCAGCTCTGGGTGACCAGCTCAGTGCTTACCTCCGTGCCACCCTGCCCATAGCCAGCAAGTCGATGCTGACTCATAGGCTGTGACCCTACAGGACACAGCGGGACCACCCCATGGGACTGCAGAGCTGTAAATCTCTACAGCCACACCTCTCACTCACGGAGAAGCTAGTGAGTTTGAACCTCAGGCCTATGGTTAGCAGTCGAGTACTTTAACCACTGTGCCACCAAGGTCGCCTACATCATATATGCGTACAGATATGTCTTCGATAAACATTATACCTAAACCAAATGCTGCATGTGAAAGCACTGTGTGAATTGAATACGTCACAGAACCGCAAAGATATTTTACTATTATATATGTATCGTGATATATCTCCCCATAAATTGTTTTTTATGAGTAACAGGTGCTCAGTAGCTTTTACATTAAAATTAAACTGAAATAGAGAGCATACTTAATTGTTTTGTTTCTTTAGTTGTGCTAGCAGTGAAAAGAGAAAACATGAGCGAACCTAAGCTTTTTATTAAGCAAATCATTGCCTAGTAATTCACCGGAACCAAGTGAAAACAGCTCTACATTAATAAAGTTTAAGTGCTCAATACTTGGTTATAGAAAGTAAAAGGTGATATTACAAGTAACCAGACAGCAAGTAGAAGAAGGGGGGTGGGGGCAGAGTAGGGGGGTGGGCGGGGTCACAAGGAGATGATGTCAAGGAGTCTCTGCAGAAAAAGAATGGTGGGAAACTGATCGTGGTAGCAATGATACAATTTCGCTTGATGTGATTGAACTATGGAACAATATGTTATATGTATTAATTCCCAAGTACTAAAGTAACATGAAGGCACCATCATACATTAGTAGAAGCCAAAAATACAGCAAGTAAACTAAGAGATACCAGTCTACCACGTGCGTAAAGAGATGCCGCTGGAGGGGGCATATTGGTGACCCAAAAGAACAGACGAGGCACATGGGAACCTTCTTTCTAGCCCAGTTCTACCCCTATCTAACTGGGAAAACTCAGATAAAGCCTTGAATGTCTCCTCCCTTTGGGACAGTAACAGTGACGTCTTGACATGTTAGAGAGCTCCGCAATGCAAACTCACTGTCACGTGCTATAAATGGCCCTTCTTCCACAGGACACTACAAGGCCATCAGCTTCCACGGTGTGACCTGCTGTGACCAATCAGTTGAAAGTGGTGTCTTCTTGGGAGCACAGCCTGCCCCAGGGTCTAAACCAGTGGTTCTCAACTTTCCTAATGCTGCGACCCTTTAATACAGTTCCTCATGTTGTGTTGACCCCTCCCAACCATAACATTATTTTTGTTGCTACTTTATAGCAACTTTTACTACTGTTATGAATCAGGTAACCCCTGTGAGAGGGTCGTTCAACCCCCAAAGGGGTCTCGACCCACAGGTTGAGAATCGCTGGGATGTGCTGCTAAGAGAAGTGCTCTCTGGACCTAGCAATCCTCCTGTCACCTGACCTCCATTTCCTGGTACATACACATGCAGAGGGCTCTGGCCTACAGGTTTTGAATTCACCAGAAACCCCAACTACAGAGGAATGGGTAAACAAACTCTGGTATTTTCATATTATGGAATTGCATGTATCAATATAAAACCATAACAACTCTCTTAAATACTGCAGGACATGGACAAAACTAGAGGACATGATACTTAGCAAACTCCGTCAGTCTTACAAAGATAAACATGAAATACCGCCATTGTTACAAGGAGAAACAAAGGAGAAGGAATGTGGCTTCCACACCAATAGACATGACTTTCATGACTACGAGGAGGCCCGGGCAGGGCTGGGAACAGGGAGAGGGGAAGGGTGGGAGGGATGAAATAAAGAAGATCACCTCTATGGAGGGATTAATAGGACACTGTTGTTGATTTTATTTCTTGAGATGGACTCTGTAAATATATATAACATGCTTCTTTTATCAAAAAAATCTCTCCAGATTCCTTCCCCCTCAAACCTAAGTAGTGGCTTGAAGCTTTAAAAAAATTTTTTTAAGAGAAAAAAGTAAAATTGAAATGGGATTGTAGTCTTTAGTGACAAACAGCCTCATCTCAAACAAACAAACAAACAAAAAGAATCCTCCAGTGCCCCCACAAACTCAAAAGTCAGCTGAGGCCTCTAGCCTCCACCCAGACCCGCGTCTGTGAGACTTGAAGTGAATCTCTCTACATGTACATGCATATTTTACTAAGAAACCCTGGTGGCACATTGAGCTACAAATCGGGCTGCTTAAAAGCAAGATCAGCAATTTTAACCCACGCCAAAGCCATAAAGATTCACAGTCTCAGGACCCCGCAGGGCAGTTCTCCACGGTGCTGTAATTGGAATACTATGAGTCAGAATCTACTCCATGGCAGGGGGGGGTTGTACATTTTACTAGTTTCACTCCTCTAGAGAACCTAGCCTTAGACACACTCTCTGAAGATCATCCTGTGAAAATCAGTCTCAAATTGTGCTCGGGGGAGCCAATGTGCTTTGGAGAATCATGGGGGCCCATGCAGAAAATTAATAGATGGACAGAAAGGCTGTCAAGCACACAATTCCAACTCCACCAAAACAATTGCTTAATCGTGTTTCATAGTTTAGTCTTCTGCTAAGACTTCACGTGGACATGTGCTTCTGAGTCCCAGGAAAGAAAAAGTGAAAATTCCTTCCAAGTTTAAAAATGATTCTCATTAAAAAAAAAAAACAGTTGCTATGCAACCATTGAGTTTGAAAGATGGATGTGTTGAAAACAATTTCAGATTATACTTAATATATATAAATCTTTGGGGAAATTATATTAAGTAATTTTTTTCTTCATCTTAACTTTTGGGATTGTTTTAAAAAATTAAGATCTATCTGTGCACAGTTCTCAAAACTTGAAAGAAACACTGAACCAATTTTATTTTGAAAAATAAAAAATAAAGGTCTCACTTTTTCTAAAACGCCAATTCAATTTCCTTAGCTAAATAATTTGCTGACCGCATAATTTTTATCCATGATGGCTGGTGGCAAGTAATACTAGTAATTACTCATCAGAGAGAACATAACTACATTATACTGTGCCCGGCCGAGCAGACATGTAGTTATCCCCTCAATTGTCCTCAGATGCTGTCGAGCCGATTCTGTCCCGTGGCCACCCATGGGAGCAGGCAGACTGGGTCATGGGCTTCCCAAGGCTGTGACCGCTCAGAAGCAGATCAGAAGGACTTTCTTTGGAGGAGCCCCAGAGTGGGCTCAAACTACCCACCTTTTGTCAATTACTCGCACACTTAACCACAAGCATTGCCCCAGGGGCTCCCTATCCTACCAAGCAAAGATGTGAAAATGACATCAAAGTTAAACAAACAACCAAAAAAAAAAAAAAAACCTTTAAAGGAAATCCATGAGGAAAACAACCTGTCAAGAAAAGCACATGCCCTTCATTAAACCACGTGGTTTGGCAAAGCAGGGGAGAGAGTGGGCAGTGTCTATGTGTCTCGTCTCCAGAGTCAGTTTGGTTGGCCTCCTGATAAGTGGGACACATGGAGGCATGCGCTGCTCTGCTGATCAGCCCTTGTTTAGCATGGATGGCTGAAAATTACAGTGAGGAAGTTAATTACAGCACTCGGGCTAATTGGAAGCTTTCTAAAACTAATGAGTCTAGCTTAATAGAAAGCTTTGATGCTCAGCAGTCAAAACAGGCTCCAGCACTAAACACAGAGAGTGATCCTGTGAGACTTGAGACTGGAAAGAGAAACCAGGCAGTGCTGGGTCAACCTTAAGACTGAAGGATAGGACGGATTTGGGCTAAGGCAGTTGAGAATCAGATAATGAAACCCTAAAGCTTTTAGGAAAGAATCGGATGGGCTATGGTTATACCCTTAGCTAATCACTAAAGGGATGACTGACCAGCCCTCCAGCAGAATCATGGAAGAAAAGCCTGGAGACATGATTCCATGAAGACAGCGTGGGGAGGTGTCACAGGATTGGTTCTGGCTTGCACTGATCCAATTTAACAGCAGAGTAAAATCCCTCCCAGTCCTGTGTCGTCCTCACAATCCCTACAGGTTGGAACGCATTGTTGGAACCCCTGTATCAATCCATCTCATAAAGGTGCTCTCTTTTCCATTGACCCACTATTTTACCAAACATGATGTCCTTCCCTAGAGATCGCCCCCTCTTGGCGACATGTCCAAAGAATGTGAGATGGACTTACACCATTTTCAGCTCTGAGGAGCCTTCTATTTATACTTCTTACAGTAAAAAAAAAAAATCTAACATATTGTTGAATCATTTCTGACTCATAGTGACTCCTGGTATCAAACTGTGACGGACACAGCCTGTTCTAGGTCTATAAACTTCTGAAGTCACTATTTCCATCTCGCCAACCCTTTCCAAAAGAATTGTGTGCTCTTTGATTTATGCCACGTCAAAATGACAGCTTTAGTATCCTCTGTGGATTTAATAGTGTTCCCATTATGTGTTCTTTCAGTTTGGAGAATAAAAGGAGATTTAAGGGTCAAGATTAAAGCCAACGGGTGAACAGGGCACGGTTTTCCAATAGAATTGTCCTAATATAACCATTGCTGTACTCCAAGTATGTGCAGGTACACTGTCATAATGTGTGTGTGGGGGGGGGGCGGGAATCCCTTGGTGCAATTTCCCTGGACTTTTTCTGTAAACTTCTTCATAATAACCTCTTATGGTCTCCTTGTGTCCTTGGAGAAAATCTATCAAGATACCCCTTTGGTCCCAGGGAGGAGAGGAGCCGGTCAGGGTACAGTGTAGCAACAATGAAACATGCAACTTTCCTCTAGTTCCTGAATGCTTCATTCCCCACCCTCCACTATCATGATCCCAATTCCCCTTACAAATCTGGCTAGACCAGAGGATGTACACTGGTACAGATAGGAACTGGAAACACAGGGAATCCAGGGCTGATGATCCCTTCAGGACCAGTGGTAAGAGTGGCGATTCTGGGACGGTAGAGGGAGGGTGGGTTGGAAAGGGGGAACTGATTACAGGTATCTACATATAACCTCCTCCGGGGAGATGGACAACAGAAAGTGGGTGAAAGGAGACATCAGACAGTGTAAGATATGACAAAATAATTTAAATTATTCAGGGTTCATGAAGGAGGGGGGAGCAGGGAGAAAGGGGGAAAATGAGGAGCAGATGATAGGGGCTTACGTAGAGAGCAAATGTTTTGAGAATGAAGGGGGTAACAAATGTATAAATGTGATTTATACAATTGATGGATTGTGATAAGGGTTGTATGAGTCCCAGTAAAATGATTTTTTTTAATGATACCCTTTTGGAATTCAAACAAAACATTTGTCATACTCTTCTGAGATGACATTTCTATCTTAAATTTAACTAGCTCGGCAAATCCCCTTGGAAGCCATGCCCTTGGAAACCTAGTTCTCTGGGTCATATTGGAAAGTCCTAAACTTGTCCCCAATTTTGATTTATTAAATAAAATCATCATCATTAGCTTTGATCTTGCCTAGAATTATAAGATATGTGAACTATATGTCAACAAAAGTGTTTAAAAGATTGAGTATTTGTTAGTCCTGACCTCAAAATAATCTCTTTCCAATGCACAAAAACAAGACTAAATGAGCCCAGGTGGCGGTGTGCATTAGGTATTGGGCTGCTAACTGCAAGGTCAGTAATTCAAGCTCACCAGCTGTTCCTTGGGAAAAGATGAAGCTTTCTGCTCCGGTAAAGATTTAAAGTCTGGAAAAGCTAGGGTCACTATAAGTCAGATTTTACTCTAGGGGACTGGGCTTGTATAATGATACTAAGACTAGTGCATTACTTAGGGGAGGTATCTGTACTTTCTTCAGCCATCCACTCATCAGAAATAAATGCTTAAGCATGTGATGTTTGAAGTGAGCACATGCAGGTGTGAACTAGAACCCTAAGAGCAGTGCTTTTTCACTTACCTTTGTGCAGCACAAGACCTACAGATCTCATCGAACCCTAAGAAAGATTAATAGCTAGATAACTTCCCTACAGAATAAAATCATCACACCTGGGTTTAATTTTTATAGCAAACTTACATTGACAACGAAGGCGAGAGCTGCAATTTTTAAAAAGAATGTGCCCCCACTCCCTCAATACAATAGCACCTTGCTCAGCTAAATGGTCATTCCATGATACCCACCTTCCCGACATGATCGCTGAAGACAGACGTGTGCATAAGCAAACGTGGTGAAGAAAGCTGATGGTGCCTGGCTATCAAAAAGATATAGAGTCTGGGGTCTTAAAGGCTTGAAGGCAAACAAGCAGCCATCTAGCTCAGAAGCAACAAAGCCCACAGAGAAGAAGCACACAAGCCTAAGTGAATACAAGGTGTTGAAGGGACCAGGTAGCAGACACCAAAGAACAAAAACCATCATTGTGTGATCATCTTCCCCACATAAACACTGAAGACGAATGTGTGCATAAGTAAGTGTGGTGAAGAAGGCTGATGGTTCCCAGCTATTGAGAGATATAGCATTTGGGGACTTAAAGGCTTGAAAGTCGACAAGCGGCCATCTAGCCCAGAAAGCAACAAAACCCACATGGAAGCACCACATCAACATGTGTGATCATGAAGGGCCAAGGGGACCAGGTTTCAAACAACAAAGACGGAGGGGGGGGGATCATATCACCGTGAATGAGGGGACTGCGTGATGGGGACCCAATGCCCATCTGTAGACAGCTGAACATCCCTTGCAGAGGGGGAGTGGGGAGGAGATGAATCACTCAGGGTTCAGTGTAGAACAATGAAACTCAAAACCTTCCTCTAGTTCTTGAACACTTCCTCACCCACAATTATCATGATCCCAATTCTACCTTGCAGACCTGGTTAGACCAGAGGATGCACAGCAGTGCAGTACGGATCTGGAAACACAGGGAATCTAAGACGGATGAACCCCTCAGGACCAATGGTGAGAGTGGCGACAGTGGGAGGGGAAGGGGTGTAGAAAGGGGGAACCGATCTTGGGGATCTACATGTAACCTCCTCTCTAGGGGATGGGCAACAGGAAAGTGGGTGAGGGGAGACGCCGGGCAGTGTAAGATAGAGTAATAATTTATAAGTTATTAAGGGTTCATGAGGGAGGGGGAAAGGAGGAGTGGGGAAGGAGGGGAAGGGAAAAAAAGAAAATGAGCTGACTCCAGGAACTCAAGTGGAAGGCAAATTTTGAGAATAATGAGGGCAACGAATGTATAAGGGTACTTTATTCAAGTGATGTATGTATGGATGGTGATAAGAGTTGTATGAGCCCCAATAAAATGATTTATTTTAAGAAAAAAGAATGTGCCCCTAAAGTAGCACTAATACAAGCCCTTTACATGTAAAGCCTAGAATAATTAAAGTGCATTTTCCTGAGCCCCCAAATACCATCACTGACTCACTGGCGTTCACTTTTGGGGTAAGCTTCATCCAACCTTCCCACCAAACCACTGTGCAAATGGAATTCAACAAATAGAGGCTTGCCAGTGTTGGAGATTACTTCACTAGCAAAGACACATAATACAGTCAGTGATCTTTTTTTTTACAAAATTAACCAATGGTTTAGATTCATTAGCACCCTGTCATCACCAGCTGAATTGAGTAATAAAAAAAATTGTGAACTACCTGGGAATTAATTCTGACTCATAGGACAGAGCAGAGCTGCCCCTGTGGGGTTTTGAGACTGTAAGTCTTTAAGGGGGTAGAAGGTCTTATCTTTCTCCTGAGGAATGGCTGGTGGTTTCGAACTTCTGATCTTGACCTTAACCACTACCACAACAGGACACCTAGCTACCGGCCCATGGCTACCCCATACACAACAGCACTAAACACTGCACTGTCCTGGGCCATCCTCACCATTGCTCCTATGCTGGAACCCATTGCTGCAGCCACTGTATCAGTCCATCTCATGGAGGGCCTTCCCCTCCCTCACTGCCTCCTTCACTCTACCAAGCATGACATCCTTCACCAGGGACCGCTCTCTTCTGACAATATGTCCAAAGTATGTGAGCCTGTCTCCCCATCCTTGCCTCTAAGGAGCACTCAGGTCTTACTTCTTCTAACACCGATCATTTGTTCCTCTAGCAGTCCATGGTACTTTCAATAGTCTTCTCCAGTATCACAATTCAAGTGCATCAGCTCTTAGGTCTTCCTTAATCCATGTCCAACTTTCACATGCATATGGGGCAGCAGATAATACCATGTCATGGGTGAAGCCCACCTTATTTCTCAAAGTAGCATTCTTGCTCTTCAACACTCTCAAGAGGTCTTGTGCAGTAGATTTACCTAATGCAATATATCTTTTGATCCCTTGACTGCCACTTCCATGACCATTGATTGTGGATCCAACCAGAAAAAAATCCTTCATAACTTCAACCATTTCTCCATTTATCTAGTTATATAAACCCCCAATTATTTTCATTGTCTTTTGAACTTTCCTTTGAAATAATGAAAGAACTGGAAAGTTAATCGAGTAATATTCATGTTAATCTAAAATTTCCTCCAAAATTCCACTCCCTTTTATAATTTATTAAGTGTACCTTTTTGGCAAAGTGTGGATGTTCTAGTAAATGAAAGATGAGATGATTTTGCAATGGTTTAGACACAAATTGCCACTTAGGTTGTCCTCCTCAGATCCCCTTGAGCAGCGGTATTCAACCTGTGGGTCGCGACACCTTAAGGGTCAAAAGACCCTTTCACAGGGTTTGCCCAGATCATAAAAGTATCAAAATCAGTTATGAAGTAGCAATGAAAATAATTTTATGGTTGGGGGGGTCACCACAACATGAGGAACTGTATGAAAGGGCCATGGCATTAGGAAGGTTGAGAATCGCTGCCATAGAGCCTTTAACAACCTCGGACCAGAAGTAAAAGAACCATTCATCTATGGCAAACCCAGCCATGTCTGATGGCTTCATTTTTTACAACCGAAAGGCTTGCTTTTTCACATCTCTATGAAATCATAAGGTAAGTTCTTCTAAATGCTAAGACTCTAAGGTTTTGTTTCTTATTGCAGTTGATAATGGAGCCGTTATAGAACGTTAAGTCAGGAAATAATAAGGATAGGATACAGACATTGGAATAGGGTCTAGAGAATTAGTCTTGGACCAAGAGTGGGGGATTCTTCCAAGCTGATAACCTGCTGTGAACTTGAGGAAGTAAACTAGGTAGTGGCAGCTAAGGGGGCGGGGGGCGGGGGGAAGAGATTTGAAAAGCATTTTATTAGACAAATTAATAGCCTTTGATCCAACGAAACCCATCAATGAAAACTCCAAGTTTAACCCCACTGCAATTGACTTGACTCCAACTCACAGTGAGCCTATAGGGCAGAGCAGAATTCTTAGGGTTTTTGAGACTACAGATGTTTATGAAAGCAGACCAGCAGAGCTTTGTCTTAAAGAGTGGCTGGTGGATCGGAACTGCCAACATTTCAGTTAGTAGCCCAACGTGTAACCCGGGAAGCCACCAGAGCTCCTTACTTCAAGTTTAAAGACTAAAATAATATTGACACCCACATAATACAAGGCTACTAGAGTATATGGTTAGGTGGGGAAGTAAATGGTCATGTTTTCTGTTGTGGATTGGGTTCTTCCACCTTGTTTGAGCACGATGGAAATCTTTACGACTTTGAATACATTCTTTAATTTCTCTATAATTTTAGATTCAATTATAATCTACCTGAAGACAAATTCTATAGTTCTTGGATGGTAGTAGGATATACAAAGGGGGGTTTGCACCGCTGCAGAAGTACACATGAAGTTCAACAGAGGCAGAAGAGTGGAGATCTTTGGGCTTACAAAGCTTATTACAGCCAAAACTTACGAAAGAAGCCACGGCAGCACTATCTGCTAGGCATTAGGCTGAAAACCAAAAGGTCAGTCATTCAAACTCCCCAATCATTCGATAAAGAAAGATATAAAGTTTTACATTCTCTGACACCCAATATAGAGGGTAGGACCTCTATGAGCGGGCAGATTCGAGCTTGTTGATCATCTCAAAAGCCAGTACCTGAAACATCAGGGGGGTGGTTGCAGAAGAAAAGTTCAGACTCTTCACCATATGATTTTCAGGATCATATTTTGACATGAATCCCTTGATTATGACAGTTTTGGCTGTTCCTTGTTCACCAATTAATAGCACAGCCTGAAATAGAAGAGTTGCGGAAGAAATACAATAAAATTAAAACAACAAAAAACTTCTCTTTGGGACTGGTCAATGTTTACTTTCAACTAATACAGGAGACCTAATTACTTCATGGCAATAGCAAATATTCAAACATAATTATTATTAAGGAGAGGTACTAAAAGAATTCTATGAGCTTGAGTAATACCATTCATTCTAAATGGCAACATGAAACACATCATGTTTCATGTTGCTTCGGGACACATCATAAGGAAGGATCAATAGCCGGAGGGCATCATATTTGCCATAGTAGAGGACCAGCAGGGAGAAGAAAACCATTGGTCAGATAGTCCCCACATAGTGACCTCAGACACATCGCAGTGGGATGGAGTCACAGCGGACACCTGCTTTTCTCATGCATAAGGTGGCCAGCTGTTGGGGTCCACTTAACAGGAGCTACTTATCTATCTGTATCTATATCTATATCTATCTCTATCTCTATACCTATACCTATCTATATATCTATATCTATATGTGTAATAAATAATTTTAGATATCATATAGTTATCCACGCATTTGGTAACCTACATTTCAAACTGTAAATCATTGTAAAATAAATTCAGGCTACTTGACATGTTCAAATGGCATGTATGGTATTTTCAATCGCCTCTTCTGCATGTGAAAGTTGGACACTGAATAAGGAAAACCAAAGAAGAATGGGTGCATTTGAATTACAGTGTTGACAAGGAATACTGAAAGTATTGTGGACTGCCAAAAGAACCAACAAATCTGTCTTGGAAGAAGTCCAGGCAGAATGCTCCTTAGAAGCAAGGGTGGTGAGACTTCCTCTCATATACTTTGGACTTGCGATCAGGAGATACCAGTCCCCCAAGAGGACACCATACTTGATAGAGTGGAGATGCCGGGAAAAGAGGAAGGCCCATCGCAAGATGGATGGACACAGGGGCTGCAACCATGAGCTCAGGCACAGGAACAACTGTGAGCATGGCGCAGGACCAGGCAGTGTTTCCTTCAGTGGTGCCCCGTGGGTTAGAATGGACTCAACAGCACCTGGCAACAATAAACATTCAATAAAATAGAAAGCTGTACCTTTCCCTGTTTGGCAATGGTTTTAATTAGGAAGTCAGTCCTCACATTATCCACGTTGGGCACCAGGATGGAGCCATATTCCGGGGTGGTGTGGGAGGGGTACACAAACTCCTCAGTACAGGTATTCCAATGCATCCATTTACCTGAGGGGAACAGAGCGCATGCAGATCTTGATCTTCCTATTAATGAGTTGACACCTATTTGTAAGAGGCAGGCATCATTGAAATCATAACAAGGCACCTTCCAAACACCGTGGTAAAATCAGAGAATTGATTATATTGCCCAGCGCACATCACACAACCACCGCCATCAATCAGTGGAGACGTGCATGTTGCTGTGTTTTAGCAGAGCTTCCCCACTAGGGTGGACCAGGAAGAAAGGCCTGGTGATCTTTTTCTAGAAATTAGCCAATGACAACCTTATAGATCCCCACAGAACACTGTCCAACTGGCTTGCTTTGGGATACATCATCAAAAAGGACCAATAGCTGCACGGTAACTTATTTGCTGAGTAGAGGACCAACAGGGGAGAGGAAGACAGTTGGTCAGATAGTCACCACCTACATAATGGCTCAGGCACATCAGCAATAGGATGGGGTCACACCAGACATTTGCTTTTCTTCATACTTATGGTGGCCATGGATTGGAGTCCACTTAACAGGAGCTACTTATCTACCCATCTATCAAGGTGCAATATGTTTAGATGCAGCATAGTTACCAATGCATTTTGTAACCAACATTTCAAACAGTAAATCACATTGAAATTGCCGATTCCATTGAAAGAAACTGCAGCAAAGGGCTCAAACCTAACATGGTGATGATGGAGCAGGGCCGGGCGGTGTCCGTGGCACATGCGGTTGCTATGAGTTGGAACCATCTCCATGACGATACTTAACAACCAAACATTAAAAGAATGCTGAAATGGATCCAAGTTGAAACTTCTTAAAAGCTGTTGTTAAATTGTTGAAAATTCAGTGCACAACAGTATCTGTTTTAGTTGTAATTACCACAGCTGAGTCTGCTTTTCTGACTCATAACAACCTCATGCCACCACTTGTCTGTCAGTTTCTCCATTGCACCATATACATGTGCAAGTTGGACACTGAATAAAGAAGTCCAAAGAAGAGGTGATGTGTCTGAATTGTGGTGATGGAGAAGGATATTGCAGGGACCCTGAACTGCTAAGAGGGCAAACTGGTCTGTCTTGGAAGCAGTGATGTCAGAGCTCTCCTGCGAGGCAAGGATGGGGCGACTTCACCTCACATACTTTGGACATGTTGTCAGGAGAGATCAGACCCAGAAAAGGACTTCCTGTTTGGTAAAGTGGAAGGACAGCAAAACAGAGGAAGACCCTCAAGGTGATAGATTGGCACAGTAGCTGCACTGATGGGCTCATCCACAGGAACCGCTGTGAGGACGGCGCAGGACCGTGCAGTGTTTTGTTCCGTTATGCACAGGGTCGCTATGGGCCAGAGCCGACACTAAGGCACCTAACGACAGCAACAGCAGCCCCATGTAACAGAGTAGAGCTGCCTCATAGGTGTTCTAGGCTGTGATCCTTCCCGGGTAAGATCATCAAGCCTGTCCCCAGTGGGTGGGTTCAAAGAGAGAGCTTTTCGGTTCGTACGGACGGCTTAACCCTCCCCCAGCGCTCCTAGCAAAGATACCTAACAGAGGAGAATGTGCACTGCAGCAGCACAATCCAACTAAAAGATTTAAAAGGAAATCACCCATTCATTAACATCAACTTTCTTATGAAATTGTCCGTTTCAGTTTTATGTCCAAGAGTCTTAAAGGCCCATTTAGAATAACATTTTAATGAAATATTAGTCCTTTGGAGGGGAAGGGGTAGAAAACACAGGAATACAAGTGAGTGTCTCACCGTCTGGTGTCACATAATAGTCAAACATGGTGTCTTCCTCGCCCACCAGCGTGGGCAGGTCCAAGGTCAGTGCATCCTGGGAGCGTAGCCAGTGCTCCACCCGGCGTCGACCGTCCAGTTCCAGAATGGCCCCAATGCTCCACATCAGCGAGAAGACGTACAATCTTCCCAAGTGTTCGGATGTTACCTCCCCACCTTGCTCCTGTGGACACGCCATCAATGAATATGTTTTAGTAGAGTGTCTCAAGCCAAAATTTTGCTTTGGGGCTTCGATGGAATGTCAGAGGAACACGTTTCCCCAGGAGGAAAACAAGGGAGGGCAGATAAAGTTGAAGGGGAATTAATGACCAAGATAGCTTTGTGGGAAAATGTTGTTTTTGTTAGTAACCAGCAGTCTATTCCAACCACTTGTGACCCCATACATGCAGGGTAGAACTGCACCATAAGATTTTCAAGGCTATGGGTTTTCAGGTATAGATCACCTAGTCCTATATCCTCGGTCCCTCTGTTTGAACTCCAAACCTTTGGGTTAATAGTCCTGATTGCCATCATCTGTGCCACCCAGGTATTCCTTGTGAAACGCAGAAATGAAGAAAGGCCAAAAAGCAAACTACTAGATCTATGTTCCAAACGTGAACACTAGCCCAGGCCATTTCAATCAATCACTTCCTATCGATGTGAAAGCTGGACCAGGGAGAAGGAAGACCCAAGAAGAAGGGATGCGTTTGATCCTGGAAGGACAAACAGATCTGTCTTGGAAGAAGTACAGCCTGAATGCTCCTGAGAAGCAAGGATGGAGAGACTTTGTCTCACTCACTTTGGACATCTTATCAAGAGACCAGTTCCCCTGAAGAAGGATATCATGCTTGGTAAAGTGGACCATCTGTGAAAGAAAGAAAGAAAGAAAGAAAGAAAGAAAGAGAGAGAGAGAGAGAGAGAGAGAGAGAGAGAGAGAGAGAGAGAGAGAGAGAGAGAGAGAAAGAAAGAAAGAAAGAAAGAGAGAAAGAAAAAAACAGACCTCTGAGATGGACTGGCACAATGGCCTCAACAATGGGCTCAACATGGCCACGGTGAGGATGGCCGAAGACTAGGCAGTGTTTCCTTCTGTTGTGCCAAGGGTCACTACGAGGGAGAACCAACTCAATGGCATCTAACAACAACATCTCACACACACACACCTCTTTCACCCTAGTTTTAACAAAATCAAGTTTCAAGAATGGGACTTTATGCAGGAGCCCTGGTGGAGTAGTGGTTACACCACTGTATGGCTGGGCTAGGATCTGAAAGGTCAGCAGTTTGAAACCACCAGCTGTTTCTTGGGAGAAAGACAAGCTTTTCTACTTCTGTAAAGAGTGACAGTCTGGTAAACTCATGGGGGCAGTTCTACCCTGTCCTATAGGGTCACTATCATTGGCATCCACTAGATGGCAGTGAGTTTGGGTTTGGGTTGACTCATTATACAATATGTTGTATGTTATATGTTATGTGTGTGAGGTGCCCTCAAGTTGGTCCCGACTCATAGTGATCAATGTACAACAAAACGAACCACTTCCTGGCCCTGTGCCCTCCTCGCGGTTCTGGTTAAGTTTGAGCCCGTGGTTGCAGACACTGTGTAAACCCACCTCGTTCAGGTTCGTCCTTTTTTATTTCACTGACCTTCTTATTTACCAAACCCATGTCCTCCTAATCCAGAGACAGGTCTCTTTGGATAACTTGTCCAAAGCACCTGAGCTGATCTCTCATCACCCTCCCCTTAGGGAGCATTGACGGTACTTCTTCCCAGACAGATGCGTTTGTGCTTTTGGCTGTCTGTGGCACTTTCAATCTCTTCCATACACACAACATAGCCCCTAAAAAGGGAGCGTTCTTGAAAATCGACCAGTTTACCTTTGGAGGGATCAGGCCCTGAAGCATATTGATGCTTTGCATGATGATAAAGGCTTCAAGCATCTCCATCTTGTATTCCAGGTTCTGAACACTGAAGCGATACAGCTCTGGAAAAGACTCTGTGTACAGCTGACGGAGAATCTCTGCTTCTTGAGGCGAGCGCTTTTTAAGAAAACCCTGTAGGTTCACAGATTCGTGCATGAATGGGATTTAGTAGCACACCAGGAAAATGGCTCTTCAGAGGCAGAGGGGGTTTTGTTGTTGTTGTTGTTTAAAGCAACAATAATAATAAACCAAACACCAAGCCCACTGCCATCCATCTGTCACCAATAGTGACCCTACAGAACAGAGTAGAACTGCCCCAGTGGGTTTCGGAGACCCTAATTCTTTATGGTAATAGAAAGCCTCATCTTTCTCCTGCAGAGCGACTGGTGGTTTCACACTACTGACCTTGAAGTGAGACTAACCCACTATACCATCAGACCTCCTAGTAATATGACTGCTAGCAATTATAATAATGATGATGTCATCTAACATATGGTGCACACGTGTTAGGCCACGTTACTAAAGAAACCAATCCAGAGACACTCATATATGTGTAAGAAAGAGCTTTATATCAAGAAGTAATTATGTATCATGAAAATTCTCCAGCCCAGTCCAATTCAAACCTGTAAATCCAATACTAGTCCATAAATCCCTCTTCAGATTCATGCAGCCACACCCAAGGATGCAAAACACAGGAAAATCACAGGCCTGTGGGGACAAAGTCTTGTGGATCCAATGACTGTGGACACATCTCCAAGGCTCCTGTCAGTCAAGGTGAAGACGGGGGCCAGGGGGGAGTTTCCCAGGCCCCTCCTTATGAGGAGGTCACATCCACAAGGAGGAACCATCATGCTGTGACCTGATTGACAGACTAGACTTCACCCCTACACTTTTATACCTTGAAGTTGGCATGAAATTTTGTAGCTACCGCAAGCAGGTTTTGCTATCAGCATGCTTATTTATTAGCTCATCTAATTCTCAGAACAGATCTGCTATTATCCCACCTTTAAAGCTGAAGTCACTGAGGCCAAAGGAATTGAAGTAGCCTGCCCAGAATGCAAATCCAGAGGGTGGGGCTTCAGGAGCCAGTTACTACACAAAACCCAATGACTACCCTAAAATACTTTGGATCAAGGTGGAGAAACAGTTTCCACCTCTTGATTAAAACATGTTAGATGTAAAAAAAAAAACACGCTAAACGTAAATGAGGATGCACAGATGTAAAATGAATTTGGGAAACAATAAAAGGACAGATAATGAATGTTAGAACCCATGACCAGATTTTTTTCTTAAGGCAGAAACAAACATTGACCACAATTCTTTCCGTTCCTTTTTAATTTAATGAATGAATGATTTAGGAAGATGTCAAAGAGCAGTCAAGACAACAAAGTCTGTATTTATATGAGGTATAAACACAACACTTATTTCCCTAAGTGGAGAAGCACTCTGGTGGGAGTATGGGTTCTGTTCAGGCCTCCTCTCAATATTCTAAGAAACACTTGGAGACTCTAAAACCAAGAACATTCTGTTTCAATAAGCAGGAGTGGAGAAATGCAGTGTTGGGTCTGAATTATTCATTAATACATGAATTTCTCATCGCTCCCCAGCGACAAGAACTGCACACACTTTATCGATGATGAAGCCCAGAAACCACAGGCACCGCAAAATCACACAGCGTGGTTTCGTGAAGCTGACAGAGTCTCATCCACAAACCCCTCAGCTGGCCAGTCCTCTCACAAGCCTCAAGTAGTTACATTCCGCTGCTCCAATTATTCACAATCTGACCCTCAGTGCGTCTTTCTCATTCCTAACCGTTTCAAAGAAGAGACGGCAACATTTAAAAAACATATTTTAAAAATATTCCACCACTTGTCTGGAAGTTTGTCATATTTGGTAGCTTGTGGCCTGCTGTGATGCTGGCAGCTATTCCTCCAGTATTTCAAATGCAAGCAGGGTCACCCATGGTGACCAGTTAGACACAGCTTCCACACTGAGGCCGTCTAGAAGAAGGGCCTGATGCTCTACTTCTGAATGAACTGGCCAGACGGAAGGAGAGAGGAAGGAACAAGGGAAAATATGTATATATGTATATAGAGAGTGAGAGAGAGGTGAATATTTAAACATATAAATTTAGGTGTATTTGTTTATATGGATATATATGTAAATACAGCAAGGAAGTGCATGGACTTTGGGCCTCTTCTTAAATCTTACTTCAGTACAAGAACAGTCTGTTCTAACAATGTGGCATCGTATGACACTCATTTTGCCCACACAATACCTGAGGGCAAAATGGGTGCATAAGCAAATGTGGTGAAACAATCTGATCATGCCCAGCTATGAAAAGAAATGGGGTCTGAGATCTTAAAGACTTGAAGTTAAACAAGTGGCCATCTAGCAGGGAAGTAACAAAGCCCACATAGAAAAAGCACACAAGTCTGTGTGGTCATGAGGTATTGATGGGAATGGGTATCAGAAGACCAAAAATAAGCAACAAAATCAATGTGAAGGAGTATGGATGTAATGGAGACCCCAAACCCACCTGTAAGATTATTGGACAGTTCCTCACAGACGGGCCAAAAGGAAGGGATGATATATCCAGGACTTGGTATAACATTGATGAAACACATAAATATCCTCTAACATTTCCTTCCGTTATGATGGTTTCAGTTCTACCTCATTAACTTGTTAGACTTGCGTGTGGTCGTTGGTATAATTAAGATCTTCGGATGCATGGAAGCCAACATAGATAATCCCCCAGAAAAAGTAATGGGAGTAACGGTTTCCTGAGCGCTCAGGAAGAGAGGGGGCGGGGGAAGCAGAAGCGGATAGCAATGATGACTATGTAACCCCATGCGATGGGAGCAAACAACATAATCGAAGGTGAATGGATGTATTAGATAGTGTAAGATATGGCCAATATGTACATTAGGGGGGTTATAAAAGGGAGTGGATATCAGAGAGGCCAAGAAGTAGTAGATCGTTTTGAAACTGATGGTGGTAACAAGGGTACAATCCTGCTCGATGTGACTGAACTATGGAATGTTACACTATCTGTAAGAGCTCCCAATAAAAGAATAAAAAACATAAAATAACTGGGCAGAGAAAACCTTGTAGGCTTTATAAGAAAACCTTTACAGGCCAGGGAACATCTTAGAGCAATGAGTATTGTCTGATATAGCATCAAAAGGTAGACTCTTCAGGTTGGAAGGCACTCAAAATACGACCGGGGGAGAGCTGCCTCCTGAATGCAGAGTAGGCCTTAATAAAGTGCATTGCATGTCCTGGGACATGCTATCAGGAGGACCAGTACCTGGACATCAAAAGCAGGGAGTCAACAACAGCAAGGAAGGTCTTGAATTAGGTGGACTGACACAGTGGCTGCCACCCGAGGCTGAACATAGCCATGGTTTGGAAGATGGTGATGGGACAGGCAATGCTATGCCTGAGTGTTTTCAACAACAGAACAGAAAACAGTATGTGGATGTGGCCTTAGGTGTTATTCAACCTCAACATGAGCAGACGACATAGAAGCATATCTTCACAAATAGCAAACTCTGCATATTCACTGGTTATTATTAACAACCAGCAATTCCTGGTCATGACCTATTCACTAGCTTCTAGTTTAAAAGCCTTTTATTTTTATTTGTGAATTTGTGCTGTTTTAGAACAAATGTCACTTTTCAATTGGAGATCATTGTATCCGGTTCCAAGGTTGGTGTGGTGGCTGTAAAATCTGGTGTCGATTTAAGGATTAAGAATATAGGGGTGGAATCTAGTCTATAAATCAGGACCTAGTCAATGAGGTCTCTGTGTGGGCAGGGTCTTCTCCTGAGGATTCTGGGAACTCCTGTATTTCCTCCTTGGAGGCAAGAGATTCTCTCAGCTCACTCCCTGAGAGACATTTCTGAGGAGAAGCCACATGAAGCTACCCTGAGACAGTCAGAGTTCTGGAGTTGAAGAAACCACATGGAGACCCCTGCCAATGCTGAGATACTTACAACCCCACTGGATCCACAAGACTTTCCACCCACTGGCCTGTGATCTTCCTGCATCCGCCATCATTGCATGCGTTCATGAGTCAGAAGAGGACTTTATAGATTTTTATCAGACATATGAGTTAATATCAGACTATGGACTGGGCTGGGCTGTTTTCTGAATATTCAGTTGCTCTGTATATAAAGTTCTTCCTTATTTACACATATTAGTCTCCCTGGATTTGTTTCTTTAGTCTACCAGGACTAACCCTTTCATACACCTGGATGTATGACAGAATTGCATATGATGTCTTTGAACACATTAAAAAAAAAAGAATCCTAGATCCAGAGAGACTAATTGGCTAGAATTTGGAGGTCTTCCAACCATCTCTTTTTTAATGCTGCCATAAGCAATTTTATTTTCCTGCAACAGGAAATATTGAGACTCCCTGCTCCGTATCTTCCTTAAACTATTATGCAATTGTGAAAGCCAAGAACTTTAATAAGTATCTAAGCAACAAATCAATATTCACACCATTTTTCTATCTCATCTTCTCTTTGCTAATATCTTCCTCTTGGCCAAATCTAAACCATTTTCAACACCGGTTTTTGTAAATTCCAGAAAAACATTATCAGAACTTATAACCAAGAAGAAAGAGATGTACAAAAACGTAATGATATTCTTTTTATATATTTGAAACATCTATTTTATTTCAATTATTAATTCATAAGTTTAATTCCTAAGAACCAAATCATACTCTAAAATATCATACAAAGGAAAACCATAAATTTGCCCAACTATATAAAAAGAGCTTTTCCAAATGGTTTATCTAACAAGCCTTCCAGTTTACATTATAGTATTTATTTTAGACAATATCTAAATATGCAATGCACTTGCATATAATCTGATTACAGTCAAGATAAGCTAGAATATATTGATAGTTGTAAAATAATACACCATGAATTGAAGCAAAATTACCTGAAATATTATTTCCCAAGTATAAACTGAAAATGAGCATAATGGCTATTGTGCTTCAAAACCTTTTTCTTATATGCAATTTTTAAAATAATCTTGAAATTAATATTCTGAATAAGATGTGTCCAAATATCTAGTGAATGAATATGTGTTTAAAAGGTTAACTCCAAGGTGAAAATATATATTTTAAGTATTCAATCCTCTGAGACTGGGTGGAAGGATTATTGATTCAACTGTTTGCAATTGCTCCACCATCCACATGTTGAACATCACAAATCTAAAGTCACGATTCCTTTTGGGTATACAAAAGAAAAAATGCCAATCCAACCTCAAGGATAGGGCGCCAGTCAAGGACAGAAGAGCTCATGAAGACCATTCCGTTTCTTGAGACAGTAGCAGGAGAAGCATTGTCAATATTATGGGGTTCAAAAATGATCTTGCAGTTTGGCGCCATGGGGATTCGATCGCCGTTGGCCAGGGTTAGAGTTTTGTTATCATCCAAAACAGAATTCAGATTTTCAATCCAGATGGCATCTACTGGACCATCAAGAACTATCCAGATATGTTCCCCTAGAACACCCCACAAAAAATAATATTTATTGAAGCAATACTAATATTTTATTGTATTCTATAATAAATTTTAATTTATGCAATGTTTATTAATTTTAAGATACTATTTTGATATCAATGGTTACCTTACCTTATCGTGTAGGGCTTTTCAGTTCTTTACATAACAGTTATTTGAGGCCCATAATCAAATTAAAAAGTCACTTGCTTATAGAACAAATAATATTCATTGAGCATGTGGCACCACTTTTTTGAGGGTTAAGAATATTGTTCTAAATAAGACAATGTCCCCACCTCCATGGGGTATACTCTAAGGAGAAGTATATTAAAATAAAGAGAGAAATGTATACTTGGGGTACAAATACATTCAGAAAACAGGGAGGACTTGACATATCGAGGCCCAGATCGCTGTTGGCGCACAGTAAATGTGAAGCACATCTAGCAAACATTTAACTGGAGTCGTTGTGTTGAGAATTCAAGGGAGCGCAGGCTAGTGATAAAGATTGGGACGCCATCAGCTCACACACACACAATATGGAAATACATGGACTGGACACTCTTTCCCTTGAGAAGGAGCCTAGAACTAGGGAGTCTTTGAAATTGGACTTCCAGTTCAGAGGCTAGGGGCAGCTTCCTCCTCAGCCTCCTGTCTCTCCAAGACTTCTAGCAAAGCAGGTCAAGAAGGAGAAGAACCAGCAGGATGAGGTATCCCAGAACCATAGGCACAAAGAGTTTGGAGAAGAGTCGAATTGACTCTGCCAGGACAAGGATAGACAGAACTGACACGTGACCTCGGTGAACTGGCTGTCACAGTGCCCATGGCTGAGCAGTTTAAGAAACACACGGGGCGTAAAACCTGACTCTAAACAGTGATGAGAGATTTGAAGAGAAAAACAGCAAGGGAAGTTCGGTAGAATGTTCCACAGGCATTTAGATTTCCCATGTAACAGTAACACTCTTCTTAGTCCCATAACACGGACTTTTCTCACCATGATCAAGTCTTAGGTTCTAATTTTGTCTTCACGATGGACTATCAGTGGGATATGCTACAGATAGTTCCTGAGTAGGCTCAGATGTTAGGTGGGAACACACTTCTGGTTGTTAGGTCCCATCTAGGCTGCTCCAACTCATAGTGACCCTAGGTACAACGAAGGAGACACTGCTGGTCCTGCACCATCCTCATGATTGTTTTTATGTTTAGTCCATTGGTCTAGCCACGGTGTCAACACATCTCATTGAGGGTCTTCCCATTTTTTGGATGCCCTTCTGCTTTCCCAAGCATGATATCCTTCTCCAGGGACTAGTCTCTCCTGACCACCTGTCCAATAGAAGTGACACGAAGTCTCTCCATCCTTTCTTCTTCCTGGCTGTCCTTCCTCCAAGCCTGATTTTTTGTTGTTGTTGTTCTTTTGGCAGTCCATGGTACTTTCAATATTCTTAGCCAGCACCATAATTCAAATTCATTGATTCTTCTAAGGTCTTCTTTATTCAATGTCTAACAATCACATGCATAGAAGCAAGTGAAAATAAATAGCTTGGCTTGGGTCAAGTGTACCTTAGCCTTGCTTTTCAACAAGGTCTTATGCAGACGATTCACACATTTAAATGCATCATTTGATCTCTTGACTGCTGCATCCATGAATATTGATTGTGGATCCAAACAAGATAAAATACTTATAACCATACTTACTATATTTATTGTTTTTATTTTTGTTGGTCCATCTTGCCAATTAGTAACATGTACTACATACAATGCTGCAGCACAGAATTGGCTGATGTTGGCATAGTGGATATGCATGGACTGCTAATCACAAAGTCAGCAGTTCAAAACCACCAGTGACTTCAAAGGAAAAGGATGAGGCTTTCTACCCCCATAAAGAGTTACAGTCTTGAAACCCATGGGGAAGTTCTACCCTATCTTATAGAGTCACTATGAATCAGGATCGACTCAATGGCAATGAGGTTTGGTTTGGTTTGGTTCGGACAATTCCCAGATGTTCACCTGCTGTTGCTTAAAGACTAGATAGCAATGGAATCTCCCCCAAAAACAGTAACAAAATTAAGAGGATTTCAATTTACGTCAGAGTCAATTTACAACAGTGTCGTGAGAAAGGAGCCGCGTGGTACGTCATGGATTATCTGAATTTCAAATGAGAGGCTTTGAAAATCCTAATTAATGCATCATGTAAAATGATGATCTCATCATGAGAGTTGAAATTTCAAGGAAAAATCACATATGCATTGCTTCTTTTATTGAGGAAAAAATAACACAAGCCAATAACAACAAAAAATTCCATTAGCTCCTAGTCTTTGAACTAGCATTTGGTTACTTGGTCTGTGTTTAAACAGGGTCACTGGAACAACTTAGAAACAAAATTAATTAAAATACATGAACAAAACCAAGTTGAAGAAGTCCTTCCAATACAGCATTAAAAACAGCAAGACTGTCAAATACCAGCATACTTCGGAAAGGAAGCAGGGCCATTTCTCTTTGGGCCTTTGGTGTTAACGGTGACCAGCCACATTTGCCAATAACTCATGGTTACCCAAAGGGTTGGCCCAGAGGAAGGAACCCAGATATCTTGTTTATCTCCTGTCGTCCGTGTTCCTCTATCTCCCTGCAATTGCATTCACTGTCCCTTCTATTACTCATCCGACAAGGAGTACACACAATGCAGTTCGTGTATGTGTGTGTGGGGCGGGGGGGGGGGAACTCTGAGAATACCAGCTCCATCTGAACTTCTGGGGATACTATGCTCAATTTGCAGAGTTCATTTTGAAAGAATATTCACAGACAGAAGCCCTATCCCTTAGCAAGCTTGTTTCAAGATGAACCAAACACCTGCTTACATCTAAATAGAAGTGTGTTCAGTTCAATACGGACTTCATTTTTTATATTCAAATTTCACTATATCCAAAAAAGTACAGTTTCTCTTTGATTTTATAGACTATCATTGTGTGTGTGTGCCTGTGTGTATGCGTTCTCAGGGTTGTGGTTGAAGGAACCCTGGTGGAATGGTTGACTTAGGCACTGGACCGCTAACCACAGGTTGGGAGTTCAAACCCTCGAGCAGCTCCATGGGAGAAAGTGTGGTTGCTTAGTTGTATAAACAGTACAGTCTTAAAAGCTCACACAGGGTCGCTACAAGACAGACTCAACTTCATGGCAGGGGTGGGTACTTAATTAAGAGTAATGTTTTTAAAAACATTCCGTGAAAAATAGTTACAATAAACTCACTCTACTCAACACTGTCCATTCTCCTTAAGCGCTTTTTCCAACAATTCATTCCAATTGATCATAGGCATGCAGAAAGAGTTTCAAAAAAGAAAAGAAGAAAGATTTACCTTTGTAACCAAGAAAGGAGAAGGTGGAGATTTTAAAAACCCTAATCGATCATCTCATCATTGCAATATTCACAAGTATCATGCTAATTGCTTATTACTTATTCTTGGCTAAGATATACCAAGAATCAACTCCATCATTGTTCTATTCGTTCTCTGCAGCCACCAAGTATTTTTGCTGAGAAGCATACATCAGAGATAATACTTGTAACCCATCTTCTACCTTTCTTAGCTCTCAATGTTTTCCTCCAAAGCGTAGAAAAGATTCCATCTGTCCAGTCATTCGTGGCCACATCCAGCCGACCAAACATCTGTGGTGCTGTGATCGCCTTGGGATTCATCCTCATTTCCCGGTGCGGTTTCCCACAATCTACGGTGAATAAATCCAAGTGGTCAGCATCTCAGATATAGAGGGAACCATCATTAGACAACACTGTGTTAATCTGTGGTGTACTGTTAGTAGGTGTTCAAAATATGAGGCACACCGAATTACATGGGAAGTAGATGTCAACCACATTTCTTGTTATCATCATTAGCCTCATAAGACTTCATGGTCAAAAGCACGTCTTTCTTTTCATCTTTAATAGGAAACTTCATATTGCAAAGGAGTGAGAAAGGACATCACTATAGAATGGATCAAGGAACTAATGTAACCTGGGAATCTTTAAATGAAATCATGTGCCTGAAATATGACCTAGAAGATGCTACATGTTTTCTGTTCTTTCCATCCCCTCTAATTTTGATTTGTTAAGATATGCTCTTTCTGGCTCACCCTAGAAAACAAAAGCTAAAGGAATGTGGCATGAATTAAGAACGGCTTCTTTGTGTGGCCAACTTCAGCATCTTTCAAACTCAAAAACTGCTCTTAACTGGCTGGACTTTTGTACACCAGGGACTGTAGCTAGGGAGCAGAGAGAGAGAAAATAAGGTTTGAAGTACAAAACACAAAATTAGATAATAAAATATGACAGGTTACGTGAAAGATTATAAACACGGGCAACCACATACATCGAAAGCATGTTTAAAATGAGGTTATGCTAAAGAAATCCCATGTAGAATATTAGACGACAGGTATCACTTCAGATATCATAAAAGCAATCAGAGCAATCGCTTGCAACATTTTAAGATGCTGGCGTTCCGCTTAAAAGTCTCAATTCACATTTTTCAATGCATGACAGCAATACAACTTTGCCAACTCTTCTTTCAAATCGACCCACACTTGACGAACAGCCCCCAAATCCCAGTGTATGGCAATTTCATAGGTGACTGCTGGCTTCGGTCTGCAGCTCAAAAAAGAAACATTAAAAACTTATTTAACGAAAATGGCAGGTAGCTTTTTGTCGCTTTCATTTAAAATGCCATACCATTTCCATAGGTGCTTGTTATTGGGTGCCATTGAGCAGGTTCCGAATCATAATGACCTGGTATGCAACAGAAGCAAACGCAGCCTGGCCCTGCACCCTCCCCACCATTGTCATTAGGTTTGAGCCTTGTTGCAGCCACTGTGTCGATCCATCTCATGCCTTCCTCTTTTCACTGCCCCTCGACTTTACCGAGCACGATGTCCTTTTTTCAGGGACTGATCTCTCCCGCTAGCATGCCCAAAGTACATGAAACAAAGTCTCCATCCTCGATTCTAAGGAGCATTCCGGCTGCACATTTTTATAAGAGCACTATAAAAAAATATCTAGCCACACTATGTATGACGGCGGTTGTGAGGCGCCATCAGGTCCCTCAACTCATGCAGCCTTTCTTTCCATAGCCTCCTTAGTGACTCCACATCAGTCTTCCATTCTCCCTCTGTCTGTTCTCAACAACGTCCCCAGTTGGTCACGCCCACCTCAGTGGCTTAGTGGCTAATTGTCTCTTAGATCGTGAGCCCTTGAAATTATTTCCCTCAGAGCATCTTTAAAGCTTAAATCACCAATATCCCTTGGGGTCTTCTCAAAATTAGACAACAGTTTTCGGTAAAGTGGAGGGGCAGCTAAAAAGAGGAAGGCCCCCAAGGAGGTGGATGGACACAGTGGCTGCAAGAAAAGGCTCAGGCGCTGGAACAATTGTGAGGATGGCGCAGGACTGGGCAGTATTTTGTTCTATTGTGCTTTAAATCACTCTGGGTATGAAGCAACTCTATGGCACCGAACCACAGGACACTCTTTCAAGATCTAGCTATGACCATATGCACAGCTACCATAAACATGCAATAATAATAACTGAATCATAATATAGAACAATAACAACAAGGGTTTCTGGGGGCGAGTTGGGGAAGGAGGGGATAAAGGAGAGCTGGTATCAAAAGAATTCAAGAAGAAAGAAAATGTTTGGAAACTGATTGTAGTAGCAATCATACAAGTATGCTCGATCTATTTGAATTGTGGAATGTTATGACATCTATAAGAGCTCCCAATAAAATGATGAATTTTTTTAAAACATCCCCCAAATAAAAGATCTAGCTATATGGGACCAAAGTGGAAACAGACTCAAAAAACTAGCTAGGAACCTTAGGGGCCAGTGAGTTTGTGTTCGTGGGGGAGAGCAAGTCCAAAAGGAAAGGTGGGAACAACTTGAAGAATGTAATCCATGTCCCTAATTGTAGGTGTAGAAACTGTTTTATGTTTTTGAATTGGAATGTTTTGCTAAATATATCCTCAACACAACTACAAAATAGATACTTTTTTTCATTTTAAAACCAGTCATCTTGCAAGACTAAAAGCCCTTCATGTCGTACCTATTGTCTTCATTCCGGATTGCTCCCAAAAGCAGAGTGTGAGGCATGGAGTTGTCCCAAAAGCAGAGTGTGAGGCATGGAGTTGGGTCCCACGAGGATGGAGTAAAGGGACAGAGGGAGGAGACAGGGAAAGATGCACGGTTGGCTGTTCTCAGGTGGAGTATTGCTCAGAAAGAAAGGAGGCTGAACATTAGCCATCGACTCCTTCTCCCTGGGCAGGGCGCTTGGTTTGCTCTCAGCTACTAACAGATAGATGGGCAGCTCAGTTCAAATTACCCCTCAGCATTGAGAAGAAAGGTCTGGCAATCTGTTTCCCTAGGATTGCAGCCAATAGAACCCTATGAACAGTTCAACTCTGAAATGTAGGGTTTTCCATGACTTGACTTGATGGCAACAAATTTGGGATTTTGGCTGGGGGAGAGGGAAGTGGGGAGGTGTGTGTGTGTTGTTGTTGTTTGTTTGCTCTTTGCTTAGTTACTCCTATTGGTCTCCTTCCCCATTTGTTGAGGATCTTATTGCCTCTAGGCCTCATTCCAACTCAACCTACCTGTCATCTCGCTACTCCTCATCCCCCAAGGCTCAGCTGAAGTGGAACTTCTGTAAACCTACATTGTGGAAATTTTCCATGGAGTTGATTCTACTCTGCACCCACCCAAACAAGAACTCCACTCCACGGGGTTCTCAAAGCCTACTCTATTCCCTATAAAGACTTCCCATCTCCATTTCCTCTGTAGACTTGTCCAAACTTCCCATGTATCAATTGAGTTATAATTATCAGTGTCCATGTCTGTCCTCCTCTTTACCGGAAGCTCCTTGAAGACAAGGTCATGCTTTCTACACTTGTTATCCCATCTTACTGAATGTTCCTAAGGACATTTGATGTACAAATGCATGATGAATGGGAAGCATATAACTACATGGACCTTACACTTCTTCAACCCAATGACTCAATTATCTGCTCAATAGTTGGTATAATTAAAGCTCTCGGCCAGAAACGATGTCTTACTTGAGGAAACAAATGTTTTCCCTGAGTACTGAAATGAAGAGTAGGTTAATAAATAGTAAATATTCTAATGATTAATTCATCTTTTCAAGAATCTTCTCCAAAGTCAATGGTGCCATGTGTATTACATAATTTAGACATATTATGCATAATGTATTTGTCCTGTTTAATATTTAGTAGGAGTCTTGGTTCAAGTCATTGTACCAGGTGCATCCATAGTTTATTGCTATCAAAAGGCAGCTTCATAATTGCACCAAAAAATATTAAACATCACTTGAGAGGGAAAGCACAATCATTTTAAAGCTCTGCAGGAATCCCAGGAAAGAATATTACTAACGCACATGAAAATTGCGAGATGGGTCCTTCAAGCATGAGTTGGTGGTGGTGGGCAGAGGGAATGGGACAGGCCAAGAGCACAGCCCCTTCTCTGCCTGACGATCCCCAGAGGTCTGATGTATAGAAGTCACGTCATCCCATCACTGGGGACAGTGGCACAAGATCCAACAAGAGCAGGATTTGAGCAAGCAAACGAAAAAGCTCCAGCAGCTTGTTTATCTGTTTCTATTGGCCGTCTTCCCAAGCTGCCTCCAGGTCTCATCCCTACTCAACTTCCACTTCCAGCCTCAGCTAGTTCCCTGGCTCCAGGTAAGTCCTAAACTGAGAGGCACTGCCGATCTTTGACACTGTATCATCCAGCACAGCTGCCTCTCTCTGCTACAGCTCAATGTTCAGCCTTACCTGTCCTTCTCCCACCTCGCATACAAGTTACATCTCTGCCGTGCCAAACCACATCCCCAGCTGTATCACGCTAGCTCCTGCTCTTCTTACCTGCACTCCTCTAAGCTTGAGACAGATTCCACAGCTGATTGTAAACATTTTTACTGTGGGGCCAGGTATAGAGGCACACCTTGTTTTATTGCATTGAGTTGGAATTGAGTTGATACTGCAATTCATTTTCAACAAATGAAAGGTTAATGGCAAGCCCTGCACTCGGCCAGTCTGTCAGCACCTTTGTTCTAACGCCATGTGCTCACCTCAAGTCTCAGCATCCTATGTTGGCCATTCTCACAATAGCTCAAACCTTTCCACTATACTCTTGCATGATTCACAGACTACCCTACCCGACCAAACACCAACGCCACTGCCCGAAATTGATTCTGACTCACGGCCACCCAATAGGGTGGAGGAGCACTACTTCCCGAGGTTTCCAACACTGCACATCTTCATAGGAGCAGAATGCCCCACTTTTCTCACAGAGGTTGTGAATCACTAACCTTTTAATCAGTAGTCCAATGAATAAACCACTCCACGCCTAGAGGGGAGTGTCAGCATCACTTTTATGTTCACTGGGAAACCATTTCACACACTTTATTCAATATTGTGTTCATCTGGAACTGACCTCATGGTCTGCCTCTACCACCTCGCAACAACTAAAGCATTGTGCATGGCTAAGGAATGCCAAAACTCCAAAGAAGAGAGTCTTCCATGTCCCATCACAATCAGAGCATATCAAGAATCATCAAGAATGTGGCAGTGATCACTATCCTTAGAAGGCTGAGGGTTTTCAAGCTCTGAGAACTTTAAGAAATGGAAAACTTTTATTTAAATTCACCAGAGGAAAAAAAATTATCTGATTCCAGGTTAAAAAAATAGTTGATGAGGACTGGGATTGTAATTAGCATATACTTACTGGGCGTTTGAATATTTTGATTTTGCATTTTCTTGGAAGCCTCGTGCTCTATAGCCGCCCTATGGGTACAGCGAGCTCCATGTTGGGCTGCTAGCCACAAGGTCAGCCTTTCCAATCTACCCGCCGCTGTGCAGAAGAGAGATGACGCTTTCTCCTTCCAGAAAAAGTGAGTGTCAGAAACCCACAGGGGTGCTTCTACCATGAGATGGAATCAATTGGATGGCAGTGAGCTGCAGCTGAGCTCTGGACAAGGTCTACTTGGGTCCCTGCTCCCCTGAGCAGGTTGTGAGTCGCTGTCTCATCAGGATCCTTGTGCACTCCAGCATCACTACCCTTGAGCCTGGGCTCTTGTACCAAATGGGAATCAAGGCAGCCACCCTTGGGATTGTTGGGATCCCTGGGAAGTGCATATGCTTAGCACGGTCAACTGCTAATCCAAAGCACATTGGGGACCTGAGTCCATCCAGAAACAAACTGGTAGAAAAGCCAGGCAATCCACTCCAGAAAAACCAGCCATCAAAAACCCTACCAAGCACAGTTTGACTCCCACATACATGGAGTCATCATGAATTGGAATCTACTTAACAGTCAGTTTTTCCTGCTCTTTGGGACTTTTTTCCACTTCAATTATTGTGAGAATTAAATGACTTCATAAATGTGGAGCATGTTTTGTTTGTTTTGGTTTTGTTGTTAGGTGCCATTGATTCTGTTGCAACTCCTAGCAGCAGAATGAACCCTCTGCACAGCTGGTCCTGCTCCATCCTCACAATCCTTATTAAGTTTGATCCCAGGTATAATATATAGCACAATACACCGAGTCACTCATAAAATATGTTTCTCTCTGGTCTAGCCAAATCCCAAACCCACTGTCATGGAGCCATTTCTGAGCACCCTATAGGGAAGAGAAGAACCATCCCTGTGTATTTCCAACACTGCAAATCTTTACAGAAGCACAAAGCCTCTCTCTGTCCCTCAAAGAAGCTGGTGGCTTCGAACCATGATCTTGTGGTTAGCAGCCCATTGCATAACCCATGACTCCATCTCTGAAATGCACTCAACCATTAGTGAAGCAGCATTCTCTCCTATACGAATATGTAAAGATGTCCTACTTAGGAGTGTTCAAATGGTTCACAGCAACTATCAGTGGCTGGGCCATACCTGTCATGGCTTTCATCAAGGTGTGAATGCAGGTGGTCTTCCCTGCCCCACTGGGCCCCAGCGTCATCATGCCGTGCCTCACCCTCTGTGTTTCAAACAGCTGGATGACTTTCAGTTTCCAAGGAGGATGATTGATTAAGCCAGCTTCTTCCACCTAAAAGCATAACAAAACCCTCGCATTAGGGTCAAGTGCACCATGATCTGTGCTCAGAGGAAACACAGACAGAAGAAGGAGGTAAACGTCATTCCATTGTGGCCCAAGGGCAAGGAGAAACATCTGCATTTGTCTCTTAGTCCTGGACGCCATTATACTCACATTAGCATGTTGCTGGATGGATGTCTTAGGAGCAACTTAAGAACACAGATTCAAAGACAAAACTGCATTCTAAGTATTTCATTTAAGGAAGGATCTTCAATAAATGGAAAAAAATTATAGCCTTCCAGGGTTGACTGAAATTCCATAGGAATGTCATGCTGGCTTTATAAAGCCACTCACCACCACGGAGTCTATGCTGACTCACAGTGACTCTATAGGACAGCATAGAACTGCTCCTATGAGTTTCCAGACTGCAAGACTTTATGAGAAGCGAAAGCCCTCTCTTTCTCCTGCTGAGCAGCTGGTGGCTACAAACTGCTGACCTTGTGTATCAACGGCCACTACACCACCAGAACGCCTATAACGCCACTAGACAGTTGTTTATTGATGCAAGTATAGAAGCTACACTGTGCCAAACACTAGTCTGATTTAACCTTTATAAGAACAAGATGAACTTGATCTTATTAATATTCTCATTTTACAGCTAACAAAATGGAAACGTGTGGAAAGAAAGCAATCTGCCCAAGATTTTCAACTTGTAAAGTGAAAAAAAAATTAGAATTTGAATCCAGAAAGTTCAGTTTCACAGTTCATGACCTTAATCATCATGGTATGCTTGAACCCACTGAAAACGATGCTCTCAGTGTGATTTACATGATTGTGGATAAAAATAATGAAGCATTTTGTGCTTTTTTGGATTGTTTTCCCTGATGTTGCAAACTACTAGTATATCTTCTAAATTACTTCACATGTAGCTCTTTATGAAATGCTACAATAAATTTAGCCAGAAGATTAGTAATCATCTATCATTACCGAATCAGGAAATTCAGAGTTTCATACTCTCTCTACTAAAGAAAAATATATGGTAAATATAATGACTAAAAACCATTAAGCCGCCAGTTGTGCCACTGTCTACTGAAGAGTTACAGTCGTGGAAACCCACAGGAGAGGTAACACCCCGTCCTGGACAGTCACTTGGTTTGGAATCAACTCAGTGGCAGTGGTGAGACCACCATTTAAAAAAAAATGCCATCAAGTCAATTCTGGTTTGTGGTGATGCTCTGTGTTAAGAGAGCATAATCGTTCCACGTGACTCTCTTGGCTGTAATCTTCACAAAAGCAGATCATCAGGCTTTTCTCCCGCAGAACCAGGGGTGGGTTTGAACCACCCATTCTTCAGGGAGGAGTGGAGCACAAGCCATTTGTGCCACCCAAGAACTATTATGATTTTTATTACTAATAATTGCAAGAACTAGATCTGAATTTTATAAAGGTGAGCTAATCACAACTTCTATAGAAAAAAAGGTTTTTATTCTAAACGCTTATTCCTCATAAACTTTCATTCTTCGTAGGCACAAAGTTTGCACGATTCTCTTCCATTCCCGGAAAGACGAAAACACGTTGGAGTTGCATCAAGTCTCGTGAAAAGCCCCTAGAACGACGAGTATCCATCTTGCCATAGGTCCCTGGAGCCTAAGGAAGTTAACGCAGTGATCCTGGGCCTTGGAGGAAAGAGCAATAGCTGAGAAGACACATGAGAACACTGGAAACGGAAGCTCTGGAGGTCAGAGCAGAGTGGCAAACGCCAGGGCCACAGACCGAGCCAGCCAAGTATGGGCGGGCAGCAAACTGAGCCCTCCCCCAGGTCCTGGTGACCAGGAGCAGTTCGCTTGTGAATTTGTGGAGGGATAGTTTCCATCAGGAACAGGCCTGTACCTGGAGCCCCAGGTGATACAAACCGTTAAGTTCTCTGCCAAGGGTTGGCCGCTCCAGTCCACCCACAGAGGCCTTGGAAGAAAAGTGATCCACTTCTGGCAATCTCGACCATTTAAAAGCCAGTGAAACACAGTTCTAACACCACACACACACACATGAGCTAATATGAGCCCCAGTATACTTGGAAGCCGCTGGTTGGTGGGCACCTGGCTATTCTGGATATATGGGTATTCATGGTAGGACACATCCCACAGGAAAAACCTATCAGTGAGTGCCGTGGCTGCACCTCTCTTAAAACAGTAGTTGTAGCCTGGGTGTGTTGTTCTCAGGACCCACCGGTTTAGACCTCAAGCAATGAGTGTGTTCCCAGTAACTTCACATGAAACCAGCAGTGTTTGATAGCCTATGAAGCACCTTACCTGTCTACCGATGGCTGCTTCCAGGTCAGGATAACCTGCTTTATCCAGAAGAATGTTTGGGAAGAGATCTTCAATCAAACTCAAAAATAAGGGTTCATCCTCATCAATCTAAAATGGAAACAGCAGGGAAATCAGACCAACTCCTTGCATGGGCCCACCTAACCCAGTTTATTGTTTGATCGCCACCAGTGAATGTGACATACCACCTTCGTCTGACATATGCTGGACATGCTGTCAGGACAGATAAGTCCCTGGAGAAGGACATCGTGCAGGATAGAGAGACAAGCAAGAGAGTGGAAGGCCCTCAGCGAGATGGCCTGACACAGTGATTGTGAGAGGATGACACAGGACCGGGCCACGTTGCGTTCCTGTGTGCAGGGGGCTGCTGTGGGTCAGAACATACTCAATGGCACCTAACTACAACGGCCTTCAGCTGACAGTGAGTAACATTTTCATTTTCCCCAGAAACGTGAAAACACAGTTGTAAAGACGGGAAAGAGCGGGAGGAAGAAGAGAAAGAAAGGAAAAAGTATTGTCGGTGTCAACTCAGCACACCCGGCTTCCCTGGGGACTGCCGCTTTTACAGTATGTAATTTACATTTCAAATATTTTAATAATTTGCCAAACAAAATCTCACTGCCAGCGAGTTGATTGCGACTCATCGCGACTATAGGGCAGAGAGTCTATAGGGTTCTATAGCGCTGCCCCTGCAGGTTTCTGAGTCTGTAAATCTTTACAGAAGCAAAAACCATCAACTTTCGCCCATGAAGCAGATAATCGGTCAAACTGCTGACCTTATGGTTAGAGCCTGACACGTGGCCCACTGGTTGTAGTGAATTCACAAATTGGAACCCGGTTCAGAATTTTTTTAATAAAAATATATTTTTTTGATATCCTATACATACATCCAGAGAGCCTGGTGGCATGGCGGACTACAAGTTGGGCTACAAACAATAAAGTCACTAGTTTGAAACCACAGGCTGCTCCTAAGGAGAAAGAGGAGGCTTCCTAATGCCATAGAGAGGTGCAGGCTTGGAAAGCCACCGTGACAGTTCTACCCTGTCCTGTGGGCTCAATATGGGATGGAAACCATTTGATAGACCCAAGGGAGCGCTGATGGTGTTCGCAGGTAAATGCTGGAATTGGAACGTCGGGGCTTCAGACCCACCAGCCATCGTATAGGGAAAAGATGAGGCTGTCTGCTCCTGTAGAGATTTACAGCCTTGGAAGCCCTATAGAGGGTCACTGTGGCTCTAAATCAGCTCTATGACAGTGGGTTTGGTTTGGGGGGTTTATACCTAGATCCAACAGCTGTGGTTTAAGCAGTGGGCTGCTAAGTTCAAGGACAGCAGTTCAAATCCACCAGTCGCCCCATCTCCATGGCAGTGGGTTCAGTTCAATTGCCTTTTTTTTTTTTTGCATACATACATAAGTCCGCTGATATTGGACCACAGTTTATCAGTCTCTGCTGTCAAATAAAGAGAATCCCTGGTGGCGCAGTGGTTAAGCACTCAGCTACTAAGAGAAAGGTCGGCCATTAAAACCCACCAGCCTTGGACATCCAGTGAGCCAGTTCTACTCGGTCCTTGGGGGTACATATGAGTCAGAGACAACTTGAAGGGCTTGCTTTGGGTTTTAATGAGTCTCTATGAAAAATAAGAACTTCTGTAAAAAAATGTGGTTTTTAAGTTGGTTCTCAATGATCTTGTCTGATAATTGGCATTCAAACTGAGCATTGTAAACGAACACCACTCCATCTCCTTTGTGCTTAGTGAGCTGAGCCCGTATGTAAGTGAATGAAACATTGCCATCTGGAGATCTCACCAGTTTAGAGAGATTCATGTCACGTAGGACGCGCATGACGATGGTGGATTCGGTATCCGTGGGGTTGGCTCTTTTCGCTGCTCCCAACGTCCGCAGCACCGACAAAATATTACGCAGCCCAAAGTCATAGTGTACCTAAGGAAGGGGACACAAGTAAGTCACTATCGGAGCTCACCAAAAGGCTGGTCATGGGAACCTGCAGCAGCCAGACAGGGTTGGTAAGGAAGATGGCTAGCTACACCTTAGACCGTGAGAGACCTCGAATTACCAAGGAGTAGGGGTGATGGCAGGTGGTAGCTACATGGTTTTTATGTCAACTAGACACTCCTGGGAAAGGGTGGAGGCAAACCTGTCCATCAAGTGGTAGGTTGATGACACCTCCTTGAGCGTGTGGCCTTCTGTATAAGAATGAGGGACTCCGGGAATTGCATCTCTCTGTCACTTCCCCTTCCTGCTTGCTGAGAGTCTGCCTGCCTAGAGGGCCGGCCCTATGTGGGCCACCTGATTAGGTGTCCTGCCATGTTTCCACCAACTTTGGACTCACATGATTCTATACCCACTGGCCATGATGTCCCTGTCTTCATCACAGGCATGTGGTAACATGAGTCTAAAGAGGAACTTAGGAACTAGCATCAGACTTAAGGACCTGAGTTGGACTCGGCTGGGATGTCTTCTTGATATGTAATTATTTCTTGGCATAAAGCTCTCTCATATATATAGATGAGTGTCACTGGATTTGTTTCTCTAGACCAGTGGTTCTTAACCTGTGGGTTGTGACCCCATTGTGGGTCGAATGACCCTTTCACAGGGGTGGCCCAATTCATAACAGTAGCAAAATGACAGTTATGAAGTAGTAATGAAAATAGTTTTATGGTTGGGGGTCACCACAACATGAGAAACCGTATTAAAGGGTCACAGCATTAGGAAGGTGAGGACCACTGCTCTAGACAATCCAGCCTAACATGGTGTCTGATTTCAACAATACATGCAAAGTGAGTCAGTATAAACCAACAATCTCTAAGGTTTCTGGTAGCATGTGTGTCCCATAACACGAGGCATTTGGAGGGTCAAGTAGATTGAAAGTACTAAGACCAAGCTCCTGCCTTCAGGGAAGTTATTCTCTAATGGAAGCTTTAAAGAATGCACCTGTGAATAAACAGTGACAAGAGGACCAGCACTTGAGAGGGCGGCTAGGTTTCAGATATCCAGCAAGGCGTGCTAAGAAGACAGGAGTTGTATGTGTGGACGGGACATGGGAGTCGCAGAATGCCCACCCAGAGATCGAGAGGGGGCTGATTGTGTTCCTTTGAGAGTGACCTTGTGGACAAGGGCTATAGGAGTGAAAGAAGTGTCAGGGAGGCCATCTGACCATTTTATATGGGAAGGAAAAACTCTATGTGAAGGACAAAAACAAAATGACTAAGGTAGGACTGCATTACACAGAAAAAAACAGACAGGCTAGTAGTTTTTTTTTAAAAGCCAAGAGGTAAGGTCCAGCTAGCCAGGAAGACTGCAAGGCTGGTGTCAGAGGCACTGAGTGTACCTATCTCCCATAAGCCCAGAACTTCTCAGTGGGGATACAGCTTGGTTGAAATTGTAGGTATAAATAGAAATAAACTTGTAGGGGTTGGAATGAAGGTTAGAGTGGGGAAAGGGATTCGAGTGAGGCAAGGGGGCTTCAAGAAGTGTGGGAGGGAAGCCCATCACTTCTAATCCTATTTTCCACAACCCTTTGGGAGCCCCTCCAACATACATCGCTGTCAGCGGCTGTCAATGCCGTCTCCACGCACAGTTTAACCGTGAACAGCAGAAAGAAGCACTGCCCGTCTGTGGCATGGTCACAGTGGCCAATGGGCTGGAGTGCACTTGGCAGCCTCATTTTACTTTGAGTTGTGCCGTTAACCACACTGTGTCGTCGTTTGAGACCACCAGCCGCTCCTCCAGAGAAAGATGGGGCTTTCTGCTCCCATAAAGAGTGACGGTCTCGGAAACTCACGGGGCAGTTCGACCCTGTCTTGTGATACGGAAGGCTTCCAGTGGCTAATGCTTGGTGGAAGCTGACCTACCACTGGCATAGCTCCCAGCCCACCACTAGTCTGTCAGTTTGTCATATGGTGGTGGCGTGTGTGTTGCTGTGAGACTGGAACTCTGTCACTGGTATTTCACGGCCATCAGGGTCACCCAGGGTGGACAGGTTTCAGCAGAGCTTCCAGACTAAGAATAGACCCTCAAGGACATTGACGTAGCGTGGGCTGCAATGGGCTCACCGTGTGAGGACAGTGCGGGGCTGGGAGGTGTTCCGATGTATGGTGCAAAGGATTGCTGTGGGTTGGGATGGACTCAATGGCACCTGATAATAATCATCGCTCCCAGCACCACGGCTCGACAAGCTGACAGATTGTTTCTCAGGGTGCTCTCTTACGATGATCACCACGTGTCATTATCTCGCATACACTGTTGGCCATTTGTGTTATAAGTTCTAGAAAGCGGTGGCACAATCACCCACCTGCTTGTGTCCACGACCCTGTGTCATCCTAGCCGCTTGAGTGTGGGCAGGACCTGCGACATCCCTTTATCCAACAGAATCGAGAATATATGATGACAGGCCATGTGTGACTACGTGCCAATTATGGTAGGCTCGCTAAACTCGTATCTCCCTTGCTGAGGTTGAGGGAGCAAGTGGGCAAATTAAGGAATGTGACACAACAAGGGACTGTTACGGCAGTTGGTGGGAGCTGAAGACAGAAGTGAACAGAATCCCACAGCACCACAACCGCCTGGCATGGAATTCAGCCAGTAACCTCAGGAGCTTCGTCGATGTTTCCCCAGATGAGCATCAGATGGAGTCCAGCCCCAGGCGACACTCTGATTGTCCAGCTTGGCGGGACACCGATCAGAAGACCCAGCTCAGCGCGGCCAAGATGCCTGATACACAGAAGCTATGTGTTGCCTTCAGTTGTAAGTTTGTCGTAATGCTGTTATGCAGTAATAGATAACTTGTAGAGAAAGTAAAGATGTGATTAAGTCCACATCTCCTAACTCGCAAAAGCATAATGAGCAAACCTGCTATAAAAGGTAACACAGAAAATTGGCCATGTACTCAAGTGGGCTTGGAAGAAAAGAGTAGATTATTGAGCGGTTTGTAAAAACCACAACAACACACATTATTAGGCTGTACAGAGGGTCTGAGCCGAGAATCCTAAAACCCCAAATTCCGTGGCTCTTCCATCTGCCCATTGCTAGAACTGACTTCATTTCGAAGCCTCATGTCGATGCTATGCCGTGAGTCGTCTTTTCGTTAAATGCGCCTAATACAGCCGTGAGTGTATAAACCTGTTTTCCCCGCACTCCTTCGGCAGCATGTACATGAAAGTAACTCTCGTAATGCTGCCCCTTTCTACTCTGCATCCACAAGGCCCGGGGCGAGCAATCCCAACCTGCAACTTTCCGAGGCAGAGAACGGAGCGACTGGGGAAAGGCAGTGCACGGGGTCACAAAGCCCCTCAGAACATCCCACCTGCTTGGAGAGCTGCTCCTCGCACAGCTTGTAGAGCGTGAAAAACTTCCCGGCCAGAACGATGTTGTCAATGAAGCCACAGCTAGCCAGCTTCACCCGGATGATAATCTGGCGGTCAGGGACCATCATGGCGACTGAGCGGAAGTTTATCTTCAAGTTTTCAGGGAGTTCCTGGCGCCCAGCATAGCCAGGATTCTGAACAAAGAATTAACCCCCCGAGGATGAATGATACGGGCATGCATGGGACAATGTGCTCACCGTCATCATATTACAAGACCCGTTATAGCGATTCAACAAATCTGGGATGACAGCCATTCATTCCATTTGCAAATCCCACTCTCTCTTTTTAACTGGGTTGAGGGGGAGGCGGGACTGGCTCAGGGGTTGCTGATGAGGGTTCTGTTGCACACCAGAGGCTTTCTTTTTTTAAAAAAATCATTTTACTAGGGGCTCATACAACTCTTATCACCATCCATACATACTTCAATTGTGTAAAGCACATTTGTACATTGATTGCACTCATCATTCTCAAAACATTTGCTCTCCACGTAAGCCCCTGGCATCAGGTCCTCATTTTGCCCTCTCCCTCCCCATTCTCCCTTTCCTCATGAACCCTTGATAATTTATAAATTATTATTTTGTCATATTTTACATTGTCCGGTGTCTCCCCTCACCACTTTTCTGTTGTCCATACCCCAGGGAGGAGGTTATATGTAGATTCATGTAATCGGTTCCCCCTTTCCACCCCACCCTCCCTCCACCCTCCCAGTATCACCACTCTCACCACTACACCAGACGCTTTCAAATAAGACTGAAACCATAATCCTAATTTCTATTCGTGGAAAATAAAGGGCATGACTGTGACCAAAGTGGGTGGATAAAACTATGATTTTAAAAACTCACTGCCATCAAGTCGATTCTGACTCACAGTGACCTATAGGGCAGGGGAGAACTGTCCATTCTGACTCACAGTGACCCATGGGGCAGGGGAGAGCTGCTCCTGTGGGTTTCCGACACTGTGACTCTTTATGGGAGGAAAGGGAAGAGAAAGCCTGTCTTTCTCTGGAAGAGAGGCTGGTGGTTTCAAACTGCTGGCCTTGCAGTTAGAAGCCCATCTTGTAACCCACTACTTCCCCGGGGCTCCCTGAAACTATGATACAAAAGCTGAAGTTCAGAAACTGTTCTGGTTCCTTACCATGGTGAGAAAAAGTCCAAATTCAGGGTTCATGGTCACACTGTCTCCATCAGTAAAGATGAAAGACTGTTTGCGCTCCTTTTTACATGTCAGAATAATGGAAATTTGCTGGGCTGCGACTGAGAGAACTGGTAGATCGATACGATTAAATTCATCAAAACAACCCCAGGACCCAGACTGCGCCAGTCCTGCAAAAGGAAATTAAATTGAAAATTCAATTAGTGTATCATTTTGGAACGCCAAGGGAAGGAAAAAAAAACATGAGGCAGCTGCCAAGACAAGACAGAGATAAGTTCATTCAAAAATAAATTTGAACAAATAGATCGTGCTTCAAGTACCTAAAAAGAAGCTCTCATTTTAACACTGTATCTAAAAACACCTGGAACACTACAAAAAGGTAAGTGGGTTGAAAAGCGGGTCCACATCACACTAGGGGAAAAAAAGCAACTAGATTTTCCAAAAGTTGTATACATTGAAAAGTGAGACTGAAATTTCGCCAACTGCTGGAAAATAAAGCTGAACCAGGTAGTCCACCTTTGCTGATATTTCTCATCAAATAAAAAAAAACTCTCACCTTTAAAAATCCGCCCTAGTCCTCGGAAATCCATCTGGTCTGAACAATTGAAGACCACGACATATTTTCCAAGACATCGTCCCATATCTTTAGTCGTTTCTGTTTTGCCTGTCCCTGCAGGTCCAGCAGGGGCTCCGCCCATGCTCATGCCCAGAGCTTGAGCCAATGTGATGTAACACCTTAAGGGATAGAAGCATCAGTAGAACCAGACCACAAGCAGCTAGAAGACACCTCTGACGGATAATAAGAAGACTCACAAGGAGAAAAACAGAACAGCTGGGCCCTTGTCCCTACATAATACTTCCAAACACACACACACCAGTTCTTCTGGACATCAGTCTATAGTGAGATAAAAGGAAGGGGTGATCTGTGGTCATATAAACTTGAGAATTCTTATCAACAAGAAACAGATTTCTTTTTTTTTTCTTTTATCATTTAATTAGGGGCTCATACAACTCTTATCACAATCTGTACATACATCAATTGTGTAAAGCACATTTGTATAGATGTCTTACTTACTAAAATTTTTGTGCTGTCTCAGTGAATTATTTAACATGGCTTGTCTAGTCATAGGCCCTTGTTACTCCTAACGGCGACCTTCATTCTCTGGCAGAGTCCCACTGCTATTCATAAGATTGTCAGTGGCTAGTCCCTCAGAAGCAGACAGCCTCTTCCTTCTGTGTTGTTGGTTCGTAGTCTGTCCATGCCGAGCGACTCTTCTGGCGCATGAATTGCCCGTGGCATGGTTTCCAGCATCACAGAACCATACAAGCCACCACAGTAAGGCAAACTGACCGACACGTCGTGGACAACAATCATTCTCTTGTCCTATGCCATTCAGTCGGTTCTGACTCATAGTAACTCCAGGCAGAAAAGAATAAGGAAAGAAAGAAAAACCACCTCCCAGAACTATGCCATCTTCACAATTGTTATGTTTGAGTCCATTGTTGAAGGTTTGTGTCAATCCGTCTCCTTAAGAATCTTCTTGTTTCTCACTGACCTTGTACTTTATCAAGGAGCTCTGGTGGTATAGTGGTCTATGCACTGAACTGTTAACCAGAAGGTCAATGGTTTGAACCCACCAGCCTCTCCGTGGGAGAAGTAGGAAACTGTCTATGCCTATGAAGATGTGAAGTCTCAGTTCTGCTCTGTCCTATAGGGTCACTGTGAGTTGTAATTGACTCCTCGGTGAATTCCATTTTTCACTACTTTGCCAAGTATAGTGTCCTTTTCTAGGGATTCAACTATCCTGAGAGCATATCCAACGTATATGAGACGAACTAATAATAGAAATGAATAACGTTTACTCGGAGCCCAGCTCTGGGCTCTGGGCTGGGTATCTGCACGCTCAGCCTCTAGCCCACAGGATTCTGAAGGATGGGAATCAGATGTCAGTGGACTTTGCCAGACTGCACAGCTTCTAAGGGCAGATCTAAGTGGCCAAGACTTAGTCACGAGACTATGTCAGAGAAAGGCATACATGCTACCCCTGACCACGTTTCATAGCAAGCAGATGAGACCCCTCTTCTGTCTTAAGTGACAGCATCTGCCTTTATGTCAGAGGTGGAAAGAACCGGTCACTGGGAACAGCATGAGCATCTGGGGAAGGCACTGTACATCTTTGGTTTGTTTTGATGGCTTTTTTTATCATCTAAAGAGTTTGCAACTCCATCCATGCAGCATCAAACTTCTCAGGGACCACAGGCATTGCCAAGTTACTGAATTTTCTCAGGGTAGTCAGGAAAAAGACTGGCTAACGTGCTTTGTGCCTCAGAGTGTTGTGTTGTTTTTGGTTAAGTATCCACCTGAGTCAAGAATTTCCTTTAGTAACAGGACAGCGAATTTTGCAGTGAAATCGCAGAGAGTAACTTTGCCCTGGAGTGCCAGTGACAAGCTAAAAGTGATGACTAAATTTCAACATGACAAGTTGGTGAAAGAAAAATAAACAACTGAGCATTTACAGTAAGACAAGCCGAAAGGAAAACTTCAGCGTCTTCTTCATGGCTACACTTACAAACACTCATTTTACTTTTCAAGTTCTCATGGTTCTGTTGTTGTTGTTGTTGTTGTTTTTAATACAAACCAAACTCACCACCATCAAGTCGATGCCAACTCATAACGACCCTAAGGGGCAGCGTAGAATTGCCCCCTTGAATTTCCAAGACTATAACTCTTTATGGGAGTAGAAAGCCTCATCTTTCTCCCGTGGAGTGGCTGGTGGTTTCAAACCGCTGACCTTGCACTTAACAGCCCAACGCTATGTCACTAGGGCTCTTTTTTTTTTAATAGAAAGAACAAAATTGCAAGAAAGTTTGTGCTGTGTGATAGTTATTAAACTTAAAAGGGATTTTTGGCATAGAGGTAAACATTCAAAATTTCTGTAAGGAGAGAAAATAAACTTTATTATGGTTACCTCTGAAAAGTAGTAACATTTCCCTTCACTCTTTCTTTATCATCTCCTTCTTTGCCATTTAGATCTTTCTTCACTTATTTCACCATTATGACTTTTAAAAGTCATTTTGTCCATCCACTCAATCATTCATCAAGTGTGTGCATAGTCACTCACGTATGCCTTCACAATGGCTGTGTTTGCGCCCATTATTGAAGGTCTGTGTCAATCCAACGCCTTGGGGATCTTCTTTTTCATTGAACTTCTACTTTATCAGGAGCTCTGGTGATATAGTGGGCTACGTATCAAGCTACTAACAACTAGGTCAGCAAATGGTCAGTGCTCTCGGGTATTAACCCAAAAAAGTTGGAGATTCCAGTCCACCCAGAAGTGTCTCCGAAGAAAGGCTTGGTGATCTCTTCTGGAAAACCAGCCAGTGAAGCCAGTCCTATGCAGTTTGGTTCTACACGGACACACGTGGGGCAACACGGCTCAGAATCAGCCTGACCGCAATGGATTGGTTAGGGACAATCTGCAGCACATCGGCTGAGCCGCCCTCAAAGCCCAGCGTACTTGGGTCATGTTGCTAGACAGCAATTAATTCTTTAACTCGCTTCCTCGCCCTTCAATGTGCTCGGAGGTCATTTCAGGAGCTAATCGAAGAGTCAGCAGTTGGTAGCCTGCCGGTGGGAGAAAGATACTCTGATTCCAGAAAGAACATTACCTGGGAAAGCCTATGGAGCAATTAATTCTAATCTGTCTGATGGGGTCACTATGAGTTGAAATCAACCCACTAGCAGTGGTCTGGGTTTTGTTTCTGGGATCATTTAAGGGTCTCTGTCTGATAGCAGGCAAGGGGAGCTGGGATTATTTCAGTCATCACCCCAACAGGAGATCGAAACACACATGCAAAGCAGAAACTGCAACTTTTCAAAGGTTTTGGAATTGAAAAGTCTGTAAGTAGATGAGATATGAAGCTAAAATCCTCAAGAGAAGAAAACTTGAGAGGGCAGGTGGAGTCCCAGGATTCTTTGCTCACCTGTCTGTAAGTGGAGTTATGACAAGCCGGTCCGTGCAGCCCAGAAACTCATTCTGGTAAATGAAAGTCACATCTGTGATGTGGATCATCATTTTGTCAGAATCTTCATGAAAGTAAAACCGGCACTGCTTCAGCCACTCGAAGTCCACGGGGCTCTTGACATGCATATGGCACTGAAATGTAAGGTATTTGTTAAAAGAAGATGAAAATCTCTTATTACATGTACACATTAGCATATGTCCAGATCATAGATCTTAGTAAACTGAGTTCAACCACAACTCAACTAGTTCTCACATGTCAAGTAAATCAACAATCCAAATTATGCATTTATTGATCAACAACAAAAACACTGTAGAAGATATGGAAATTTGTAAATTTGATCAACAAGGAGACTTTATAAGACATGAAAGAGGAACATTTAATAAAACAGCTTTATTGACTTTTATGTCAATTTAAATGGTGCTAAAACCCAAATTTGAAAAGGGGAGCTCAGGAAGACAAAGTAAAATATTATATAGTGTGGTAGGTAGATAATCTGTTGTCAACTTGAGAGGATTAAGAGGGAAGGGGTGGAGTTTAGCCTGTCACTCGGGTCACAGATTGATGACTCCTTTACGGGTGCTACGGAGATAAATAGCTTGCTGGAGGCAGGACGCAGGCTCACTCCCTGAGACACATCCTTGTTGAGAAGACACATGGAGAGAGGCTGATGGAGCCAGAGTTCTGGAGTTGGAGGAGCCACATGGAGACCCCTGCAAGCACTGAGATGCTTACAATGCCACTGGATCCACAAGATTTCTTACCCTCTGGCCTGTGATATTCCTGCATTTGGTGTCACTGCATGTGATTCATGAGTCTGAAGAGGATTTTAAAGATTAGTATCAGACATATGGGCTAATATCACACTTATGGACTTGATCTGGACTGGGCTGGGATTTTTTTCCTCAGCATTCAACTGCTCTGATATATAAAGTTCTTTCTTATACACATATGGGTGTCAATGTATTTGTTTCTCTAGTCATCGTGAAACGTGCCAAGACCTAGAGGTAGAAAACCAAAAGGGAAGAACACACTCAACATATCTAAAACAGGGACAATTCAAGAAAGGGTGCAAGCACTGAGTGGTAATATTTAAAGTGTCTATAGACAAAATATTGGGCAATGCAGGAAGCATTGAAAAAAGATGGAAATAATACGCAAAGTCACTGTACCAAAAACAACTGGTCAACATTCAGCTATTTCAGGAGGTGACATATGATTAAGAACCAATGGAATTAAAGAATGAAGTCCAAGCTGCACTGAAATATTTAATGAAAAGCAGGGCCCCAGAAATTGACCAAATACCAATTTAAATATGTCAACAAACTATGCAGCCCTGGAAGCACTCAATAGTCAATGCCAAGAAACTTGGAAGGCAGCTACCTGGCGAACAAACTAGAAGAAATACACATTTAGGTCCATTCAAAAAAAAGAAAAGAAAAGGTAACCCAAGAGAATGTAGATATTATCATCAATGTCATTACTACCACATGATAAGTAAATTTTTTTCTGAAGATAATTCAGAAGAAATGCAGCACTGCTCCCTAGGGAATGCCCAGAAATTCACTCAGGATTTAGAAGAAGACATGGCGTATGTGGTTATCGTTGCTGACAGATGAATCTAGGCTTAGAGCCGGCTTTACTTGCTTTTCACTGACCATGCAAAAACATTCTGTGTGAATCCTTACAAACTACGGATACCATTGAGAAAAATGGGAATTCCAGAAAACTTAACTGTGCCCCCTGCGGAAACTTTATGTAGACCCAGAGGCTGTCACTCTAACAGAACAAGGGGATACCATGTGGCTTTAAATCGGGAAAACATGGAGCAAGGCAGGAAGCATCGAAAAAAGATGAAAACAATACACAATGACACAAAGTGTGTCAAGGTTGTATTCTTTCACCAGACATTTTCAATCTGTATGCTGAGCAAATAATCCAAGAAGCTGGACTCTGTAAACAAGGATGTGGCACCAGGATTCCAGGAAGGTTTATCAACACCCTTGATAAGCAGATGACACAAGGTGGCTTGCTGAAAGGGGAAAGGATTTGAAGCATTTCCTGATGAAGCTCAAAGATTACAGTCTTCTGGAAGGATAACAACTCAGGTAAACTTTTTTCTTACAAATGAACCAATAGACAGCATAATGATAAATGGGAAAACATTACACAGATTTCATTTTGCTTGGATCCACAATCAACACTCATGGAAGTAGTAGTCTTGATATCAAGCAACATATTGCATTTGGGTGACTCTGGTGTGCAAGATCTCTTCAATGCATTAAAGAGTGTATCTGTCACTTGGAGAACTAAAGTGCCCCAACACCAATGATCCTAGACAATGAATAATGAGGATTGGATGAGAGTTGCTGCATTTGAATTACAGTGTTGGGAAAGAGACTGAAAGTACACAGACTGCCAGAAGGACAAATCAACCTATCTTAGAGGGAGTACAGCCAGAACACTTCTCCGAAGTGAAGATGGTAGGACTTTGCCTCAAGGACTTTGTACATGTTACAAGGAGAGATCGATCCCTGGAAAAGACAGCATGGTTGGTAAAGTAAAGGGTCAGGGAAAATGAGGCAGACCCTCCACAAGATGGATTTGGACACAGTGGCTGCAAAAATGGGCTCAAACACAATTGGGAAAATGGTACAGGGCCAGGCAGTGTTTCATTCAACAGAACAAAGTTTACTGAGTTACTAGGAACTGACGTGGCACAAAAACTTTACATCTGATTTCTAACCAAAAGGCGGCAGTTCCAATCCATTGAGCACTGAAATGGAAGAAAGGTCTAGGCTTCTGTTTCCATAAAGATTACAACGAAGAAAAATAACACTTGAGGTTGCCATGAATCAGAATTGTGTTACTCTGGGTGGACTAGAGAAACAAATTCATAGACACTCATGTGTACAGGAAAGAGTTTTATATACATGAGCAATTATATATTGAGAAAACATCCCAGCCCAGTCCAGATCAAGTCCCTAAGTCTGACATTAGCCCATATGTCTGATACCAATCTATTAAGGCCTCTTCAGACTCATGAAACACATGCAATGATGCTGAATGCAGGAAGATCACAGACCAGTGGGTGGGAAGTCTTGTGGATCCAGTGGTGTTGTAAGCATCTCAGTTCTTGCAGGGGTCTCCACGTAGCCCCTCCAGTTCCCAGGGCAGAGGCTCTATCAGAGAAGCACCATGTGTCTTGTCAGTAGAGCATCTCTCAGGGAGTGAGCTGAGAGAGAGTGTGCCTCCCACCTCCAGGGAGGAATACCAGAGTTCCCAGAATCCTCAGGAGAAGGGCATGCCCACACAAAGGCCTCATTGGCTATGACCTGATTGACAGACTAAATCCCACCCCTTCACTCTTAATCCTCAAATTGACACTGGATTATGTAACTACCACAGGAAGTGACTTGATGGTGACAGCTTTGATATATTTCAGTAGCGTCCCTGGACGGGAAAAATTAATTATTTGCTAGGCTACTAACAAGATGTTGATGATTTGAATCTAATCAAAGGTGCCACTAAAGAAAGGTCTACAATGTTACTTCAAAGCCCCCTGGAGCACACCTCTGCTCTGACACACCTGGGGTCAGAAACAACTCACTGGCAGTCAGACTAGGTTTTATTTTTGTTTTAATAGATGCATTTCAATGGCACAACCCACAGCTTTTAAATGGCAGTCTCAGTTGTCCAATATCAAAACCCTGAGTGAAATACGGCCTATGGGAAACACCAGCGACAAACAACCTCGTCAGCTGCAGGAACATCTCTTCTGACTGTGACAAAGCCCCTATGGGATTTTTGGATCCATTAGTAATTTCTGAGGGGCCTTGCACAGGGCCAACTTTTCGAGCATCAAATTCTTTTAGGGAAATGTCAAGGCTCCTCGGCAGTGCCTCAGTTGGGGGGTGTGTGTGTGTGTGTGTGTGTGTGTGTGTGTGTGTGTGTGTGTGTGTGTTAACCAAACTTTTCAGCCACTTTAATCCTCTCTCTTTGACAAATAAGAAATCTAAAATTATCCTGAGCCTTTTATTTCTCAGGGAGGCAAAGTGCGTTCTTAACTACAGAGAGCAGATTAGCCACACAACGGCTCCAAAGTGTTGCCTCTTTCCATTACCTCTGGGCCAATCTTTCACAATCTTTCTCTTTTTTTTAACATAATGGGGTCAGACACAACCCAGAAAATTAATATGAAAATAAGAGCTACTTGCATCTTATTCAAGGCTGCCTTTTACAGCAGAGGACAAATTTAATTTCTTTTCCCATTTCCCATTTTCTATAACGATTGGGCTCCTTTGTATTATTCTTTCCCCCATCGCCTTGTTCCCTTTTTAAAGTCTGCATGATACTGCCATGCCAAGACCGCTCTTAGAAAGGACCTTTGCAATCAGTCACATAAGATGTAGCAAAACTCGTTGAGGATGTGATTTCTCAAATGCCCTGCAAGAAGTACTTTCTAACCCGTCCTGCTAGCAGTGGTACTTATTTCTGTAGCAAGACACTGCTGATCTGATCCACAAGGAGCAAGAAACAAACAAACAAAAAAGCTTGTGTCCAGATCCTACATGGAATTGTCACCCTGAAAATCATTACACGAAACACTTTCAGATAAAAAAAAAACTCAAACTGCTTCCATAATCAAAGGAAAATGACCAAAAAATGTTCAGGCAAAGACAGACAAGACAATTGTACAAACGTGGTCCCAAAACAAAGAGGAATCTTCGTTTGGACTTAACCTTTTTGCCTGGTCTTGGCAAAAGGGACTCCATTTTGAATCCGGTGCCTTCAGCTTGAATCCGGTGCCTTCAGCTTGGCTCTCAGAATTCACCTCTCATAGACCTCCCTTTCACTGACCTCCCCCTCTCACTGGTCTCCCCCTCCCCTGCTCAACCTTCAAATTCCTGGAGTTGGCTCTTCCCGGAGCCAGAATGTTTTCTGAAGATATGCACACTCCACTCTAGCCGTCCTTGGCATATAGACAAGGTCAAAGACCTTCTCCTTCCTGAAGCACCTGTGTGCACAGATCCTCCCCAGCTTGGACCCTTCCCAGCTGTGTCTGCCAGCAGAGATATAAAAACCGCAGTCTAAATTTCCCAAAGTGCAGTTTCAATAGCTCAATTCCCTGAGTTGCTGAATCCGCCTGCAAGCCTCCCAATAAAGCCTGCTTCTAAATTGTGCCGATTGGATCTTTGGTTCTGTTTCGCGCCCCAAATTTCCTTACACTTTTCCTAGGAGGCCGTCAACTTCGGTGCAGTGGGCAAAGCAATGGCCTCCGTGTGTAATTGTGCATTCGCCACAGCATCTCGGAAGCACCTACCAGGTCATCAAAGATGTCCCTCTGGTGCACATGAATAGTAATCAAGGTCTCGTATTTCACCCGCTCCACGGAGCTCAGATCCTGGGTGGTGATGTCAATCAGAGTGTTCAGAAGATCCAGGAAAGACTGATTGGTTTTCTGCATGATTTTCTTATCAGACTTGGCATTTCTTAGGGCTTCTTCTGAATCCCGTGTCCATATCATTTGAATCCCTAATAGTCCAACCTTCATAAAAGAAAAAGATGCTATCAGTGTTTATTTCATATTTGCATAGAAATAACAACCTAGTAACTAATATGACAGCTGGCTGTCATCTAGTCAGTTCATACTTACAGTGGCTCCAGGTACCTGAGAACAAACTGCTACCCAGTCCTGGTCTATTGTCCTACTGTACAAGGGGTACATATGGTGACCACTTGTGATTGTACAAATGCAAAGTCACTCTTGATGATCTCAACTTGATACAGTGTTTCAAAATCCTTTAAACCTCTAGTGATCTTGTTCTACAGTGAAGTATGTAGACCTTCGGAAGATGTCGACCTTATTTTCTCATAGTCTTATTACTAGAAGGCATGCTCCTCCTTAGAAAGATATGTAAGGTACTTATAGGAAAGGAGAAGAGCCCTCATAGCATATTGGTGGACACATTGGTTATAAACTAAAGGGTCAGCAGTTCAAAACCACCAGTCACTCTGTGGGAGAAAGGACTTTCTACTCCTATAAATAGTTACATATTCAGAAACCAGGGGCAGTTCAACCCTAGCCTAGAAGGTCACTGTGACTTCCTAGCAGTAAGAGTTGAGTGTATGTAACAGATACACAGGAGTGTGCCTTATCAAACAAGCTGTGTTTTCCCACAGTAGATACTCACAAAATCTTTATCACAATCACTGTGAGAACATGGTTTCCTGAATGCTAAGACTGAAACATATTTCTCATTTTTTCTAGTAAGGCAGATGCTCGATATATTTTTATGATTTGTGTACATTGTTACATAAATAAATGAACTCAGGAGAAAAAGATCCATGATACGTTAAATAGAATGTATTGGTTATCTTCACAAAAAAATGCACCTGTGAGCCCATCTAACGATGCCCACGTATTGAGACAGATATAGAAAGATACATAAAAGGGCTTTTAAAACATCGTGGGATAGGGGGATTCCATTATTGTTTAGTTCCATTTGTCTATGACTGATGTGAAGCCCCCTCAAATCAACAAATAATCTATAGCTGAAATAATCAAGCTTATGTATGTCTAATGAATCATTATGAAAGACTTAACATTGGTCCAGAGTTCAACTATAGCCATTTGTAAAGCGGGACGAAGTCAATGACTCCCATGGAAGACGTTTTTCCATTGGAATACACCGACCTGAGCAGGGAAGGAAGACAGAAATTCAATCAGTTGGAAGCCTGTTTCTTCGATAGTTGCAGCTGCCTGGCGAATGACCAGATGTAGTGAAGACTGGGATTCCTCCAGCAGTGAGTTGAGCCACACTTCCACATTGCCCTCTGCCATCACGGGCTTATTCAATTCAATCGTCTCGCCCTCTCGGGAGGAAACTGACAGAATGCGATCATAGATCTAGGTTAAAAACAAACAAAAAGCGATATTCATATGAAGCATGAAAAATAAGGGCGACCTTTTCTTCTTGTCAATGTTTTCCTCCCCCAGGTTAAACGGCAGATCCGAAGATACAAGTAAAATATGAAATCAATTCCAAAGCAACAAAATCAAACAAACAAAAAGTTCATCGTTAAATCTAAAAAGGAATCCTAAATCAATCTCAATTAATTTATACTCAAGAGGGGAGAATTCATTTTCTAAAAGAAGTATCTAAAACAAATGGGATGATTGGAAAATCTCTAATGTTTCCAAGTAAAATGAGGTTCTCTAAGAACCTGTCATTTTGCAGATCAATATCTAACTCCTTAACGACTTGATCTCCCTTTCACCCATTTTAAAGTGTTCTAGTTCTTAATGTATTGTTTTCTTTTTAATTGACGGTTTTTTCTGTTTTATTTTGTTACTGCTGTTAGCTTTTCTGACTCTCTGGTTTTAGTTTTGTTTTGTTTCTGTATGTTAGTTGGTATATGAAATCCAGGATGGGTGAATCTATAGAGACAGCAATTGAATTAATGATTCATTGTGGGTATGGCAGGGGAGCTGGGGGTAAATGGGGAGCTAATAACACGGAGTACAAGAAAGAAAACAATGTTCTAAAATTGATCGCGGTAGTGATTATACAACTCTTCTTGAGAAACTTGAACCATTGAAACATATGGTACTTAGATTATGCCCTAATAAAACAGTTTATGAAAAATTATCCAGTTGCAATTTAGCCTGGCCATTCATATGCTGTATTATAAACATTGTATTTTCTCACAAAGGGTCATAATTGTGTATTGTGTCTTGTAATTGAAACCCAGCTTCCAATCTGTTCATTTGTCTTCACTTCCATGCAAACAGGCACAATGAGAACACAGGGGTATTTGGAGTTTTAGATACAGGTGCAAATGGTGCTCTCCCATCCTCAGCCCATGCAACATCCCTGAGACGAAATGTCTTGCCTATAAAAGACCTTAAAAATCATGCTTGTCCACTCCCCTATTTTCCTCACAGGCTGTTCATGCCAATTAAACAAAATAATTAAAATGACAAAAACAATTCCAATTGTTTGTTGTTGTTTCTGTTGCTGGATAGATAGGATATTGATCCCGCAGGCTCAGCTTTATTGTTGCGAGTTGCCTTCAACTTGGCTCTGACTCAGGGTGACTTCATATATAACAGAACATGGCCCCGGGCCATCTTCCTGATGGGCTGTGTGTTTGAGTCCATCAGTCAGTCCATCGGATGGAGGGTCCCCCAACCCCCCGGGTTTGTGCTGACCTTCTTCCTGAATATCAGTCCTTTCCTTGCAGTTAATCTTTCCTGAGTGACACGGCCAAAGGGAGCAAATCAAAGCCTAGCCAGGCTTGCTTCAAAGGAGCCTCCTGGTTGTAGTTCTCTGTAGACTTGTTGGTTCTGTTGGAAGACTGGTGTGTTCAATAATTAGCGCTGTAATAGGGAAGCTCATTGCATCAAGCAAACTTTTTAGACAAAAACCCTTGAAAGTGTTGAACATCAAGGTGTTACTTTAAGGGCTGAGGTGTGCCAGAACCGAGTTATGTTATTTTCAATCACCTCTTATGTATGTGAAAGTTGGACATCAAATAAAGAAGATCAAAGAAGAATGGATGCCTTTGAATTATGATACTGATGAAGAATATTAAAAGTATCTTGGTAAAAAAAAACAAACAAATCTGTCTTGAAAGGAGCAAGAAAGCTCCTTAGAGACAAGGCTGGCCAGACTTTGTCTCACAGATTTTGGATGTATTATCAGGAGAGAGCAGTCCTTGGAGAAGAACATCATGGTGGGTAACGTAATGGGCCAGAGGAAAACAGGGAGATCATCAACAAGAGGGAGGGACACAGTGGCTGCAACAACGGTCTCAGCATAGGAACACCTGCGAGGATGGTGCAGGGCTGGGCAGTGGTTCGTTAGGTTGTACAGAGAGCGGTACATGAACCTACTCGGCAGGACCTAGCAACAACATTGTGTGCATAAAAAATACATCAGTGTTGATTATGAAACAGGCCTGGCACGTAGCTGCTGCTGCTGCTGTTGTTGTTATTGTTGTTGTTGTGCCACCCAGTCAAGTGGTCAGAGTAGAATTGTCCCCATAGGGTTTCCGAGGCTGTAATCTTTAGGTATACTAATGGCACAGTGGTTAAGTTATGCGCTGCTCGCTGAAAGATCACTGATTTGGATCCACCAGGCTTTTTCCATAAGAGAGAAATGTAGCAATCTGGTTCTGTAAAGCTTTACAGCCTTGCAACCCCCACGAGGGAGCTCGACCCCAGTCTCTGGGATCGCGACAAGTAAGAATTGACTCGTTAGCAACAGGTTGAATCTTTTGGAAACCAACTCTCACATCTTTTTCTTGGGAGCCACTGGTGGCTCAAGGGCCCAACTTTACGGTCAGCAACTGATCCTCAGCTAGCATTGCAGTGTGCCCTGGGTAACTCTGCCACAGCCCTCGCCACGCTCCACAGAAATGACGCGTTGACATATTGGTCTCCTCCACTCCAGTGTAAGTGGCAGTAGGTCGGAATATTCCTATTTCTAAGCAAGACTCCTGACACATCAATCTCTTGCTGTTGAGTCAATTCCAACTCATGGCGACCTCACGTGTGTCAGAGGGGAACTGTATTCCATTGCGGTTTCAAAGGCCTTTCTTTTGCCCTTCAAAAAACTCACTGCCATCACATCGTTGTTGACTCAGAGTGATGCTAAAATACAGGACAGAACTGCTGCTTTGAGTTTCTGAGCCTGAAACTTTTTACAGAATAACTCCATCTTTCCCCCGCAGAGTGGCTGATGGTTTCCAGTTGTTGACCTTGAAGTTAGCAGCTCAACATGTTACCACGATGCCACCAGGACCCCTCTTTCTTTTGCCTCACCCCTCAAAAACCCAAAAGAACACAGACAACCAAATTCACTACCATCGAGTCAATTTTGATTCATCGCAATCCTGTGGGACAGGGTGGAACTGCCTCTGTGGGTTTCCTAAACTGTAACTCTTTAAAGTAGTAAAAGCCTCATCTTCCTCCCTCGATGGCTGATGGTTTCAAACTGCTGACCCTGCATCTATCAGCCCACATAACTATTATGACAACAGGGCTCCTGTCGTCCCACCAGGAGGTGGATTCAACCTCTAATCATTGGATAAATTGATAATATATGCACACACAGAGTCATTTAATCTATTCCAACTTATAGTGACACTCTATAGGGTTTCCAAAGCTGTAAATCTTTACAGGTATAGATAACCTCATCTTTTTCCTCCAGAATAGCTGCAGGATTTGAACTACTGACCTTGCAGTTAGCAGTCCAATGCTTCCCTGATAACTAATAGCCTTGTGCAGACTGTTTGCACCACCCAAAGACATTTGGCACATCATAGTGCTCAATAAATGCAAAATTTATGCCAGGATGAATAATAGGGTCACCCTAAAGGAGCCCTGGTGGTGTAGTAGTTACGAGTTGGGCTGCGATCCACATGGTCAGCAGTTTGAAATCAACAGCTTTCTATGGAAGAAAGACTGGGCTTTCTACTCCTGTAAACAATTACAGTCTAGGAGACCCATGGGGATTGGGGGGTTGCTATGAGTCAGCATTGACTCGACGGCAGTGAGTAAAAGTGAGATGGATTGGCATGGGGGCTACAACAATGGGTCTGATCATTTAAAAAATGGGGATGATGATGTGGGTTCCTTTCTGCTGTACATAGGCTCACTGTGAGTTGGAGCTCACACAATGGCACCCCAAAACAAGAACAGGCTGTTCTCTGCAGAGTCACGGGTAGGTTCCAACCATCAACTTCTCAGTTAGCCTCTGAGTACTTAACAGTCGAGTCGCCAGGCCCCTTTATTCAGTTCTACACCTTGAACATTGAGAAGTCACATGGCTCTGAGGGCATGTTGGGTTCACAACTTTGTTTTTAGTCACTGGGTAAGAGCCAGTGGACAGGGAAGGCCCCTCTGCAGACACAGTATCGACAGGAAGGACGGCACGGCTCCTACAACATGATGCCTGCTGATGGCAATCGACGTGGGGCGAACCTTGTCATGGAACTTGACCGTCTTAATGTTGTCAAACACGTTCAGCAAATGGGCTTGTATGGTGTGCGAGTCCGAGGCCTGGCCCAGAATCTCCAGAAGGGCAGGGTCTGAGACGAAGAAGAATCGAGGGAAACACAGTCGCTTCTTCTCCAAGTACCTAAGTGGGCAGAAGAAGACGAGCTGATTAAGCACAGAGAGTGGCCTGTCTGCAACTCAAAGCTCACTGCCAAGGAATCGCTTTGGATCCTCAGCAACCCTCTTGGACAGACTAGAACTGCTCCTGAGGGGTTCTGAGGCTGTAAACCTTTATGGGAGCAGGAAGCCACATCTTTCTCCAACAGAGCAGCTGGTGAGTTCAAACTGTTGACCTTGCGCCTAGCAAAACTACTTAAAACTCACAATGCCCTCGGGACTCCTGTGGCCTTTCTAGGAATCAGTCAACCCGAGTGCGAAATGGGGACAGGTTCTGAGGCAGCTGGATTTCCCACAGGACTTCTCAATGCTTCTGGTTTGGGTTAGGTTGCTAAAATTGGTTTCATATTCTAATGGGGAATTGATTCCCCACCCACCCCGAGAATTAGGGGTAGTGGGAGGCTTTCTTCATTCTGCACAAAGATAAAGTATACACCTTGAGCTTCATCTAGACATCCCTATTGTTCTTCTTTTGTAGAGCACAAAATAAAACCCATACAGGTAGTTGTTTGGGTTTTCTGGTTTGCTTTGGTTTCCAAGCACAATATGGTGCCAGCTCAAAGCTGTGTCTTATTCTTGGGACAGCATCCTTAAAAGGTACGCTCTGGATCCATCACTATAGCAGAAGCAAAATTCAGCTGTGATGGGGCTCCTTGAAAGAACCTGACTCTGGGAGTCCAGTCATGGGCCCTATCATCCTCCTGCTTGCAACGAGACTTTCCTTGTTACAGTTGCCTTTGGAGGATTCTGATCCATGACTTCTTGACAGCACGCTGCTCTGAATCTCAGGAAGAACCAGGTTAATGTTTCCTCTCCAGTTCTGTTCTGTCATAATGGAATATGTGCATCGGTCACATGTGGAATATGGCCACCAAAGCCAACGTGGCACAAAGAAGACAGCTTCCCTTCGGACAGCGCCTCCTGCTGGGCACCACTCAAATCGTGACCAGATTATTTCTGAAGACAGTTGCTAGCCTGCCTGGCTCTTGTCATCGGGGATGATGTCATCCTTGCACTGACGTTCCTACCCACAGACATCTTTACACAGGTGACTCATAGCCCATTGTTCGATCAGAACCAAAAGCCAAAGGAAGCTCAGGTAAAATGATGTATCATTTTAGAGTGGATTTTTTTTCTGAGAAGTTAGAAAATGTTTTGATAGGTTGAATGATGCAGTAAAATCTACCCATAATTAAAGAAAGTGAGAAATAAAGCTAAAATGTTATTCTGGGTGGGTGTGTGTGTGTGTGTGTATGTGTGTGTGTGTGTGTGTGTGTGTGTGTGTGTGTCTAAATCTGTGTGTACGTACAGTGGTAGGCATTATGTGGGGTCTTCTGGATCAAGAGGCAGTTGTGCACCCCTAAAAAAAGGAATACTGCATGGCTTAAAATCCAGAAAGGCGTGTCTCCAGGTTGTATCCTCTCACCTTACTTATCCAATCTGTATGCTGAGCAAATCATCAGAAGAGTTGGGTTATATGATGAAGTCAGATATATACTGTATATACTCTATACTCTTGCTTCCTTGAGGAGGCCTGGTGGTGTAATGGTTATGAGTTGGACTGGAATCTCAAAGGTCTGCAGTTCGAAACCACCAGCTGCTCCATGGGAGAGCAATAGGGCTTTCTATTTCCATAAAGGGTTACAGTCTCGGTAACTCAGACGGGCAGGGTTGCTCTGAATGGATATCCACTCAATGGCAGTGAGTTTCTTTTTTGTTTGGTTTTGTTGCATCCTTGTATGCATTGCTCATGGAAGTATTGTGAAATGTTTTAGTTCAGCAAATGTTTGTCTGAGAACCATGTCAGAAGAGTTATTGCAATCGTTTTACAAAGGCGTGAGTACGTGTGAAAGAATGCATCCTGGTGGAACAGGGGCTACGTTTCGGGTTGATCAGCTCCAACCACCAGCAGTCAGTTTTCATAAAGATGTACAGCCTGGCCAGCCCAATCAATAGGGCGGATCTATTCTGACCTGGGAGGTCCATTTGAGTCAGAGTCCACTCTACCGCAGTGGGGTGGGTGTGTTGACACATGTGGGTAATTGTTGAGTCCCGTTCCAGCCATAGACACAATGCCATGTTCTATAATGCCAAAGTCAGGACAAGACCTTGTCCATGCTTGAGAAGACTATGAGGCTCAGAACTGCCAGCTTACCCTGCAGCAACTTTAAACAAAGCTTTGTCTCTTTTCTTCCCCATGTTTTCCCATTACCATTGAGTGAGTCAGAGTAGAACTAGCTCCACTAGGTTTCTAGTGACTGGTAGCTCACCAAGCCTTTCTTCCAAGGCACCACAGATGGACTTGAACCTTCAACCTTTTTTTTAAGTTTTATTGGTACTTCATCTGTATAGCATACAATTCAATATCCAGAAGAGTTGTGTAATCTTTACCACGTTCCATTTTAGAACATTTTCTTTTTCCCCGTACTCTTTGTGACTTGTGGATTTTATTTTTAAATTTTTCTAACCTCCATTCTTTCATTTAGCAGCTGAGTAGTTATCCGTGTGTACCTCCAGCAACTCCTGAACACATGTCAGTCTTTGTAAAATACGGCAACTTTGGGGATGCTGTACCATCTACCTGTTCCCTTGCATCCGGTGGGTGATAAGTCCAGCATGCTTAGGGACTTACCCAGTGAGGGATTTCTGGCAGATCTCCAGCTGGTCCAGCAAGTGTGGTAGCAGCTGCCCCATGGTCTCGTCCCCGACGCAGCAATGAACCACATTCGGTATTTCATGTGCCCGCGTCATGATCTTCACCCAAGATTTATCTATGTTGGAAAAGCGCTTGGCCTCCTATGAGAACATGGTAAGTAAGAGATCACACCCAAAAGAGCATCTCACACATGCATTATCATCTCGCCGCCATGGAGTCTATTCAGACTCACAGGGACCCTGCCTGGTCTCCGAGGCTATAATTTTTTATGAAGGCAGACAGCCTTATCGTTCTCCTGTTGAGCCGCTGGTGGGTTTGAACCAACAACCTATGTGACAGGGGAGCCAGCCCTTAACAACATCACAGGCCCATAGGAGCAACTGTATGGCGATAATATATAAAGATTATAGTAAAGTCATAGCAAATAAGAGAGATAGGAGAGAGAGCAAAATAAAGGAGACAGACACATTTCATAGTAGCCTGCTCACCTCAGCCCTCTTGGTGGTCCACATGGAATGGGAGCCAAGAGGAGGAGAGAGGAAGGGGAAGGAGGGAAGGAGAGACAGGGAAGGAGAGGAGCCCAGAAGAGAGAACATCTTTATTGTTTGGGGGCATTTATAGGTAACCATTAGTCATGCATATATTGGAGTTACATAAGTCACAAGGTGGGTGGCAATCACCGTAAATTCCCTGAGCTCACAGGGGAGGAAACCTAATACTGAGTTGGGGAAAGGGATGAGGGGGGATGGGTGCTTCAGTGGGAGGAGATAATCGGGAATGTCTGCCTCTACAGGGAGACAGAATCAACCATGTGCTCACTTTAAGGCAGCAGAGCTGTTGGGGAGAATCCGTGGGAATGACATTTAAAGCAGGATCATGTGCTTGGACTTTATCTCTGATTTACCAGAGTGGTGTCTTCCCTACCGTGGAGTATTAGTTTTCCAGATTCCCTGTCATAAGTTAGGGAATCCAGTCCTGGGCATATTTCCCTCCGTGTTAGTTTCCCACACTTACAGTTAGCAGCCCATCACTCACACGACAGTGTGTTGTGTGTGGCTGTTGTTTTTAGATGCTATCAGGTGGGTTTCAACTCATAACAACCCTATAGGTGGACTCTATGGCAACAGGAATGTTTCATCTTTGAATTTTAAATTTGAGGGGGTGATGTTTCACTGCTATCCAAAGTGCTGTCCTCTGAAGTGGATGGCCTATTCCTTCTTTGTAGTCTGTTCTTAATGAGGAACCTCTGCTGAAACCTGTTCATGTTGTGTGATTCTGCTGGTATCTGAAATACTAGTGACATCGTTTTCAGCATCACAACATCGCACAAGCCACCACAGGAAAACAACCTGATAGACAAGTGTCGGAAAGAGGAGGGCCATCAAGAAGATAGATTGACAATGGCTACAACACTGGGCTCAGACATAGAACATGTGTACATTTATAGCATGGTGCAAATGTTTCATTCCCTTGTACATATGGGTTGGAACTGACTCCATAGCACATCACCACATGACAACAGAATGAAACATTGCCTGGTCCTGTGCTTTTGTTGGTTTATTAGCTGCCATCAAGTCAACCCCAGGTTGAATGAAACCCTGCCCAGTCCGACAACACCCACTGAGGGGTTACCAGTGGTATCATTTTGATCCACAGGGGTTTTTGGAAGTAGACCACTGGGCTCCTTTATCTTAATCTGTCTTATACTGGAAGACAGTATAATTTGGCTATAATCAGTTCTGCCTCATGACAACCAAGGGGCATGACAGATGGGTGGACACTGAGCTGGAGGTTCTTTGGCTAGGATCAAATCCCAGTCTCCAGCATGGGAGGCAAGACCTCTACCATAGACCCTCAATCAGATCCTCCCAGTAAATACAGAATTCTAAGACTCTCTGCTTCCTCTTCCTGCTGACAAGACACATGGAGCTGCCCTAGAGCCCTGGAGTTGGAGGAGCCACGTGGAGGCCCCTGCCAGAGCTGAGATGCTTCCATTGCCACTGGATCCACAAGACTCTCCACCATTGGCCTGTGATCTTCCTGAATTCAGCATCATTGCCTGTGTTGCGTGAGTCTAGAGAAGAATTTATAGATTGGCATCGTACATATGGGCTAATACTGGACTTATGGACTTGAGCTGGGCTGAGCTGGGATGTTTCCTTAATGTATAATTGCTCTTTGATATAAAGTTCTCTCTTACGTGCACACAATACAGAATTCTAACAGTTTTTTGGGAAGCTGCTGTCACAGAGTCCATTCCAGCTCATAGTGATTTTCTAAGACAGAGCCCCATAGAGTTTCTGTCTGTACTCTTCATGGAAGCTGCCTGCTGTCTCTTTCACCCACGGAGTAAGTGACAGGTTCAAATTGCTGACCTTTCAGTTAGCTGAGTGGCTCTTAACCACTGTGCACCTTACAAGTCTTAACAAGCCACGCATACATGCCTAACATCACACACATTCTATCACAAATTCATTAGAGTCTTTTGCACCCTATCATTCCCTTTCTTAAATATGAATCTTTCACTCAATTCTGTATCCCCAAGGTTAAGCGAAAATAAGAAAAAAGATTTAAAATAGAGCGAAAATATAAGACAAGACAATCTCGGGAGAGACAACACAGTCAATTATTATCATAACTTTTCTCTAAACGGAGGGATTGAATGCAATGTGATGTTTCTACCCTAAGCATTGGAGAGTGCACTCAAGAAATGAAACAAACTTTTAAAATTAAGGAAATTAAATTCATTATACTAGGACCCAAATATTTCAAAGGTAACTTTTTCCATAAATACACAGATATTAAGAGATGAAAGGAATAATTTCTTTCTTCCACAAAATGCTCTAATTTTTGCTAATAACAATAACAGTAGACACTCCACTTAGCTACACAAATATTGTATATAAATGCTTCCATTATTAAGCCCAACTTGAACTTCTTCTCCATCTACTGAGAAGAAAAAATAGAAAAGCACCTCCAGCAATAATGCATAAAAAACAAAACTACAAATAGAAAGAAGGAAGGAAGGAAGAAAAATTAGTACATAGACAGACTGTACTTCATTGCCGGAGGAGCCTGGGGAGGCTACTTTATAATTTGTTAATAGATCTCTTTTCCATTCTGAACAGAAAACTAACCAAAAAGAAAGTTTAAAAAAACTTAAGTGAAAAGAAGAGTCAACACAATCATACTTTTCAAACTCAAATCTGTAGCTAAAATGTTATAATTTTGCAAACAATTTAAAGTAATTGAATAAGAAACCTAGATCTTGCCATTTGCAAAAACAGGACTTTTTTTTAATTCTCAAATCACAGCCCATATACATCTAGGGAGGTGATTAGAGGGAGTGGGAAAATGCAGGCAAGATTTTGAGAGAAAGCTTTCCTGTCTGGGGGCTTTTCTCTGCCAACTTGCAGCCTTCAATTTCACAGCACAGATATAATTGCCTATCTTCGATACCGTGAGTTACTGTAAAGTGTCAGTCGTAGAGGAACAAATCATCCCACCGTTGTCAAGATAACGATTCGGTAATTCCACCTTGTGCCAAACCCTACCTTCAAATTATGTGAAGGGCCACATCAATTAGGCAAGCATTTGATCTTTGCTATTTGCCCTTCCTTCCCGATAAAAACTCCATTTTGTAGTCTTCTTACTCTCCCAGCTCCACCTCTCTCTCATGCACAACTGATCGCTCCCTTGGGCTTTCTACAGCCATAAAGAGTTTCCGTCTTGGGGGCTCATGGGAGCAGTCCTACCCTGCCCTGTAGGGTTCCTATGAGTTGGTGAGTAGTTGAGTTTGAAGAACAGAAGGAGCCCTGTTGGCACAGTGATAAAGCACTCAGTTGCTGACCAAAATCTACTTGGTTTGAACCAAGAAAACCATGACAGAGCACTTCTGTATGATTACAGTCTTGGACATACTAGGGAACAGTTCGACTCTACCCTATGGGTCACTGTGTATCAGAACATACATCGTTTGTTTGTCCGACTTGAAGAATTACAATGGATCAATTCTGAGTCAAACAAGAGACAGTCTATAAGGGGGAGTAATAGCAACAAGGAGGTATCATGCACACCTTAAACGATCGACCATTTCAGATGCATTTGCCCAAAGACAACCTTCAGAAGGGTTAGGAAAGGAGGAAAAAATGGAAACAGCAAAGACAGGAGTAAGTGATGTTACATTGTGTGGATTGCAATGGATGAACTGAAACAAAATGTGTAGGAATTGTTGAATAGAAAACTGATCTGCTCCATAAACCTCCTCTCAAATCACATAAGAATAAAGAGAGAAAGGGGGTAGGAAGAAGAAGGAAGGAAGGAAGGATGGAAGGAAGGAAGGAAGGAAGGAAGGAATGAAGGAAGGAAGGAAGGAAAGAGAGGAAGAATATTAAGCGGTAGCAATAGAAGTAGGGATATTATTGTATTTTGGAACAAATGACTAGTTACTGAATATTTTTTCTAACATAAAATTTGATGAAGTTAAAAAGAAAATTCCAGAACCTTGGGCAGTTGCTTGGCAATATCTCCTCCCACAAAAACTGCTTCTAAGTAAATCCACAGGTTCTGCACCATCACCCAGTTCTCGATGATGTCTGTAGAGTTAGAAAGGTACTGGATCCACTTTTGAATCTGGGCTTTGAATGGCATATTGTACCTAAAATGGGAAATAGGTTCAGCATTTGGTTTTGTTATTGTTTTCACACTAAAAAAGCTAAATACACACGCACAGACAAATCCTAATTGCTAACTTCCAATTTCTTTAGAACAGCGGTTCTCAACCTGTGGGTCATGACCCTTTTGGGGATAGAAGGACCCTTTCACAGGGGTCGCCTGATTCATAACAGTAGCAAAATTGCAGTTATGAAGTAGCAAAGAAAATAATTTTATGGTTGTGGGGGGTCACCACAACATGGGGAACTGTATTAAAAGGTTGCAGCACTGGGAAAGTTGAGAGCCACTGCTTTAGAAGACTTAGTAATTACTAGCTTTTATCATTTTAAAAAATGATTAATTCATCACCATTTATAGGGCATTTTGGACTGTCATTACATAATCTCATGTCAACTTGAGGATATTAAGAGTGAAGGGGTGGAGTTTAGCCTGTCAATCAGGTCACAGCCTGATGATGCCTCCTTGTGGGAATGGCCTTCTCCTTAGGATTCTGGGAACATCCTATTTCTCTCTGCTTCACCTTCCTGCTGAGGAGACATAGTCAGGAGCTGGAGGAGGCATGCAGAGATGCTCCCACCACCACTGGATTCACAAGACTTGGTCATCCTGCATTGCATGTGCTGGATTAGTCTGAGAGGAATGTAAGGACTAGTATCGGACATGTGGCCCTAATGTGAGACTTATGGACATGATCTGGAATGGGCTTGGATGTTTTCTCACTACACAGTTGTTCTTTGATAGAAAGCCCTCTCTTACACATATGAGTGTCTCTTAAATTGTTTCTCTGGTCAACCTGGACTAACACATGAACCTAATGTTCTCCCTTTAGAGCCACAGAGCAGAGAAACTGATTACTACTGAGTCATAGTGGCTTGGTAGGACAGAGTAGCATTGTCCCTGTGAGTTTTAAGACTGTAAATCTTTTTTTTAATTTATGAATTCTATTGACATATAATTCACATATCATGTATTCAATAGTTGAAACATATTAAAAGGAATTGTACAATTAACACCACAATCAAATTTAGAACATTTTCTTCTTTTTGTGCTCATTATTATTAGCTCCCCACTTTCCCCAACTACCCCGATAGAACCCCAAGTAACCATTAGTCCTGTTATTGTCTCTGTAGCTTTACCTATCTTGGATATAATATGAATGAGAAAAGTTTTGAAATAATAACAAAGTAAAACAGAAAATCTCCATTGAAAAGATAACAGAATCAGAAGCAACAAAGTCCACATGGAAGAACACACTAGCCTGTGTGATCGAGTGGTCCCAAAGGGATCAGTTACCAGGCATCAAAGAACAAAAAATCATATCATTGACTGCACACCTCCGTGATAGGATCGCTGAAGACAAATGGGTGCATAAGCAAATGTGGTGAAGAAAGCTGATGGTGCCCGGCTATCAAAAGAGATAGTGTCTGGGGTCTTAAAGGCTTGAAGGTGAACAAGCGGCCATCAAGCTCAGAAGCAAATAAGCCCACATGGAAGAAGCACACCGGCCAGTGCGATCACGAGGTGCCCAAGGGACCAGGTATAAGGCATCATGCAAAAAAAAAAAAAAAAGATATAAGTTTGTGTATGTATGTGTATATGTATATATGTATGTGTATATATGTGTATATATATATATCATATTAAATGAAGGGGGAAGTGCAGAGTGGAGACCCAAGGCCCAAGTGTCGACCAATGGAGATCCCCTCATAGAGGGGTTTTGGAGAGGAGATGGGTTAATTAGGGTGTGAGGTAGTATCGATGAAGAACACAGCTTTCCCCCAGATCCTGGATGCTTCCTCCCCCCAACTACCATGATCCGAATTCTACCTTGCAGGCCTGGATAGGACAGAGGCTGTACACGGGTGCATATGAGGGTTGGAGGTACAGGGAATCCAGGGTGGATGATACCTTCAGGACCAAGGGTGTGAGGGACGATGCTGGGAGAGTGGAGGGTGAGTGGGTTGGAAAGGGGGAACTGATTATAAGGATCCACATGTGACCTCTTCCCTGGGAGAGGGACAGCAGAGAAGTGGGGAAGGGAGACGCCGGATAGGGCAAGATATGACAAAATAACGATGTATAAATTACCAAGGGCATATGAGGGAGGGGGGAATGGGGAGGGAGAGGGGAAAAAAAAGAGGACCTGATGCAAGGGGCTTAAGTGGAGAGCAAATGCCTTGAGAATGATTGGGGCAGGGAATGTATGGATGTGCTTTATACAATTGATGTATGTATATGTATGGATTGTGGTAAGAGTTGTGTGAGTCCCTAATAAAATGTAAAAGAAGAAAAGAGAAAAAAATGATTAGGGCAAGGACTGTACAGATGTGCTTTATACAATTGATGTATGTATATGTATGAACTGTGAGAAGAATTGTATGAGCCCCATAAATTGTTAAAATAAAAAAATAAAATAAAATAAAATAAAAAACAAAAAAAAGAAAAGATAACAGAAAATAATAAAAAACAAACAAATTGAAAATGGATCTAAAAGGAGAATGATAGGATGTCAAATTTTAACCTAACTATTTCTGCATTAGTCCACTTTCTGATGTACTGTCTGATAGCAATAGCAAGACTACCCAAATTCATGATCAATGATCAGAAGGATTCACCAGAGGCTAATCCAAGTGGCTCCCCTGCAAATGGCTTGTGGGCATGGCCCTCCACAGCCTTCTGCACAATGGATGCTCAAACTTTAAACTATAATACTGCTCCCTCCTCCCGTTCTGGATTTTACTACTTAGAACTATAAATCTTTGGGGAGTAGAAAGCCTCATCTTTATCCCAAGGAGGGCATGGTGGTTTCAAACTACTGACCTTGCAGTTAGCAGCCCAACACATACCCCGCGATGTCACTGGGTTTCCCACCACCTAGCAGGAGAGGCTATAACCAGTGGTGGGATTCAGAAACCCTGGTTCCAAGTTGGCGGCAACTGTTCTGAAGGTTTGCTATGAATCAGCAGTGACTCGACAATTTCTCTTTGATCTAAATCTAGTCTTTACCGTGGTCTGCCTTCCCATTAAATACTAGACACAACAAAGAGTTTCTAGCTCATAAATGTTGGGAGAAATGGTTTTCCAAGTAGAATGACCATTCTGGAATTCAGAATCATTCTGGCCCCTGGCCTCTTGAACATGTTGTCCTAACTATCTGATATGCAATGAGGCTTGTCGGCAGCAAAGCTGAAATGCTCAGCAAAATCCAAGTGGCTAATTGCCTGTTGTCTCATTTTGTACTATCAATGGTCTCGCAGGCACCCCGCAGAGGGAGGGTAATGAAATAAGCAGTGTTTCCCATGCTGCTCCAAAGGCTAACACTCACATGAGTAATTTAAACATTGGCTAAAGGGAAAGGGGATGGTGAGTGATTTTTATCGTGCACATTTTCATGAGTTTCCCGTGGAATCTGTGTTTTGATCATTCTCGATAGTAAAGTAAAAAGAAGGGCGGTTTCCTACCTGCTGCTCAGCAGGGAACCCAGCAGCATCAGGCTGTCCTCCATGCTGGCGATGATTTCAGAGGTGCTGTCCCCTCGCAGCAGGAGTTCTCCACGGCTCTTAAAGCTGCCGAACATGAAGGACTTGTTGTCCCACTCATTGATCACTTGCTTAAGCTTTTGCTCAATGTCGCGCTCCTTCACGGCGCTGATGCAGATGTCCTAGAAAAAGGAAGAGCGCTGGGCTTACTACGTGTCAGACCTCTTTATCAGGCTCGCACAGAACAGCGAGCCTTCCTTCCATGCTATGCCATGATCACTTCACTTAATCGCTACACCTTTATCTGTAAGATTGCTGAATTGTCATTTGCTGTTATTGTCATCTGCCCTCAAATCAGTCCCTGACTCCTGGTGGCTCCATACACAATTCTAGCTGGCCCTGCACCATCCTCATGACCAGTTGTGGATCCAGCTGTTTTTAGCAATTGAGCTTTCACAGAGGGATTTTTGGAAGGAGATTGCTAGGCCTTCCTGTTGATAAATACGTAAACACTCTCTGTCTTCGTCTAGACACCCCCCCCTGGAAGCTGTTCAGCATCCAGCAGCATGCAAACCTCCCAAGACAACATAAGGCAGTTCTGTGTGAAGTGCTTGTCCAGGAGCTGAATCCAGTTCTCCCATCTAGAAGGCCAGGCTTCTCCCATGGAGCCACAGATCTTTACATGATCTCCATGCAGGGATGCATTCTGATAGCCCCTCACCTATCACAGACCTTGTCACGCTGAAGAAACACAGATTAAAGCACAGTTTTCCGAACTTGATGTACTGAACCTGCATCCTGCATTGCACAAATGCTCTTCAAATAAATCCCGTGCGAGCTGCAATGTCCCACCACATCAGGCTCTCTTTCAACTGTACCTCAATTTCCTCTTTGTATTTTAGAAGCGGGGCCTCCATAATATTCCTGAGCTTGAAGGTCTCCTTGCCCACATCCAGACTATGGCCGGTGAGAGTGCCTATCCGCTCCCAGTGCCTCGTCATCATGGCCTTGCTGGCCATGTGCTCCAGCAGGGGACAGCACTCGCTGAAATCATCAATTGTTTTCTTCAGGTCCAGAAAAGCCTGCCAGTCCTTCAAGGCCCGAGGCAGTTTGCGACATCTGTGAAGGGAAGCCATTGTGAAAGGCCCGTCAGACAGGAGCCCAAAAGAAGTCCCCAGTCCAAGATTATCTGTCAACACATCTACCATTTCCAAATGCTACCCTATTCTCCAAATGTCACATCTCGGAGCATGTCTTGTAGTACATGGTGCTGATATCCACATAGCAGAAAGTGACTCCGTCAAACAGGACAGGTTTCTTTAGAACCTCCCATGACAATTAACTAGGTAAAAAACATTATTTGGAAGCCTTTCAATTCAATTTTGCAAGCATGGTTATTAAGAACCTACCTACTACAAAGCACAACATAGTTTATCATATTGTCAACTAAAATAAAGATCAAATGACCTTTCAGTTCTTTGGGGTATAACACCCTAAAATGGTGTGCTGAGTGAAATAAATTAGTTACAAAGGGCAAATATCATATGATCCCACTTAAATTAAATGCCTAGACTAATCGACTATGTCAAGACCAATGTTTGTTATAGTAACAGTAGCTGGAGGTGGCTAGAAGAGGGGGGAAAGACCCTCATTGTTTAGGTGGTGAGATAGTGAAGGTTGTGTATCAACTTGACTGGGCCAGGATTTTCACTGGTTTGGCAGTTAACAACTAGTAATCCCTAATCTTAAGATCTCCTAGAAAGTAAGGCTGCTTCCCATATAGGTAAGCACTGTGGAAATGCTTGATTGCTTTTGCCAGGTCTGGATCCTGCATCCGGCTGGTCCACCTCTGCTTCTTCAGAGTTGGGCCAGTGGCCTGTCATACAAGCCAGCTAATTCTGGGAGTCATCATCTCTCTGACCCTGCTTTCTTTCTTGGTTCATCAGCCCCTATATTCACTTAAGTCAGGAGACACCCCTAGCCTAACATCTGATCCATAGTTTGGAACGTGCCTGCTTCTGAAACTGTATAAGACATTTCTTGGTAGAAATATATCGTGTGTGTGTGTGTGTGTGTGTGTGTGTGTGTGTGTGTGTGTGTGTGTGTGTGTGTGTGTATATCCTTGCTGGTAAAGAATATTGAAAGCACCATGCACTGCCAAGAACAAACAAGTCTGTCTTAGAAGAAATATAGTCAGAATGCCCCTTAGAGGTGAGAATGGAGAGACTTCATCTCATGTACTTTGGACATGTTGTCAGGAGAGACAAGTCCCTGGAGATGGACATCATGCCTGATGAATTGGTACAGCGACCGCACCAATGGGCTCAAAGCTGAGAATAATGGTGTGGAAGGCACAGGATCTGGCAGTGTTTCCTTCTGTTGGACCTGGGGTTACTAAGGGTCAGAGCCAACTAGATGGCAATTAACAACAGTGATATGTGTGTGTGTGCGCATATACACATATATGATTTGAAAATAGATCACAGACAGGGGCACAGCATGATGAGTGCAATCGGTGACCCTATAAAAAGAATGTTAAAATGCAAACGTTTTCATGTCTATAAGGAGGATTTCCAAAAAATCATGGAAAAATTCCATTATCTTTCAATTCCATTTCCCACATTTTTCAGAAGCCCTTTCATATGTATGCATAGGTATCTGTGTACATGTACGAGTATGTATGTGTTTGTATGTATAAAGGTGTATATCGGTGGTGTATATATATAATTTTCACAATAAAAATTTCATTAAACGCTGATGTGGAAAAACCAGTGATGTTTGCTTTTATTGCAGGAAATCACCAAACATAAACTTCAGATATTTGATAAGTACGCTATAAATAGAGATCAATTCCCTCCTGATGAGATTCATTCAGGTTTCAGTGACATGCGTGGTTCCCAGCCTGCACTTAGGGAAATTAATAAAGACTTTGTCAAGAGTGATGATATTGGACAAAATGAGATCTGAAGCATCTGGGCCAAAGAAGAAGGAAAAAGAAAGCATTAGGGGCTCAAACGTCTCATTTCTCACCTGTTTTGGAACTCTAAGAGTTCATTGTTGATTTTTTCCACGTTCACTTCTGACCAGAGGATATCCTGATAACTGTTCACAGTTTCGATGACAGTGTTGTACAAAGTGTATATTTTCTGAAGAAGATTTAGTTGCTTCTTTATTTCAAGCAGTTGAGGGTACTGCGTGACTGGCAGACCAAAAAGCTCCTCTCCCCCAGTATAGGTGATGTATTTCCGATAGATGTTATCAAATTGATTCTAACAAAGGACACAAGTGAAAACTCATCAAAATGATTTGCACATGAATGAGCATGCCAATGAAGGGAAGTGCGGCAGACAAGCAAACCTTGAGGCCGTTGAGAACAGATAAATATGGATATTAAATAGCTATAATTACTTACATGGAAACCACCTGTAATGGTACACATACCAGATCCTGTTTTTAAAACAGTAGAGTGCTGTCTGCCACAACAGACGCATTTTAAAAATATGTATTTAATAATCTACAAGTGGCTGAATAGATAGACGTGCGAGAAGAACAGGTGTGGGAATGAGAATAGTATACCCGCAAATGTATGTGTGTGCATGTCTAAGAGACAGAAATACATAGATCTACATATGTATTTACCTCTCCCGAAAATATGTCAAACAGCAGAGCGTACTAGGGGCGATGACAAAAACTCCTTAGCAATGTGGTCGAACAATTAAACTGTATGATAGGTGGGCTATGTGTCGATAAAACTGTTTAAAAACAAAAATTCCTAAGTCCTAACCAAACATGACAAAGAATGTTTCTGAGCTGAGGGCTCAAGATCGGTTTCCGATGACACGCATGTCAATTGGCGTAACCCAGTCCTCAAAATTCTAATGCCTACATTGGTGAGTAGTGACTGGGGTCTTAAAAACATAAAAAGCAGATATCAAAAGTGCAACAATTGATCTTTCCCCATCCAGAGCAAAGAAAAAGGAAAAAAATTTGAAGATATATGGGTCCAGTATAGGTCCGGTGATATAATGGGCTGAGCACTGAGATGCCAAATACAAGGTCAGCAGTTTGAGTCCACCAGCAGCTCAGCAGGAGAAAGACGAGGCTGTCTTCTCCAGGAAAGATGTAAAGCCCCAGAAACCCACAGGAGCAGTTTACCCTGTCTGATGGGGTCGCTATGAGTCTGGATCGGCTCAATGACTCAATGACAGGCAGTGAGTGAGTGATGAGAACATCCAGTGGACTAATTGACCATGTGAATCTCAGGTTCCACGATCATGAGGCAAGAACTACATAGTGCTAAGCTACCACTAGTTACCATGGTGAGACGACTCGCATTAGAATAATACATTTAAAAACAAATCATAAACAAGACCAGTCCTACTGATCTGATAGAGGCTGGTGTAATCTCTGGGCCATGACACTTAGTCACCCTTCAATGGAATGGAATTCATCCCTACGGAATTCTTTTCAGTCAATAGACACATCTATACAATGGGCCATAACACTAGTGTGGTAGGCACATCTTGGAATAATCCACCATTTGAGCTTAAACGGGCAGTATTTCCCCAAGGACAGATCTCAGAAGGGTGTAGGCAAGAAAGAGGATGAAATGAAAACAGAAAACACAGGAGTGAAGTAGAATAAATGATGTGACATTGAGGGGATTACAGTGTGAATTGCATGAATAGAAAAGTGATTTGCTCTGTACTCCTTCACAACAGATAAATATAAAGAAAAGTTAATACACATGTATATTATAAGCATATATCAATAGACATGCTGAAATACAGTAATATTTGGGTTGTGTAAGTGGCCATAGACTCTCAAAGGCTTACCTGAAACATGATGAGCCTATCACTGGCTTCCTGTGGCTTCAGGCCAACAGCCATTGGACCATTCTGGGGGAAAAGAAATCAAAAGAAATATAAAATAGAATTAGGTACTTGCATCTGAATTTCCCCAGCCCAAAACATCCCAGTACTAGGATTTTCATTCATGTCACATACATGATAGGAAACGTTGCTTGTGAAAAACCAAGCTTCAAAAATTGACTCAGTGGAAACATGTCTCAAGTTGATAACGCAGCTTCCATGGACCAAAAGACAGGAAGGTGCAGTGTTTACTTTGTAAGTGACAGGGGGAAGGAGAGTCCGTGGCTTATCTACAAGAAGCCCGTGCCTGGTATTGAATTAAAGCTCAGAGACCTCACCGTGATTCTAGCTCTCATAGGCTAAGTGACCCACAGTCTCATCCACCAAATTCAGAGCTCCTGTTCTAGAGGATCTGAAATGTATGGAGGTCTGTGCTGCTTCGTCCAGGATATCCATGGGTCCCATTTTCTAGCTGTGGTACATTTTGTAAGGAATCCTGGTGGTGCCGTGATCAAGCACTTGGCTGCCGACCAGCAGATCTGCAGTTCACATCTACGGGTTTGAAGGACAATCTTGTGATATGCTTCCATAAAGATTACAGCCAAGGAAAACGTACCGAACCAGAAAAACCAAACTCTCTGTCATCAAGTCATGTCCAATCGATAGCATCCCGATGTAGGTTTTCCAAGACAGTACATATTTACAGGAACAGCTTCCTCCCTCGGCAACGCTGGCGGGTTAGAGTCCCTGGCCTTGCAGGGAGCAGGCCAACACTTACCCAACAGCATCACCACGGCGCTCGGTCTTATTCTGCCACATGGAGTCTGTATGAATCCAAATTCAGGGAACAGGACTCCACAGCAGCATAAGCTTTGTGATTTGATGGGCTACTGATTAATAGGCAAACCCTTTTCCCTAAGCTCTACATAGTTCCTCCTTCTGTATCACACAATAGCTAGATGGAAATAGGTCTCAGTACACAGCATATTCTCAATCTGCAATAAAAATCTGGAGGCCATGATGCTGTGGTTTCAGCACCAAGGACAGGACCTGGGCTAAGTAAACTGTTCTTTGTGAAACCGGATAGAAAAAATAACCATGATAAGTATGTGTGACTATGTTTTTGTGTACACACACATAGAAAACTACCAAACAACTTTGGTAACCAGATCAGTGATAAACATGTGAAGAAAATACAAACAAAACCCAATAGCATTGACTCTTCCAACCCAGCTGTGTCAGGGTTGAACTGTGCTCCAGTGACTTTTGGGAAGTAGACCACCTTACCTTTCATACGGTACTGGAGGATGGACTGAAAACCACGATTCTGTCACACAGTAGTTGTGAGCTTAGCCATCTGTGCCACCCTCTCAGAACCAAAGCCATTGTCATCGAGTCAATTCCAACTCACAGCAACCCTATAGGACAGAGGAACTGTCCCTGCGGGTCTCCAAGCCGGCAGTCCTTTACTGGAGTGGAAAGTCTCATCCTTCTGCCAAGGAGCAGCTGGTGGTTCAGAACTGCTATCCTTGCAGTAAGCAACCAAACGTGTGGCATACTGTGCCACTCACTCTTCTCTGTACCACCTAGTGGCCCATAATGTGATTGGCATTTCTAGATTCCCCACTACCAGTTGAAATGATTCTAGATGAACTCTACAGGGAACAAGGCTTGTGAAAGAGAAATGATTTTAGTCTCCTGAAAACCAATTAATCTTCCTGAGCACATCATGTTTAGTGGGATTTGAGATGTGCTTTTTAAAATACAACTCAACTGCATTGCCCATGCGCTATTTGCTCTGAACACACACAGAGAGCAGCAGAGCCGTACCGAGTCGTAGTCCTGATAGAACTGGTGGCAGTCTTGCAGGAAGACCTCCATGGCCCCGATGAGCTCCTTCCTGAAGCCAGGCTGCAGGGAGACCAATTCACTCTGCACATCACTGGCACGTGTCAGGAGCTTCTGCCAGGCGTAGCGCAGAGTGTCGACTTTGTCCATCTCTTCCTTTGCTATCAGAAGCCCATATTTGTTGAGCAAGGCATAGGATTCCTACAGGAAAGGAGAAAATCCCCATTTCTACCAGACAGAAAGTTACATGTGAAAAAGGTCAGAGTGGCGGGGGCAGCATCCTGCCCATACCAGTTACCCGATTTGCAGACGGGAAGACTGTGAGTGAGTTACAGTTCCACTCTGCTTCCATTGCATCGCCTGTAAAATGGGGGGTGGAGGTGGACTCCTGTTTCTTTCCCCAGACTTAGCATAATTTAAAACATAACACTGACTTAAAATCACACCAAAGCAGGTTATTTTAAGGCGTTTTTAAAGCATAGACTATGGCCTCAACAAAAGATATTTTTGCTTAGACCACCGAATTCCAGCAACCAGCACCAGCTGTCGCTGAGAGGACTCTGACTGATGGGGACCCCGGTGTCCCGGTCAAACTGTGCTCCACAGGATTTCCAATGGCTGTTTTTTCAGAAGTAGATGCCCAAGCCTCTCTTCTGACACCTCTTGGAGGGTGGGAACCTCCACCCCTTGCACCACCCAGCAACTCCATAATTACATCGCTTAAAAAAATACAGTCCATCCACTCATGCTAAAAACTTTTTCCTATGCAAAAGTCTACTCATGGAATAAGAAAATAAAAACAATGCACGACACTATTCAAATTGTTCTACTTTCTGCCTCCCTGCTTCCTGGTGCATAAAGTATGGCAGAATATAAAGTACGTATGAAGTGTAGCAAGTGTGGTACTTTAAGGTCATACCAAACCCACCTCCATCGAATTAGGGCTGACCCATAGGGATCCTATCTAGGGTTTCCAAGGCTGTGTATCTTGACTGAAGCAGACAGTCTCGTCTTTCTGTTGAGAAGTAATTGGTGGGTTTGAAACTGCCGCCTTGGAGTGGTAGCCAAGCATCGACTCCACAGTGCCACCAGGACTCTTGAACGTGAGTTGGTAAAAACGAAAAGTGAAGCCCACTGCCCTTGAGTCTATAACTCTATAAGAGAGAAGAGAAGGTCTCCACGGGAGCTCTGAGCATGTAAACCTGTATGGGAGCGGATGGCAGGCAGGAAATGAGGATTACATAAATCACTACATGTACGCACAACGTTGGGACTCCACTGGCACCCATTGTGGGCTGGTAGCCACATCCCACACTGCCAGGGACACAGCTGCCACCTTCCCTACAGAGCCATCCTCCATTCTCAATAGGGTCCTCTTCTAGAGATGGTATGGCTAATGACCAACAGCTTGGGGATTATAGAGGGCAACCCCTCCTGGCCTCAAGGGGAGACCAACTGGGAGTATAATTCATGCTCTTGACTCCTCATGATGGCTAGCTTAGGTTTAGACCACATTCTCCCTCTTGCCTCTTTCTCTGCCTTAGACCCCCTTGTTCCAATGCTCATTCACCAAGAGACCATTTGCCCTGAAATCCTCCCCTCCATCGGGAGGCTCTTAATTTTTGTGGGGAACCTGTCCTCACCTGGTCTGACAGGCAAAAGGTCAAAGTCGTCCTACAGCACACGCCATATTAGGGTGAAGCATCATCATTATAAAGGAGTGTTGGCGGACTGTTGACTGTAAAGTCAGCAGTTTGAACCTACCAGCCACTCTGCTGGTGAAAGATGAGGCTTTCTGCTTCCAAAACTATTTACAGCTCCAAGAATCTTTTTTTAATCATTTTATTGGGGGCTCTGGCAACTCTTATCACAATCCATACATCCATCCATCGTGACAAGCACATTTGCTCATATGTTGCCATCATTTTCAAAGCATTTTCTTTCTAGTTGAGCCCTTGGTATCAGCTCCTCATTTTTCCCTCCCTCCTTCATGAACCCTTGATAATTTATAATTTTTTGTTCATATCTTGCACTGTCTGATGTCTCCCTTGACCCCCTTGTCTATTGTCCATCCCCCTGGGAGGGGGTTATAGTAGGTCATTGTGATTGTCTCCCCCTTTTATGCTCCCCCACCTCCCCTTGCCCTCCTGGTATCAGCCCCAAGAATCCTATATAGGGTCACTATGAGTTGGAATACATGAAACAGCAGTGGGTCTGGTTGACTGGTTGATCAACATGATATGGAATCATGGTGACTTTGTGGTTAAGGGCTCAGCTGCTGGAAAAAGTTGGGCAGTTCAAGAGCACAAGTTGCTCTGGCAGAAGAAAGTCATAGCTGCCTGCTTCTTTGAAAGATTGACAGCCTTGGAAAGCCTAGGGGGCAGTTCTACTCTATCTGATTGGGCCGCCCTGAGGTGAATAGACTCCAGGGTGATGGGTTTGGATTTGGGGATTTTAAATCATCATTTCTGAAATCATGGTACACAAGTTTAGCTTCCATTTGCAACTCCAATTCAGAACTGGCCAAAACCTCAGCAAAGACTCTCCAGGATGTGGAGGTGTTTGTGCTATGAACAAAGGGTGCTCAGTTACCTCGATAGGTCCCACTTGAAAGTCAATGGAGATCTGCTGTTCCCTGATGTCCTTCAGTGCTGCCATGGCGATCCGAATGTCATCGAGGTCTTTGATTTGGCGATTCAGTTTCTTATTGAATTCCTCCACCAGGGTAAAAATGTTTTCCATCTCGCTCCTGTATTTCCTGTTACAGTGGCGGCCGATGACAACCATCCAGGCCTTCGTCTCCGCAGTCAGGGCTAGCTTCAAGTCCGCTGTAAAACCCAACATCCACAGTTCAGACTGAAAAACTTGAACCCATAGAAGAAGACCCCAGGCAAAGTTCACTGATAATCAAGACTTTGCATAAACTCCAACCAAACTCATTGTGGGCAAGTCAATTCTGACTCGTAGCTACCCTATAGGACAGGGCAGAACTTTCCCTGTGGGTTTCTGAGACTGTAACTCTTTATGGGAGTAGGAGCCTCATCCTTGTCCTTTGGAGCAGTTGGTGGTTTTGAACAGCTGACCTTATGGTTAGCAACCCAACACCTAACCCACTACCCCAACCAGGGCTCCTATTAAGACATTGCATAGCACATGGAAAGCCTATTGTAAAGAAATTACTTTTTCTTGTGACTTTATTCCCTTGAGAAAACTCAATATTTCAGTATGTCAGAACTATTTACAAGAGCTAGAAAGAAACACACACATACGTCAAAACTCTCAGTAATATGCTTCCATTGTTTACCTTTGATGTTAAAAGAATTAGATTTCAATTCAAAAATACAGCATTCCCCTGCTCAGATATAGTATTTTTTCCCCCAAATTTGGTGCAAAGTGTTCAAAATCACACAGAACAACTCATTAAGGGAAAGAAAAGCAAATAGAAATTGGCCTTTTAAACACAAGACCCATTTGAAATGGCCCCATCAGAAAGATAACGAAAACTCTCAGAAATGCTGATCTAGATAAGAAGACATCGCAATGCCTCCACTTCCCGGGCTCGGAGCTGGAGAACCCACCTGTGTAGAGTGCAATGGAGCCCACGCAGATGTACTCGGGCTCGGCGTTGATGTCCTGCTCCAGGTGCTGGAAGTAGAGTATCTGAGACTCAAATTCTGAAAGTAAGGGGTTTTTCTTAATGAACGTCATAATGGTCTCCTCTTTCTCCTTCTGCCAGATGTGATTGTAGCACTTGAAGCAATCCAAGGAGGCAATAACTTCCTGGAAACCAAAGACACACAGAGGTCAGTGGAGAAAGACAAATCTGAAAGGGCATTGTGGCGTCGGCTGGTTGTCGATGGTTTCCCACGGGCAGGCAGTGCCAGCTCTCCCCATGTACCCAGAAGACCTGGGCTCCATCCATCCTCAACAACGCACCTCATGCGCAGCCAACAATCATCAGTGGATGCTTATTGTTGCTAGGTGGCTAAACAAATGCCAGAGGAGCTTCCAGACAGATGCATACTGGGAAGAGAGGCTTGGGGATCTACTGTCAGAAATCAGCCAGTGACAGCCTGAGGTCTCACAATGCGGTTGTCATGAGCATCAGCTAACCACAACAGTGGCTTCCCACACAAAACGACCTCACAGAAGCGGAGTTGATGCTGGCTCACAGCAACCCCTATAGCACAGGGAGAACTTCCCTTGTTGGTTTCCGAGATTGTAACTCTTTATAAGACAGTAGAAAGCCTCCTTTTTCTCCCGAGAAGCAGCTGGTGGTTTCGAACTGCTACTTTGCCACTGTGCCACCAGGGATCCTATATGCTTCACCAGAGATGCACTTAAAATCTTTTGAAGACGCTCAGGATTCAATTAGTGAGTAGTGTTGTTGTTGTTATTAGGTGTCATTGAGTCTGTTTCAACTCATAGCAATCCTGTGTACAACAGAATGAAATACTGCCCGGTCCTGAACCACCAATTGCTGTTATGCCGGAACCCATTATTGCAGTCACTGTGTCAGTCCATCTCGTTCGAGTCCTCATTTTTTTTATGCCCAGCGTAATTACTGAACTGGGTACTGCATCCCAAATGCAGTGGAAAAGGGACCACTGCACACATAAAGGTGTGAGCATCTATCCAAGGCACTGACCCAGCCTGGGACCATCCCTAGCTGAAAGCAGGAGAGGGATGGTTTGTACAAGTTGGAATAAGAGTCCTTGAAGACTCGTGTAGACATGAGGTCACTGTGAATTGAAAATAGACTTGATGGCGCCTAAGGAAGTCCATGGCACTGTCAAAAGCAACCTGCCTCAGAGCAGCAGAGCGCTGTGGGCCACCCCATTGTCTTGAGAAGGCTCCCTGCACAGTTCAACCTGAGCTTGGTATAATTTACCCTTATTCCATAACTCAGTCACCAAAACTCTTACATCACCATTCATCCAGCTTCTTTCACCTCATACTTTATACTAATGGTCTATATTTATTATAGTTTTAAATAACTGGTAATATTTTATTATGATGCTGAGAAAATAAGTAATCAAGCAGGATTATCTGAAGAAGAATGCAGCATCAGGATTGGAGGAAGGCTTATTAGTGACCTGAGACTGATGGATAATACCACCGTGCTTGCTGAGAGTGAGGAAAACTTGAAGCACTTGCTGTTGAAGATCAAGGATTGCAGCCTTAAGAATGGATTGCAACCCAATTTAAACAAAATTTCTCATAACTGGACCAATAGGTAGCATGATAAATGAAGAAAATATGGACGTTGTCAAGGGTTTCATCTTGCTTGGATCGACAATAAATGTCCATGGAAGCAGCAGTTAAGAGATCAAACATCGCACTACATTGGGTACACCTGTTGTGAAGACCTCTTTAAAGTGTTGAAAAGCAAGGAGGTTACTTTAAGAACGAAGGTGGGTCTGACTCAAGCCATGGTTTTCTCAATTGCATCAAATGCGTGTGAAGGTTGGACACTATGTAAAGAAGACTGAAAATTAACATGTTTGAATTATGGTGCTAGTAAAGAATATTGAAAGTATCAAGGATTGCCAAAAGAACAAGCCATCTGCCTTGGAAGAGACAAAACCAGAGTGCTCCTTAGACGCAAGAATGGAGAGACTTTGTCTCACATCTTTGGGACACGTTGCCAGGAAAGAGTCCCTGGAGAAGAACATCATTGTGGGTAAAGCGGAGGGGGCAGTCAAGAAAGTCTCTCAATGAGATGGATGGACACGGTGACTACGACAATGTGCCCGCCCACAGGAACGATTGCGAGGATGGCACAGGACCAGGCAGTGTTTAGCTCTGTTCACAGGGTTGCAGCGAGTGTGAACCAGCTCAATAGCACCCAACAACGACAACAACATTCTATGATGGCTGGTGTTTTTGTCACAAAGTTTTAGGTGTCTGCCTGAACCCTGTATTTCTCATGTTTCTGCTGCTGGCTGCCATCGGGTTAATTCTGACTCATGGCAACCCCATGCCACAGCGGGGAACTGCTCCACAAAATGCTCTTGGTTGTCATCATTATGGAAGCGAATCACCAGACCTTTCTCCCACAGCAGGAGCCCTGGAGACAGAGTGCATTACATGTTTGGCTGCAAACGGCAAGGTCAGCAGTTTGAACCTACTAGCTGCTCCGTGGGGAAAACAACTTCAAAGACCCGGAAAGGCAGGGCTGCTCTATGCAGAGTCACTCCGAGTTGGAATCCACTCGCCATCAGTGAGTTTGGGTGCAGGGTTTTGACTTCCCACAGTGCCCTGAAGGGTCCTGTTCAAATGTCCAGTCTAACAGCTAAGCACAGTTTATGCCGATTAAATTTGCAAAACAGATGCAGTGTTCGGAAACATGCTTATTGATTTATAAGACAAATGCATCTAAACATTTTTCACCTACCTACTTAACTTGTTGGATCTTTCTACTTTTTAATTAGGCCCTCAGATTAAGTGGTAGATAAACATATCATCGAGAAATAATTTTAAATATTACCTCCTCATTCTCTATGTTTAGACCACTTGGAGATCAAATTTTCCATTGGCTTACAGTATAACTTCAAAGTTAGAGTTTCACAGGGAAATGAAAATACTGAGTTAGGATAAAAATGATCATCCTTGTCAGAATAGAGTATTCCCAAGAGAAATATAAATTCTGCAATTATTTTAAGTCAACTGTACCCATCTGCACCAGTGCAAGGAAGTAGCTACACTCAATCACCTGAATGCTGCTAAAATGATCCTCAAAGGCTTGGCTTGGATGGATGTTGAGATGTCCCACCCAGAAAAATAGATACACCATCACTTATTCCAACCAGAGCTGATCCTCTGTCACAGGATGAAGTGTGAGTACACACCCAGAATACATTGCAACTGGATGTAGACAGATTCATAAACATAGACAGATTCTCCATGATTTGGAGAATGAGTTACAGATATTATCAAAGATTCCTGGATATGGGTAGGAATTCCAGAATCCCGTGTTCTTTCTATATTCAAATAAGCGTGATATTTATTAAAAGCTATCCCAAGTAAGTTTTACACTCATTTATTTTTCATGAAAGTGTGAATCAATACTAAATGGAAACTTTTTATAAAAATATTACATAAACTACCACTGAAGTCATGTTCTGCTTAAAGTTATTTTTCTCAATTACTCTATTTTAATTGCGTGGTGCAGATTGTCTGTCCAAGCTAGGCAACACTATAAGTCAATAGCCAATCTATGAGTTTTCTGCTAATAAGTAACGCTTGCATTCTATTTCAGTCAGGACCTGAGGAAAGGCACAGCAACTGCCGATCTTCACGGGGATAGGTCTGCAGGAGGCTGGCCATGTCGATGACTAAGTGTGCATTTATTCTTCCAAAAACAATTGTGACCATTCTATAAATCTATAACGCAGTCATGTTACTCTAGATGTCCATCCTTCTGTTATCTCAAGCACGATTAGCATTTGTTCATTTCCCTCATTAAGCCAAAATGACACGGAAATATAGATTTTGTTGCTAGCGTCATGTTTATTTCAATTCTGTTTTACCCTTGCATTTTTGTAATACTGTCACTTATATACAGAAAATTAATGGTCTTTATTCTTGATTTATTCTTTGATACTTAGACCTTTGAAAACATAGTTGGACTTTTATTATCGTCAGAGAATACTTACCTTTCTCATTTAATATAAAGTCCATTATACCAAACACTGAATAAATATTTGTTAAATTGAATTATGTTAGCACTGTCCCCAAGGGGGAATTAAATAAATGCCCTTCACTGTATGAAGACAGCAAAATTGAAAGCAAAAGCTTCCAGTTCCCTCAGGAACAACTTTAAAGCTAAGCTTAATACTAGTTCTTTACATTGTTATAGCAGTTTCTCACTGTGCTTTCAAGCCTTGTGAGGTGTGCTATCAAAAGCAAGCCATAGAAAAGATGCTCATGCTTGCTGAGAAATGATTACAATGATAAATGGATTTGCAGATCCAAATTTTTTTGAAATCTAACATGAATAAAAATTACAGGAATTTTATTCTTTTTTACCAGAAGAGGAAGTTAATAGAAAATTGGGTTAGAAGAAAACAATTACTCTATATGCCCAATGCAAGCTTGTCTTTATAATGTTAATACTTGATTTATTATCTGACTTTGCCTGATCCCTATATGTTAGTGCCCATACATTTTTATTGTCTGATATTTGGTAAGACATTCGTGACTACACCTATGTGAGAAGATGACCATGTGCCTTTTCTGTTTCAAACACAGAAAAATGTATCACTGGCTTTTGAATTGGACCCTCATTTTCATTTGTCATTTATGTAAATCAGACTTTTTAAAAGTTGGATTCACTTGTCCAAAGGCACTAATCAGGACATAAAAGGAAACATAGGAGTAATAGTTCTCTTTTAATTTACAATCTAGAATGAAAATGATCTTCAATTAAGCAAGAATTTTATAAGCCATTCGCTTGAGGTGCAGTGGAAGAAACGTAGGCTAAATGTGGTGTCTTAATTTTTCCCATGCGCACATACTATCAAGCAAAATTCTCTGGCTACAAACTTTCTTGACATACCTTTTTTGTAGAGTTGATGATGGTGCTAAGCACAGAGACTAATTTTACAATCTCTTTGTTATCAGAAACATTCTTATAGTAGTTCTTGGTTTGCACTGGAATAGGTAAATTTACTGATGCTATCTCAAAGGTCTCTAAAAATAAAAAAGAACAAACATTTATACTAACACTGTAGACATTGTTCTTTTAAAAGATGAGGTGATTTGGGAAGTGGTGAAGTAAGAGCCTGTGAAAATCTTCTTCCTCATTAAGTCCGTGGGAACAGTAGAAAATATTGTCAAACCAACTCTGCAGCAAAGTTTGTAAGAATCCAAGGAGTATTTATTTAAGAAAAGCTGCCTAATTACATCAGTACGTTTTAGGGGGGTTTAACTTGCTTTATGGTAGCTCTCCAACTTTGTGGTAGCTATGAGCACTGGCAAGGTTGGTGCCATCACACTCACTGCCACTGAGTTGATTTTGACTCATGGTGACTCTAGAGGGCAGAGTAGACCTGCCTCTTTGGGTTTTCAGAACTGTAAGTATGGGAGTAGATAGTCTCGTCTTTTTCCCATGGTGAGGGTGGTGGGTTCCAACTATCGATCTTATGGTTAGCAAGCTGATGTGTAACTCACTGTGGTAACCAGGGGTCCTCAGTCACTGTGAAAACTGCAGGGCACGATTGGGTTTGGAGTGCCTCAAAATGATCTGTATCATACAATTGCTATAGGTTGACCTGCCTGGAAGCCCTTTGGAAGAGACCCCAAAGAGTTTATCTTTTTTTCATTGACTCCAGGATCACGTACTGGGGAAAGGGCTTTCCCTAAAGTGTCTGCCAAAAATAATTAGTAACAATTGTTCAATATCATTTCTGCCAGAGGCAAAGACAGCAGTTGGGACAATCAAGAGGCAGACCAAAATTTCTGACATAGCCACAGACGTCTAAAAGGTCATACACATGAAGAGTCACTCATGTGTCCAGGAAAGAACTAAAAAGGCCTTCATCATTCATCTCCGGATGACACTGAGACCTTAAACAAGTAAGAAGTAAAGGTTAATTCAGTATTCAGACAACCTGAACATTTAGGGTGCCCCAACACATGCAAGACAAAGGATGAAAGACTCGTTGGTTCAAGGCATTTAAGGAAAGCTGTTCAATCATCAGCTGATCACCAAGCTAATGAAGCAAAGACCACAGCAGCTACAGACCACCAGGAATACATATTTCACACAATCTATCCAGGAAAGTCAATAAAGAAATAAATAGGAATAACAACAAACTTGGGGGGTAGGGGAGAAAGAATCAGATTTTCACAATTGTGATATTATATTTTAAATATCAAGTTTTAAATTATAAATTTGTGAGACATGCAACCAAGAAAGTGGGGTCCATACACAAGGGAAAAACAGTCATTAGAAACTATCTCTGAAGACCTCCAGATATTGGGCTTACAAAGATATGAATTTAACAACCATTGTAAATATATTCAAAGAACTACAGAAAATCAATCTGAGGAATCTAAGAGTGATATAAAAATATGTCTCATAAAGTAGACGATAACAATAATAAAAGAAAAATTTAAGAATAAATCAAATACATCTTCTGAAGCTGAAATCAGCAATAGTAATATGAGAAATCCATAGAGTAGGTCAAAAGTAGATTTGAGTTCCTGGGAGAATCAGTGAATTTAAAGAAAAGTCCATTGAAATGCCCCAGTCTAAGGAAAAGAAACAAGTTTACAAAGAAGGGTGGACTTAAATAGCCCCAGACTTGTGTGGCTTAGTCAAGTGTGCCAATATAAACATAATAGGAATCCTGGAAGGAGAGCAAGCAAAAGGCTGGAAATTGCATTAAAGAAATACAAGTTAAAATCTTCCAAATTTCATGGAATAATTTATCTACACATCTAAGATGCTCAGTTAACTCCAAGTAGCATAGTCTCAAGGAAATAGGTATATCAAAGTCATACTATCAAAAGATAAGATAAAAATTAAAACTAGCAGGGGAATAAAAATCTACTATATTCAACATATCCTCAATAAAATCAATAAAAACTATCAAACCAGAGCACATTGGGATAACATACTCAAATGCTGAAATAAGACTTTCAAGCAAAAATCCTATGTCCAGCAAAATTATCATTCAAAAAATGAAAAAGAAAGTAAGGCATTTCCAGGTAGACAAAAGGTGAGAGATATTATCATTAGTAGACCTAACTATAAGAAATACTTTGCACCAAAATGAAAGAACACTAAACAATTACTCAAATACATACACACACAAATAGAGTATATTGGTAAAGTTATATATATTTTAATAAGAAATTTTTTTAATTATAAAACTGAAGATAGTATAAACAAAATATAGTATATCTTCAGTGGAACATCATTCAACAATAAAAATATATGAATTGCCTATGTCTGCTACAATAGGGATGAAACTTGGAAACATAATGCTAATTGAAAGAATCTGGGACAGTTACACATGCTTCCTAGACATAACCTAACACCTGGGGGAGTGGTTGACTGGATTGAAAATCTACCATAGTTTCATGGGATAACTCAGTAAAGTGGCATAACACAGTCCCAAAATTTTATGCTCTACATCCTAGTTTTATTGTTGTATCTGGGGCTTGCAATTGGCCGCTTAAGATACAGTTGTTGATCTCTACTCCTCTTAAGCAAAACAGAAAGAATGAAACCAAAGCTTCCAAGAAGAAGCCAGTTTTCAGGACTAATAGCCTTCCCAAACCACATCGCATGTCCTCTTGCCAAGAGACCAGAAGAACTAGATGGTACCTAGCTACCATTACTATGCAGTTCTGATTAGAAATACAATATATGATCCTGAATACAATAGGAGAATAATACAAAACAAAAGTTATATTCTTTTTGTAAGTCCAGATTTATAAGATCAATAGAGACTAAATGAGTCCTTTAAATGTTGTACTGAAACCATACCCATAAGCCACCTTTCTGCTAAATAGCAAACTGGATCAGAAACTAAACAATATCACCATGAGCACTATACTCCTTTTCAAAAAAGAAAAAGTGAGATGAGACCAAAGGATCAACATGTATTCTAAATGATGAGAAGGCAAGAAGTATCAGTAAAGTTAGATGAATGGGAATGGGACAACTAATGTTCCACGATGCTCACCTTTCAACATGATCACTGAAGACAAAGTGGGTGCATAGCAAATGTGGTGAAGAAAGCTGATGGTGCCCGCTATCAAAAGATATAGCATCTGAGGTTTTAAAGGTTTGAGGATAAACAAGCGGGCATCTAACTGAGAAGCAACAAAGCCCACATGGAAGAAGCCACCAGCCTGTGTGATCATGAGGTATCGATAGGATCAGGTATCAAGCATCAAAGACCAAGAACAATAAATCACATCATTGTGAATGAGGGGAGGTGTGGAATGGAGACCCAAAGCCCATCTGTAGACAACTGGACATCCCCTTACTGAAGGGTGGCGGGGAGGAGAAGACCCAGTCAGGGTGCAGTATAGCACCAATGAAACATACAACTTTCCTCTAGTTCTCTAATGCTTCCTCCCCACACCCCCGTATCATGACCCCAATTCTACCTTATAAATCTCGCTAGACCAGAGCATGTACCCGAGGTACAGATCAGAGCTGGAAACACAAGGAATCCAGGACAGATAAACCCCTCAAGACTAATATTTAGAGTAGCCATACCAGGAGGGGAAGGAGAAGGTGGGGGAAGACAGGGGGAACCAATCACAATGGTCTATGTATAGCCCCTTCTTAGGGGGATGGACAACAGTAAAGTGGGTGAAAGGAGACATCGGTCAGTGTAAAACATGAAAAAAAATAATAATTTATAAATTACCAAGGGTTCATGAAAAAGGTTGGGTGAGAGAGGGAGGGAGGGGAAAATACGAGAAGCTAATACCAAGGACTCAAGTAGAAACAAAATGTTTTGAAAATGATGATGGAAGCAAATGTACAAATGTTCTTGACACAGTGGGTGGATGGATTGTAATAAGAGTTGTACAAGCCCCCAATAAAATGATTTTTTTAAAAAACAAATAATGAGAATGATGACATATTGTGAAATGTGTAACCAGTGTCACTGAAAAATATATACAAATTGTCAAGTGGCAAACTAATATGCTGTACAAATATTTTACTTAAAAGTACAATACAACAATTAACAAATAAATAAGTCTGTCACAGAAGACCATATGTAATATGATTCCATTTATGCAAAATGGGTACAAAATATGCCAACGCACAGAGACAGAAGGCAGAAGATTGATGGTTGCCTGGGACCTAGAGGGAGGTGGGAGGGTAGGTGACTGCTAATGGATACAAGGTGCAGCAGCACTAGGAATGTAACACAGAGGAGAAGTTTAGGGAAGTTCAATAAATGCCCACTTATTGTGACTGCTTTATAAGAACTAAAAGAATATTTACCTTGAAGCTCATGTTCTCCTCCTTCATTATCAGAATCATTGTTTTCATTATTCCTCAAAGCAGCCATTTTTTTCTCATGCATCTTCTTCTACAATGAAAAGGAACACCTTCAGCTCTGCTCCATTTGTAATCGAGGCAGCATCGACATGAAATAATTCCTTCAACCCATACCCACCTTGGACAGCAGCTCACTGCTCCATTGTCTAACCCCCTTGGGGACACTAACTATGCACTCCACGGCTTTGTTCAGGGTCTGCTGGACGTCCTCCAGGGCAGGGGCCATGGCGATGTTGGGAATGGCCAATGTAATGCTAGCCTGGAAAATGGGCAGACTGTTCGGCTTCATCTTAGATGCATTGTTTCTGTCTATGTTAACACAAAACAGACAAGATATAATGTTTTTAGATCATTTTACTGGGGTCTCTTATAGATCGTATAATATTCCATATATCAATTGTATCAAGCATATTTGTACATATGTTGCCATCATTTCTAAAATGTTTTCTCCTTGAGCCCTTGGTATAAGCTCCCCTTTTTTCCCCTCCCTCACACACCCTCCCACCCTCATGAATCCTTGGTCAATTGTGTAGTGTTATTATCATTTCATATCGTACACTGTCCCTTGTCTCCCTTTGCCCACCTTTCTATTATCCATCCCTTTCGGGGGAGAGGGGCTATATACCCACACATGCTTGTTGAAAGAATTATTCAATCCATCAATGAAAACTAATGAAGAAGCTAGTTGTGTTCAAATATCAAGAATAGTCATATGGACCTACAGTCACTTTCTGCACAATGCTCCTTAGAAAGGAGGATGGTGAGACTTCATCTCGAGACCTTTGGATGTATTATAAGAAGCATCCTTCCTGTAGAGGTTCCCTTCCCGTAGAGGAGCATCATGTTGGTAACATAGAGGAGTCTCAAAAGATGGAAGACTCTCAACCAGAGCGGTTGGTACAGTGGCTACCATAGTCTCTAATCTGGCAATGATCATGAGGACGGTGCAGGAGCAAGCGGTGTTTCATTCTGTTGTACTTAAATCTCTATGAGTTGGAATCATCTAAGTGATACTAAGCAACAGCAGGAAAATTGTCCGTCCAGCATACCCTCCAGAAAGGAAATGTGCTGCATAAGATTTGGCCCTAAATATATAAACTGTCACCCAAGGTCTTGAAAGATGATGCTGGACAAATAACAAGATGCCAACAAGTTAGTCATATAAGTCATAAGCAAGCAAAATAAATAGATGGATGGATGGGTGGATGGATGGATGGATGGATGGATGGATGGATGGATGGATGGATGGATGGATGAGTAACAAGAGTAATTATCACAGTTGGGAGAGACGAGTACAGGAGATCAAAAGCATAAATCTGACCTGAACAGTTAAAACTTTATAAATAAATCTCCCTATGATGAAGGATGGGCCTTACCTGGTTTCCACAATTTTGTGAATTTTTGGTTTCTACTGTTTGGATTGGTTTTTGTTTGTTCATATTAGGGTGTGTGTCAGAGGTGTTATGTCATTGGAGGTCATCCTTTTGAAGTTGTGTTGTATGCTTTTCTGGATTTGGGTGTATGAAACCCGCAATTGATGAACTTAAAAGGACAGCAAGTATATGAGGGTTTCTTGTGGGGTGGGGGTGGTGTTACAGCAAGTATATAAGGGTTTTGTGGGAAAGGGTTCAACGGAGACGATTCTAGAAGTCCATGTAGAAAAAGAAGGTCTGGACCCTGTAATAGCAATTGTACTATTCTACTAGACGTGACTCAACTGCGTAATGATATATGTATCAATCCCAATTAATAAAAAAGAGTATCAGAATTAGTCAGTGCTAGTGAAATAACCAGATTGAAATTTCAAACTAAATGTATGTCTTTTCTATGAGAAAGTGTGCTTCAAACTCAGAGCCATTAAAAGTGGAACAGAAAATGAAGTGTAATTCGTTATTCTTATGTAAGAGTTCTTTAAAGTTTGGTATAGATACAGGGACAAATATCGAGGTAACAATACTGCATGTATTATTTTATATGTTTACTGAAAATACCTTAACATGTTCTGTGCCATGGAGCTGCTCTGAAATTAAATTCAACCAAATAGCATCCACAGCAACAACACAAGCACACACATGCACACAAACACAACACACATGCCAGCATCTCTTCCGGGGTGGCCAGGACACAATGGCATAGGACTCTTACCCCGGAAGTAAACAGAGTTGGAAGCTTGAATGCGCTTGCGAATGGCCTCTAGTGTGTTCCTGGTAACTTTCAGCAGAGCATCTGCGTTTTGATGATTGAAATGAGAAAGCAATTCGCAGGCTTCTTCCTCTAACATCTCCATCTCTTTCTTCCTTCTCTTGATTGCCGTCAAGGAGAGGAGGCCAGCCCCCGTCTCGCCAGCATTAAGGGAAGCTATCACATGGTCAGCTGTTCCTTCTTTTTCCTCTGTGATAAAGGCAGATGGGAAAAAGAGCGAGCAAAAGACAGAGAGAGCCACACACAAGAGAGAAGCATGCATTGCCATTAAATATGTTTGTAATTTAAAAGATCTGTAGCTGCAACTAAGTAAACAGTGACAATGAAAGGGAGAGAAATTAAGATAAATTATGTGCAATTTAAAACTACTTGAACACCATGCTTGTTAGAAAATGAGGCTACCCAGAGGCAGGAAAAGAAGCCAGGGCTCTATGTGAACTGGCGGGAAACTCTTCTCCTCCCTGTGAGGAAATAACCGAGGAGAAAGATGGGAACAATGACATGGAAAAACTAGACTTGGCCTCAGGGGCTGAATTCTGATGGCACTCTCTTCCACCCATGGCCGGAACCTTGGGGGTCAAAACTTCCCTCCTCTTGAACTCAATGTCCTCATCTGTCTACACCAGTGATGCTCAACCTTCCTAATGCCGTGACCCTTTAATTCAATTCTTCATATTGTGGTGACCCCCCAAAACATAAAATTATTTTCATTGCTACTTCATAACTGTAATTTTGCTACTGCTGTGAATCGGGTGACCCCTGTGAAAGGGTCATTCGACCTCCAAAAGGGTCGTGACCCAAAGGTTGAGAACCGCTGGTCTAGACTCTAGAGGCTTTCCAAAGGGACTGCCAACCCATGACATCCCACTTGGTTCGTGAGAAGAAAAAAGCACATGCCCATGTCAAAATGCCAGGCAAACTGACAAGAGCTAATGCAATCCACATGTGTACAAGGTTTAACCAAATATAGTGGAAATTAATTACATGGAGTTCATGACATTATGCTCAGACTCATTGTTTCTGATTTCTATATAACATGATAAAATTAAGAAGGTGTTGATAGAAGTATGGAATTAATGGCTATGTTGAAAATTCCATTTTAGACTTCAAAATATGTTCTAAATAAAGCAATCTCCATGACCACATCTCTTACCTGAATTTTCACTTTTTGAATCAACCCTATTCTCATGGGATGGTTTTTCACATTCTTCTTTAGATGGAAGGTCTGCATCCAGCAACATATCTATTAGCTCATTGACAGCTTCTTCCACTAAGGAACTTTTAAAATTAAGTATCTGAGCCCCATTTACACAAAGGTCCTGTGGGGGGGGGAAAGAACAATTTCATATTTGCATATCTAGCCCTTATGAGCACATCCCTAATGATAACCTCACACTGAGGTGAGGTTTTAGCATCCAAAGATGCTGGGCAGTACCATTCTCCCTAACTAATATGGACTAAATTGGGTCTTCCCAAAATATGTGTTGAATTCTGTTCCTTGAACCACTGGACATTAATCTTTGGGAAATGGAGGGGGTTTTTGTTATACTATTGAGGTCATAGAAGAGTAAAGATGATCCTAATCCCTTCTGAGTTTTAAAACGGCTTGAATAGACACAAAGACACAGGCAGGGGAAGACAGATTACAGGTGTGGATCACCTACAAACCAAAGATTGCCAAGGAACCAAGCAATGTCCAGGGCTACCAGCAAGGTATGTCAGGCCTCTGGTTTGGACTTTCAGCTTCCACAACTGTGAAAAGCTTACTTTCTATCCTGTAAAGGCACTCGTTAGCGGTGTTTGGGTTACAGCAGCACTAGAAAACGAAGACACGGACTCGGCCAGAAGTCCTGCAAAGCAATCTGTTAAACACGGGGAACCAAATGGAGCAACACGGATGCACTCGGATTTTATGAGCTTCTCCAGCAGTGAAGAAAACACAACATTTATAAGCAACCTCCTCCTCTCTCACAACCTGTTCTAGTAAGTCTCCTTGTTCTCCTGACCTTTCCCAACAAGATAGCATCATGGGCCAATTACTTTTAAATATATTCACTTCCTCTCCAACTAGTCTTCCACCACACCCACTCAGGAGAATCCCAGCACAGATGAGCCAAGTGATCTCCCTTCTCATTAAAATACACATTGGCATTCCCAGATGTTTGGCTGGAAATTCATCACCTCCAAATGCAACTGCCTTCCTAAAGCTACCCGGGAATCAGTCGCTGTGCGTCACTGGCCTCTATGAGAACCTGGAGAGCTCTGTCCTCAAACCTTGGTGTCCTCAAATATGCACACCACCCTCCCCACATACTCAGTAAATGACCGTGCTTCCAACAACACAAAGCACTAAAGCTGGTTGTCAGGAGCCATCATGTCAGCTCCAACTCATAGTGACCCTGTGCACAACAGAGCAAGAAATGCCGCCCAGGCCTACACCATCGTCGATTGTTACCCTTGAGCCCATTGCTGGAGCCACTGTGTCGATCCCCCTCGTCAAGGAGCCTCCTCTTTTCCAATACTCTACCAAGCATGATGTCCTTTTCCAGGGCCTATTCTCTCAGAATGCTCCTTATAAGCAAAGATGGGGAGATCACACCTCGAGAGCTTTGGACACGCTAACAGGAGAGACCAGTCCCTGGAAGAGGATATCCTGCTTGGCAATGTAAAAGTCTAGTGCAAAAGAGGAAGATCCCAGATGAAATGGATTGCGCTCAGTGGTTGCGACAATGAGTTCAGGGATTATGACAAACGTGAAGGTGGCACAGGACCGGTCGTGTTTCGGTCTGTTGTACACAGAGGGTCGCTATGAGCTGGAGCCAACGTGACACTGTGTTGTTGGAATCTAACGAGAGCGTTTGGTACATGGTAGACTAAGAGTACCTATGTGACCACGCACAATAAAACCCCAGGCTCTGAGTCTTCAGTGGGCTTTCACGGGCAGAAACAGCTCACACACTGCTGCATTTTCATTGCTAGGGAAAGGGTGCATTCTGCGTAGCCCATCATGCTGAGGAAGAGCATGTGACTTAGCTGGCATCCACTTCTGACTCTGTTCCCTTATCACCCAGCTCTGACTCACTACTCCATCCATCTTAGGCTGGAGTATGCTGACTTCCACAAGTCCTTCCAACCCCTCTCCACCTACAGCTGGTCTTAGGGAGCGTCAACCAAAACTCAGCTAGAAACATGCTGACCGGGTGTGTCAGAGTTCAGAACTACGCTCTGATGGGTTTTCAGGGGCTGGTTCTTTGCAAGTTGATCATCAGGCCTATCTTTTAAGGCACCTCTGAGGGACTGACTTGAGCTGCCAATCTTTCCATTAGCAGCTGGGCATATTAACTGTTTAGACGACTCAAGGCCTGGTGTCTCAGATACCAATTAAAATCATTGCTGAAGAATCCATACAGTCTTCTGACTTGTCGTAACTCTAGATAGGGTTTCTGAGACTATAAATGCTCATGGGAACATACAGTCCCCTCACTCTTACTAGGAGAGGTTGATGAATCTAAACGATTGGTCTTGCAGTGATGCCAAAGTTGGCATTCCCGCAGGAGAACTTAGGGTCGCTATGGGCTGGGCATAGGGTCGCTATGAGTTGGAACCGACTCAATGACGGTGGGTTTGGACAAGGCCGAGAATGCCTCACTTGCAAATAGTTTGGGAAAGTATGGGTTAAAGAAGGCTAAGTGAACTCTCTCCCAGGAGACCTTCTTTTCGTATCCTAGTGGGTTCTCTACCTGTAAAAGGGAGAGGCATACCAAGTGCCGTCAATAGCCGCAACACTGACCCCCACACCCCAACTTCCTCAGTTTGCCTTAACAGCTATGGCACATGGCTTCACAGAAATGATTAAATCGGGCCCAGGATTTGTTTAAATCAACTATTTCATTAAATTAACCCCAGCTTACGAGAAGCTGTCCTTACTCTGTTACTTAGGGGTTGGGATGAAATTGTAAATGTGTTCCGTGACAATTTCCTTTCGAGTGATCTGAAAAGAAGTGACTCGTTGCGCGCACCTAAGTGATTTCTCGGGGGAGTTGCTCTTCATTTTCAACATTTTGTCAGAAGTTCAGATCTCGGATCCCTTTTATCAGTGAGCCGTCACAGATCGAGACCAGATTTAATTTATGCTTCACAAATGCCCTCTCTTTAGAGCAAAATGAATCACACACACAAAAATAATAAAGTGAAACATCACAGTCCTCCAGTGTTCTTCGTGGTCCCTCTCGAACATTCAGACTCACTGTCGTTGAGTTGATTCCAACTCCTAGTGCCTCTATAGGACAGGGTAGAACTGCCCCTGTGGGTCTCGAAGACTGTCACACTTTACAAGAGACGTTCGCCTCTTCTTTCTCCCTCAGAGTGGCTGGCAGCTTCAAACTACTGACCTTGCAGTCTGGCAGCCCAATGTAGAGCCACTGTGCCACCAGGGCTCCCTCATAATCCCTAGGGGATACAAATGGTTAATTGCTTGGTAGGCTGGCGGTTCAAAAGCATCCAGAAGCACCTAGGAAGCTCTCTGGAGCAAAGCCCTCTGCACCAGTTCTACTCTGCACACATGCGGACACCCTGAGTCAGAATCAGCTCAACGGCAGGTAGCAACGGCAATGACCTTTGTCATCTGAAGGAACACGTCACAGCTCAGTGGCTCTTCCTGAGGGAGCTGGCAGAGGGGCGTGCTGCTCATTTCTTCCAGAATGGCCTCGATTCGGAACTCGATCAAGTCACTGAGCCTGTCCAGCAGCAATTCTAGTTCCTCTGGAAAGAAAAATTGGAGGAGTGGGGAAAAGAGGAGAAATTAGAGCATTCTGTTTTTGTTTCTGTTTTAAGTCAACATGAATCACCCAGAGTAATAGAGTGGGGATGACAGTTACTAGTTTGGTATTAATTGACATTATATCCCCTCGACATGCCCTGGGTTACTCTTCATTTTCTCACACTATTCTTGACACAGGAACCCTAGTGGCATGGTGGTTTGTGATCCACATGGTCAGCAGTTCAAAACCACCAGAAGCTCCGAGGGAGAAATATTGGACTTTCTACTCCTGGAACCAGTTGCAGCCTAGGAAACCCACAGAGTTTGCTATGGGTCAGTATTGACTCGATGGCAGCAAGTTTGGGTTGGGTTTTATTCTTCCTTAGCCTACCTGTGTCTGACCGGTACTTGAAAAGTCCACTCAAATGCCTCTCCAGCAGGAGGCACTCCTGAAAACTGAAGCCCCACTGCACAGCCCTTAAGAACCCTGGTGGTATAGTGAAATATGAGTTGATCAAGGTGCACAGTTCAAGACCACCAGCTACTCTGGGAGAAAGATGAGGCTCTCTACTCCCACAAAGACTTACAGCCTCAGAAACTCACAGAAGTTCCCGTCTGTCCCGTAGGGTCGCCGTTGCCTTGATGGTGGGGAGTTTGGTTTGGAAGTTATGCATGGATAAGGCCCTTGGATGACACAAATGGCTAAGGGTTCAAATATGAACCAAGGGATTGGAGTTCAAATATGCCGGAAAGCACCACCTTGGAATAAAGGCCTGGGATGTGCTGTCAAAAGATTCCACTGATCAAACCTTACAGAGCACAGTTCTGGTCTGTAGCACAGGATTGCCAGCGTCAAAACCGACTCAAGACAAGCAGTATGAAATAGGGTGCACAGATTAGTAGTACCAAAGTGGTGCTGCCGACCAAAAAGTTGAGGATTTGCGTTCGCCTAGAGGTGTTGCAACAACAACAAAAAAAGACCTGGTGATCAATAAAAGAAAAGAAAGCAGTCCCTGGAAACCCTAAGGATCGCAGGTCTGCATTATATGTACGAGGTTACCCCGAGTCAGAGTCCAATCCACAGCAACTGGCATGCATGTTGTTGTTGGCAGGTGCCATCCAGTTGGTTCTGACTCATAGTGACCCAAAGTACAATAGATTGAAACAGCGGCTATGACATGCACAGACGACACAAAACCATGTCCATGGAAGCTCTGCCTGCGATTTTGAAGAGTAGCCAGTACTGTTTAAGTGTTTGCTACAAATCAATGAGGAAAACTGCCCCATTGCTGTAGAGTGGACCCTGAAGCACAGAGTAGAACTGCTTCAGGGAGTTTCCAAGGCTGACTGCTGAAGCAGAAGCTGGCACCTTTCTACCTCGGTGCAGCAGGTGGGCTCAAATTACCGACCTTTCAGCTAACAAGTCACTTTTGCTACTGCACTACCAGGGCTTCTTTGGGGACAAATAATCACCTATAAGTAATAGAATCAATTCACTGATTGAGTAAAGAATCCAACGGTTATTAAGAGTCAACAAAAGAAACTTAACCTTTGTTCCATCTCATTTCCTTAATTTAAATTGCAAAAAGAATGTTAAAAAAAAATCAGAACAACAAAGAAGGGTTTCCTTAGAAACAATCACCCTGTCTCCAGGCAACACGATTACATCTGAATTGTTAACACTCTAATCCTAACACTCGTGTTCTCTAGGGAGGCCATTACTAACATCTACGTTGATAGTCTGTTCTAATTTGGTTCTGGTAACTTTTATTATGAAGTTTCTATGCATCTTTTAAGTGCTTCCTTCTAGAATTTTAGCCAATTTCCTCTTGTTCTATTTCCTGTGGAAATATATTTTGGGTATACTGTTGGTTTAAAGTCACAAAAACTAGACTCTCCACTCATCCCTCCTGCGTACATCTATGGAGCAGGTGTTGTTAATTGCCTTGGAGTATAATCTGCCTCATGGTGACAAGCATGGGTGCAGAGCAGAATGTCCTAGGCAGGTAGGGTTTCCAAAGCTGTGACTTGTCAGCAGCAGATCATGAGCCCTGTCTTCCACGGTTTGGGGTGGGTTTGAACTGCCAACCTTTCAGCTAATAGCACAGTGATTAACCAGTTGTGCCACCCAAGGACTCTATCCCAATGTGACATTAGCAGTCATTGAGTATCGCTGGATCTTAACTTTCTAACCTTCAGGTTAAGATTATTTTTGCAATCCTCTCCCTGTCCTGTTTTGTGGTGATCTGATGATACGTTTTGTGTTGATTCAGACTTCACATTTTAATGAGCCTAAAACACATGCAGATCCTAAGTCCCCTTTGAATCAGGTTCCAAATCCATAGAACCATTTCCTGGTTTCACCAACCACCCCAGCATTTGGGAAAGATTCTTTAGATCCCAAAAATAAATTGTCATTGATTCTAACTGCTGGCAAGCCATGAGCTCCCCCATAGTCACTGTGACAGAGCTTTGCCTTGGGTACAATGTTCAGAGTTGCAGACCGTCAGCCTTTCTTTCACTGTCGGTGGGGTGGGTTCTAACCAGCAACCTTTAGGCTAGCTGTCAAGTGCTAATCATTTGTGCGATCTTAGAACCTGCCTCCCGTCTGGGCTTAATGTATTTGGAAGGCATGGGGAAGACAAGCCCTTGATAATCCAGAACTGTAAGAACCCCTGGTACCACTTCCACAGCCACACATGCCAGACTACGAGAAGACTTCAAGATGAGGATATTGCTAAGTGGATCAACAGAAGAGAGACCCAGGAAAGGGTGAGCCAGCAATGAGTGTATCGGTGCCAAGGGGTGAGAATGCTGTAAGGAAGGTAAAGGACTAGAAAGAGCCGAACGTAGAGAACACTGTGAATACGAATCTGTAAGGATGTGGGCATCAGGCACGCCACCCCACTAGACAGAGGTCAAAGAAGTCACGGAAACAGCTTAATTTTCATATATTTTACAGTCAGTTTGGGAAGACAATTGGAACCATGATGAACCACTAAAAGACAACCAAATATGGGGTTTCTGGTCCAACCGGAAGTCCAAGTAGAAAGTGTCCACACGTAGCACCACGGCCAGATTGGGGTTCTTGGGAGCGAAGTTATTCTGAGCTGCAGAGTACACTGGGCCATCATGAAAAGAAGGCAGAAAACCTTAAACTGGCATCTGACTCCTAGCAACCCCATGGACTTACTGATCTTTTCAAACGTGCTTTCTAAATACGTCTCAATATTCAGTGATGTCCAGTTCAGGGCAGCCAAGCCGGGGTGGAGCGCTTCATCCACTCTGGCTAAATGGGGAGCCAGCAGTTGCTGAATGGTGGGAGGTATCTTTGACTTTACTCTCTGGTATTCGGCCAACATCATCTGAAATGGAAGGATGGTTAAATTAATCAATGAATATCACAATTTTAGTATCTAATGATATCTCATCTTCTATACAAAAGATATTTTCCATCTATTTGGAGTCATGCTTTGGGGCTCTATCTCACTTGTCTCAGTTTTTCTTCCTGTGTGGTGGCTTGTAGATTGCTGCGATGCTGGAAGTTATGCCAATATTTCCACACCAGCAGGGTCATCCATGGTGAACAGCTTTTAGCAGACCTTCCAGACCAAGAACAGCTAGGAAGAAGGCGCAGCTAGACCTGAAAATTGTATGATTTGAAGCAGGCATCATATACCCCGTGCAGGAAGATGAGCCCCGCAGGTTGGCAGATGAAAATAATTTTAACACCTTGCTTTAGAACAATTATTTCTAAGCCCTTGTTTATTATGTGCATGAGATGTTGTCTTGCCACTAGATCGATGGTCCCCAGTATTTCCTTGAAGTAATAGCCCTAACACAGCATAAGAAAAAGGTCCCAGGATGGATAAATTTGGGAAACGCTGTATATAATGTGCTTTCTGCTAGACAGTCATGGTTTGTATTGTCATTAAGAAACTCACAAAAAGAAGGGAGAGTTTTAAGGGCATTGAGGAATTTTGTTAAACTCAACATATCGCAAATGGGCCTTATAATATTCTTTTTTTTTTCCCTTTACTATTTTCCCACAGTTTGTGTCCTCTGAATTTCTAAGAAAGTCCCTTCGGAAAAGTGTCAATATGTTGGTTCTCTCAGTATCTGCTTATATGCTTTATGTTTTCTCTTTTTTTCCCTGTGCTTTCAGTGTCCGTCAGTGGGAAGCAATTGGACCATCTGAAACATCACTCGCTCGCTCGCAGCCATTGATGCAGACTCATAGTGACTGGCTTTGGGGAGAGCCAAACTTCCGCTGTGAGTTTCCAAGCAATAGAAAGCCTCGTCTTTCTCCAGCAGAGAAGGTGGTGATTTCGAACTACTGACCTTGTGGTTAGCAGCCCAACACAAAACTCACTACGCCACTGGGGTGCCCTCTCTGCCAGTCCATTAGTTATAACAAAAGCAAGCCCAACCCACTGCCATTGAGTCAAGTCTGGCCCATGCAAACCCTCTACAGGGGTTCCTAGACTACAAATCTTTTTGAAAGCAGGTAACCTTGTCTTTCTTTCTCCTGAGGAACAGCTAGTGGGTTTGAACCACCTACATTGTGGTTAGCAGTACAGGTTTGCTCACCAAGACCGCTCAGCCTGTTAATGATAACCTAAAAACAAACAAAAGAATCTCACTACTATTGATTGATTTCAGCTCATAGGGTCCCTAATAATAGTAAACTTTCATTGGCCCATTTACACTTGAGAAACTGAAGTTTAGAAGGGTGAAGTAGTTTGCTGAAATCTAAAGGTTTGAATGCAGTTCAAATTGGTTCTAGAATTGAATCGGTATAAACTTATCCTATATTCTCAAAATAAATTTTAAATTTGTTCATGGCCATCAAGTTATAGTCGTATCAACTTATAGTGACACCACAGAAAAGCGTATAAGTGGCCCCTGGGGGTTTGTGAGACTGTCACTCTTTGGGGAGTAGTAAGTCTTCTCTTGTCCCGTGATGCAGCTGATGAGTTTGAACAACTGACCCTGTGGTTAACAGGACAACATGTAACACACTACATTCCCAGGGCTCTGGCTTCCACTACCTTGCGAGGAATAAAACAAGAAAGCAAACACCCAGATAGTTTTCCATAGCCACTAAAGAAGTTTGAAAACCCCTGTGTGATCATTTTGGATCAACAGGTAGATGTATAAAAGTGTAGGGGTTGTGCCCAACCTGTCGATCGGGTCAGAGCCGATGCTGTTTCTCTGAGGGTGGGGGGAAGGACACCTTTTTTAAAAAATATTTTTGAAATGTGTAATCATTTTATTGGGTGTGCTTACAGATATCATAACATTCCATAGTTCAATCACATCAACCAGTATTGTACAATTGCTACCACAATCAGTTTCAAAACATTCTCTTGCTTCTTGAACACCTTAATATCAGCTCTCCTGTATCCCCTCACTCCCCCACCCTACCCCCCAGGAACCCTTGTATTTTCCCCTATAATTGTTTGTTTGTTTGTTTGTTTGTTTGTTTGCTTACATATGTTACACAATCCAATATATCCATCCTCATACAAATCTGTTGTTCGATTCCACTGAGTGGCGTTACATAGTCATCAATGCCATCAGTTCCCTATTCCCCCCCTTCCTCTTCTCTCCTCCCACACCTTCAGGGAACCATTACTTCTGTTACTGGTTCTGAAGGGTTTTCTATCTTGGTTTTCATGTACTAATCGATATTAAGGGGACAAATGAACATACGTAAATCTAACATGATTAATGGGTAAAACAAATAAAAAACATAATATAAGGAGATGAAATATTAAAGAACTAGAGGACAGTCACGCAGTTCATCAGTACTATACCACATCCTGGATTTATCATCCCTTCCATGTGGCCCTTCTGAGAGGGGCTGTCCAACCATCTTACAGGTGGGTTTGGGGTCTCCACTACATCCACACTCCTTCACATTGATTTGGTTGCTTGTTTTTTAAACCTCTGGTCCCTCTTCCCATGGACACCTCATGCTCACACAGGCAGGTGTGCATCTTCCATGTGGGCCTTGGAGGGTATAACCTTCTTATAAGGAGGACCCTAAGACTGCCCCCCTTTCTCTCTGTGTGTGTTCCCTTCCTGAATCCTGACCACTCTGAAGCTGCTGGAGCCCTCCCCGCCATGTTTCCACCAACCTTGGATCCACACGACTCTGTACCCACAGGCCTGTGATCTTCCTGCAGTCTGTGCCATTGCCTTTGGTTACGTGAGTCTGAAGAGGGACTTGTGGATTACTATTGGACTGAGGGACTTGAGTTGGGCTGGATATATCATTGTTTCCTGATATAAAGCTCTTTCTTATACATAGATGAGTGTCACTTGATTTGTTTCTCTCATCAACCCGGCCTAACACACCCTGTTAAATATTCAGCACAATCGCTCTGCAGTATGGTCCCCTAATGGTGCAAATACATCTGCTCTTAGCGGCCACTTATGTAGAACTCTTTACACCTCCCAGATAGACTACATAACAACCAAATTATCATTTACACCTTTAGCAATTTTGTCACATCCTCTGCACCCCCTCTGCTGGGGCCTATGTGCCATCCCCTTGACTCTGGGAGGGCCGATAGAGCTCCACAGAGTCCGACGGAAGTGATGCTGGATGACATCAGAGGCTCCATCCTAAAAGGCTTCTTCCTTTTTCACCATAGGAAGCTCAGTGGGTTCTGAGTCAGGATGCTAAGCACAACATCAGCAGCTAGACACTACTTTGGCTGGAAGGCCAAGGCTTTCTCTTCCCATGAAGAGTTACAGTCTCAGAAACCCACTGAAGCAGGTTGATGAGCCGGCATCTGCTCTATGGCAGTGAGTCTGGTTTTCTGGTGCTTGCTGACTGCAACACTGTATATTGGCATCTGAGGGGTTCCATTCAGAAATTCTATGAACCTGGGGCCTCCCTCTGGACATATGACTTTTAGAGACTCCAATCTAGAGTCCCAATTTGACAAAGCCTCCAGCCATCCCAGTCATGTAATCAAATGGGAGGTGGAGGCCCTCTTGAAACTTCTAGATGGAACACTGACCAACTAAATGCCACTACAGAGCCTTACTCAGTGCACAGCAACCGAAGAATCACAAATCCAAGCCCTGCTCAATTTTTTTGCCTGTAAAATCATAAAATGATTGTTTGAAGTCACTGCATTTTTGGGTCATTTATTTCATACGATAGCAAAACAATAATGATTATATAATCTGCATCCAAAACTATCATTAGGAATTATATACATCTACAAATATTATTTTCTTAGAGAATTATCACCTTCATAAAAATGTAGATTGAACAGACAAGAAGAGTCCAAAGTAAATTCTAGCATGCTGACTAGTATTTTATGATACATTTGAGGACCGTCTATCACCAATATTAAATTTTTAATGTAACATGAAGTAGTAGAAAAAATATCAGAGTAGGGATGCGGATTCTGGTCCCACTTCTGCCATGAGCTCTTGAGTCATTTAACTTCTCTAAGCTGGAGTTTGTCACCTACTATAAAATAATAATATCCTGTCCTGCTCACCTGTAAGCTGAGAGAGAAGATCAAATAGGAGAATGCAGATGGCCATCATTTAAAATGCAAAGCAGCATGCTGACACATGACCTTATTACTAGTACCAGATCACAGTAATCTTTGTGGATTTTAATAATGATTTCCTAGCTGGCAAATACCATGGCCTTTTTATCAGGACGGACCAGCCCCTGGAAAATTACAATGGGCTCCATCATAGCAACGAATGTGAGGGTCGAGTCGCCTGTCCTGAAACAAAGGGTAGCTGCTATTACGCAAATTCCACGGCCCTTCCAGCCGCAACCCGCTGGGAGACGCGTGTCACAGGTCACCAGACCTTCTTACATGAAGCGCCGCCTATCCTGAGCTTCGGACGCTTGGTCTCCTCCCACTTCAAGACCCAGTTCCTAGTTTCATCTGTCTGGTCGTCCTCTTCTATCAGATTTACTAATATTGAAGCAACCTACGGCTTATGGCAGGGTTGCTTTGAGTTTCCATCGACTCGACAGCAGGGAATTGGGTGCTCTGCGTTTGAAGGCTTGCACCTGGGCTCTTTACTCTTTTCCATCTGGATCCTTCTCTACCAGGAGAGCTCATCGAGGCCAATGCTTTTAAATAGCAACTACATTCTGATAACTCCCAAAATTATGCCTTCGGCTCTGACTTCTCACCAAACTCAGAATTACATGTCCACCGGCATGAAGGCCATCTCCGTTTGGCTGTCTAAAAATCATCTTATATTTAAGACAAAAACTACAACTTCACTCCTGGAACATGAAATATACTTGTTCCAGTCTTTGTCATCTCCATAACTGTAGCTTCTGCTCAGGGCCATTGCAAATTATTGCACAAGGTGTGCAGAATACAGCTTACACCGCATTCCTTGGCAGCAGTACCTCCATCCATGAGTCATCCCGACTCACACACAGAAATTGTCCTTGAATTCTCTCATCACTTGCCTGTTGGCATAACTCTTAATTTTCTGATATGCCTTACTTCCTTTCGAGTCCAAGTCACCATCTGCTTAATCCCAGAGCCTGCATCATGGGTTCCCAAACTTAGCTGACCTCTAAAAATCTCTCTGTGATCAACTCAGAGCAATCCAGAGGACAGAGTAGAAACGCACCTGTGGATTTTCTGAAACGATAGATCTTCATTGGAATAGAAAGCCTCATCGTTCTCCCATGGGGTGGCTGGAGGTTTGGAACTGCTGATCTTGTGGGTAAGCAGCCCAATGTATAACCCACTACACCACCAGGGCTCCTGCCTGCTGCCCCCCATTTCAGAAAAAAATAATAGTACTCCTCTGGAAATTAAAAACTTTTGTACTCTAGTTCGTAGTCCAGGATAAAGTGTAGGTATCTGCTTTTGCAGCCTGCCAGGATTATTCCAGTGCCCCCCAGAGGGGTGGAGCCACCCACTTTGGGAAATACTGGCCTACACTATAAATAGTATGGAGACTGACTGCCCACTAATACTCTCATTCCCTTAGAACTCATTCTCCAACCAGCAACTAACATGATTCATGAGGTAAAAGATAGCATGTCTTTTCCCTCTCCTCACAATTTTTCAGTAGCTACACAGTGCACTCCAAATAAAACTAACGTCTAAGCTTGACCTACAGGTTCTGTTATGACCTTGCTTGGGCCAATTTAACAGCCTTATTGCAATGGCACCTTCCCCTCACTCCCTCCCCTCTAGTGATCCTGGGCATGTTCTGTCCACTGAACATGACACACAGAGTCTTTGCTTGGAAACTTTTAGTTCCTGTCTATGGTAGTTGGGTGACTCTGTGTCAACTAGACAATCATCAGTGCATTTGAATGGTGGTGCTGGAGAAGAATATTGAAAGTACCTTGGATTGCTAAAAGGGCAAATCAATCTCTCTTGGAAGAAGTACTTCCAGAATGCTCCTTAGAGGGGATGGCAAGATTTCCTCTTAGGTACATGGGACAAGCAGTCAGGAGCGGTTGGTCCCTGGAGGACATCACGTTGGATAAAGGAGAGGGGCAGCTAAGAAGAGTAAACCCCTCAGGGAGGCTGGTGACCACTGCGGGTGCGACAAGGGGCTCAAGCATAACAAGAGTCGTGGGGACAGCGCAGGACCAGGTAGGGTGTCCTCCCTTGTTCATAAGGGCACTCGGGGTCAGAACCGACCGGATGACACCTAACGGACACTCGTGGCCAGGGGAGGAGTCAAACCTGTCCATCAAGCGGTAGCTTGGTGGCATCTCCGTAGGGTTGTGGCCTTTTGTTTGAGCGTGAGGGACTGCAGGAGTGCCTTCACCTTCCTCCTGGCTCTGTCACGGTATCTAAGAGCTGCCATGCTTCCACCGATTTGGATCCCCGCAACTCTGCATACACGAGCCTGCAATCTTCCTCCTTCCTGTTTAACTGTGTGTGTCACCAGCCTGCAACTACACGAGTCTGAAGGAGGCGCTGGCTAGCATCAGACTTATGGACGTGAGTCGGACTGGACTGGGATGCCTTCATGATAGAGTACTATTTCTTAGTGTAAAACTCCAATATATGTATGAGTGTCATTGGACTTGTTTCTCTAGACAACCCAGCCTAGCACCACTGTCCCTTCTGCCTGGAATGACCAGTCACGATTTCTACCACACCAAGTCCTTAGGTTTGTTCAAGTCTCAGCCCAAATAACCGTTTTTTTAAATCATTTTACTGGGGCTCATACAACTCTTACCACACTCCATACATACATCAATTGTATAAAGCACATTTGTACATTCATTACCCTCATCATTCTCAAAACATTTGTTCTCCACGTAAGCCCCTGGCATCAGTTCCTCATTTTCCCACTCCCTCGTTGCTCCCCATTCCCTCATGAACCTTTGATAATTTATAAATTATTATTATGTCATATCTTACACTGTCAGACATCTCCTTTCACCCACTTTTCTGTTGTCTGTCCCCCAGGGAGGAGGTTACATGTAGTTCCTTGTAATCGGTTCCCCCTCTCTACCCCACCCTCCCTCCACCCTCACCACTGGTCCTAAAGGGATCGTCTGTCCTGGATTCCCCATGTTTCCAGTTCCTGTCTGTATCAGTGTACATCCTCTGGTCTAGCCAGACTTGTAAGTTAGGATTGGGATCACGGTAGTGGGGAGGAGGAAGGATTGAAGAACTAGAGGAAAGTTGTGTGTTTCATCTTGGCTACATAGCACGCTGACTGGCCATCTCCTCCCTGAAACCCTTCTGTAAGGGGATGTCTAGTTGCCTACCTACAGATAGGCTTTGAGTCCCCACTCCACTCTCCCCCTCATTCACAATGAAATGATATTTTGTTCTTTGATGCCTGATACCCAACACATTTGACACCTCATGATCACATAGGCTGGTGTGCTTCTTCCATGTGGGCTTTGTTGCTTCCGAGATAGATCCGCATACCCCTTTTCTTTTTTTTTAACATTTTATTAGGGGCTCATACAACTCTTATCACAATCCATACATGTACATACATCAATTGTGTAAAGCACATCTGTGCATTCTTTGCCCTAAACATTTTCAAACCATTTGCTCTCCACCTAAGCCCTTTGCATCAGGTCCTCTTTTTTCCCCTGCCTCCCCGCTCCCCCATGCCCCCTCCCTCATGAGTCCTTGATAATTTATAAATTATTATTTTGTCATATCTTGCCCTATCCGGCGTCTCCCTTCACCCCCTTTTCTGTCTGTCCCCCAGGGAGGAGGTCACATGTAGATCCTTGTAATCGGTTCCCCCTTTCCAAACCACTCACCCTCTACTCTCCCAGTATCGCCCCTCACCCCCTGGTCCTGAAGGGATCATCATAGAGAACTGCCTACACAGTCTAAAGCTCTTCTTCTATATTCTTGCCCAGCCTTTCTCCATAATTCATGGCAAAAGATTAAATTATTTATTTTTGTTTATGGGTTGATTTTTTACTTCTTACTAGAATATAAATTTTATGAGAATAGGAACATACTTAATGCAATTTACTGTTGATCCCAATTTCATAGAGTAATGCTGTACACACATAGTGGAGGAGTTAATGAACAAAGTATGGAAGACAATATTAAGTTAAAAATATGATATCAACATTGGAATTTGCCATGGTTATTTTGCTCTAAATGTATTGTGCCTGAAACATATATATTGTATTTTTGTTGCTATAAAACAGATTAGTGGGGAAATGGCAAGTTTTGAATACAGCCAATAGGTTAAATGATAGTGTATCAATGTCATTTTCCTGATATTAATAACTACATCATGGTAATAGAGAATGGCTTTGTTTTGTAAGCATGTGCACTGAAGTATTTAGGCATAAAAGAGCATTGGGTCTACAGCTTGGGGTCAATGATTTCTATAATAATAATAATTATGTCAAAAAGAGAGAGGTGATCAAGCAAATGTTTCAAAATGCTGCCATTTCCCTGTGTGTGCAGAACTACTTCAGTATTAAAAAATATATTTAAGTTCTTTCTGGAGCTAACCAATATGAGCAAAACGTCCCCTACCTTCATGTCACTGAAGTTCTTTTTGTATTTGTCCCGTTTCTGGAAGAGGGCAGCCGCGAAGGGCGACACTTCCAGACCCATCTGGGCCATGCACTCTGTTTCTCGGAACAAGGTCAGTATCTGGGGGTCAAAGTTCACAAACACATCTCCCGTTCCGGGAGCCTTCACCAATAAGGAGGCCTCGAGCCCTACGTGGATTTCTTCAATCTGTGAAAAGAAACCAGCATTATTACTGTGAGAAAGTCCAAAGTACGTGTGGTATGCCTGAGTGATAGTCAGTTACTATGGCCCGTCCAGCCATAACCCTTGATGTGATATCATATGATTCTGGACTTCATATGCCTATAGAACATCACAATGGCTCCTGCCCAAGTGTTGCCCAAAAATGTCACCGTTTGGACAGGGCCCTGAATTTTTGCTGGAAATTAATCATCCTCTACTGGTCATGTGAGTCACCACCAGATACATTCCCACCTTTCTCAGAAGGATCTGGGGAAAAGGGGAGGGGCCTGCTGGTGCCTCCGTACAGTTCTTCCCTGCATTACCTGAAATCACTTCGGATCTGCAAGATGCTGTGGTTCCAGGGCCACAAGGGTGATCCCGCAGCAAGAGACTGTGATTAGAACCTGTACGTGACTCATCTGGCAAAATGGGGGCGGGGAGTTGTCTCTGAAAAGTGTCATTATGCCCAGGGGTTGAGATCGCCCACTAATCTTGTCCCTATGCAACCCCACCCACCGTGAAGGAGAAGGGAAAGAAGAAGCATTTGCCGGACTGGTCTGCTAACCGCGATCTGGACTGCCACAGCCACGGCGCCCAAGGTCCGGTCCCAAGATGGAAAAGTTTGGGTGAAAATAAAGAACAAACGGAAGGAAGGAGAAATACTAGCTGACAGTAAAGGATTGAACAAGTGAGTTGTGCATCATGGAAAATCTAACATGATGCTTATCCCTCAAGAGAGACTTAGCAAATAATTTTCCCTCAGTTCCAGAAGGAATGGTTTAATGATGAGAAGAATCGGGGAGTGGCCTGAGTTATAGTTAATTAATATGGCCCTTCCAGCCATAATCCCTTATATGATATATAATAATTCTGGGCTTCAAATGCCTGGGCCTGAAATAGACACATCGTACTTCTGACACCAAGTGTGGTAATAATCTCTTTCAGGAGAATTGCTAACAGACTAGTCCCAAAGACTTGGACCTTTGGGGCTCCTGGGGACAAGTCTGGTGTTAATTCTCCTAAGAGAGATTATTAGGTATTATGGTAATAATACCTAGTGAAGCTCTTTCTGGGAGTGAATATTTTCATGTATTCTTCCACACGGCTGAGCTTCCCAAATTAAAGACAACAGGACTCACTCTTCGGTTATGCTCAGTTTTTTTTAATTCATCAAGTTCTTGTGCAATGTGGGGTTGTACTTTTCTATGACACCTGACAAATAAGTGGACGCTTTAAAAACCACCTAATACCATGAGTCTCCCATGCCTACGCAAATTGTTGCTCCTGGAATTTTCGTAACTCGGTTTCCTGTTGTCTAGAGAAGACATGACTACTACAATGGGGCCATCACGATACTGGCCCAGACACTGACGACTGAGCAAGAAAAGTGAAATAGCATTTTAGAGGACTTGGAAGGATAAAGATTTCCCCTCCGGAGTACCTCCCGCCAGTCTACAAAGAAATACAATTCTTGGATAGTAGGAAATATAATACAGCCTAATTAACCAAGAGCCCAAGGAAATGTAAGTCTCGTAGGCATACTGATGCTCCCTGACAAATTCGGGACCCCTGTGGGCGTGGAGGAAGGGGCAGATGGGAAGGAGGTAAGTGAAGAATCCTGACCAGTCAAGAAAGTGAACTCACAAACTTTTGCCAGGAATTTACAAACTAAATAAAACACGAGGTCTTGTTATGCAGTTTACATTTTTGTTCAAAAATTAACCATTTTCTTTGTGAAGGTATTAGAGTCTTTGATTGGGGGTCCATATACAGCAAAGATGTCTTCTTCTTCTCTTACTTTTTTATTGTGGATTATGACAAACAAAGGGGAAGGTATGGTAAAAAGAACACCGGCATTATCCCAGAAACCCCACCCACCCACCCACCCACCACTGTGCATGTGGCCCTATGTTGGTGTTTTCTACTCTCTCCCTCACCTTCTCCCTTCCCTCAACCTCTCCATGGCCTTCAAAGCCTGCCTTAAAAGACACCCTAAGCCCAATTTTCTTCAGGGAATAACCTTGTCAAATGCTAGTAGAGATCATGGATATCTCTTTGAAGACCAAAGCTCTGAGCACTCACTTGTTGAAGCCATGCCCGATGGTAGAGGACCTCATATTCCAGGAGAACCTTGGCCATCCTGTTATAACTGCGAATGATAGGTTTGGCCTCGGGGGTCCGAAGCACGGTTGGGTGCTGCTGGAAACGCTGCATGGGTTGCTGGATTCTGTGGAAGAGCTGACGAGCCCACAAAATCTTCCCGGCGATGGGAGGTTGGTCTCGAGCCAAAGGAGGGTCATATCTGTGCTTTGTATAAAGCTTGGAAATCATGTCGATGTCAGCTCCATAGTTCTCGAGGATAAGCCGGTATTTGTCATCAATACCAAGATTAGGTATATTCAATCTGATTATGTTTTAAAGTAAAAAAGCTTTCATGAGAAGGTGTCTAGCAATTTTGTTCAGTACAATTTATGTTAAAACATGCTACTTCTGGAAGAGAATGATATAGCTCTGCTGTATATATATATATATATATATATATATATATATATATATATATATATATATCCTTAAAACTATTAGTTAGGTAAAATATTTTTAATCACTTAACCACTAGGAAACATTACAATATCAATCACAAATATTTTAAAAGTAGCAGTTTTCTCCTTTTGCAGAAGTAAATCAAACTCCCAATCTCTGATGACCTTATCAACTGTGACCTTGTTGCCCTGAAGATCAAAGGCAGGCTTTCCTCTCATTAGAATATGAAATAAAAATAAAATCACATAAGATGCACTTTGGTCATCCTATTCCAATATTATAAAATTAGAGCTCAGGAAATTGTTTCAAATTTTTACCTTTCAAATTTCTTGAGCATACTCAGTGCTTGGCTTGTGTTTTGAATCCTTTCAAACGTAGCATCCATGAACTTCTGTAACTCATTCTAAAACAGAATAGAATCTGATTCGTAGTAATGAATTAGTATTGGGGAAAGTTCTCATTAGCAATGCAATCAAGGAGCTCCCCATTCTCTGCAAACATATAGGACAAATTATAACTAACCACTTAAAACACACCTGTGCTTGAAGGAAAACCAGGAGCCCACAGGCCAGAAAGGGGGAGTGGAAAGCAGGGCAGTAGTAGGAGTTGGCACCAGGATAGGCTCAGTGGGTACCAATCAAGACTAAGGCCCTGGATTGGGGCATGAGCACTTTCTCACCAGTGTGAGTGAGAAGCTGTGGGATCCGACTTGGCTCGTCACAGTAAGCCTTCCCTACAGAAAGCCAAAAGTACTACCCAACTCAAGCCAAAGGGACGGACTGACTACACATAGTTGGGAAAAGCTTTGAGGAGGCCAGCCCCACCCAGATCCAGGGGAAAGATCAAGGGGCAGGTAAGAAATAATGTGGCTTTGTGAAACATAGGTCACAACTTCTCAATTCTTCCATTATAATGCAAAAGCAAACATACACAACACATAAACAAACAAGGCTAGATTTGGTCATGGGGGTCAGATTTGGACCTTGGGTCATAGCTAGCTAACATGTCAGTTCTGACGCATAGCATCCCTATGTACAACAGAACAAAACACTGCCCTGTCTTCCTATATCACCCATAATTGTTGTTATGTTTGAACCCACTCACAACAGCAACATATCTTGATGAGGATCCTTGTTGTTGTTGTTGTTGTTGTTTTTGGCTAACACTATACCTTACTAAGCATGATGTCCTTTTCCGGGGACCAGTCCTAATAAAATGTCCAAAGCACACAACATGAGGTCTCACCACCCTTGCTTCTAAGACACATTTTGGTTGTACTTCTTCCAAAACAGATTTGTTTGCTCTTCTGGCAGATAATGGTACACACTCAGCTAAGAGATGGGATTTTATGTTATAAAGTGAGGCTGTGGATCTAATCCAAGAAGTTAATCAAAAGTAACTTCCTCAGACAACAAAGACGCCAACAGAAAATAATAATAAAACCCCCTAGAAATGATCAGCTAAAATTTTTTGCAAATCCCATGGAACAGGCTATAGATGCCAGAAAAAAATAGTACCCCAAGTATGGAAGCTGATGGAAAAACCTTAAAAGGTGTATTGTATAATTTTTTAATATTAAAGAATAAAGTACAAATAGAAACTATCCAAAGAGTTTTACTGTGTAAAATGAGGAGTGATTGTTTTAATAGAACTCCTACATGTAAAGGAAAAATGTCATTACAATTCAAAATCCAATCCCTGAAGATTAATGAACTAAAGAGAAATCTAAGGGGGAGAAATTCATCTAGAAGGTAGCACAGAAAGGAGGAGATTGGGAAACACTAAAAGGCCTTAACAGATGTTGAAAGTGGGAAAAGGAGGTCTGACACACATCTGTTAGCAGTGCTGAAAGCCCAAACATTTCCAATGACAATAGCTCGGAACTTCCTGTAAGAAATCACATCAAAATCTGGACAAGGAAAACAATTTTAGATGTTAAAATTCGCCCAGAGAATATCAGAAGTAAGGAAGAAAAATAGAATACAAAAATGCAATCATAAGTGGGGGGCGGGGAAACGAACTATGCAGGCCTAGGTGCCCCACTGGAAGTGGCCCAACCAACCCCTTTCCCAGGAATCTGGAGCTGGGGATGGGAAGCCTGCCTGGATGATCCTGTCATAAGTTATCAGAAGCTGATGGTGGCCCTATGTGAGCTGGGATTCTGAATAGCTCGTTGGCAGTAAGAGGAAGACACAGGGGCTACAAATATCCCAAGACGAGTCCTGCCATCATTGGGCATGTGCCAGCTGCAGGCACTGTTAACCTCCTGCCATCATTGCCCGCGACACATGACGCCCTTATGTACAACAGAACAGGCGATGACCCGCTCCTGTGCCACATTCATGATCATGGCTATGTCTGAGCCCATTGCTGTGCTGTTGGTTCAATCCTTCGCTTGGAGGGTTTCCCTCACTTTTGCTGAACCTCACCTCAAGTCTCCCCTTTGCCTAAATGGCCCCTGGTCATTATTAGGATCGAGTCACAAGTAAATGGGAGCCAAGTCCCTCATTCTGATCGTGTTACATTTCAATGGAAGATGAAAGTTAACTTTCCACAACCTGAGATGGAAGACGTGCAAGAATGTGATTAGAGATCATTATCCAAAGCTATATTTATAGCCCTTTAATCCATGAAAAAGAGCCCTCAATTATTAATATGAAATCACAAACGCAGGCCGAGGTTGGTATCAGTCACTCCAATGATGAAGACACTTCTCCATTCTGAATACCTAATCATTCACAGCCTCATATAGAAGGGAAAATAAACACACGACTGTCAACAGGAATTCACTATACCACCTACGTGAAGGTCATGAGTCTGCTTGCGAAACTCGTCATAATCCTGGTCAAATTCCACTTTCCGCTGGTCTAAGAAATTATATTCCTTTTTCTTCATAGTCGTGAAAATGCCCTGAAATATGAGTGAACCAAAACAACCCAATATTATTGCCTTTAAAAGAAAATCCCATTGTGACCAAATCAATTTCAACTCATCAAGACCCTATCTAGGACGGAGTAGAACTGCCCATAGAGTATCCAGAGCCACAGTCTTTACGGAAGCCCATTGCTGCATCGTGTTTTCTTGCAGAGCAGCTGGTGGGTTCAAAACTTGGACCTGCCAGTGAGCAGCTGAACACTTTAACCACTGGGCCACCAGAGTTCCGATATTCTAGCCCCAACTAAATAAAATCCGTAACTGCACAACCTACGCAGTCATTCAAAAAAAATGTTAAGAAAGCCTATCCTTTTAATCATATTGCTCAGTCATTTTTACCAGTAATAGAATGGCATTCTATGGCATCCAAAGAAATCATGTAGAAAAAGTGTTTATAGGATTTCATGTGTTCGGAGAGAAAAATTTTAAAATAAAAATCCCATCTTAAAAATACTTTTCAGATGTTATTTAATTTTATCATTTGCTTGACAAATGCACTGTTTACCACCAATAAAAATAAGAATAAAAAGAAGCCCAGAATAGCACGACTAAAATACTTATTTCATTAAAAAGTTTAAATCTCCAAAGAAAATAAACTTAGCTTAAATAGAATACAAACCACTTAGCGGGAAATGGTGATATTTTAATAGCTACAAATGAAATATTCTCTTGCAAGGCTCAAATGTCTAAAATAAAATGGCAAGCCGCAATGTAGCACTTAAAGAATCCCTGCAATTAATTGCTTCCTACTGCCTTGTAAAGCTGCCGTCTGCAGCTACGAAAGGACGAATTAGGTGGGTCATCTCCTGGAAAATGCTGTCACCGGGACTTTTGTTTGCTCCGGATAATGAGTTAGAATGCGCTGGGATCATTCTTAGCCAGGTACTAAGCCGTTCTCAAACTCAGGTGCCCACGTTGTTGACAAAGGCATATAATGTTTATGAAGAATAGTGGGTGTTCACCCTCAGACTCCTCTTCAGAGCTACACCGCCTACATATCAATTTCAATCTCTCAAGGGGGAGGAAAAGTCTATAAACTTCATGACTCCTTGACTCGACATGACTAGTGAAGACAAGCTACACTTTCCAGGCTGCTTAACCATACAGTCCATTCTAGTTAGAGGCTGTACGATTATCCCAATGCAGCTCTGCTGGCCGAGTGGGTAAATGCTTAGCTGCTTAATGAGGGGTCACTGGTTTGAACTCACCAGCTGCTCTATGGGAGCAAAGCGCGGCAGACGCCATCCGTAAAGACTTACCACCTTGGAAACCCTAAAGGGAAATTCTACCCTCTCCTACCACTGTCTACTGTCTCCGGGTCAATTCTCACTCCCTAGGGACCCAAAGCTGAGCATCTCAACAGGAGTAGATAGCCTCAACTTTCTCCCACAGATCAGCAAGTGAGTTGGAACCACCAACCTTGTGAGCAATCCAACCTGTACCCAACAGCACCACCAGAGCTCTTAACCTGTCTGTTGTTGTTGTTGTTGTTGTTGTTGTTGTTGGGTGCCATAGGGTCAGTTCCAACTCATAACAACCCTAAGTACAACAGAACAAAACGCCACCTCTCACAATTGTTCATATACTTGAGTCAGTATGACAGCCATTGAGTCAATTCATCGCCCGGAGGGCCTTCTGCTGTGTTACTGCCCATGGTCTTTACCAAGGACTGGTCTCTGCTGACAATATGACAAAAGTATGTAATATAAAGTCTCCCATCCTTGTCTCAACGGAGCATTCTCACTGGACTTTGTCCAAGACAGATTTGTTGTGCTGTTACTTTCAAAATTCTTTGCCAACACCATCAATTTTTCTTCCCATCACCCTCTCCTATCGTGACCCCAGGGTCACTATAAATCAGAACAGATTCGACAGAAATGGTTTTCAGTCTGATTTGAAAGTGCCTGTAGTATTATATAAAATATACTAAAGACCTAAGAAAAGGCGATGTGACTACATTTTTAACTTAGTGGTTTTTAAAAGTTGGAGGATCTTACAAAGCCCTGCTCTATGACTGCATTTAATGGCCATGTAATAGTATTAAGTTCAATTAGTGGAATGATTAATGTGAACCTCTGAAACAACTAATCAAACTCAAGCTATCCAATCATTTACTAGACAGCGATGTGTGTATACCTATTATGTGCCAGGACATTATGAAGATGCAAGAGTGAATGGAATAAATGTCCCTTGCATCCAGAGCAGAAGGACGGTTAGAATATAAATGAACCACAAATAAATGACTGGGATAATTTCAGGTAACATAACAAGGGGGCTGGAGTGCTGTTGAAGACATTAAAAGTACCATGGACTGCTAAAAGGACAAACATCTGTCTAGGGGAAAAGTACAGCCTGAGTGTCCCTTAGTGGCCAGGATGGCGAGACTTCCTCTCACATACTTTGTACACGTTGAAAGAAGAGACAAGCCCATAGAGAAGAGCATCATGCTTGGTAAAGCAGAGGGGCAGCGAAAAGAAGGAAGGCCCTCAATGAGATAGACATCGCGTGTTCAACAATGAGCTCAAGCATGGGAGCGATTGTGAGGATGGCGCAGGGCGGGACGGTGGTCCATCCTGTTGTGAGTAGGGTTGGAACCAACTCAATGGCACCAAACAACAACCACGTGGGATTTGGGATAATGTGGAAGAGAGTGGCTGGGATGAGGAAGAGGTCAGGGAAAACGTGCTTTAAATGGTTACTTAAATGGTGATCTCAAACTCAGGGCCATTGAGTCAATTCTGAGTCGTAGCGGCCCTGTAAGACATGGGAGAATTGCCCCTGTGGGTTTCTGAGACTGGATACTTTTACCAGAATAGAAAGGCTCATCTTTCTTCTAAAGTGGGGCCGGTAGTTTTGAACTGCTGACTTTGTGGTTAGCAGCCCAACCCGTAATCCAGTTTAACTTCATTCAAAAATAAAATTTCATGTATGAGCCAAAGGAATCTTTTTCATAATAATAGGAAATAGGGAAAATTGACTCTGAGAGTCCCAAATGAAAACCAACAAAAAAGATACATCCCTTTATTTCTTAAAAAAAACAACTATTGAAGTTGTGGTATACCTTTTCCATTTTTCAGTCTATGAAACCCAGGATTAATGATTTTTATAGGCAAAGCAAGTAGAAAAAGGATTTCTAGGGGAGGGGATGGGAGATGATGTCAAGGAGTCCATGTAGAAAAGCAAACTCAACATGACTGAGCTATGAAATGATATATGTATTAAATCCCAATTAATAATAATTTTTAAAGTGTTATTTTCAAAGTATAGATTATCCATCTTCCCGGTTGCAGATGGCTATCCTAAAATGTATCTGGCTGTAAAAATATTATCTTTTCCCCCACACTGGTGTCTACTAAGAAAAGGCATATGATTCTTTACATTGGCATAAACTCTTTGAGTAAAAAAATATGTGCCAGTAAAATATCAAAAGATCAACACATTAAAAAACAGCTCACTACCCTAGAGTCAAGGCTAAGTCACAGTGACCCTGTATGACAGGATAGAACTGCTCCTGTGAGTTTATGAGACTGTAACTCTGTATGGGAGGAGAAAGTCCGGTCTTCTCCTGAGGAGTGTTTGGTGGTTTTGAACTACTGACCTTTTGGATCCCAACCCAATGTGTAACCACTACTCTACCAGAGAGCCTTCAAAAATATTAAGACTTGCCTATATCCAAGTGAAGAATTAAGAACACATTTTGCTTGTTAGCTGCTTTTTTAAAGTCTTCAAAATGTTATCAGCACACTGAACCCATTTTGAAAGACTAAGATCGGCCACGCTGACGATCTCACAATTAAAGTAGCTGGGAATCAAAAGATTCTGGATGTTAGGGCTAGGATGACATCTGGTATTTTTATACATTCAACTAAAATGCTTAAATACAAGATAAACAGGTGTTGTCCCAAACTTGGGAATCAATGACTGTCTGACACGTTGTATGTGCTTTATTAAATATTATTGTATGAATAGTTAAATAATTAGTTATACTTGAGCAATTTTCTTACACTACTAATGAAAATGCTTGTCCCTAAAGCTGATTAGATTAAGCCTGATGTTTAGAGACAATACCTGGAATGTCGTAATCATGCCTTCCAGCCCTTCAATTTTAGACTCTTGGAGAACTGCGTATGTCTTGAAGATGGAAAAGATATCTGTGATCTTAGCCAGGCGTCTGTGGAACGTTTCAAATTTTCCAAAAATGTACATCTCACTGAACTCAAATTGTTTTTCATTTGGATTTTGTTTGAGCTTCTCTTTGGTCCTGTGAAAGCAGTGCTGGTATTCCTTAAAATGGAAAGCAACATGTTAAAAGGAGACTTAACACAGAACCTGATCGTTTCCTGGCAGGCAACAGCAAGACAGGTGGACTTGGGAGACCTTTCGCAGTTTTACATCTCGCGGTTACTCATCCACCAGTCTAGAATATTCTCTTTCCTCACCCTCCAATCCAGGAACATCCTCACTGTTCATGACACAACCCAAGGCTGCAGTCATTCATGCTTGGTCCTATCATTGTAATAACCTGATTCTATTGTGCCATAGAGACCATGATGGTTCTTTGGCAGAATCCATCTTCCATACTCAAAACCCAGGTTCAGTTCTGGCCAATGCACCTCAAGCACAGCTAATCAACACCCATCTGTCATTGAAAGTTTGCCTGAGTCTGGACAGGTTTCATCAAAGCTTCCAGAATCACACAGACTGGAAAGAGAGATCTGGCAATTTACTTCCCAAAAATCAGCAAGTGAAAATGCTATGAATCAAAACAGTCAAAACTCTTTGTCCATGGATGGAGTCTCCAGGAATCAAGAGCTTCCTGGGGACAGCTAACCACCAACGGAGTTGTGCTGCAGTTAAGGTGCCATGACCAAGCCCAGGGTGTTTGCAATGGCCTCCTATGCAGTTGAACGATGAATAAGGAAAACCAAAGAACTGATGCCTCTGAATGATGGTGCTGGCAAAGAATATTGAAAGTACCATGGACTTCCAATAGAACAAACAAATCTGTCTTGGAAGAAGAACAGCCAGAATGCCCTTAGAAGCAAGGATGGCAATACTTAGTCTAGCAAATGTTGGACATGTTATCAGGAGACACCTGTCCCTAGAAAAAGGCTTCATACTTGGTAAAGTGGAGGATAGGCAAAACAGCGGAAGGCCCTGGGCAAGGTGGACTGACGGTGCTGCAACGATGGATTCAAACATGAGAGGAACCGTGACGATAGGGTAGGGCTGGGCAGAGTTTTGTCCTGTTGTACCCAGAGTAGCTCTGAATCAGAACTGACTCGACAGCACCGAACAACAACAGTTGGTTGTTTTATCTCTGTCTCCCATTTGCCTGTGAGAGATTTAAGAAATTTATTACTATTTTTTGTATCTCAGCCCTTAGCATGTGGCTATGCTATAGTAGTCGCTCAAAGAGGATACAATAAGTCCTTAAATGTCTATTATTATCAAGTTTCTTACTCAAGAAATTCAGGGCCACCAAGTCATTTCTGACTCACGGCACCCCTATAGGACCGGGCAGAATTGCCCTAGTGAGTTTCCCAGGCTGCTACTCTTTCTGGGATTAGAAAGCCTCCTCTTTCTCCTGTGGAGTCATTGATGGGTTCGAACTGCCCACCTTATGGTTAGCGCCCCAGTGGGTGACCACATCACTACCAGGGTTAGCAGTAACAAATTACTGCTCTTGTTAGGAACCAACAACATGATAACTGCAAAAATGATTGAAGGTGGCACCAACCAAATAATATACAGGAATAATAAAATGTTATTTCAATGGATTACTAAACTGACGATTACCTGCTTAAGTTTAATGGCGGATGATATTTTTTCCACAACAACTTCCTGCGGCTGGCTCCAGATGGTAGCAGTTCCATTGTTGGTAATATAGGCTTTACATGCAGATATCATCTGATTAGTCACCTGGGATTTTTTTAAATGATGTTAGTGCACAAAGACTATAGATGGAACTAGAGAATCCATATCATATCTATCTCGCAGAGACCGCAATCTGAGAGTTCACGTTCTGGGCTTATTTTTCCCATCACAGTTAACACTAAGCACTAATCGCTTAATATTGGCTTAATATCATCTGTGGAGCCATGAGCTGCATGCAGTGTGGAAAATTAACAAAAAGCACACCCCCCCCCAACATTTATGCAGGGTGCATGCCTTAACCACTTCAGAGAGGATTCGCTCCCCTCAGCAAAGCTGATATGAGCACTGCCAACCTCCTGGGATGGCCTGCTTAAGCATCTAACTCGCAGTTCAGGAGGGCTGCGTGCCATAGCATCCAATCCACCCTCACCCTCTCAGGCTACCACAGGCTGTAGCAAACACACCAAAAGGAAATGACAGGAAAAGAGAAAAGCTAACAGATGGAACCGTTAACATTTTATTCATCCCTTCAAGCTTTAAAACACAGTGCACTTCAGAATTGTCTTGGTAACTTATTTCTATATATGAAAAATAACATTTGGATCATTTAACTTTTGCACGCATCACCTGTATGTTACTGTGTGGTATTGAAGTGGCTTGCAGGTTTGTGTGAGCCTGGGAACTATTCCACAGGTATTTCAAATACCAGCAGGGCCACCCAGGGTGGGCAGGTATTAGCAGAGCTTCCAGACTAAGGGAAAAGACAGACTAGGAAGAAGGACTGATGATCTACTTCTCCAAATCAGTCACTGAAAACCAGAGAGATCACAACAGAGCACTGACTGACCACTTCCTTTGAACATTTTCATCAGCGCAGGAAGGGGAAAGCTCCAGGCAAAGACTGTGGGTTTGTCAGAAAGACAGCAAGAGCAAAGGAAACCCACAGTGAGATGCATTCGCCCAGGAGACACGGTGAAGAGCTCAAACATGCCAGCGATGGGGGGATGGCACAGCACCTGTCCAGCTTTCATTCTGTTGGTCCATCGGGTCACCACCGATCAGTGTGGACTCAACTGCTATCCACCTATCTAGGTCTTGCATGAAATAACAATGTGTGGGATTCCAGTACAGACGGAAGGGGGTTCAGGTGAAACAAGATTGGTGGTTTGTTGATAGCTGAGTTATGGGGTATGTACATGGGAGCTCCATATACAGCCTCCTCTCCTTTCATGCCTGTTTCAAAAATTCTATCACCCAAAAAAAAAGTTTTTACAAATTAGAGAATGGTGGTTTCATAATTTCGCTCCAAAAAGAATACTTTGAAGCACATGAAACTTAGAGTAACTATAATATATAAAAGGAAGTGTATTCTAAGTTACAAGGATGCCTTTCTTTCTACTTCAACTATGACCTACCATATATACTCGAATATAAGCCAGCCCGAGTATAAGCCAAGGTACCTAATTATTACCTGGGAAACCAGAAAAACTGATTGACTTGAGGATAAGCCTAGGGTGGAAAATGCAAAAGCTATTGGTGAGTTTCAATAATCAAAACAAATGAAAATAAAATTACTAAAAATTGATACATCAGTGGGGTAATGTATTTAAATATTTATTTTAAATAAAAAAACATAAATAAAAGGACAAGTCATTTAATATTAGTAAACCAGCACAGTAAGTGGAAAATAGGTTCAACAAAAACAATAAGGTATCAACAATGATACCTTAAGAGTACTATTCCCTGAGCTCAATCAGCAACCAAGCTAAAATGTAAAGAGTTAAAATCCTTCAAAACTGGATTCCTCATCATCATCCGTATCCCAATGCAGAGCGAGATGTTACACCTCACTGGGGTACCACTGACCTGTGTATAAGCCAAACCGCAGTTTTTCATCACACGGCTTATACACGAGTATATACAGTATATTACTCCAACTCTCAAGACTGAGTGCTCCATTTTGATGAAAGAATCCTGATGGAAGTAGGGGAGATGTAGAACAGATTTCCAAGTTCTCATAGAAGCCAGACTTTGAGTCACTGAAGCTAGATGAACCCCCAATACTATTAGCCAAGGTCATCTTTAAACCTTAAACCAAAAAGGGTCCCTAAGGTTTTCTTAAAATCAAATAGTAGGTTAACTTAACTAGAGAGCTTTATGCTCTTAACTTGAGCATTCTGCTCTTTGATGATCTACACAGGATCCGATGCATAAAAGCTACTTGGAGGACTAGGTAGGGAGCTCGCCGGGAAATGAGTTTGTGTTCATGAGAAAGGCACAACACGTGAAAAGAAAATGAGGATGGCTGCCCAACTCGTAGAGTGTACTCAAGGTCGTTGAATTGTATCACAGACACTTGGATTGGTGTGTGTGCTTGTTGCCTCTATTCTCAACAACAACAAATCAAGTGTTTTAAAAACACAAAATTGAGAGTTCCAGAAGGGCTATGCCTCCTACTGCGTCTGCAGTCCGTGCTGAACAAGGTCCCGAAAAGTTGGAAATGCATCCATTTTAATACACCATTTAAAATTGTTGTCTTGGTAATGAAAAAGTCATTTACTTCTTAGAGACTTCAAAATGAGAGTGGCAACAGTGCTTTCCCATAAACATTTACGAGTTAGGACAGAAGGTTTAAGCATGGTTATGTTTTTTGGCAAAAACATTATAATTGCTTCAGAGATTACTGAACGTTGCAAGTGGCTTTTATTCCTATGATTGCTGTTCTAATAATGCCAAGTAAACAACTGTGGCATCATATAAATTAGGAGCAGTGGCATGCAAGATATGATACAGGAAATAGCCAGTTCAGTATAGTTTTTCTTAATTAAAATTTCCCAAAAGAAATAAGCAATGTTCTAAATAGTATAGAAATGAAAAATCCAGAAATACTCTTTTTTCATTTTTATTACATAGAGTACAAAATATTTATTACAGTAATTTAAAAAATAAAATCACCAAACACATTGCCATTTAATAGATTCTGTCACATAGTAACACTATAGATAAGAATAGAACTGTCCCATGTAAGATATGACAAAATAATAATTTATAAATTATCAAGGGTTCAGTGACGGGGAGCAGGGAGGGAGGGAGGAAAATGAAGACCTGATGCCAGGGGCTTGGGTGGGGAGCAAATGTTTTGAAAATTATGAAGGAAACAAATGTACAAATGTGCTTTACACAATAGATGTATGTATGGATTGTGATAAGAGTTGTATGAGCCCCCAATAAAATGATTTTTTAAAAGCTCCTAAAGAACCAGCTAAACTTAATGAAGCAGTTATCAAAAGCCGAACATCATATTTTCCAGGGAATTCACAAAAATATTGACAGTGGGACTTAGCAGCCATATCATATCTTTCAAAGAAATGACCGAAAATAATGTGAAGCACATAGATTTCTCTTCTTCTGAGAGTCTTTACAGCAAGAAGACAGGAGCATGCTCAGCAGGCGGACTGATGAGGGCACTGGCCACACCATCTTGGGCATGCCACTGTCCCTCCCCGGGCCTAAACTGCCTCAACTCTAAAGAGCGTGGGTGAAATGAACTCCAGGTGTGTGTGTGGTGTCAGACTAGGATGCTGTTCTTTCTACGTTCACCCCTGGAGCACACTACCGTACAGCTCACCCTCGACTGTTGGACCCAAATCTTTGCCTAGGTTGACCCAGCCCACAGAGGCAAGATCTCCCACACTGACCAACTAGCTATGACCAAGCACCCACGGGGCTGTGCCCTGGGGCTAAGCCCAGGAGCATGCATGCCAGCAGAGGGTTGCCTTCAGCCTAGCGGAGGAGTCAAACCAAAGTTGATCAAGAAATATGCAAAATTGCACCTGTGTCCATCATGGCACTGTTCACGGTAGCAAGCAGATGGAAACAACGAAAGGTCCATCAGTGGAAGAACTGATGACTAAGCACATACACACACACACACACACACACACACACACGATGGACACATTGCTTCAGAATGATGATGAAACTGTAAAACGCTTCATGGCATGAATGGATTTGAAGGACAATGATGCTGAGTGACTTAGTCAGTCACAAATGGACAAATGTTGCCTGAGATCATTATCATAAAATTTAAAAATCAAGACATCTTCAGACCAAATAAAAGACTAGAACTGCCCCATAGGGCTCCTAAGCTATGTGATCTTTATGTGTGGTCGTTAGATGATTTTGTGTCAACTTGAAGATGTATGACGATGTAAGGATGGAATCCAGTCTGTCAATCAAGTCACAGCATGATGTCTCCTTGGGCGGGTGATCTTCTTAAAAGCAGGGGAAACTGGGAACCTTCCCCTCTCTCTGCCACTTTGCCTTCTTGTCTGCTGGTCCTCTGCTGTCAACCCTGATAGATGCCACCTGCCTGCCATGTTTCCACCAACTTTGGATCCATGAGATTGCACCCTGTACCCATTGGCCTGTAATCTTCCTGCTTCCTGGTTCATCAGTCTGTGTCACCAGCATGTGGCTAAGTGACCCTGAAGAAGGACTTACGGACTAGGATCTGACTCAGAGGCTTGAGTGGGACTGGGCTGGGCTGCTTTCTTGATATATACTTACTTCCTGATAGAAAACCCTTTCTTATACATAGATGAGTGTCACTGAATTTGTTTCTCCAGGCCACTGGCCTAACATGGTATAAAAGCAAACAACCATATTGTTCTCCCACCAAGCTGCGATTGAGTTTAAATTGCCAACCTTTCAGTCAGCAGCCAAGCACCAGTAGCCATTGTGCCCCCAAGGTATCTTACTTTGTCAACAATACCTTATGACTTGGGAAACAATCTCTTACTTCAATTTAATTCTCGTTAAACTGTAATATGCATAGGCAACAGACTGCACCAGTGAAATAAATAATTATTATTTAAAAATTGACTATTGGCCAAGAAATACAGTGACCTTGTAGGCCATGCTATAGACTTACCTTTACAAACAGAGACGTTATCTTCTCAGAGGTGTTATAGTAGTGAGAGACACTATAGATCATTTTAATTGCATTTATAAGTGTAGGAATAGCATCAATGATTGATATCTGGAAGACACCAAAAGTTCCCGGGGCATCAAATGTAGCACAATTACAATAGACCAATCAGTGCATTTCCTTTGGATAAGGTTTTTAAGAAGTTTTCAAATATTATCTAATACTTTACATGAATACAATCTACTTAATAAGTATCTCACTTTATTATTTTAGTCATTGAAGGGTCATAAAATTTTATTTCGACACAAGAAATAGCAACTAGTCGTTATTAACGAGGAGGTTTGTTGTTAGTTTTGTAATTCATGAGGGGGCTTCAAGGCATTCATGTAAAATTTCCACTATCTTTTAATCCCATTTTTTCTCCAACTTTTCAAAGCCCCCTCCTGTATGAGCAGGCACTCTCTAAGCTACAGGATCAAAAGGTAACAAACAGCCAGTGATTTTCACACAAGTCTTCGGAATGTAGTCTACAGGGATGGTGTACGAAGTGGAAAACAGAATACACAGTAAATGGTCGGCTGTCGCACACGCACACACACACAACTTTTTTAAAGAAAAGGTAAGTTTCTAAAGACCTTTGAAACAGACTGCAGTAGCAGTAGGCAAGTACTCAGCACTTGGTTCATCCAGGGCAGAGGGTAGACCAAAGGGGTAGAAGTGCTGGACTCACCGGATCACTGCTGTACAAGGGATCACAGCATTTTTCAAGAGTGTACAAATATTTGACGTTGTCCTTTGCTTCGTTGGATGCATCGGTGATCCGAAGATCCATCTCCCGCCAAGTCTGAGCATAATTTAGGAAAGCGATTTTAAGGCAGTCATTAACAGAGGACCCTTCCTTATAACAAAGGAGCCCGGGTGGTCACAGTCAGACTGCTCCCCACAATGACCGCCGTTAGAAAACCCCAGTGACTCCAATGGAGGAAGATGAGCTTTCTGCTCCTGTGAAGACTGGCAGTCGCGGAATCCCGCAGAGGGCAGCTCTCCCCTGTCCTGTGGGGCTCCTGCAAACCAAAACTGACTCGATGACCGTGAGTCTTGGGGTTTGAAGCGTTACTGCCAGTCCCTGCAGTCAGACCTTCCAATCGTTCTAAGCACAGAACAGAATCCAGAGGGGTGAGGAACACTGCGACACTGGACAGAAATTTTCATTTTTAACTGTTTATCATGACTTGGGTGAAAATCTATAAAGCAAATTGGTTTTCCATTCACCGACTCATAATATTTCCTTTGACACTGGGCAATCCAAAATTTTGATTGAATATTAAAGGAATCGCTTTCAGGCGTTCTCTTATAAAATCAATTTAGTGGCTAGAACTGGAAACCAAGAGCACACAAGGTCTCCCTTTAAGCCCACACACTCTCCCCTCCTGCACTGAACCCGGTGACTTGCTTCTCATAAACTGAATACAATAAAAATGGTGGGATGTCAGTCCTGAGTTCAGTCTGTGGTTTCCATGTTAGAGGCTCTCTCAACCTCTCACTTTCCCTTGTAGAGCTGCCATGTTGTGAACTGCCCCATGGCGCAGAGTTCGAGGAGGCAAGTCTCCGGGCATCAGGGAACTAAGCTTGCCCACAACCATATGAGTGAAGCTAGAAGTTGGTTTCCCCGGTTGAGCCTTTAGATGGGGCAACATACCAAAAACAACCCAGACCTTCAGGCAGAAGCACCAAACTAAGCTATGCCCCAGACCCCTCAACCACAGACTAGAAAATGAATCCATGTTGTTTTAAGCTAACAAGTTTCAGGGCAATTTATCACTTGGCAATACAGAAATAGTAAACCAGAATTTCAGAAGATCATAATAAGTTTTCAGTAGTTCTGGTTACAGCTGGTCAGAATTCATGGAATATATAGATGCATATAGTATATCACATGTATATGACCAAACTCAGTGACCTCATAGGACAGGACA